>NW_027256888.1:14211807-14811807 GCF_029215685.1 Pituophis catenifer annectens
TACCTAGTCCAAAACAACCAGCGATGCCTGTCTCCACTTGTTTGATAATTTTCACATTAAAGCCACCAAGGATATAAACAATATCTTTTTTTGTTGCATTGTTTCTTGGCCTCTATTTCAAGCTCTGTTGCAGCAGTCATTGGGTCATAGACTTGCACAGCTGAGATGTTGAGGGGCTTGGCATAAATTCTGATGGTCATAATACTCTCACTGACAGTTGAGAAGCATTCCACTGCTCTAGCAATTTTCTTGCTTACAATAAATGCCACTGTCAAGCCCAGTCCATGGTCTCGCCACACCTGGGGGGTGCAATGCAGTGGGGGAGACGGCAGAAGCAAGGGTGGGTGCAGCAGAGGCAGGTGCAGCGGTCCAGCACCCATGAGCGCTCTGGGAACAACCCTGGGCAGCGATGGGAGTCTTCTGCGCCTCACAGCTGATTCCTGGGGAAAGCCAAGCTGCCGCCTCACAGCTGACGCAGACGGCATGGAGATGGCCATCCCACTACAACTGGGGCTTTTACAAACAAGGATGGCCCGGACCGCCACTGAGGAAACCCTGCATGGGCATTGGACTGGTTGGATCCTGGCCAGCGAAGCTGGATGTTGGCTGATGAGGGGGTGTGGCCGCTGGGTGATTGGGGGGGTGGAGCACACAATTTACAGCCAGGTTCTGGCATGACTTTGTCCGGCTCTTCGGCTCCACCCAGGGACTAAGTTCTGCTTTCCACCCCAGTACTAACGGGGCTGTCGAGAGGACCAATGTCATGGTTGAACACTATCTGAGATGTTATGTCAATTACAACAATCCAATCCATGGGAGCACTGGGTTCACCCCCTTCCGGGTGGTGAATGGGATAGAGTTTATAGCCGTACCCAAGTGGGTCCAGAACCCACAGATCCCCAGAACCCCAAAGGAATGGGCAGATATGATACCAGATTCCTGGGGAGCAGTGAAAAAGGCATTGCAAAAAGCAGCTGAGACTTATAAGGTATAAGCCAACAAAAAATGGGCAATACCAAAGCCCTTTAAGATGGGTGATCTAGTGTACCTGTCAGCAAAGTACATTAAATTTATTTATTTATTTATTTATTTATTTATTTATTTATTTATTTATTTATTTATTTATTTTATTTCAAATTTATATACCGCACCTTCTCCCAAGGGACTCAGGGTGGTGTACAGCCAGATAAAAACATACAATACAAACATTAAGAACAATTAAAAGAATATATATTAATTTGGCCCCAGTTTAAAATGACAAACCAATTAAAAATTAAAAATTTAAAAATATGTTAAGCCAGCCCGGCTTGATGAAAAAAGAAAGTTTTAAGGGCACGGCGGAAGGCACCGAGGTCTTGGATTCTCCTTATCTCAGGGGGCAGCTGGTTCCATAGGGTAGGTGCCCCCACAGAGAAGGCCCTCCCCCTGGGGGTCACCAGCCTACATTGTTTGGCTGATGGCAACCCGAGGAGGCCCTCTCTGTGGGAGCGCACGGGTCAATGGGAGGTTGTCGGTAGCAGCAGGTGTTCTCGAAGATAACTAGGTCCTATGCCATGGAGCGCTTTAAAGGTGGTAACCAACAAATTGAGAGTACCATGCAAAAAGCTTGGCACAAAATACCTGGGCCCCTTCCCTATAGTTGGGTGATCAACTCAGTGACCATGGAGCTGAAGCTCCCATCCTTACTGGGCCGAATGCATCCCATGTTCCACAGTAGCTTACTGAAACCATGGAGGCCACTAAGATAAGACCTCTACTGAAACCTCCTGGGGCTGTGGGTTCAGGCCACCACAAAATAGACAAGATCCTAGACTCCCGGTTACATAGGGGTAAACCCCAGTATTTAGTCCGGTGGAAGGGATACCCAGATACCGACGCATCCTGAATGGGGTGTAAATGCTGACTGATAGCTGAGGCGATTCCCCCGCCAGCATCCGGGCAAATTGGGGGGTGGGATCAGCTGCATGTCATGTTACAACAGCTAACACCTCTCTGTTATGTCTTCCAGGTGGACCCCTGGTTGAGGGGAACCGCCTGTCAAGTCCATGGGCTTGCCACACCCTGGGGGGTGCAACATGGTGGGGGTGATGGCAGGACCAGTGGCGGGTGCAACAGAGGGGGGTGCGGTGGTCCAGCACCCATGAGTGCTTCAGACAGCATGGAGATGGCCATCCCATTACAACCGGGGCTATTACAAACAAGGATGGCCCAGACCGCCACTGAGGAAACCTGCATGGGCATTGGACTGGTCAGATCCTGGCCAGCGAAGCAGGATGTTGGCTGATGAGGTTGTGTGGCCACTGGGTGATTGGGGAGTGGAGCACACAGGATAAAAGCAGATGAAAGGCAGATGCTCCCAACACTGACTTCACATGGCTTTATTTGCCTTCTTGCCGCGTTCTGTTCATAGGGAAATTAAAAGCACAGTTTCAGCCACCTTTGTGGTCACTTTGTGTTTGTTTGTTTTTCCTTTATGCCAGGCCTGCCCTGACAGGCTGAGAGCCACTAGGTTTGTTTTCTGGTATTATGTCCTGAATAATAGACAGTGAAGTTTCAAATTGGAAAAAGCCATTGTCTGGCCACTGTAGCTCACTGACACCAAGGAGATCAGTTCCCATCTTGATTATCTCACATTTGGTAATATCTAATTTACCCTGACTCATTCTTCTGCTGTTCCGTGTGGCTATCTGGTGTATCTCTGTACAATGCAGACATTTGCTTACACCATTGGGCTGCCTCAGGAACTGGGATTCCTGTTGTCCTATCGTTGGTCATGCAATATCAGTAACCACCAACCTTTTGGGCACCAGGGACCAGTTCCATGGACAGTGATTTTTCTGCAGACTGGAGGGGGTCTGCCTGCATCCCACGGATAGGGCTTCACTTGTTTGCATGGACCAGGTTCAGGCATGCTATGGACCAGTGCCAGTTCATTAACTGGAATTGGAGACTCCTGCCCTATATGACATGTTTGAGACCCTTCCTGTAGAATTTCCTTTCTCATGGAGGGTATCAGTGTACCTGGTCTGGTTTAAATATGCGTGGTTTGATTTTGAGGACATTCATCTTCCACTGTCTGTGGTTTCTTTTCCAGGCTTCTTACTCACCCAAGGTAAGCAATAATGACTTAATAGGAGGAAAAATATTAAATAAATATATCAAACTTCATTGCCATTGAGTGATTTTCTTTCTATTTTCTCCATGAGTTAGGTGTTATCACTGGTATGATTCATTGAGGCTATTCTATTAACAGCATATATACATAATGTCAGAGTTCCGAGTAACGCACCCAAAGAAATCAGAAGTCTAAGGCAGGCAGGTCTCTCAAAGAACATGTTTATTGGATACATCATATCAGCACAGCTAGTGAAAACCAACTCTGAAGTTTCCCGCATTAATAGCATAATTAAAAGAGTAACTGTTTCTCTCCCCAAGTGTCACATTGTCCAATTGAAACAGTCAGCTGTCTCCTTAGTCACTCCTCTCCTCCTTCAACTGCCACCTGTTGAGATGACCTTGGTTCCCATTGGGAGGCTTGTTGTTTTGACTCCCCCCTCCTGGAATACGTGGCAACTATGAAGCAACTATTAACCAGCAAAAGATGGCTTCATCCAAGTTGGATTCAGAGTTCACACACACACACACACACACACACACACACACACACCAGTGGTGGTATTCACTTACCTTCACTATTGGTTCACAAATGTGAGCGCATGCTCACAAGACCTTATGCGTATGTGCAGAGCGAGAGTGATGACGTCCGAGCAGGTGGGCAGAGCCTCCTGCCGCTACTGGTTTGCCTAAACCAGTTAGAACTGGCAGAATATCACCACTGATACATATATACATACATACATACATACATACATACATACATACATACATGTATATACCTTCTTTCAGCATTCATCAGACAGGCCTATTAAAGTCTGCTTTGTTTAAGCACTTGATCTGAACCCAAATCAGATTAATCAAATGATGGTTTCAATTGTGTCTCAAAGGAGACCGGACACCAGCCAAATATATTATGTAGTGAACTCTTGTTATTAGTAAATAAGCTAATCTTTTTTCCCAATAAGACATAGCACACAACTATTGTCTGTATTTTATTGTTCTGCCACATTAATATCCTCTGCATTTGCCAGATACCATGCTGATGGAGTTAGCATGATGAGATGAAAAGTGACTTTGCTATAGATTTATACAGAATGGGGTGGCTAACTTTGCTCTAAATTGGGCATGTAATGAATGTATCATTGGAAAAGCAAAGAAATAAAACCCATTACGGAGCTGAAATGAATCACTGAAATGGCAAATAATTTTCTAAGCTGTAGTATTTCTCTGCTATTGTTTTGCTTTAAGCTTTGCTGAAAAGCAATTACTTTATTCTTTATCTTGGCTTTTATTACTGGTGACTTCAATGTTAGCTTTTTCCTCTTTATTTATTTTGCATTTGAAAAGCCCTTTGAAATGGAAAGTTAAACTGAAATGGTGATACTGCCCTCTCACCTTTACTTCCATTTCTCCCTTGATTCAGTGAAGATTTAGAAAAGGACTATTTCAGCTTTCTAATGACCTTCCCTAACTGAACTAGGAACCCGGATGATACAATGTCCAAAATATTAAAACAATCACCTTGAACAGTATTCTAAAGAAACAGCCCACCTGTTATGCAAAATTAAAGGTATGAATGTCCTGAGAAAGAATATTGTCTGAAGAGCCTCTGTCCATCAGCGTAACTAAAATAGAATATAATGGTGCAGCATCCTAACTTGGCAAAAGGCAGTTGCCTATAAAAATAGCAATAGCAATAGACTTATACAGTGCTTCATAGTGCTTTACAGTCCTCTCTAAGCAGTTTACAGAGTCAGCATATTTCCCCAGAAAGATTAAAAAAAAATCAATCTGGGTCCTAACTTTACAGACCTCAGAAAGATGGAAAGCTGAGTCAACCTTGAGCATGGCAGAATCGAACTCCAGGCAGTGAGCATTACAATTAGCCTGTAATACTGCATTCTAATCACTGTGCCACCACAGCTCATCAAAATATGTGACTTTACATTAGTACCATCCAAAACGATTTATTAAAGCTTGGTAACTAGGAAACATAAGAATAGCATGTTTACTTACATGTTTTTGTAGTTGGAAATGTTGTGATCCATAACTCCTATATGTATTTTAGTCAAAACAAGTCACTTTACAACTGCCTTAAATGCAAAAATACCTTTTTTAACATTATCTAGCTGATCTATTTCTGTGAATCCTAAGTAGAAATGAAGAGTTGTCTCCGGGTGTATGTTTCTTCTTCCAGCCATTATATTATATATTGCTAAGGATTGCAACTGATCTGTTACTTAATTGTTCAAGTTTCTAATAAGAGTACTTGGACTGTCGTATAACTAATTTCTTCAATTCTATTATTTATCAGGCTTCTATCCAGAGGTGGGTTTCAGCAGGCTCTGACCAGTTCTGAAGAACCGGTAGCAGAAATTTTGAGTAGTTCGGAGAACCGGTAAATACCACCTCTGACTGGCCCCGCCTCCATCTATTCTCTGCCTCCTGAGTCCCAACTGATCGGGACGAAATGGGGATGTTGCAATAACCTTCCCCTGGGTTGGGGTGAGATTTTACAATATTTTTCCCCTGCCTTGCCCACCAAGCCACACCCACCAAGCCATGCCACACCCACCAAGCCACACCCATAGAACCAGTAGTAAAAAATTTTGAAGCCCACCACTGCTTCTATCGATATGCAAATATATTCTATCTAAATATGCATCTGCCTCTATTATGAAACAGCTGTTATAATTTTGGATTCCATTTATAAATACACATTATTATTCAAATTTATTTTTATGAAATCAGTAGACAAATCTGATCCAACTTATTAATTTGGATTTGGGATCTAATTTCATTCATATTTCCAATTTGATGTAGAAATTCATTCATAAAAATGTGTTAGGAACATAAGTATGTGTTAGGAACATAAGCGAGCTGCACTGGCTCCCGGTGGTCTTCCGGATGCGCTTCAAGGTGTTGGTTATCACCTTTAAAGCGCTCCATGGCATAGGACCTAGCTATCTTCGAGACCGCCTGCTGCTACCGACGACCTCCCAGCGACCCGTGCGCTCCCAGAGAGAGGGCCTCCTCAGGGTGCCATCAGCCAAACAATGTAGGCTGATGACCCCCAGGGGGAGAGCCTTTTCTGTGGGGGCACCTACCCTCTGGAATCAGCTGCCCCCAGAGATAAGGAGAATCCAAGACCTCAGTGCCTTCCGCTGTGCCCTTAAAACCCACTTTTTCCAGCAAGCCGGGCTGGCTTAGGAAGAATTTTTTTAAAATTTTTAAATGTTTAATTGGTTTGTGGTTTTTTAAATTTTGGGCCAAATTTATATAGATTTTAATTGCTTTTAATATTTGTATTTCATGTTTTTAATTCTGGCTGTGCACCGGCCTGAGTCCTCAGGGAGAAGGGCGGTATATAAATTGAAAATAAATAAATAAATAAATAAATAAATAAATAAATAAATAAATAAATAAATAAATAAATAAATAAATAAATAAATAAATAAATAAAATATATGAACAATCTACTTCAGTACATTCAGATTGGTTCAGCAATTTAAATTGACTTGTTGATTAGGGTTAGATAGGTCCTGCTTTGTTTGATGATGTGGCTTGACCTGCCAATTCAGTGCAAAAATTATTCAGTTTATAGATTTGACAGAAATATCTTTGAAACAATTTTCATTAAATAGCATACACACACATACCATCAACTGCATTGAATCCTATACAATCAGATTTAAAGAAAGAATAAATTTTATTATGAAAAAAATGGGAACATTGGTTGTTTCCTTGTTTTCAACGATTATGAAAGAATTGGAGCATAAAAAACTACCAAATATTAGAGATTACTTATATATCAATGATTTGGCTACATTGGCAACTCAATTGATATGTGCTTTTATGAATAGAACTAATATGATGATGAAAGGAATGAAACTATATGACAATTTCCAAAGAAATGCTTTTCTTCCTTTTTTTTTTCTTTTAGAAATGGTATAGCATATGAGATGGAAATGATATTAAATCAGCTTATTGTAGGTGGACCTTCTTAGTTCTTGGTTGTCCCTTAACTTTTTTTTTTTAGGGTGGATTGTTTATTATGCGGAAGGAGAAATATGAATAGAAGGATCAGTAGAAACAAAAGAAAGATGTTGAAGGAACTAAACTATAGCCAAACTGATTAAATTATAACAACTTCCATCCCTAATGTTATGTAGCATTAATCTTTCTATAAAAATATCTTTTATTATTTGGACAACAAAGCGTTGAGTAACATCAGAAAGAATTGTGATGCACCTAAGCTCCCTTCATTCACTTAAACTTTAAGGAGCTTGAAGTAACAGTCCCAATGCCAATGTTCCTTCTATCTTTCTCGTTTAGTCCCAGCTGGCTTCCTTTGCCAACTCTTTTATTTCTGTGGTAACATGAACACTTACCAGCAGCTAACTTTATTCTTTATCTTTGGGTCATCTTCTGTGACATTGAATTAAGTACATATGTGTAACACTTACTGTTTGTAAATATCTATTTTGCTGAGTTGGCCACATGCTAACATAAACCAAGAGCCTTGACAGTACAGTGGTCTACGCACCCTGTTATTAACACAGCTGCCTGCAATTTTCTGCTGGTTCAAATCTCTCCAAGGCTCAAGGTTGACTCAGCCTTCCATCCTTTCTAAGGTAGGTGAAATGAGGACCCAGTTTGTGGGGGCAATAAGCTGACTTTGTATAAATATACAAAAGTATGAAGGCTATTGCTTAACGCATTGTAAGCCGCCCTGAGTCTCCGGAGAAGGGCGGCATATAAATCAAATTAAAACAACAACAACAACAACAACAACAACAACAACAACAACAACAACAACAACAACAAAAATCATGTACCATAGTTTTCGGAGTATAAGATACTCCAGAGTATAAGACACACATTAGTTTTGGGGGAGGAAAATAAGAAAAAAAAAATCTGTCATTGCCTACCAGCATCCATCGGTATTCATCTGGCTAGCGTCCTGTCAGTGTGTGAGACTGTTTGGAAACTGAAACAGTATTTGCTGTATGAGCAACAAGGAAGGAGACAGCAAGGAGCCTGGGCGTGGCTTAGGTCAATTGTTCTAAAGCTGCATGCTGTGCTGATCTCTGAAACTAAAACTGAAACTGAAACTCCTCTCTTCTTCTTGCTGCTGCAAACTCTGACAGTCCTTGCAGCAAATAGCGAACAGCCAGGTCAGCTTCAGCACATTATTGCAGCCTGATTCAGCACGAGCAGCTGATTGGCGAGTGGATCAGCCTCCCAGAATACCCCCAATCAGCTGTTCCAGGCTGAAGGAATTGCCATAGACCAGTGGTCCCCAACCCCCGGTCCGCGGACCGGTGCCGGGCCGTGGAGTACCTGGCACCGGGCCGCGCAGCGGCCGGGGGACATGAACGCTGCAGCGCAAAGGCTCCTGGGCCGTGCGCAAAAGCTCCTGGGCCGTGCGCAAAAGCTCCTGGGCCGTGCGCAAAGGCTCCAGGGAAGAGAGCCCTGCGCAGGTACGCACGTGTGGCCCAAAGCCCCCACCCCTGCGCGCGCTCAGCGGGCCACGGTAAAATTATCAAAGGCTGATTGGTCTGCGGCGATAAAAAGATTGGGGACCACTGCCATAGACCATTGCCTCCTCTGTGCCTCGTGTTTTTGGCTACATTCAGTGTATAAGACAAACCCAAATTTTCACCCTCTTTTAGGGAGGAAAAAGTGTGTCTTATACTCTGAAAAATATGGTAATGTGGAAGCTTTTGCATTTCCAGCTATGACTTGGATTACTGAGTGAACAATATGCCATAGGCAGGACATCCAAACAACATTCTAACTTCTTCAATATTTCATGTAGAAATAAATGGCATCTGCTGTGGGTATTGTCATCCCCCCTTTTTTTCCTCCACCCTTCCCCAGCCACAAAGTTGTCAATTCTTAATGAATAATGTGTAATTCATTAAATTCTCCATCCTTGGTGATAATTAGCATTTTTTTAGAAAGTTTTTTTTCAATCAAAGTGTGAAGAATATTTTTAATTTACTGTTGAAAAGATAAAGAAATGCAGATGAACTTTTTTCCATATTCCATTTATTTACAAATATCCTCTTCTTCACACACAAACCCCTAGTATTATTTGAAGTGTGATAAAATGAGACAGAGAGCCAGTTTGGTGTAGTGGTTAAGGCATCGGGCTGAAAATTGAGAGATGTCAAGTTCTAATTCTGCCTTGGGAACAAAGCCAATTGGGTGACCTTGGTCCAGTCACTTTCTCTCAGCCTGGACTTGTCCAGAACCGGGCATAATAGCAATAGCACTTAGACTTATATATCACTTCATAGTGCAGAGTCAGACTATTGCCCCCAATAATCTGGGTCCTCATTTTACCGACCTCGGAAGGATGGAAGGCTGAGTGAACCTTGAGTCAGTGAGACTCGAACTGCTGGCAGCCAGCAGTCAGCAGAAGTAGTCTGCAGTACTGCATGCAAAGAGCCACCACTGCTCTTTGCATTGAATGAGGACAGAAAGGCAGTAAAGAGAAGTCCTTATTTCCACATTAGAATCGGCCCCACTCTCTCAGTCCAGATCAAGCCACTTCTGAAAAACCTTATATCTGATTGTTCCTGATAATCAGATCCAAATGAATGTAAATTAGAAAAAAAGGTGATTTCTTTGTATGTATTTATTAATTTAGACGCTTTTTTCTTGCATTTTGAAATATAACATTTAAATTAATTTCTAGAATTAACAAAATGCTGAGAAAAAATGAACTATTAATGTTAATTAAATAAAATTCACAGAAAATCAGCAACAGAAAAAAATCAAATAAATAATGCCATTCATGTTGGCAGAAAATCTAGCACATCTGGAGAGCGAGAAGTTCAGGGAAGTTTTCCTTCAGACCCTTATTAATTCCTGTTTCCTATCATTTATCTTAGGGAGTGCTATTCAAAAGAATTTCACAAGTAACATTATATTTAAACACAATTGGATAATATTTGGATCAACTCTTAATTATTTAGCTACAGAGAGGGAGCACTGTTTTGCATCTTGATCACCGATTCTATAACTTAATAGACAAAAATTGTTATTGTTTAACTATCTTCTGATGATTATAGAAAACCCATAACATTAATAATAAATGGATTTTGCTTGATTGTTACTAGTAATTTATTATTGTATTAATACTGCTCATTAAGAAGATGGCAAGCAAATGGTAGCACTGTCTGAGTTCTCTAATTAGCCACAAAAATGGTAATCTGTAAAACAAACATTTCAGAATTTCATGAATGAAAGCATAACCTTATGCTTGCTTAAATGCTATGGAGTTCAAAGAGTTCAGAACTGAAGTTTAAATAAAATATTACTCACTTTCTAATGAAAAAATGATGTAGTCATTAGTTCATAAATATTGGTTTTATCATCAACTTGACAACTTAATTGTTTACAAAGTTATACTGGTATTAATTTATAGTATTACAAAACAACCCCTTTTTTCCCTAACAAATCTAGGGGCAGTGCAATCTAATAAATTATTTATAAGAGACATTCGTGATTATTGCTTGATTATTTACAAAAATTTGAAACCAAGATTAAAATATCTGTGAACTTTCTATAGGTACATATGTAAAACAAATGTGCTGATATATTTTACACAATGTGGTCTAAATCAAATACAAGAAAGCAATATTTCCTACTTGCAAATATGTTCATTTTATGTTTTAATGTTTATCAGCACTTTGTTTTATTTTGGAAATACAAAATATTGTATGAGTTCCATTGTTTTTAATCCTGACAATACTGTAAGCATCAATTTCCCAGCATTATTAATCTCACAGTTGACCTTATTGTTCATTACTATGAGGTATAATCTTGTGTTTTCCACTTGAAGGATTTCTTTCTGATGGTTCGGATAAAAGTGTTACCTTGACGAAGCTAATGAATACTAGCAGTGAATATATGTGGCTCTCAAATATATATTGGTAGAATGATGCTGAATGAAAGCAATCTAATTCAGGATCCAAAAAAAATCTCAACATGTTTGAACCCTGGGCCTGTCTAACAAAATGAAATTCAACATAGATTAAAAAATAAGGTTTTACACTTAGGCAAGAAAAACCAACTGTATAAGTGTAGACTAGGTGAAACGTGGCTTAATGCCAGTAACTGTGAGAGGGATCTTGGAGTTCTAGTAGACAATCACTTAAATGTGAGCCAATAGCATGTGGTAGCAGCCAAAAAAGCCAATGAACTTCCAGGCTGCATTAATAGAGGGATAGAATCAAGATCACACGCAGTTCTAGTACCGTTTTACAAAGCCGTAGGAAGACCACATTTTGAATACTGCATCCAGTTCTGATCACAATATTAAAATAGATGTTGAGACTGGAAAGAGTGCAGAGAAGCACAATAACCAAGCAGGTTAACTTGGTTACTCAACAGTGAGACACTAGTAAAGCAGGCATAGCAGCGCTTGCATTTTCTGCGTTGTATGAGAAGAGCACAACTTCCTTCCCGTATCCTTACCACTTTCTATAGAGGGACGATTGAAAGCATCTTGTCGTATTGTATTGTATTGTATTGTATTGTATTGTATTGTATTGTATTGTATTGTATTGTATTGTATTGTATTGTATTGTATTGTATTGTATTGTATTGTATATATATTATAAAGAACAGTTACAGGAATTAGGTATGTCTGCTCTAATGAAAAGAAGGACTGTTGGGTGCTTATCCTATGGTTGGGTAGGTAACATATAGAAAACTATGTTCTGTAACTTTAACTGCTACAAGATGACTAATTGGCTGTGCTAAGCAGACATAAAAGAAGGCAGGAAGTTCATTCACTTCTGCTCCTGCTATTAGAAGGTTGAACTGCTGAAAGGAACTGTGTCTGTGTTACTGAAGAGAACTGGAATTCTAAGCAAACTATGTTTTTGTGTTGAACCGTGATTATTTGAAGAGGTGTTATTTTTGTTTTGAGAAGCCAAGTTTGTTTTACTACAAGTAAAGACTGTTTATTTTTCTTTAAACGTTCAGAGTCTGTGAGTATCTGTGCGTTTTGCTAAGCAACGTATCTATTCGCTGTCTGGTCTGTTGCACCACTTTGCAGAGGGCAGTTTTACCCTCAACAAGGACTATGGGTGGGGATATGATATCACTGTTCCAATGTTTGAGGGGCTCCTACAAAGATGAGGAGATCGAACTATTTTCCAAAGTACCAGAAGGCTAGATGAGAAACTTGGAAACTAACCAAGAAGAGAAGCAACCTAAAACTAAGGAGAAGTTTTCTAACAGTGAGAGCAAACAACCAAGAAATTGTGGGTGCTCGATCACTGGAGGCTTTCAAAAAGAGACTGGATAACTGTTTGTCTGAAATGGTATAGGGTCTTCTGCTCAAGCAGGGGGATGGACTAGAAGACCGTGGAAGTCCCTTCCAACTCTATTATTCTAATAAACATACTGGTGTTTTTTCCAGTTAGATAATTTGCTCCAAAGGAATCCTTAAGTCAGCATGAAAATTTTGTATGAAAGAAATTGCATTAACCAAAACACAGATGCTAACATAGCAGTCTGATATCGGTAAAACTGGGCACCACACACTTTTCAAGAGTGAGAAGACATATTGATCAAAAGTAGCAAATCATCTCCATTCAAAATAAGAGATAGTCAACAAGTAACTTGATTTACTTCAAAGCTATGATACAGTGCCTATTGAAGCCAAACAACATGACTTCAATAATATTGGGCAATAAAGTATGGCTGCATGGAGAGACAACTCAAGAAACAAATTTGAGTTGTATGGCTTCACAAACCAGCTACTTCAATTCTCACTTTTCCCCCATGGACAATATTTTGACTTTAACTTTATAAGTTTATTGACATTGTACGTGTATACACAGTATACCCATACAATGAAATTCACTTAAGACCCAAAGACCAGGTCCAACACCCATAACAATCTCCAAACACACTCCCACCCACCCCAATTCTCCACCTCTAAACCGCCCAAACATCCAAACAACAGACCAAGTAATACTGTCCAACAGCTCTCTGATGGTGGCCCTTGAGTTCATTGTTGAGTGCAATTATAGCTCTGGGATAAAAACTATTCAGAAAACGTGCGGTCCAAGTTTTAATTGTTCTGTATCTTCTGCCAGAAGGCAACAGTCCAAAAACATTGTACGCAGGATGGGAAGAGTCTCTGAGAATGTTATGCAACTTTCTCAAACAGCGAGATTCGAAGATGTCGTCCAGGGCTGGTAGCTGGAGTCCGATGATATTCTGGGCAGTTTTAATGATTCTCTGTAGAGCTTTTTTTTCCACTACAGAGCTGCTCGCATACCATGTAAGAATCCCGTATGTCAGGACACTCTCAATGGTGCTGCGATAATAGGACAGAAGTAGATGCTGAGACAGATTTATCTTCCTGAGCATTTCTCAAGAAGTACAGCCTTTTCTGTGCCTTCTTCACAAGCATGTTAGCATTCATAGTCCATGAGAGGTCCTCCGAGATATTAAATTAAAACTAACTTAATACCAAAATGAGTATCTTATATTTTTGTCACCTTTATGATGATATTTGAGCCAGTTTATTATTAATTAGGAGCCAGTTTAACCAATTAAACATGTATAGCTGAAATTAACTAATTAAACATGTATAGCTGAAATGATTCATATGAATTTGAGAGACAGTAAGTGCAATTATTTGTCATGTTTGTTGCAGTGTCACTGCAATTGTTTCCTTTTTCAAAAAAAAACAATGAAAGAGGAGAGAGACAGAATGAGTGAGTAATGCTTAATCAACATTAATGCTTAATCAAAACATTTGCACGCTTCTGTATTACAATCAAACCCATATCAGATTTTTGTGATTTGGAAAATGCTGTCATTTTTTTTTGGGGGGGGGGGGTTTCCTTTTCATTAAAAGTTGTATAATTTCAGGAATATATGCTGATCTTAAATAAATTCAAAAATATATTATATAAATATTGAAAAATACACAGTGATATAAAAGCAGCATCTGCCTTAGATTTATGCTTTTATGCACTTTGTTGCATTTTGTATCATATCAAAATAACTGTATAAGAAGATAATGAATTGAGTGAAAGTTTTAATTTTTCTTATATAATTTATATATATAATATGAGAGTTATTTGTTTTTACCATCTTGTAAGCTGTCAAGAGTGACCTTAGAAAGTAAATGGATGGATGGAACGATGCTCTTTTTATTTTACTAAGGTATATAAGTTTTCTGGAATTCATATAAACAGCATAGGATTAAATCAAAAAGTCTGAAATATACATTCATTTGTTTAATTTAACATCCTAAGAGTCATTGTCTGCAACTAGAATGGTTTCCTATGAGTGAAACCTTTTCTACAAAATGTTGATGTTTTTATTTGATGAACAATAGTAATATAATATTGAATTGCAGCGGGATTTTATTTTTTGTTGATAGCTCACTTATAATCTCAAAATAAGCAGAATGCTTCTGAATATTTGAACTAAATCTACATTTCCAGAAAAATAATAATAAGGTACCATATGTTTAATTTTAATTTAATGCTATTTCTTGTGATGTGTATCCCTTATTGTCCTCCATATGCGTGGACTTTAGCTCTAGTCTAGTTTGGGGGATGCCTGTTCTGTCTGATGAATTAATTGGTTTGTATTTAAACATTTGAAATGGTTTTTGGTTATCTGACCACTTGGAGTAAGGAGGTTAGAAAGCTAGCCCAGGATTGTCATCTGAATTTATTTGCTTATTGTGGCAGGGAACATGAAGCCACTAGATGACTTACCTTTGTCTGTATATTATGACAATTAGCTATGATATTAACAATCATGATTAATTAGAATAATGGTACGTAAGCCTCAAAAACCATCTTCAGGTAATAAAACTCAGTAGAAACCAAAAGACCAGGAGAATGCTAACTTCACACTACTTTTACTAGTCCTTTTGGGTATACCTGACCAGCAGATGGGACATACGATTCTTTATCATGTTTCATTCTATATTGCACTTATCCTACAATATTTAATTTTCAAATACTCAACAAATCTCCCTAGCATTTATTGTATTTATTATCTTTGAAAGTTAAACAAACAAAAATCTCAGAATTCCTTGTTATTTCAGCAATACTTTATTCAAATACTTTCTCATATGTTCTTAACTGGCTGGCATCTACTGCTTAGGACCATCATAATAAACAAAGAGGCATCATTACAAAATATAGAATATTCATATCGGCCATGCATACAATTTAACAGATATGAAATGCAACTGGAAGATAGTTAACTATCTAGAGTATGTTTAGTCCATGTCCAACAGCATAATGAGAAGAATCAGGATTTTGAATTCATCTGAAAGTAGTTAGCATCCAGCCTGTTGCGCTGGAATCTCATGGTCACAGTTTTTTCCGCTGTGGTAAGGTGTATTCTTTTAAATGATACAATTTCTAGTCACTTGTAGAGATGTATGCATATAGAAATCAAATAAATACAGTAGTGGCCAAAATTATGGAAACCTTTTGGGAAAAGTGTATTTTCTAAAACTAGCTAATAACACCACTTTTTTTTAGAGTAGTACCATAAAATTATATATCAATGGAAAAATAATTTAATCAAGAATGTAATGCAATAACTTTTATGAAGGATTTGCTATTAGAATAGCAGTTACAGTATAAAGAAGAAAAGTGAAACACATAGAAAAAAAGCGAGATATACAAAAATTATCACCATGTCAGTTAATAGTTGGGCAACCTTTAGCATGAATTATGGCCTTACAATGTCTTCCAATGGAATGAACCAAGTCTTTTAGTTCTGCAGCTGTTATAATGTGAAACCAAAATTGAATGGTTGCTTCTATTAACTGGATTTTATTGCTGAGTCACTTTTTTTTTTTTATTGAAAAAGTTTTCAAATACAAGTTTTTCCCCCTTTTCCCCCCCTCCTCCCTAACCCCCCCTCACCACCCATCCCTCCCTGTGACTTCTTCTTCACAACAATAACCTAATTCATAACTAATTACATAATATTTTACCATTCCCTTACTCCCTCCTCTAAATACTGACCCTTAGCATAATATTATTATAACTCCCATTTTAGCAATAATCTGCCCTTTTTCTCCTCCGCCAAACTTATATCTATATATTATTACAACAACATTTCCTACTTTAACATTTAATCTTTTATATATATTAATATAACATTTCAAAGCAGCCTTATCCCTACATCCAAATTTAACATTTATTCAATTCTATCCATTTCCTCCACTCCCCTAAATATATCACTTAAAAATCCCTTTGCTTAAACTAATCAGTCAATAAACTAACCTGTTTCCACCCAATTTCCTACAAAGTTACCATGCACTACCATGACTCTCTTGCCTTGTAACTCGAAATAGTTATAATATATTTATCGGTAAAAGAAATCCAAAGTAGATAATTCAAATCCAACAATGTAAGGCTCTTTTCACATCCCAAAATCACGGCATTGCAGAGGTCTGCCACTGTCCTCAAGATGATATTAAGCAATAGTTCGCCTCCACTATCTTTTCACATATTCATTCTTTTTTTTTTAAAGTCCCTGGCTTCACTGTTGCTTGATTTAGAAACTACTATTTCTATGAGATCTGTTTCTTTTTTTTTCTTTTTCTTTTGTGGGTTTAATTTCCATCCTGGTTTCCTTCCTACAAGTTGTGTATCAACTGTTCGATTTTTATTCTGTTTTATAAGTTGGTCTTGTTGGTTTTGTTTTGATATCTCATATTTCTTTTCTATCACTTGTATGTCAACTGGTTGGTTTACGTACTTGTCTGTAACTTGATGATTCATCACATTGGAGTCGGATGACACTGCTCTCATATTTATAGACAATCCAGCTGGGGTATCCAAGGAATCCAAAGACAATTTATCTACCACAGCCTCTGTAATTTGATATTTTCCCTTTGTTTCCAACTCCTTTTGCTTGTCCTGTATTATGCCTAAAGATGTTAAATTCATTTTCAAAATTTTTTGATAAAATTCTCCCGCTTTTTCAACAGTATTCAGTTGGTATCTTTCTCCTTGATATCTCAATATTAAACCGATTGGAACATCCCACCTAAATAGGATATTTCTTTTTTTTAACTCAGTCACTAGAAAACCAAATTTCTTCCTCTCCGTTAACATCTTAGGCGGGAGCTCTTTAAAAATCCAAATCTTTCTTCCACAAAGTTGCAAAGTAGAGTTAAAGGAATTCTGCACAATATTATTCCTAATTTCTTTATCCGTAAAATAAATCACCACATCTCTAGGCAATTGCCTTTGCTTTGCAAACCAGGAGTTTATTCTATAAATTCTGTCAATCCTGCAAAACACTTCATCAGGTTGAACCTTTAAAATCCCAGCCAGAATCTCAGAAGATATTTTCCTTAAATCATCTCTGTTATTTTCCTGCAGACCTCTCAGTCTAATTGCATATTCTGTAAAATAATGTTGGATCATTAAAACTTCTCTTTCAATCCTCTGTTGTACATTTTCTTCATTACCAGTCTTTTGATCAGCCTCCATTTTAGGTTTGTCTTCTAAACTATTATCCTGAGTGTTTGTCAAATCCTTTTTAATTTTTTGGATCTTATCATCCAAATTATCCTCAGTTTCTTTCATTTTAGACTCTAATAATTTAGTATTTGCATCCAACTGAATCATAAAGTCTGCTAAACCGTTAGCCGTTTTTAAAATCTTTCGATCCAAAAAGTCAAACTTAGATTTCACCAATTCACCAATTTCTTTAATTTCCTGCTTAAATTTTTCAAGTTGCTGATTCACAATCTCATCCCTTCTTACAATCTCCTCTAGGAAAAATTCTATTATATTAAAATCAGGTTTCTGAGACTGGAGAGTTAGAACTTGTTCATGTAATTTGTTAATGGGGGAATCCCCCCCCCACTGCCTGTTTGTCTAACTTTATAAGTCTCAGTGCCATTTTTCCACCCAGACAAGATTTACTGGAAAAGAGAAAAAAAGCTTTTTTTCCCAACCAAGATCAATATCAGATCTCCAGGAGAAGAAGAAAAAAACAAAAAACAAAACAAAACACGAGAGTGAGGTTTTGCCTTCAATTGCAACCAGAAGTATTCATTCCGCTACTTTGTAATAGAAAATGGAAGGACTTTCCCTTTCAGCCTCTCTTCAAGCCACGGCAGTCGCCATTTTAAAAATCTTTTTTCCTTTCCCTTCTTAAGTAGCTTCAGTAACTTTTATAAAATAAGTAAAATACTTGCGCTTCAGGATCAGCGGTCCAGCTCACGTCTTCTTTAATTAATTTATTTATCAAATTAGCAGGCTTGCTTTTGCCACCTAGCTCTGCATGTAGCAGAGATCTCCCAAAGCCCGGAGCATCGGCTGGGGATATGGGGAGTCTCTTCCGCTCCGTCCCAAAAGTAAATAAAAAACTTTTGGGATTAGGCAGAGAGCTCTACCCACCCCAGCCGGCTCTATCTCCGTTTCCTCATGGAAACGGAGTTTTTTCGAGCCGCCATTCCGCTGTAAAGGCGGCTCTTACAGGCAGTGGGTTTGACGATCCCGAAGGAGCGTCTGGCGGCGACAAACAGCAAACCGGAAGTCCACTGAGTCACTTCTGACTAACAGGATTCTTTAGTCAGCTCCATAGATTTTCAATTGAGTTAAGCTCTGGGCTATTCCCAGGCCATTCCAGCAGTGGAATAGGATTATCTTGAAACAAACAAAAAAAAAGTAGTGTTATTAGCCATCAAACCTTAAAAATATGCTTTTCCCAAAAGGTTTCCATAATTTTGGCCACTACTGTAAGGTGGCATCAATGCACCTTTATAGATGTATTATAAGGGAACGTATATTCAAACAGGCTAAAATCATAGGTACTTGCTATTGAGTGCAGAATGTATATTTCTTTTTTTATCATTTCAATTCATTTTTATACCTGGCTGAAAAACTTGCCTTAAGACACACAATTCTTCTTAATATTGTTTATGAGAGGGGTGAATTAATGAAATGTCTCCTGGAAATAAAAATGCACAGCTAGCACTGTGGAACTGCTCTTCTCGCATTACAACTCTCTAGATTCAACTTTCAGCATGATCAATGTTCTTATTAAAATGTTTGCAAATGGAACACCTAAGCGTATGGCTAAATTGTGCTTTTGAAACAACTCTTGTATGCTAGCGACTAAGGTTGCCATAAAATATATGGATATCCAATTTATTTAGGAGAGATTAAAATCATACACTCATAGTATATCAGTGACAGCTTTATACTTAATATGGCTAGTCTGTGGAGTGAAGATAGAAAATGCAATTTAGCTGACTCTCACTTACTTAATTAAATAAAGGAAAAAATAAAGCTAGTCAGCCCTTACAAAAATATCAATCTCACTTGACTTATATACCTTCTTATATGACTCAACCCCCCGGTGTTAAATATATTAGAAATTCTTAAATAATGGAGAACTCAAATTAGCTGATCAGTATCTTAATGGCAAGAATAATTTATATGAGACCAGCTGTTGAATCCTTATCACCCAGTGCCTTTTAAATATTAATATTTATGTTATGATAAACCATATACATGTTTTAATAATTAAGAGGGTTTTTAGTAAAATCTGCCGTGTTGACCTCTTTCGCTAGTCAAACAAGTGACCTATTTTTTCTTTTGTTTCGGATGCATTTCTTATAAAATTTATATTTTCTTTTCCCCCTAACTAATTGCTATATATTAAGGCAGGAGAAAATGCATTTTAAACATGATTAGCAACTAAATTGCACATAGAGATAAGGATGATAATCAGGGACATCTGGTCAGAATTGTCAGCTGAGGTAAATTATCATAGACTGGGAAGCAACTTAATTGGAAGCTGTTAGGCCAATCAAGGGTGATAGAGTCACAAATAATTGATAAAATCAGCTGTAGAAACAGAGCTGTGGCATCTTCGGTAGAACTTTGACATTATCAACCAAATTAGTGGGAGGAGAAATTTTCTAACACTTTATCAACCATCACTCATTTTAATGGTGACAGTGGCAGCTCTGTTAAGAAACCCAGGAAGATGTGTTTCCCTGGAATTTAATGCAAGCACAGGACACCAGTAAGACTGAAAAAATCATGAGAGAAGCCTACAGACATAACATTCATGTAGGTCTCTTGGCCATCAAGAATACCACTCTTGGCCATGAGACTCTCTCCAAAGTTCTGTTTTCAGCCATTCCAGTAACTATTCCCTAGACCAGTGGTGGCGAACCTTTTATTCACCGAATGCCAAGCCAAAACACGCTTTGCGCAACTCCTTCTCCATGCACTGCACATGCAAATGCACCATCTACACATGTGCATGGCTTTCACGTGTGGCCCCCCCCTGTGTGCTATGCCTATGCATGTGTGCACTGTGCGCAAGTACTCTCGCGCACGTGTGCATGCGTGTGTATGCTCAGGAGAGTTACAAAGACTAGCTGGGTCCCCTGAATTGCATGCATGCACACCGGAGGCCTGAACACCAGCTGGGGGGTGCGTGCATGCACAGCTGCAGGTGAGTTGGGCGACAGCTTGCATGCCTAGAAAAATGGCTCTGCATGCCACCTCAGGCACACATGCCATAGGTTCACCATCACTGCCCTAGACTGTATGTATTCTGGTGATTATGCATCAATGTGTAATATGATAATGTTTATGGCAATAATACAAATAATACAAATCAGGTTCGCCTGATCCGCCATTTGCGTCCCTTTCTAGATCGGACTCTCTACACACAGTCACTCATGCCCTTGTCACCTCTCGTCTGGACTATTGTAATGCTCTCTACATGGAGCTCCCCTTGAGGTGCACTCAGAGGCTCCAACTGGCGCAGAGTGCGGCCACGCGGGTGGTTATGGGAGCGACGTGCAGTTCCCATGTAACACCACTCCTGCGCGAGCTACACTGGCTCCCGGTGGTCTTCCGAGTGCGCTTCAAGGTTCTGGTTATCACCTTTAAAGCGCTCCATGGCTTAGGACCTGGTTATCTGGCCTGCTACCACCAATAGCCTCTCACCGGCCAGTATGCTCCCATAGAGAGCGTACGCTCCTCTGGGTGCCGTCGGCCAAACAATGTCAACTGGCAGCCCCTAGGGGGAGAGCCTTCTCTGTGGGGGCACCTACGATCTGGAACGAGCTCCTCCTGGAGATACGGAGGATCCCAGATCTGCGCACCTTCCATCGCGCACTTAAGACTTTTTTATTTCCTCAAGCTGGCCTGGCCTAAATCTTCTCCCCTTTTTAAATGTAAATTTTAATTTGTTTTTAAATTATGGGGTATTTTAAATTTGTTCAGTCAAATTATTTAATTCGTTTTTATTTTATTTTAAATTTTTGTATTTATGTGTTTTATCTTGTGGTTGTTCTCCGCCCTGAGTCCTTTGGGAGAAGGGCAGTATAGAAATTTAATAAAATAAATAAATAAAAATAAAAATAAATGGATCTCATGCATTTCTATTAATAATGAAACCGTCTATTTCCAAGGGTTTCTGCCTGTTTCAACAGATTCACCAGCTGTCATGTTCCATGTTACTCTGTTAAAAAATGTCACCTTGTGTGGCCAAGGATTATAATAGCAGTAGCAAGTCTTGCTATCCCCCCGTGAGATTAGTTTAAAAACACCATCTGGGAACATTGTAAAGAAATTTTCAAGGTCTGTGAGAATATAGTTTTTTAAACAAAATAAATAAAAATAAAATGTTTGAGAAACTGAAAGGCAGATTCCAGCACCACATTAAGTGTTAGTATCTAAAATGCCTATGATTGAAGAACCATCACTCATATAGTGCATGTGCCATACTTTCAATCATGGTTAGTCAAGTGTCTGAAGGTATGACTTGCAATCTTATTAGGATAGAGCTTTGAATGGTATTATTTTGATTTTGTTATTTGATATAGGGCGACTTGGCAAATTGAACTATGGTTATCAAGGAGCTGTAGAAATCAACTCGGGAATAGTAGAGCCATTTCCCAACCCACATAATATGTAACAGGAAGAAAATATGATAAAACATGAATAAATTCCATCAACTTCTTATAATATCATTAATAGCCAAAGTCACCCACCCACCCAAGTATTCCTCCAGCAAGACATATTTTGGGGACATGTTTGGGGCAGTCTGATGCCAGTATAACCTATGCCTAGTGCAACAAATCCCTTTCGTAGATACCCAAACTTCATCTAAACCCATTGTTGAGTTTCAGTCTACAGATGCAGAATCTTGGCATATTGCTCTGCTATTTGGTGGCAGAAAAAATACGAAAGCTTCAGTACACCCTCTAAAATTTCCTTGTCCTACTGCCCCCTCCAAAAATAATTGTAAAAAAAATTGCAAACAAGCAAAAGATCAAGGTATCAGCAATCTGTTCCAAGTTAGCCTAATAAAATAAGAAAATCCTAGGTGAACCCATATACATGTATTTTTCGGAGTATAAGATGCTCCAGAGTATAAGACACACCTTAGTTTTTTGGGAGGAAAATAAGAAAAAAAATCTGCCTCTGCCTACCAGCATCCATTGGTATTCATCTGGCTAGCGTCCTGTCAGTGTGTGAGAAAGTTTAGGGCTGTTTGGAAACTAAAACAGTATTTGCTGTGTGAGCAACAAGGAAGGAGACAGCAAGGCGCTTGGGTGTGGCTTAGCTCTGCAGCTCTGCAGCTCTGAGTCTCTGCTGTACTAGTCTAAACTAGTCTGAAAGTTTCACTGAAACTGAAACTTCTCTCCTCTGCTTGTGTTTTGCTTGTATTTACTACCAAGTTGGAAAACCTGCTTTTAGTATTGTATATTTACTTCATGTGTTATATTATATATAAAGAGTAGTTATTGAATCCTGCTGAATCAATTACTAGTGTGTGCTTTCTGGATGTGATTGCTGCTGCAAACTCTGACAGTCCTTGCAGCAAATAGCAAACAGCAGGTCAGCTTCAGCACATTATTGCAGTCTGATTCAGCACGAGCTGCTGATTGGTGGGTGGATCGGCCTCCCGGAATACCCCCAATCAGCTGTTCCAGGCTGCAGGGATTGCCACAGACCATTGCTATCTCTGTGCCTCATGTTTTTGGCTACATTCAGTGTATAAGATGCACCCAAATTTTCACCCTCTTTTAGGAGGGAAAAAAGTGTGTCTTATACTCTGAAAAATATGGTATATGTCCTTGCCCCTTATGGCCCTCAAGCCACTGCAACTCTCAGTCCATTGCAGATTTTAACTCTCCTCTTCACACCATTGAAGAATAGCCATGCTATCAAAATGTTCTCTTCCATTCTTTAGGAAGAAGCGTGGCACTTTGTCTATTTCCCTCTAGTGGATTTCAGCCTCCACAGAACGGCCAAACCTTTTAACAATCTTATCTAAAATTTTAGTGCTTGGCTTTTGTAATATGGTCAATCATTTAAATGTGCTTCTTCCTTATCACAATGAAGAGAGGGTCTCCTTCATTCTTCACAATAGGGGAAAAAAAATTCAATACCGTATTTCACTTTTATTAGCCTAGTAACTCTCATCAGGTAGATCTATCTACCTAAAATTATTTCTTGGGTTGAAAGACATCCCGTAAATGAAACCATCCTTTTATTTCTGGTTTAATAAAGAATTTGGCTCCCCACTGAGACTGTTTTGACAAAACAGTACAATTGCTTTTGTTTGCTATTTAATTTGCAACCCGGTCAATAGAATTTGATGTAAGCACTATTGGCATTAAAGCTCTCAAATTCTAGGGGAAGTAGAGGTTATAACGTAAACAAAATATTTCATTGGCATTGATCTCCAAAGCAGTCTGGCAGTCCTTCTGAAAAATTATCAGCATCCAGATATAAAACTTGCTAAAGTGACAAGAGATGACTTTGATTATTTTGCTTTTAAAGAGTTATTCTTTTAAGGAAGAAGCGTTTTTCAATTTATGTAATGTTAAATGAATTATACTTCCATTTTAACTTTTCCTCAACTGTTTTGGGTGATTATCTAGAATGAATCCAGGTTCCATGAGTGTACTTGACTCCTGTTTTAAAAGAATAAGTATCTGTATGGCATGGTAAGAGAAGACTTCCAGGTGTACTCAAATATTCTTACAAATATAGAGAAAATATAATTAGTCCTCGTTCAATGGACAAACAGACATAAAGAGCCAAGGTGGTGCAGTGGTTAGGGTGCAGTACTGCAGCTACTTCAACTGACTGCTAGTTCAGCAGATCAGTGGATCAAATCTCACCGGCTCAAGGTTGACTCAGCCTTCCATCCTTCCAAGGTGGGTAAAATGAGGACCCAGATTGTTGGGGGCAATATATTATTTAGTATACTGTCTTTGGTGTAAGCTGCCAAGAGTCCTCAGAGAGTGGGTGGCATAGAAATATGAATAATAAAAGAAAAGAAAAGAAAAGAAAAGAAAAGAAAAGAAAAGAAAAGAAAAAAAGAAAGAAAGAAAGAAATCCCCTTTGGAACATTACAACTGCCTTTATCTTTTGGTGCTCTGATCTTTTTTTTAGCAACCTTCTCCTCATGGTAAGTAGTGCTGAAGAAACCTTGTTGGTATTGCCTACAACATTTCTTTTGCGCCTCCCAAGATGGCTCCAAAGTCCAAGACCTTCAGTCTTGCCCAACCTGGAAGCATTTCACCCAGAATTGCAAGAAATGCAATTCTCCTTCTTCTGCAATGTGCTTCACATTCCCCCCCCCCCATCTTTTAATGATTGACTCTTTTTGACAGGAGTCCTTTTACATGCTCTACCTTCTCAAGAGCTAAGCAGTGGTTATAAAATTTCAACCTGCCTCAATATGGATATGGATAGGCACGCATGGCTTAGCATTAACCGGGGGCTTTGAGTGACCATGCTGTATCAGCTAATATACTGCATTTTTCTCTGGTTTGACAGGGAGACGAGATGATTTTATTTATTAATTTATCAATATACAAGTCTGTGTGTGTCTGTATGTGTGTGTGAGAGAGAGAGGGGGGAGAAAAAGAGAATGTATGTGTATGAATATACATATGTATCTGTGTGGCATTCGTATTTTATAGTGCTATTCCAAATTCATATTATTCAGATTGCAAATTTAAATTTCATCTGTATGTGAAATGTATATGTGCCGTCTGAATAAACCTTTTAATCTGATATTGCCTTTTAGCCAAAATGTTTGTCTGAAAGTACTTTCCTTAACCACCCTGAATTTTCCAATTTAGTTTTGGGATATTTTGAATGCTTGAATGCCAATTCTTTTCTTCTGGTTAATGACGGCAATAAAGTTAAGATGATGATAATGATAATGCAACCCAGAAGGGAGCAATAAAGTTGAGAAATATTGAAAAGAATAAGACTTTGATTCAAGTGATAAAAGAAGAATATTTGTACTTTAGGGCAGGGGTGAAATGCTCCCAGTTCGGACCGGATTACCTGATCTGGTAGCGATGGAAGTGGGTGGTTACGTGAACCTCCCACTGGCCAATACGTTCCCACAGAGAGGGACTCCTCAGGGTGCCGTCAGCCAAACAATGCTGACTGGCGACACCCAGGAGGAGAGCCTTCTCTGTGGGGGCACCAGCCCTCTGGAATGAGCTGCCCCTAGAGCTTCGTCTTATCCCCGACCTGCGTACTTTTCGCCGCGCCCTTAAGACCCTTCTGTTTCAGCAAGACGGACTGGCCTAGTATGAATTTTAAAATGTATGTATGTTTTAATTTGCGGCCAAATTTTATATTCGATTTTAATTGGTTTTAAATTTTATAAATCTATGTGTTTTAATATGGCTGTACACCGCCCTGAGTCCTTTGGGAGAAGGGCGGTATAGAAATCTAATAAACTCTTAAACTCTTAAACTGGTAGCAAAAATCCCTGCCCTCCTCCCTTGCCCAGCTGAGCCGCACAATCATCAGAGGCTTTTTAAATTTATTTTTAAAAGCATTTTTTCTACAACCTCTTCGGCCGAAAAAATGCTTTTAAAAGTAAAAAAAAAAAGTCTCTGATGATCGCGCGGCTCAGCTGGGATCTTCAAATACTTTTAAAAGCCTCTGATGATCCCAGCTGAGTTGCCTGATTGGCAGAGGCTTTTTTTCTTTTAAAGGCCTCCGACGATCCAAGAGGCTTTTTTTCTTTTAAATGCTTCTGACGATCCAAGCTGAGTTGCCTGATTGTCAGAGGCTTTTGAAAGCATTTTTTTACAACCTCTTCCCCGAAGAGGTTGTAGAAAAAATGGTTTTAAAAGTTAAAAAAGAAAATTGGCCACGCCCACCCAGTCACATTACCTGCCCCACCAAGCCACGCCCACAGAACCGGTAGTAACAAATTTTAGTTTTCACCACTGCTTTAGGGCTGAAATGAGGGATCCTTGGTGCTCTCTGAGCTTGCTTGTTTTCTTGCAAATGTTTCATTACCCAAACTAGGTAACGTCACCAGTGCTAATAAGGAGTGAGGTTTGATGGCAGTTTATATTCTAGTGTCTTGCCCTGTCAGTATTGATGGGGATGGTCCTGGAGGTTCTTTGTTTCTTTGCACTAAGGACCCCTCACTTTGATTCAAATTGGTAGAAATTTGCTATGAAAAATAAAGAAACTATAATCTGGGCTGATTATATCAGCTGATTGTCAGAGACGACTCCACGACATGTAATTAATATCTGAGGTAACTTCTTTATTAACTCGAACAGGAGACCTAGAACACGTTCTCCTCAGAACAGAACAGGGAACAACCGCTGACAGCTCTTATATACTGGCTGTCAGCGCGGCTAACCAATCATAATGCTTCACCCTTCTGTACACTCCAACAGGGGGCCCAATCTGGGGAACCTGCTCAGTACACAACACTAAGATCTTGGTTGAACATACCGTGTTTTCCCGAAAATAAGAACCTGTCTTATATTTTTTTGAACCCTGAAATAAGCGCTTGGCCTTT
The DNA here is from genome assembly GCF_029215685.1 of Pituophis catenifer annectens. Taxonomy (NCBI): domain Eukaryota; kingdom Metazoa; phylum Chordata; class Lepidosauria; order Squamata; family Colubridae; genus Pituophis; species Pituophis catenifer. Next base: position 14,238,796 of record NW_027256888.1, read on the forward strand.
TTGCCATGCGCTCAAAAGCCCGATTGGGCTTATTATCAGGGCATGTCTTCTTTGGGGGGAAACAGGTGTATTACAAATGATGGGAAGAAATAAGAAACTCTGGAGAAATCAAATACTAGTAGATCAAGATTAAGAGACATTATGTCTGCTGTAAAAACTGTAGCTAATCAAGGAAATTAAAATTAAGCAGATTCCAGTAAGGGAGTAGATTGTCCCAAGCAGCAGAGAAACAAAATTCAGAACACACACAAAAAGGCGGTCAAAAGTTGTTGACAGATTCTACTTATGTTGACAGACTTTTCAGTGAAATCTTATTTTAATGGTGGGGGGAGGGAGGGAGTTCCATTGAAGAGTAAGGTATTGCAGGGATTTACATAATTTTTATAACGAATGACCTTGTCACACAATAATTACACAAATCAAAAGGTAAATATAATCCATGCAAAATTCATAGAATCAAAGTCTAAGAACGTAAAATACTATATTTGATTTGGGGTTCACCCTAGTGTTTTAGTTAATAGCAGAAACAGTATTGCCAGAATAATTTCATTATTAAATAACTGTAGTATCTTTAGATGATTCACTCATCTGAGGGATTATGTTGTAATTGTTGATGTTTTATCTGTTTTTGACCTAAATTGTATTTGTTTTTCTTCCCCTTCCTCTCTATATATCTGAAATGTTGTGGTTTTTTTAAACATTTATTTCTTTTTATAGAGGATAAATTTTAGTTTTCCTGGTTCAGTGTTTTTGGGTTGAGCCTACAGTCTTTCCATGACATTATATTTATCTTTATTAATATGACTGTTCACATAATAACCCCAATAGTTATATTAAATAAAGAGTACATATTTTCTCACTCTGCCAATCTTTGGCTCATGTACAAATCTTTTCAGTAGTAATTTTGTGTTTTCTTCCAGATCATTGATAACTGCTATTTACTTTTGGGGGCGATTTTGCTATAGTTCTGTAAAGCTCCTTTCTGGGCTTCTCTGATAACCTCTAAGCTTCAGTGCCCTGGAGGCGCTTAGGAATCGGCTGATAGGCAGATCTTATTTGATTCGCATGACAGCAGGCCACAGACACGCTTATCGCTGAGGGAAAATGTCTGACTCCTTATTATGTAAAATGAGAGCTTTCTCCTAGGTGCAGTGAGAAATCATTTTAAACTTCATTTGAAAACTAAGTTGGCTTCACAGCTTTTATACATATAGATATCTAATTAAAAGCATAGTTTGATCAGGGCAAATTATATATTTACACAACTGATCTAATTTCACACATAGATCTCTTTTAGATGAGATTAAATGCCTATGTCTGGTTTACACCATTTCAGGTGAAAATCACATATTTGAACGAATGTATCCCTAGATAAAAACATATACTGTACAATTTAGTGATAAAGAAGTTTGGATGTAACCTTTCCTTTCCGCCATCTCGCACACACACAAAAAAAATTATTATTAAGGGAATGTATAAAAATAGATCCATTATGAGGAAAGAAAGAAAGAAAAGAAAAGGAAGGAAGGAAGGAAGGAAGGAAGAAAGAAAGAAAGAAAGAAAGAAAGAAAGAAAGAAAGAAAGAAAGAAAGAAAGAAAGAAAGAGAAAGGGAAGGGAAGGGAAGGGAAGGAGGGAGGGAGGGAGGGAGGGAGGGAGGAAGGAAGGAAGGAAGGAAGGAAGGAAGGAAGGAAGGAAGGAAGGAAGGAAGGAAGGAAGGAAAACAGCAAATCTGCCTTGCTGTCTCAATGCAGCCAGCAGGAATTGAACTTGACTTGAAAGGATTTTTATTTTACCTTATTTTATTTTATATTAATAAGATTTCTTAACATGGTGAGAGTCACTGTGTAACTGAGTCCAGTGGGCACACACAAAGTCCAGGAAAGCAGTCCACAGGTCGAACAGGTCAGGGTACATGGCATGAGCACAAAAGGCATGGAACTGGGCATGTTGCTTCATTAATTGCTCAAATCATTCAGAGGCAGGATTAAGTAGGCAATGCCAGTGTAGCCCTTCACAAGAGGTGAGGTTGCCTCCTTGCGAGTAGTCTAGCTGACTGGCATTGTGCCCGTCTCTGCTTTTCCCTTCGTGTCCAGTGATGAAATCCAAATTTTTTTACTATCGTTCTTTGGACGTGGCTTGGTGGGCATGGTCTGGCTTGGTGAGTGTGGCTTGATGGGCATGGCAGGTAAAGGATACTGCAAAATCCCATTCCCTCCCCACTTCAGGGGAAGGATACTGCAAAATCCCCATTCCCCCCCCACTCCTGGGGGAAGTATATTGCAAAATCCCCATTCCCTCCCCACTCCTGGGGGAAGGATATTGCAAAGTCTCCATTCCCGCCCCACTGGGCCAGCCAGAGGTGGCATTTACCTGTTCTCTGAACTACTCAAAATTTCCGCTACCGGTTCTCCAGAACCTGTCAGAACCTGCTGGATTTCACCCCTGTTCGTGTCCTTTGATCAGGAGGGGGTATGGATTCCACCTCCTCCTCATTGCTAATGGACAGCAATGACTGAAAAGATTTGTAGATGAGACAAAGATTGCAGAATGGAAAAATATTTGCTTTTATTTAATATGACTATTGCGGTTATTAGGTGAACAGTCGTGTTAATAAAGATAAATATAATGTCATGGAAAGACTGTAGGCTCAACCCAATAACACTGAACCAGGAAAACTAAAATTTATCCTCTATAAAAAGAAACCACTGCAATTGCAACATAATCTCCCAAATGAGTAAATCATCTAAAGATACTACAGTTATTTAATAATGAAATTATTCTGGCCATATTGTTTCTGCTATTAACTAAAATGTTAGGATGAACCCCAAATCACGTACAATATTTTACATTCTTTCCAAAAGATAGCCATAAAACATAAAAACATCCAATCCATGTCAAGGACAGATTTCTATTTCAGTAAAAAAAAATATATGAAAGTTTTTCCAGTCTTAGACTAGTTTACAAACAAAGAATTATAAGAAAGATATCTTATCTGTTAACAACGAGATTATAGTCCAAGCAAGAGCTAAAGTCAGCAGTCAAAATATATAGTTATTTCAAACTATAATAGAATATATGGCTTTCTACTAAATTAAGGCACTTGTTTCTAAATTTGATTATTTTTTGTCAAAGTTATGACTTTTTAGATGCTTTTTGAGATAATGCCCTTGGTGCTGTAGGAAAACTTTTTTGATGCTTGTTTTATCCTCCAAAGTCTTCCTTGAATAGTTTTAAACCACTGTGTAAATGCTTTATATATTATAATTTATTTATTGAGTTTGATTTACTTTTTTTACTTTGCTGCTTTTAGGTTAAGTTTACAAATGGAGTAAACACAAATAAATAAATCTTATTTTTTCTCATAAGTCAATGTATGTTCTTCTATGTATCAGAAAATTGCTAGTCCGTTTTATCATCCCTCGAAGGATAGGATTAGTTTCTCTCTCTCTCTCTCTCTCTCTCTCTCTCTCTCTCTCTCTCTCTCTCTCTCTCTCTCTCTGTGTGTGTGTGTGTGTGTGTGTGTGTGTGTTTTCTGGTTTCTTTTTAAAAGAAGTTTAACGTTTAATTCATTTTGTAGCTGATACTTTAGAACAGGGGTGCCAAACTCAAGGCTGCTTAGATCTGGCCCATGGGGCTACCGTGAAAATCCTGAGAGAATTGCAAGAGGCCGTTGCAGCCAAAAATGGAGATCGGGAGTGTTCTGACCCAGGCTTAACAGAATCACGAAACAGACTCCTTGTCCTGAAAAAAAACCCTTTTTTACTTGGTTAATGTGAATTCCTGGCATTCACATCTAGAAAAGTCCTGTCAATAAGCCTTTCAAGGTTTAATTGCAGAAACAGACCTTATCAGTCCTTGGATAGTTGCCAGGCCGAGAGGTTCCAGTCGCAATGCTGTAAAATGAAATATCTGGCAAGGAGTCTCAAACTCAAATATGCAAATCTTCACAATAATAAGCAAACTAATTGTCTCCTGCAAACCCCCCTCTCCTTTTGCTTCTCTTTATTCCCCAGCCAGGGAGGGGCCATTCAGCATCCCTGTGTGCCTTTCTTCCCGAGTTGGCCCTTTGTCCTCAATTGTTCTCCTCTCCTGAAAACTTTGCACATATGCGCATCTGTAACAGGCCCCAGCTGTTTCTCTTCCCCGCTTATCTCTGACTCTGAAGGCAGCTGGGGAATGTCGGACAGCCCTGGCTCTATCTCTGCTTCCGATACAGAGCATCCATCAGAGCCTTCCCCAGACTCAGGACTGGCCCAAGGTCCTCCCCAACCTCCTCATCATCCGAGTCTGCTGCCAGATCCACTAGCAGCTGGTGGGCCACAACAGGGAGCCCATTTTTGCTTGAGTGATGTCAAGCTGGTCATGCCCAGCCTGGCCCCCCCAAGGTCAAACACGACCATGATGTGACCCACAATGAAATTTATTTATTTATTTATTTATTTATTTATTTATTTATTTATTTATTTATTTATTTATTTATTTATTTATTTATTTATTTATTTATTTATTTGATTTATATGCCGCCTTATCTCCGTGGGACTCTCAACAATAAAATATCCGAATAAAAGCGTGTTGAAATACATGTTAACCCCCCTCAGTCCAGGCTAAACAACCATGTCTTTAAGTCGTGGCGGAAGGTGCAGAGGTCAGGAGCCAACCGGAGCCCCAGAGGGTGGGAGCACCCACAGAGAAAGCTCTGTGGGGGTCGCCAGTCGAATTGAGTTTGACACCCCTGCTTTAGAAATTCAGAAAGGTTGCTGGGACAGGTATCCTGAAGTTGATATTTTCTATTAAGTATGTGAACATCATGACAATAAAATTAAGTTGGTAATAGTTGATAGTAGAAAAGCTCACTTCCCTGTTGGGTTGGGTTGATTTTTTTCATTCCACAGAACCTAAATGCTGCTTGATCAAATGGGGAATATCTTATTTATTTTTCAACAATTAGCAAATTCATGGTAATTATGAAGATGATTTTACGGACTACCAGATCTAGTGAGAGGAATGGAATAAGGTGGAGCCGAACGGCAAATACTTTATTATTACTATTATTAGGAAAATATAACCAATTTTTTCCCAACTGGTGATCATGTGGATTTTTGTAGACCTAATTATATGTAAATGCCTGGACAAAAATACCTGTTTATATTACTTATTGTGGTAATTACCTGTCAGAATTTGCATTAAAGACTAGTAGGTTTTTGTTTAATGGGTTAAGAATGTTGTACTTTTTAATGTATTTACTATACAACAAAAATAGGAAATATTGTATCTCTATAAATATTTTAATGTCCAGTGCTGCAAAGTGAAATTATTAAGGGTAATTAATTTAAAGCTTTATTTACATAGAAATGTTTTGCATTATCGCATTCATTAATTTCCAATTTTAATGGTCTTCTCAGTATTTCAAACCAACATGCCTAATCAGACGCTAAAAAGGCAATTACTACCAACTCAAACATAATATTCATCTTTATACTTGCACTTTTTTATGAGCCCAATATAAAGCCAATTTGTCTGTAATTGCAATGTTTTTCAATTATTCATCATACAGTTAGAGCTCAGCATTACTATTAAGGTTGCTGAAGAGAAATAACAAGCCTTGTGTTGCAACTCTCTCCCTCTCTCTCTCTCTCTCTCTCTTTCCCTCCCTCCCTCCCTCCAACACAATGCAACACAACAACAACAACATGGTGAGTAGAACTTAGTCACACAGAAAAAAATAAAGAATATTCTGGACATTAACAAGACTAGAAAACATTTCTACTATTAATGGAAGATATAATCCCTAAACTTGACCTTAAATGCAAAGCAAAAAAATGAACACATTTCAAGAGCTGCATTTAAAAGCCCATAAAATTATAGCAATATTTTCAGCACAAAATTGATTAATTAAGTCATTTTTTTTAAAAAAAAGCAAAAACCTCTGTGGAATTGCATATCTATTACAGGATGCATATCTATTAACTCTTTAAAAGAATCATACATTGTGTACAACTACTGGAAACAGCTGTTACCATTTCTGTTAACTTTCTTTTCTTTAGGAAGAATAATACATTGTCTAATTTTAATTAATTAATTAATTTAATTAACTAATTTTGTTAGAGTCTTACATTTGGACTTTGCTATCCAGGCTCAAAAGCAGCCTGTGAAAATTCATAGAATCCTCTAATGAGTTTCTTCCTTTACGATATCCTGAATATGATAATCTCCCACTTAGGACTGTATGACTGTAACCTTGTTGCCTGTATCCTTATGATTTATATTGACTGTTTCCTAGTATGATTTGACTGCTTATTTGTACCCTATGACTATCACTAAGTGTTATACTTTATGATTCTTGACTAATGTATCTTTTCTTTTATGTACACTGAGCGCATATGCACCAAGACAAATTCCTTGTGTGTCCAATTACACTTGACCAATAAAGAATTCTATTCTATTCTATTCTATTCTATTCTATTCTATTCTATTCTATTCTATTCTATTCTATTCTATTCTATTCTATTCTGAACAAAGATTGTCTCCTGTATTTGCAACTGTAAAGAACCAAACTGGCAGTTTTTTTTAAAAAAACCTGCTCCTTATTTCTATTCTTACTACTGTCTGCAAGAATATTCATGAACCTCAGAGAGAAAACTATTGATTGGTGACTGCCCATTTCGGCTAATGTACTTCGGTACTTTTCACAATACTGTTTTCTTAAATTTCAAAACTGTCGCTACCATCTTGATCCTTCCAGATGTGTTAAAGTGCAATCAATAAGGTCCTTCGCTATGGTTGGGAGATGTGGATCAGGTTGCAAGTGATAGTTTTGACACTCTGCTATCTTTAGCCCCTCAAGGGCAACAGAATACACCGAGCAAGCTGGTCTTCTCTTTTGCCTTCCCTTTCTTCCTGTAGCCTTTAATGGATTTAGCTTTGTGTAAAAAGAAAAAAAGGGATACCGCAAGTTGATAAAATATTTAGATTGTAAATTATACCAGCTTTGCCTCCGGGGAATGGAATGAACCGAAATCACTCTGAAAATACTTTCAAAAGACATTAAGTATCCTGCTGTCAGACAGAGAGCCCGGGAGGAAGAAAAAACACATATTTTTTCATACATTTCTTTGCAACAACCAGTTAGTGCCATAAATCGGAGGCGGCTAAAAGAGAGGCAACCCTACCTCTAACGCCATACTTATGCAAATAGTACATCTGGTGCCATCTGAGAGAAAGCCAAAAACTATTTCAGAGGAAGTTTAGACACTTGCTGTTTACTCTGCGATGGCACAGCTGGACAAGGAAGATTATAATAGGATCTGTTGGATATAATATTCAAAACTGGTGATACTCCTGGAGGCAGCAATGCTTTTTAATAATAATACTGTATTTTAATAATACAGCAGTCAGGGGTGGACTGCTGGGGGTTCGCAGGGGTTCGGGAGAACCTCTAGCTAAGATTCTGTGCAGTTTGGAGAACACCCAAATCCCACTCCTGGTTGGCCCCGCCCACCCCTCCCCTCTCCTCTCAGGAGTCCTCTCGCGGCTTATTTTGGATGCAGGTAAGTGCAGGGCGTACACGGAGGCTTGGGGAGGACAAAAAAACGGGCCTACCAGAAGATTGGGAAACTGTTTTTGCCCTCCCAGAGGTTCAAGGAAAGCCTCCAAAGCCCAGGAAGGGCAAAAATGCCCCAGTCACTGTGGTGCATGAGGCCGACTAGGCCACACCCATCATGGCCACGCCCACCCAGCAACCGGGCAGAGAACCCCTTGCTAAAATTTTTGAAGCCAACCCATGACTTCAGCCTACAGAAATTGTAAAAGAGCCTTTTCTTGCTGTGGCCCCACCCTTTGGAATATTCTCCAACTAGATGTGAGGTCTGCCCCACACTCCTGGCCTCCCAAGAGAGCCTTAAAATCTAGCTCTGTTGGATGCCCTGAGGTCCAATATGGATGCTCAATGCTGAGAATGGAAAAACATGTTGACTGTTCTCTTATTTTTTTATTGTTTATTTATTTTTTCTTAATTTTAATTGTTAACTTTTCATTTTATCATCTTATTCTGTAAACCACCTATTAAGATATTGGCATGCAGACATAAAAACTTACCATTTCTTCAACTCTATGCTTAGTTCCCAAGCTACTAAGACTCCGATTCTGAATGCCCCATCTTGATTGAATTTAAATAAGGAGAGGGGGAGGAGAAGTAATTGTTCTCTTCTCCCCTAGAAGCAAATTTTATGCTGAATTGGAACACAGTCCTCCTATATGACTGTTATATTCTTAGACATATTATTAAAGCTGAATAGTTCAATGATTTTTTTTCTTTATTATTTTGTTTGGCAAAGTATTTAGCTCTTACGTGTGAGGTGTACTGAGAGTAATCAAAATTGAATATTAGAATCTTAATTTGTTTGTAGCTGCCTCTTAAGTTCTGTAATATTCAAAATCCAGATGATAACACATCTTGCATGTCTTGTAGACACAAAACCAGATCCCAATGGAAACATTTTGGTGCTCTTGTTTGGGTAGAATCCATATCTCTTATTCCAATAACCTTGCCATTCACTTGCTTTCTTTTTTTTCCACTAGGAACACATTTGTTTCGCTTTCAGAAGTCTTAATAGAAACACCTGCAAGCAATACTATTAACAGTTTCTGTTCCTTTAAATCAGTGGTGGAATTCAATTTTTTTTACTACCGGTTCTGTGGGTGTTGCTTGGTGGGTGTGGCTTGGTGGGCATGGCAGGGAAAGGATACTGCAAAATCTCCATTCCCACCCAACTCCTGGGGGAAGGATATTGCAAAATCTCCTTTCCCACCCCACTCTGGGGCCAGCCAGAGGTGGTATTTGCCAGTTCTCTGAACTACTCAAAATTTCCACTACCTGTTTTCCAGAACCTGTCAGAATCTGTGGAATAGCACCCCTGCTTTAAATATATATTTTTTGAATATTAAAATTTGTGTCCATACAAGTGTGATTAAGGAAAAAAAAGACTAAAATGGAAAACATTCCAGCACCACCAATGTTTCTTCTGAAATATACCAACTAATTCCCAGATAACAAATCCTCCATACTTAAGATTGGACTTAAGAAAGCTTGCTAATAACGAATACATTTGGTCATAATTTTATTTTGGCTTCATTAATGTATGTTTTAATATTGTTTTAGTTAGATTGTAAACTGTCTCAAGCTTCTTGGCACGAGAGGGAATATTACCAATCATTTAATAAATTAACAAAAAGTTGATGTTAGAATTATGTGCAGTGATTATACATGTTTGAATAGTTTATTTAATTTTTTCCATTCACTACATATTTGAATATTTAGCCATTTATTTTTGGTACCCTCCTGGGCTCATGATCCCTGTTCATGGTGCAGATGGCAGCTGTGGCTAGAAGGCCTTCACTCAATTTTGCCTTGTGCAACAGTTATACCCTTTCCTGTCATTCATGATTGTCATTGGTCATCTCTTATATGGACTACTGCAATGCACTATATGGAAGGTTATCCTTGAAGATCATCCAGAAACTGCAATTGGTACAGAATATGGTGGTGTAAGCAGTCTTGGGTGCCCCTAGGATTCTACATATAATACCTCTATTACATATGACTGGCATTAGATGTTGGTTTATTTCCAGGTCCAATTTAAGATATTGGTTATCACCTTTAAAATATTTTATACCATGGGGTCAAGTTACAGAGGAGCTGTTTTGTTCAAATGATATCATCCCGTCCTACCTTGTAAGGCATGGTAGGTAATGTAGCAGATCCCATCAGTTAAAGAATTTTGATTGATGGAATCCAGAAAGAGAACATTATCCACTATCAAGTCTACCCAGTGGTGGGCTGCTGCCGGTTCTTGTGAATCAGCAGTAAAAGCAGCGGGAGGCTCCACCCACCCACCCAGATGTCATACTGGACAATCTGCACATGCGCAGAAGCGCCCGCGCGCTTGCTCCCATTGAGAACTGAACCGGTAGTAAAGGTAAGTAGAACCCACCCCTGCCCCTACCCTCTGGAACACCTGCCAGTAAGATAATCAGGAATCATGACATACTACTACATTCATTTGAAGAGAGTCATATCCCCTTTAATATTTCCCATCAACAAGAGAAGGCTAATAGTGAAGCTTCAGTGTGTCTTGATTGCCCTCAGTCAGATTCCTCTTCCTCTGTCTCTTCCTTTTTAAAAAGTTTTTAAATAAATAAATAAATAAATAAATTGTTGTTGTTGTTTTAAATAAAGGGAGGCTTTATTTTCTTTTTCATTTTTACAGAATCAAACCACCATCTTGGTCACCTGAATCTAATCTACTATTCAGTGCACAGATTTGCTTTGCTAATTACATTTATATCCCACTTTTTCTGTGTGTCACACACCTAAGCAGCCTACAGTAATTAAAGCACACATTATAAAATGCATAGATAAAAGAGTGCAGTTAAAGTCAAGGCAAACTAAAGTCAAGGCATCAGTATCCTTAAAGGCAGAGCTTATTTCTTATAACACAGGTATGATGAAATGGAATATGCCATTGTATTAAATATTGGAAAAGGGAGGCCCAATGTACCTCTTTGGGAAGTGTATTCTATAGTCCACTTAGAAACATTAAGATATGAATATTTTAATTTCCAGGATTCCACAGCCAGCATATTATAGACTGGGAATTATGCAAGAGAAGGTCATCTCCTGCATAGCGAGTCCAGAGATATTTCACAAGAAGAGTCCTCCACTCCTCTGCTTGCAACAGAATACCTTATGCCACCAGACTTGAAATTCTGGACTTAGACAACTTAGAACTATGCCATCTTTGGTCTGACCTAAGTGTAGTACATAAAATTATCTGCTATAATGTCCTACCCGACAATGACTACTTCAGCTTCAATGACAGCATTACACGAGCACACAATAGATACAAACTTAAAATGAACCGCTCCAAACTCGATTGTAGAAAATATGACTTCAGCAACAGAGTGGTCAATGCCTGGCATGCACTACCTGACTGTGGTTTCATCCCGAAACTCCCATAACTTTAACCTTAGACTGTCTATTGTTGACGTCACCCCATTCCTAAGAGGTCTGTAAGGGGCGTGCATAAGTACACCAACATGCCTACCGTCCCTGTCCTACTGTCCCCATTTATTTGTATCCATTTCATGTATTCATAATCATGTTTATACTTATATCTGTTATCTTATACATGCTTGACAAAACAAATAAATAAAATAAAATAAATAAATAAATACCAAAGACTAAAACTTCTTGCAGTAAGGGAATATTCAAAATGATCTTTCGTGTTTCATTGAGCGGGTTCACAGCAGGTTGGTTAGATAGTTTTCCCCTAAGTCTTTTGCAACCAATATGTATTTATTCTCTGTTGGAAGAAATCCGACGAAATAGAGCCACTCTCGCTCCCTAGGTATTTGATTACACTGTTGAGATGTCTTTACCTTTAGGGAGCTTTCTTCTGCAAAAATGAACACCTAAATCTTTCCACAAATAAGAAAAAAGTGCTGAATCAAGATGTCTGATTTGGTGTTATACAGAGAATGCGATTGCTCCAATTACTGCACTCTTCTGCTGAGAATGGAGAGTTATTTCTAGCTCTAGTTCATGAAACGATTTTTGAATTTACACAAATATTTCAAAAATGAAATAAGGGTAAGCAGCACCATTCAACAGGCAACATTTCTATATGCATTTTGTGTAAGTGCTTCTGAGTTGTTTATGTTTTTAAGGTAACAGTTCTCTCTCTCTCTCTCTCTCTCTCTCTCTCTCTCTCTCTCTCTCTCTCTCTCTCTCCCTCCCTCCCTCCCTCTTCCTCTCCCCCTCTCCCTGTCTCTCCCCTTCCTCTCCCTTTCCCTCTCTCTCTCCCTCCCTCCCTCTCCCTCTCCCTCTTTTTCTCTCCCTCTCCCTCCTCCCTCTCCTTCTCCCTCTCCCTCTCTCCCTTTCTCCCTCTCCTTCTCCGTCTCTTCTCCCTCTCCCTCCCTCCCTCCCTCTCCCTCTCCCTCTCCCCCTGCCCTGGTGCATGTGTGTGTTTATGCATTCCTGCATGCAAATAGCTATTTCTGTACAATAAGCATGTGCGTTGTCTGGATTATATTGATTGTGTACTAGTTCACTTAAGAATGTGCATTAACTATTCCTGCGGCATATTCTTAACTGCACGGGAATAAGAAGAAAATGAGGGCTTTTGTTTTTATTAAGTGCCTCACAGATGGAAACAATGGGAAACCAATTGATTTTCTGACGTATCACACTATCTTTAATTAGGTGCCAAGAGCTGAAACGGAAGGTATCTATTGGCACAAAATTCAAATATAGTCCTTCTTGTCTCCAGATTTTTTTCCCCCATAGTGAACATATTGCAGCTAGACTTGATGCGTTGATTTTTATGTTTATATTACCGTTTGAACAGATTATTCCTATTTCAGCAATAACAATAATTAATTAAAGGTGTGGTAGGCACCGTGTGTGAAAAATAGCACAATCATGCAGATGGCTTGAAACAGTAATCAAACTTGATAAGGAACTCAGTCCAGAAAGATTCATTTCTAGCAGAAATTTGTAGAAGTATGAAAAAACAGAACTGTCCAATTTATTTATTTGTATTTTTTTTTTCAATTGATATAGCTGCCCGATTCAGCCAAGTGACTCTTGTGGTTTACAAATCTAAATTTCTAAAACAATTTAATAGACATTAAAGCAATAAAAGCATCCACAAAACAAATAAGTATAAAGAGCAGCTGTGGTGATTAATCAATTAATAGTAAAGTCAAATAATGGTGCCCTTCACAATTTCTGAATCCCAGGGCTGGGTACATTTAAGGTGTAAACTTAATCTGAGGAACAGGAATAATGAACAAACCATAAAACTAGCCACTATTCTCATCTCTTGAATTGAAAATGAGATTTGTATTACTTTGTTTCATAATCCATATTGCATTGGCAGCATCACGCCCAATGGGACATATTGGTCTACCTGCTTCTCAGTGTATCCCTGCAACTGGAATCCTGTTGTCTCTTACAAATAAAAGGTCTGAGACTTTTGCAATATCAAATGCCTATTTCAACAACTCTCTTGATCCTGTCTACTTAGCATTGGCAAATCAGGAGACTGCCAGAAAACTGGCGGTATTGTTGGGTATAGCCTATAACAGGGTGCCAAACTCAAGGCCAATGGGCTGGATCCGGCCCATGGGGTACTTAAATCTGGCCCATGGGGCAGCCTGGAAACAGCGAAGGACCAGTACATGGTGCCCCTGCCAACGAAAATGGAGCTCGGGAGGGCTGCATGCAGTGGCCTTTTCACTGGCAGAGGGCTGCAGGAGGCTGTCACAGCTGAAAATGGAGCCCGGGGTGCAGTGTGGCCCCCTCCCAAGCTTCATTTTCACCGGCAAAGTACTAGCAAAACAAACTACTAGAAAAAGTGGATCCCCTCAGCCCTTGCCGGGCCACCACAGGTGCCCCTGACACAAGTGACGTCGAGATGTCTATGCTCACCATGGCCATGCCCACCTGGACACTCCCACCCCACCTCTCTGAGATCAAACACAATCTTGATGCAGCCCTCAATGAAATTGAGTTTGACACCCCTGAGTCAATGATGGTCTCTCAAATGGGATGGACTACTTGACTTCTCTTCAATCTTTGTTAATCTATGGCAATAGATTAAGCGGTATTCCATTTTGTTGTGAATGACCTATATCTATTTCAGTCTTGTTATATGTGCATAAGCCATCAAGTCCCTCAATGTAATGACATGTCCCACTATATTTAAGCTGTTTCTTAGTCCTTTTGGCTGTTTTGGTAAAACGTATAAAAAATGGTTGGCTTTTTGGACCTTCCTGGTCTAGCTTGCAGCCTTATTATTTCTTGTGCAACCAAAATTGAATTGGTGTTACTCTTTGAAATTTTATTTCAAAGCATTGTGCTGAGAAAGTATTTTTTCAGGAAACGTTCTCAGTTTTCTCATTGCTTCTTCCATCTGTTTTTGCTTCCATGTTGAAAAACCTTCAGGAGGAAAAGATGGAGAAATGTATGTTGTTTGATAACACTAGGAGCCATATCCATCTGGACACATCCTTTGTTTTATTCTCTCTTTAACTGCTGCTAGTGGAAGACCTTGTTCTGTCTAAAACTGTCTGCCTCATTTCTTTTTTCAGTCTCATTTTAAAATTCATGCTCTTTTCTGCCTGTTCAGCACACAAAGAAAATCGTTCTTTTCACCTGCTCCTTCCCAATGATCTGCTTCATAAAAAGCATTTATTTTCTGAACTCAAATGTGGCAAAGTGCTGATTATATATACAGTACAAAACCCTAGTCATTATTTTAGACATTCTGATGCTAATTTAATGTAGCATAATTCAAACTGCATCAAATTAGTGTCAAACTGTTAAATGCTATTTGGGGCAGTTGCCTGACAAGCTTGACAATGCTGAGTTATCAGTCACTTACTAGCTCTGTTAGTATATACATAGGTGTACATATACACACAGATACCACAATATATTTATACACACACACAAATATTAACCCAGTTTATTGTAGATTTTTTTTTTGAGGGAAAATAAAAGAGCACTATTATAGACCTGTCAGTTTTTGCTATTTATTGATAGTGCTTTACCTTAAAAAGGTAAAGGTTCTCCTTGCACATATGTGCTAGTTATTCCTGACTCTAGAGGAGCAACTACACATCTCCGTTTCAAAGCCGAAGAACCAGCGCTGTCCGAAGATATCTCCGTGGTCACGTGGTCAGCATGACTAAATGCCAAAGGCACACGGAATGCTGTTACCTTCCCACCAAAGGTGGTCACTATTTTTCTACTTGCATTTCTTACGTGCTTTCGAACTGTTAGGTTGGCAGAAGCTGGGACAAGCAACGGGAGCTCACCCCATTATGTGGCTCTAGGGATTTGAACCACTGAACTGCTGACCTTTCGATCGACAAGGTCAGCATCTTAGCCACTGAGCCACTGTGTCCCTTTACCTTATTTTGCTTTACCTTATGTATCAACTTTTTGGAGTTTAGCAGAGCTTTTAGCTTTTGAAAAGGCTCTTAATTAACAAGGTTTAATGGTGATATTCTGGCAATTCCTACACTTCCAAATATTTCATATAGACTTTTTAAAAAAAAAAAATAGTCACAATTCTGAATAGCTTTCTTTTTATCAAGCCACCATGTAAGAGGAAAGAAACTTCCTCTGTCTTTGACCACAAAATATAGGTAGAGGAAGATGTTTTAATAGCTTTATCTGATTGGTTGGAAAACACTGGCCTCTCTACTCTATGTGAACAAAATGCCTGACCTGATTGGATTTTTTTTATCCTATTCACATAAAAATGTATACATTGTGGATTTTTTTTGCTGTAAGCCGCCCAGAGTCCTTTGGGAGTTGGGCGGCATAGAAATTTGATAAATTATATTAAATTAAATTATTTTTTTTAAAAAAATCACAGATATAGAAGCAGATTAAAATACATTTGATAATAGAAAAATAAGAATATGAATAATCCATCTGAAAGATTATTTCCTTTCATATTTCCTTATCAGGAAACTAAAGTCAACTTCAGACACTTCTTGGCAGTCCCTACCAAATGTTTAGAGGAAAATGATTGGAAAAGATTTACATGTCACATATTGAAAATACCTTTCCTAAGAGATTCATGGACCACTTTTATGTGATATCTTTGGAGGCATTTGAAGAATGCTATCATTTTCCTCTTCGCTGTCTTTTCTAAAGATCCCCACCTCTATTTTTCCATAGTATTTATTTTCTGGTTTCTGGATAAGCTTCATTGCCATTCCCTGCACATGTTTGTCTGAATGCTTCTTAAAATGTATGTCCACTACCAGACATTGCATTTAGATGGGGACTGCCAAATCAAAGTGGAATAATTATATCCAGTGCTTCATAAATTATATTTCTTTTGGTGCACCTAAAATTGCATTTGTCTTCTTTGCAGTCATATTATCTGCTGGTTCATATTCAGTTTTTTGTTGATCTACCTTCAAGATGGTGTGCTGGGGGGGAGGGGGATGAAGGAGGGGAAGGGAATTTGCTTCTTTGGTTGACAAACATCTGATGTTGCTGCCAAAGCAGGTCCCTTGGCAGTCCTGTCCCTAGATTGAATGGGAAAAGATCAGTGGTGGGATTCAGCCGGTTCAGGATGATTTGGGCAAACTGGTAGTTAAATTGCTGGCTGGCCCCACCCCTCCCCGCCCCTTCCAGGAGTCCCCATGCACCCCATTTGGCTCCCAGGTAAGTGCAGGGAGGCCTACTAGGCCCAAAACGGGGTGTGGGGGGAGTGGCACCCCCACAGCCCATTTTTGCTCCCAGGAAGCTGCAGGGAGGCCTCCTAGGCCCAAAACAGGGTGCAGAGGGTGGCATGCCCCCCACGGCCCATTTTCGCTCCCAGGAGGCTTCAGGGAAGCCTACTAGGTCCAAAATGGGATGCAGGGATTGCGGCGCAGTCCCCCGCGGCCCATTTTCGCTCCCAGGAGGCTGCAGGGAGGCCTACTAGGCCCAAAATGGGATGCGGGGGGATGCAGTATGTCCCTCCGATGGCCCATTTTTGCTCCCGGGGGTGCAGGAGGCCAAGTCCTGCTTGTCACACCCTCTGGCCACACCCACCATGGCCAAATCCACCAAGCCAGTCATTAGCGCAGAGAACCGCTGGTTAAATTATTTGAATCCCACCACTGCTCAAGATGTCTTTTGGATGACCATGGCCACTCCTGGAAAGAGGAATCCTGGAGGTTGCAATTCCTGATTGGAGCAGTCAGAAAGTTTGGGCTACATCTTTCCTCGCAACTGTTCAATTTTTTTTAAGCAGACATGGCTTTTAACTGCGTATTTCAAAGTTATTTTCTTTTAATTTGATTCTTATTTTTTAAAGTTTGTTTGTTTGTTTGTTTGTTTGTTTGTTTGTTGTTTGTTTATATATTGGTTTGATTTATATGCCGCCCTTCTCCGGAGACTCAGGGCGGCTTACAATGCATTAAGCAATAGCCTTCATACTTTTTGTATATACCTGCTTAGTAGGGCTTTCGGCCCCCCTAAGCGGTGTTCTTTTTTATACAAAGTCAGCTTATTGCCCCCACAATCCGGGTCCTCATTTTACCTACCTTGGAAGGATGGAAGGCTGAGTCAACCTTGAGCCTGGTGAGATTTGAAC
Organism: Pituophis catenifer annectens; assembly: GCF_029215685.1. NCBI lineage: Eukaryota > Metazoa > Chordata > Lepidosauria > Squamata > Colubridae > Pituophis > Pituophis catenifer. The sequence goes on from NW_027256888.1 coordinate 14,255,962, forward strand.
TCACAGTAATTGCAGGCAGCTGGCAGCTAAGTGCTACTTAATTGACTGGTTGAAGGCTGATTTACCCTAAGCCATTGCTAGATTTTAACATCAACATTCTTTTGTTTCTTCACTTTTTTTCCAGCTTTCCATATGGAATCTGAGGCAACTTTCTCAGTAGTGAAACTGACCAGACTGGATTTATACCTATATTGGATTTCACGACAGGGTTTAACTCTTAAAAAGCTTTGGTCTGTTTTTCTTTTTTAAAAAAAAAAATAAAAATGAAAGTTGATGGAACTTTTCCTTTTCCTTCTTTTCTTTACACCTTCACTGTGAAATTATTTTAATGTTTTCTGTGGTCATTTTGTTACAGTATATTTAACCTTTAAATGGACTTAAAATGGCACCCAACATCAAATACGTCATCAAAAAAGCACAACAAAGACTGTTCTTTCTTTGCCAACTCAGAAAACTCAAGCTGCTGAGTTCTACAGAGGAATTATTGAGTCTGTCATCTGCATCTCTATAACTGTCTGGTTTGGCTCTGCAACCAATCAAGACAGACACAGACTTCAATGGATAATTAGAACTGGGGGAAAAAATGTTACCAACCTGCCTTCCGTTGAGAACCTGTATACTGCACAAGCCAGAAAGAGAGCTGTGAAAATATCTATAGATCCCTCACATCCTGGACATAAACAGTTTCAATTTCTATACTCAAAATGATGCTATAGAGCACTGCACACCAGAACAACACAAGATCAGTTTTTTTCCTGAATGCCATCACTCTGCTAAACAAATAATTCCCTCAACACTGTCAAACTATCCAAAAAGGCAGTATTAACATCATTATTTTCATCTTCCCTATTACCTACCTCCTTATCTTCTTATGACTATAACTTTGTTGCTTATCACTATTGTTGTATGTACATTGAGAGCTTACACACCGGAAACCAATTCCTTGTATGTCTAATCACACTTGGCTAATAAAGAATTCTATTCTATTCTATTCTATTCTATTCTATTCTATTCTATTCTATTCTATTCTATTCTATTCTATTCTATTCTATTCTATTCATCTTTGAAAGGAATCGTTTTCTTTGGTTATGAAAGCTTAGATACAGGAGAGTGCATTATGTACATTATGATGTACACCCTTTCCTTCTTGTTTGAGCATTCTACAGGTTTCCCTGAAAATAGGACCCTATCTTATATTTTTTTGAACCCTGAAATAAGCGCTTGGCCTTATTTTCGAAGAGGTCTTATTATTTTTGGGCATGTGAAGCAAGATGGGGGTTCCTTTTGCCATTTTATCTGATTTCCAGCTCTGTGTCCCTAACTCTAACCAGAGGAAATGGCGGGGACCGGCTATGATGCATTTAAATATTTTTGGGGAAGGCTTATTTTTGGGAGGGGGGATTCTTATTTTAGCGCATGCGCTCAAAAGCCCAATTGGGCTTATTATCCGGGGAAGTCTTATTTTCGGGGAAACAGGGTAGTATTGCTTACTCATATAAGGTGGACAGACCATTGCATCACACACAACACTGCTTGTATCATTTTCACAAAAGCATCAAATCCTTTATGTCTTTATGTCTTTCCGTGTGTCTGTGATACTCATGCTAGAATAGTTGAAAACTTTGCAGAGCCTTGAATGCAGCTTGGTAAAAGCAAAAGCATGTCTCGGTCTCCTTATTCACATGTTTATGAAATGATGCATATATTTGTGTCCTTATGCACTGATGTGAATGGCATTTGTGAACATTTTAATTTAAATTTATAAACCACAGGCTTATAAAGTAGAGACGGTGATTTAATTTCGGTTCAGTGGCTTGTATTGCAATGTTTTTTATTTATGCCTATGTGGCATTTATTCAACTTCAGAGTCTATTTTAAAAAGCTAGTTCAGCTTTTCAGAATTTTTTTTAAAAAAATTTATACCACCACTGTAGTTTTGGTCTTTGATATGCATGTGTAGGCATGCTTAATGTCCTTGTATAATATCAGAACATCCTGTGTTCCAATTTCTGCAAATACCTTCAAAAACGTGAAAATGTGAAATAGACTGGGGCCTGATTTATGTCTAGAGAAATTCAGGGAGCCCAAGGGAGTCTTACAGTTATTCTTTAAGAGTCATTCTCCTACCTACATTTCCATATAATACAATTCTAGCTTACTCTTTCAAATCAATAAAAGAATGACTTTTAACAGTATGCCTTAACACCTGCAACTGAATTATTTGATTATTTAGTTTTCTGCTAAAAATGCTCATAGGGTACTTAAAAATATATTCTTCAGCCCATGTATTTTCTGCTTTTAAGAACTGAATTGATTAGTCCTACTGCATGATGTAAACATTTTGGAACACTTCATTATAACATTTCAAATGACTGTACAATCAACTGGAATCTACCAATTTAAAATAGCAATAGTCAAAGCATAACAGCCTCCTTCTGAAACGTTAAACTTCATTTTCCCTCTCCAATAATGGAGAGTCATGGGTTGCACTATTCAACTGTTGAGATATTGCATTCATTGCATATCTTTATAAAAATATGCACATTTTAACTGAACGTATGAACTCATGCATTCATAGGCACCTAGTCATCATTCCCTTTAAGAGAACAGAAAAATATAAGAAAGTGTATGGCAAAAAAAATAAAATAAAATAAATTGAAACCGTGACATAAGAACAACCAACAAAACCACATATAAGAATAATGCCTGAGCTGCAATTCTATAATTTTGAACTCCATCTTCCCCCAGTGAAAGTAAATCTCATTATATTATTACAGTACCCTCAGTTCAAATGGAGGGACGTAGTGGCTCAGTGGCTAAGATGCTGAGTTTGTTGATTGAAAGGTCATCAGTTCAGCGGTTTAAATCCCTAGTGCTGCATAATGGGGTGAGCTCCTGTTATTTGTCCAAGCTTCTGCTAACCTAGCAGTTCGAAAGCATGTAAAAATGCAAGTAGAAAAATGGGAACCACCTTTGGTGGGAAGGTAACAGCGTTCCGTGCACCTTTGGCATTTAGTCATGCCGGCCATATGACCACGGAGACGTCTTTGGACAGCGCTGCCTCTTTGGCTTTGAAATGGAGATGAGCACCGCCCCCTAGAGTCAGGAACAACTAGCACATATGTGCAAGGGAAACCTTTACCTTTACAGTTCAAATGAAAGGATTGAGAGCTTTGAATTCTGAACTTTTTATATTTAAAAGTATTTTCACCTCTTTCTGTATAACAATAGTCCTACCACTGGTGGATTGAATATACAGTATGTAATATATAATTTTCAAGAAAATTAAAACATTCTTCAACAAAGGAAACACTAAAAAACTAAGATAAAACATCAGCAGACCAAAACAAAGAACTGAAGCTAGAGAGAAAGAGTGATTAAGAAAATAGTACAGGTAAGGAAGATAAGGTTAAGAAATATGAAGAGAGGAACACAAGACAATAGCCATTATTAAAACAGCTTTTATTTTCTGCAAATCCAGAGATAAACTGAAAAGTCTTCTTTGCTTTTACCTACAATATTTTCATCCTTTCAATCTAACCACTGGATTCACCTTGATCTTCCATTTTTGACATCAGCAGCTTGTGAACGTAAATGTGTGGTTTTGGAGTCAGCATACAGGAGGGGAAAAAAATCAATACTGAAGTTGGGATTTATAGTTATTACCGAGTAAATGAGAAAATATCTGAAAGAAAAAGATAGACAAAGAAGTGGCACCTTTTACACAACATACTATATTTTATGAAAGCCTTTGAATGAAGATACCGGTTTCTTCATCCCTGGTTTAAATCTATTTGAGTATTTGTCTTGCAGATGTCCCATTAATGCCTGTGTTAATAATAGCATTAGTGTGTAAAAGAACTATTTCTACACTTCAATGTTTACTTAGAAGTAAACTCCAGTTTGTTCAAACTTATTCCCAAATGGGTCTACAGATTTTATTCAATTTCACATTTGAATCAAAGGGGCTAAAACTATTTACAAAATATGGTCTAATTCTTTAACAAATATATAAAGTTCATGATCTGAAAACAGCCTTTGGAAGCTTGAATGAAATTGGTAGACCTATTGACATGTAGTACAAACTCTGAGTGGATATATCCATCCATCCTGAGGCAAAATTCTTTGAAAAGAAACCTGCGCTTGGAGTCCTTAACCTGTTGGTGACCTGTTGTCAAAATGTTTTCAGAACTATTTCTAGACATGAGGAGAATGTCTGGCATAAATTGAAGTGGTCCAGAAATAACGAGAGGCACAAGCAAGCAAGTGACTACAGCTCTTTAATATACAGTGAGACTTCAGCAAAAACTCTGAGGCAGCCCTCCTTATATACAATTCCAGAGAGGCTGTCAGCCAATCAGTAACTTAGGCAGGTTTGAAATTCCCGCTGAAATGTATCAATACATAACACCCCTCCCTTCCCAGAAGGCACTAACAATCAAAAATTTACATAAGTACACACAAAATCTCGCAGGTGACCAGGGCGAGTTCTCGTTCTAGTCGACCTGCGCAGTTCAGTGTTTGGTGGGGCGTCGAGCTGGTCAGAGGGACTCTCTGTCTCTCCCGGCTCCGCCAATGGAACCTCCTGGATTTTATCCGGGGTGTGGTTATCCCCGGCTGGGAGTGGTGACTCGCTGGGGCAGCGCTGGAGCCAGGGCTTGTCAGCTAAGTATTCCCTCGAACCCGGGCTTGAGTTAGTTGTTTTGGGAAAGTTGTTGTAGTTAGGCTCGGAGATGTCTAAGTTGATGTTTGCCTCGCTGACTATTCGCCTCCTTAGTTGATCTATGTGGCGTTTCCAAATCCTGTCTACCCCAACGTCTACCGTGTAAGATTTTGGGCCTGTTATGCCCACTATGGTTCCTGCAACCCATAGAGGTCCGCTGGCATAATTGCGAGCGAACACCGGGGACCCGACCTGGAACTGTCTTAGTCCGGTGGTCTCTCCCTTAAAATTCTCATGAGAGTAGTTAGGGTGAAGCCTGTCTAAAACGCACCGCAGCTTCCTCCCATGAGGAGTTCGGCTGAGCTTCTCCCTGTAGCCGTGCATGGTGTGGCATGCTGGACTGCTAGAAATTGATCTATCCTGGCCTGCCAATCCCCGTTATCTAACCTGGACAATGCTTCTTTGGCCGTTCGTACGAAACGTTCAGCAAGGCCATTAGAAGCCGGATGGAAAGGGGCCGATAGGGCATGGCGGATGCCCAGGCTGGCCAGGTAGCCCTCAAACAGGGTCGCTGTGAATTGAGGGCCGTTGTCAGATACCAGAGTATCCGGTAGCCCATGGGTGGCAAATAGTTTCCGAAGAGCTTTAATGACTGCTTCGGCTGTGGTTGAAGACATTAGTATTATTTCGAGCCATTTTGAAAAGGCATCGACTACAATTAAAAATGTTTGCCTGTGGAAGGGCCCGGCAAAGTCAATATGGATCCTCCCCCATGGCCCTTTTGGTTTCTCCCACTCTCGGATGGGTGCTACCGGGGGATCGGGGCAAGATTCCTGGCAGGGCCTGCACTTCCCCACCCACTCGGAGATGACTTGGTCCATGTTGGGCCACCATACGTAACTGCGGGCTAAACTTTTCATCCGAACTATCCCTGGGTGCCCTTCGTGCAGTAACTCCAAGACCCTTGTTCTCAGTTTCGTCGGTATCACCACCCTATCACCCCACAACAAGCAACCCCCTTGCATAAACAATTCATTACGTTTGTTAACATAACCCTGATAATCCCCACCGTCCACCTTGACCGGCTACCCCTTAAGGACCCAACCCATCACAGTACGAATCACAGGGTCTCTAGCAGAGGCTTTAGCCACCTCGCAAGAGGAGATAGGTCCCAAAGTCATAGCATCGATCAAAAGGATGGGGGCTTCCGGCGTGGGGTTGGCAAGCAGTTTGGGCAGGGGACAGCGGCTGAGGGCGTCCGCGTGGCCCAAGGTCCGTCCGGGCCGATGTACAAGTTAGTACGAATAGGCCGATAGGAAGATGGCCCACCTGGTCAAGCGTGGAGACAGGGCAGCGGGGGTGGGCAAAAGTCCCAGCAAGGGCCGGTGGTCTGTCACAAGTTCGAATTGACGGCCATAGAGATATTCATGGAATTTTTTAACCCCCGCAATTGCAGCCAGAGCCTCTCTGTCCAACTGACTATAGTTCCGCTCTGCGCTTGACAGGGTGCGAGAGTAAAACGCAATGGGCGCCTCTAGGCCGTTTGGCAGTCTATGGCCTAGGATGGCACCAACTCCTACAGGGGAGGCGTCACACACCAATACAAGCGGTAGCGCTGAGTTGTATTGGATTAGGAAGCTGTCCTCAGATAAAAGTCTCTTTACAGCCTCAAAAGCGGCTGCCTGTGCTTTCCCCCAAACCCATGGTACATTCTTCCCTAACAGTTTGTGTAGGGGATCTGCGACAGTGGCTTTGTCCTTCAGGAACATTGAATAGAAATTGAGCAGTCCAAGGAAGGCTTGGAGTTCTGCTTTGGTTTTGGGGGCTGGTGCGCTTTTGATAGCTCTCACTTTGTTCTCGGTGGGGTGGATGCCAGTGCCATCCACCCTGTACCCCAAAAATTCAACGGAGGGGACAGCGTTCATGCACTTTTTTTTTTTAATTTAAGTTCCGCTTCCCTGAATCTGGAAAGGACGTTCCTTACTCTGTCCCCAGCTGACGTTCATCCTGAGCGCTGATTAGAACATCGTCAAAATAGGGCACCACCCCCGGGAGTCCTTGCAAGAGGCGCTCCATGGTGCTTTGAAATAGGCCGGGTGCAACGCTCACCCCAAACTGGAGCCTGGTGCATTTGAATGCACCCCTGGGAGTCACAATTGTTTGCGCCTCTGCCGTGGCGTTGTCAACGGGTAATTGTTGCTAGGCCTGTGCTAGGTCTAATTTGGCAAAAAATTTTCCGGGCCCCAGGGAGTGTAGTAGATGATGCACGATCGGCACCAGATAGGCGCTCGGCTGCAAAGCCTTGTTGATCGTGCACTTGTAGTCGGCGCAAATTCTGATAGAGCCGTCAGACTTAACTGGGGTCGCTATGGTGGTTTCCCATTTCGCATGGTCAACACCCCTTGCTTAATTTGTCCAGTTCTGCATCGATTTTTGGTTTCAATGCGAAAGGCACCCATCTGGCTTTAAGTCTTATTTGGGCTACGTTGGGGTCTAAATTTAGGGAGATAGGGGTCCCCACATACTTGCCCAATGTGTCCCCGAAGACGTCCTGGAACTCGGTCAGGAGACTGTCCTTTAGTGACGGCTTGGACATCTGGTGGACACTGGTGAAGCCCATGCCAAGGGCTTGGAACCACCCCATGCCCAGGAGGCTGGGCAGCTGCTTTGTGACGACGGTTAGCAGCAGGTCTTTTTTGAAGTCTCCGTAGGTGATTCGTAATGTGCCTACTCCTTCGATGGGGACTCGGTTCCCCTGGTAGTCTAGGATGCGCAGTCTCTGTTTGGAGAGCTGGTCCTTCCAGAATGACGGCAGGATGGTCTTTAGGGTCGCCCACGACATTATGGAGAGAGCTGATCCAGTGTCGATCTCCATGGAGCATGGCTTGCTGTTGATTTCGACCACCGTGCTGACCTTGTCTTCGATTGTCGTGCTGGCCTGGTTGACGTGTATACTGCGGCCATCTCGCGGTTCAAATTCGCGCCGTTTTTTAGCGCCGCCTTCTCTCATTGGATGCTTTTGGCGTGTTGATTCTGGTTGGCTGAGGCGCTCACGTGGTTGGTGTTTTCTGGGCAGAATGGCTCTACAGACTCGCGCCAAGTGCCCTTTTTTCTCGCAATGCCTGCAAACAGCCTCTCTGTATTTGCAGGACAGTCTATCATGATGCCCACCACAGCTGGGGCAGTTATGCCGGGGGCTGCCTGCGTCTTTTCTTTGGTGCTCTGTGCGGAAGACGTCCTCATCAGACTCGGACTCCGAGCTGGAACCGGCGTCTTCCCTGTGCACTGGTGTAGACTTGGGATTGTCCTTGCTGGTCAGCGGACGCTGCAGCGTCTCTGCGGCCTTAGTGGAAGCTTCATGAGCCCTGGCCTCATCTAGGGCTCCAGCAAGCATTAGATCAGGCTTGGTGAGTAGTCACCTTTGCAGTCTTATGTCCCGAACGCCACAGATTAGCTGCTCAAGCAGTGCATCGTCCAAGTCCCTATAGTCACAATGTGTTGCGGCTTTACACAGGCTCACCATGTAAGCGCTGACCAGTTCTCCCTCTCGTTGCACTCGTTGTCTTAGTTGGTATCGTTGCACGAACTTGGAGGGTACGGGAGCGTAGTGAGCCTGAAGAGTTGCCATCAGGGTGTCCCAGGAAACGGTCTGGACCGGCGTTGGCTCACAAAGTGACTCCGCCATCTCGAACACATCCGGTCCGCAGTGGCTTAGGAATAGGGCCCTCTTCCGATTAGCGGAGAGCCCCTGCATGTCGCTGGCTTCTAGCGAGCACTCAAACCTCGTTAGGTACGAGACCCATTTTTCGCGGGCCGGATCAAAAGGCTTGGGCGGAACGTAGGCAGACATGTTCGGTATGCCTCCTGTAGTTCGCCTCGTTGCCTAGCTGAAGCTCGGGGTCTCACTGGTTCGCTTCTTGTGGCCTCAATCCCACCTTCGTCGCCAATGAAGTGGTCCAGAAATAACGAGAGGCACAAGCAAGCAAGTGACTACAGCTCTTTAATATACAGTGAGACTTCAGCAAAAACTCTGAGGCTGCAGCCCTCCTTATATACAATTCCGGAGAGGCTGTCAGCCAATCAGTAACTTAGGCAGGTTTGAAATTCCCGCTGAAATGTATCAGTACATAACATAAATCCTTTTGAGTGGTGGGTTTTATGTCTGCAGAGAAAAACATCCTCTAAGACAGTGATGGCTAACCTTTTTGCCGTCGTGTGCCAAAAGCGGGGGGAATGTGGGTGTGGGTGTCATGTGTGGGTATGCCCACACCAATAATTCAATGCCTCTCCCACATCCTGGCCCCTGCACATGCACGTGTGACCCCCCCAGCACTCAAAAAGGTTACCGGTAGGCCCATTTTTTGCCCTCCCCAGGCAAACAGCCTTCCCCACCCCCCTGCAGGCCATCCAGAGGCCGGAAATGGCCCATTTCCCAATTTCTAGTGGGACCAGAAGGCCTGAAAATCAGCTGGCTGGCACGCGCATGCGTGCTGGAGCTGAGCTAGAGCAATGCCTGCGTGCCCACAGATATGACTCCGTGTGCCACCTGTGGCACGCGTGCCATAGGTTCGCCATCATGGCTCTAAGATGTCTCTTATTTAAAATGTGTAATTCAAATTCCAGGAGTCATAACTGGCCTGCAAAATTCTGGGCAATGAGAATATGACCAAAAAAAAAAAAAGAGAGAGATGTAGAAAATACTTAACAGCTGGCTACATTCAAGTGATCACCTGGGGGGACTTTTGTATCCCAGAGCTGGTGGCCCTACCAGTTCTGCTGTTGGCTGCTACTGCAATAATTTAGAGTACTGAGCTTGGTCTGAGTTCACCCATGGCAGTAAGCCAGAGCAAAGTTTTGAAAAATCAGACTCTATTCTCCCATTATCCGGTAAAGAGAAAATATAATTAGTAGGTAGATATGTAGATTCTAAGGGACATGGTGGCTCAGTGGCTAAGATGCTGAGCTTTGCAATCGGAAGGTCAGCAGTTCAGTGGTTCAAATCCCTAGTGCCGCGTAATGGAGTGAGCTCCCGTTACTTGTCCCAGCTTCTGCCAACCTAGCAGTTTGAAAGCACGTAAAAAATGCAAGTAGAAAAATAGGGACCACCTTTGGTGGGAAGGTAACAACGTTCTGTGCAACTTTGGACTTTAGTCATGCTGGCCACATGACCACGGACACATTTTCGGACAGCGCTGGCTCTTCGGCTTTGAAACGGAGATGAGCACCACCCCCTAGAGTAGGGAATGACTAGCACATATGTGTGAGGAGAACCTTTACCTTTACCTTTAAGGTTGTGGGGGAAAAGAAAGAAGACTGTGGGGTTACGCATGTGTAAGTTATATGTGAGAGATTACAACTATTTCATTAATTGTACTGAATTGTACTAAAGCCCATGGCTTTTACTAAGATCTTCCAAGATTTATTGAAACATAGTATTGTCATTATTATTGTACTTTTTTAAAAAAAAAAAATGAAGCCATGATCCAATTTAGAGTAATGGGAGTGGAAAGGAATAAAAATAGTTGCTTTTGTGTACAGACATGGAGCAAATTATTTCAAGGAATAAGAATAGAAATATAAAAAATATTGCTTTCTGAACTGCCAAATCTAAATTGTAAAGGCTGTGTTTTCTTAGAACAATGACAGTGTTTATTTATTTTTGAATATCTCAAGATAATAGCGCTATGAGTATTCCTGAGAAATAATGACATGAAACTCAGATATGCTGACCAAAGTTAGAGGGATCATGCACTTTACTTAGCGTGAGTGGTGCTGATTTTGGCAACTGTATTTTGTTATTTACAACAATAGAATGTTGTATCTGAAAGTCAGAAGTTAATGAACATCATTGCAATGTATGCAAGCACATATCCTCAGGCAGAAAAAAGTGCTCATGGCAATGAATCTATTTGCATCCAATTACAAAGCCTTTTTTTCCCTAAATTGTAGAAATAAGCAAGAATAGTCATAAAATATATTTGGATCAGAAATGAAATGTGGAATTCTATTATTTTTTTATTTAAATAACATACACAGATGCCCGTTATAACTAAAGAACTATGTAGCTAACAAAACCTGTATATAAAATAGCACAAGGTAAGATACATGAAGATAATTTAAAAATGACTTAACACCCCACTTGAGGGTTGGCCGAGGCACCTGAAGGAAGAGGCAGGTTTTCCAGACCTTCAGAGTTTTGAGGCCTTCAGAGTAGTGGCCATGTATATCTCAGATTGTCCTATAGAGCTGATATCACAACATAGAAGGAACACCATTGAATTTGGGAAAAGAGCTAAAATATTGTTATCTGGCTAAATTTGGTGTGTTTGGCAGAACCATTGTAACTAGTATCCTTCTACACCATGGAGGACTTTAAATATGACAAACAAGAAATAATTAAGGCGTTCATGACTGTGAGTAGCCTCCCAATCCAGGAATAATTGGCACATATGATGAAATTGTGCAAATTGTGCAAACAACCACAGCTGTTATTTGTTCCTTGAACAGATTTGAAGAGGGTCCATGAATATTTATTTATTTGTTCAATTTCAATAGCACGTGCTCTGTCTGGAGGAATGTTGCCATCAAGAATTGTTCAAATACTGGATTTTGCAGTATCCTTCCCCTGGAGTGGGGTGGGAATGGAGATTTTGCAGTATCCTTCCCCTGCCATGCCCACCAAGCCACATCACGCCCACCAAGCCATGGCCACAGAACCGGTAGTAAAAGAAATTGGATTTCACCACCGAGGAGGAAAGTATTCCATGTTTATTATAAACTTCTATTGAATTGTGAATATTTATTGCCAGAGAATATGACTCTAAAAGAAGAAACATCAAAAAGCATTTTAATAAGGAAATACGAACTTCTATTAAGATTCTTTTTATAGCATTCCACCTAAAAATGATTGTTTTCTTGCAATTGAAATACGTTTTTTTTCCCTGATGTGACTTTAATACTAGCCTTATATTAAATTTAAAGTTCTACTTTCATATTCTTCCAATGTAGAATAAAGGAGAAAAGGTCAAGTGGAAATTTTAGCGAAACTAAAAATGTTCAGATGTTTAAGCTGAATATTAGCTTTGGTATGAATAGGTCAGATTTAATGAGGGAACATGTTCAAGGCAAGGCAGTGGATTTTATTCATCAAGCTTTTTTTAATATGAAAATAAAACTAAGAAAAATCTAAGAAAAAGGACAGATAGTCCTTGGGCACAGTAAAATTTGTAGTCCTCAGAACCTTTCCAAAAGTAATATTTTGTGTGATGAAAAAGGAATTTATTTATTAATTTTCAGAAGTTTCATCCGTATTTTCAGCTTGGCTAGTCTTCTAAGAATTTAAAGAATGCAATTAAGTAAATAAGTTTAAAGAATGCAAGTAAGCTAGTAATGTGAATGTCAAAAAAATTCAATTAATTTAAATTATTGATCTTTCCAAATATCTAATCTTATCTCCTTTGTGCTTACTCAGCTGTCATCTCCACTGGATAATGGGGAAATGTTTACAGACAGAGCAGAGGGCATATATGATTGCATTAGTTTTTACATTAATAAAAATTATATAAAAGCTAACTTTTTGAATTCTATATTTTTCATCTGTATTTTATAAGATAAAGGCCCAATATTTGTTACAATTTTGAAAACCGGGTCTGTTCTTCAGTTCATCAGATCCAGATTCACCAGCCCAAATCTCTTGCTGAAAAGTAATGTGTCACCAATTATTTTTTTATCCAAAATTCTTCAAGTAATGAGAACATAGCATGACATTCTGGGAAAAGAATAACCATACTTGTCTATTTAATTATCCCCTTTCAAAGAACCTTCTACCTTTTCCTTTTCCTTTTTTTTAATCAGAGATATGGCAGATAGCATCAATAAAGAGTAGACTTTCACTACACAATAAAATGTCTCAGGTACTTCAGTAGCATATGAAGCCTTTTTTCCCCAGGAGGTTTAATATTTGCTGTTTTGAATTTCTTTATATCTTGTGGTTGGTATTATGTATCTATCTATTTATGTGCCAAGAGGGCACTTAAGGTAGTTAACAACAACAATAATAATAGCAACAGTTAAAATCTAATAAAACCAATCAAAACTACATAAAGTGTAAACGTATGGCTTAAAGGAAGGTTGTAAAAGAGTAGGGGATGGACAGACCTCATAGTTTTGTGCAGGAACCTGCCCTTCCATGTTCTCATTTTCCTTTAAAAAGGAAGGAAGGAAGGAAGGAAGGAAGGAAGGAAGGAAGGAAGGAAGGAAGGAAGGAAGGAAGGAAGGAAGGAGAAAGAAAGAAAGAAGGAAGGAAGGAAGGAAGGAAAGAAGGAAGGAAGGAAGGAAGGAAGGAAGGAAGGAAGGAAGGAAGGAAGGAAGGAAAGAAAGAAATTTCCTTGTTCACATAACATTTTAATATTTCTTTCGGTGCAGTGTTTTTTTACCCTACCATATCATTATGAGAAAGCTTTCATTTCTGTTACGGTTCTATACAAGGTGTTTTAACATCCTTGTTCACCCAACCATAGTGATCAGAAAAAGTCCTAGAGAAATAATATCCCATATTTAAATTCAGGAACCTGATGAAGTCTCCCATTACCAAAATGAATATATATATATTTTTCAAAAGGAAGCAAGACAGTTCTAGCAGTCCTGACCACTTTACTTTTTTTTTTTTTTTTAAGGAATGAATATGTAAAGAATTGGTTCTCTTTCGTTCAGGGCAGGGAACATGCCACCAGATTCAAGTTAGGAATTTTGCAAATTTTCGACATGCTGAGCCCCAAAATTCTGCAATCACTGTTGAAACGAAGTGAAGACCAGAGCTTGAAGCAACAACAAAAATGTGGTGTGGTGAGAAAGACAAGTCCTTCAAAGTAAAAATGTAAAAACTCTTTGTGATTTTTGTTTATGCAACGAAGGCAGTAAATATACTAAATATATATGTACAATCTTTTTTAAAAAAAAAAACCCCAAAACTTTATTGGTTAATTATTAATGTTATAGTATCATTTTTAGCTTGAAGTATGCTGATGCTAGCACTCTCTGTTATGCTTAAGTACCCTTTGAACACAGCGCTGCCAAATTAAAATGTCACTTTTTATTTGAAAAAATCTATAGCAGAAAGTTTTTAATCTTCATCGTAGACTTAGTAATAGGAAGTCAAAGTTTAAATTAAGGTGATATCAATTTATGACCTAAAGTCTGAGAACATGATTGACAATTTCAGGAAAATAACAACAACAACATTACCGACTCATTCAAACTTGCATTTAAATAGTCCCTAAATAAAATATTTAAATATCTCTAAATAATAAATTGTTAGTGAAGATTTATTACTTTTACTAATTTGTATAATATTTAATAATATCGTGATAGAGATAGACCTATTTTGATCTAGAATAAAACCAGATTAATCCATAGAAATAATTTTATGTATAATCACTAGCTAACAATTTACTATATAGTTTATACTGTGTTTTCCCAAAAATATGGCCTAACCCAAAAGTAAGTCCTAGCTTGATTTTTACATGTGTGCCCAATATAAGCCCTGCCCCCAAAATAAGCCCTAATTAAGGTGCCTACTCCAAGGTGCACAGGTAAAAATTAAGATTAGGGTGGGGATGGGGGGGTGGAGCCACCCTACTACTTACCTTTGGACAGTTGCAGACAGGTCTCACACCCTTGACACCCTGGGCTGGGAAGGCAGGTGCACACCTCGACACCTGCCTTCCCAGCCCATTTCTTCTGCAGCTGGGAAGGCCAGGATCGATCCAAAGCTCTGTTATCGGTTGCAGAGGCCTTCTCTGTTATCTGTTATCGGTTGCAGAGGCCTTCAGGAAAGCCTTCCCGACCTTGCCAGCCACAGAAGAAGTTCCTGAAGGCCTCTGACAGTGAAAAGGAGGCCAGGGGTGACATGCACAAGTGAGGTGAGTAAGTGGACAACATCCCCCCCCCAAAAAAAAGACCTGGTGCCTTTTTTGGTGGCAAAAAAAAACAAAAAACTAAGACAGGGTCTTATTTTTGGGAATATGGGTAGTTCCTGTTGAGAGGTAAGATGACTCTATAAAATACCAATCTTGGAAATTGTTACCTGCTTTAAGGATCCAAATTATCTTATATTGTTTCCAAGTCTCTGGTAAGGGATTTCCTTGGTACAAAGTATTCCATTAAAATAGAAATTAAGATATTAAGATTTCTAAATTCCTTATAAAATTTCTCCGACTCCGACAGGAGATTTTCCACTTCAAATAGAATTAAAAATTTCAGCAAGGTATTTAATATATTTACTTGTTTTATACATATTAATAATAGGATGCCACTCCAAAGATTTTGCATCATAAAAATTCAAGAGGAAATGAAGGCATATTTTACATATATAGCTATTTGGTGGGTACAATGAATCAAATTTCCTTCCAGTGACAGCAAATTGGGTTGTCACTATTTCAGTTTTTTAAAAAATATTGGAATGTCAAAATTATTATTATTTTTTTATTATTATTATTATTTTTAATTTGATTTATATGCCGCCCTTCTCCGGAGACTCAGGGCGGCTTACAATGCGTTAAGCAATAGCCTTCATTCTTTTGTATATTTTATACAAAGTCAGCTTATTGCCCCCACAAACTGGGTCCTCATTTCACCTACCTTAGAAAGGATGGAAGGCTGAGTCAACCTTGAGCCTTGGAGAGATTCGAACCAGCAGAAATTGCAGGCAGCTGTGTTAATAACAGGGTGCACTAAACCAGTGTACTATCAAGGCTCTTTTTTACACTTAATTCACAATTTGACTCTTCTTGATCATTCTTTTGATTTTCTTCTCTATTTTATTACTTTTGGCTGCATTTCATACATACACACACACACACACATACACACACACATATATATATATATATATATATATATTGCTCAAAAAAATAAAGGTAATACAAGCAGAAGACATCCGAGATCTGAATGAATGAAATAGCCTTATTAAATACTTTGTTCTTTACATACAGTTGTTTATACACTGCTCAAACAACTAAAGGCAACACAAAACTATTTCCAGAGGCCCCTATTTTCCTGCCTGTATATTCAAATATTATTAGAATATTATTGGAATATTTCCTCTATCATGCTTACAATAAGTTTAAATTAAGGTATGCCATTTACAAATGCCAGGATAAACAAATATATTTTGTAGCAAACTCCATGTAAAGGAAGATTTATATCTTATGTATTAGAGAAGCACATGTATAGGAGATAAAATGCTTATTGTTTTAGCTTTAGATAAATTGATATCTGTAGATTACTGTAACTTTACGATAAGGAAACACCTGTTTCAGCAGAATATGAGAGGTATAGAAGAAAAGATGTACTTACTGATAGGCAGAAAATATTGTAATAGGAAAATGCACTCCATTCCATTGATAATGATTGGCTAATTTCTATAAAAAGGGAGGTTGAAAGGTATCTGGCTGCCTATCCAAAGCTAATAACTTTAGATTGAATAAACGCATCTCTTTCACTCTTCCATTAATCATGATTAAGCTATTCATGATTAAGTTATTTTATTTCAATGGATCTATTCATAAGACTAACTTTACTATTCCTTTTCCATTTGAAATGTTTACTTATGCTATGGCTTAAATATATGCACATGTATAGCAGGGGTGGGTTCTAAATTTTTTTACTACCGGTTCTGTGGGCGTGGCTTATTTTGTGGGCGGTCTTGGCGGTCATGTGACTAGGTGGGCGTGGCTAGCTGGTCAGAGTCATTTCTGGAAGTTCTCGCACTTATGACCCGACTCATTTGTTTGCTTTTAACACTGATCAGCTGTAGGACGGCCCTTTGAAGCCCCGCAGCAAGAGTTTAAACAGGTTTTTTCCCTCTAGTCATCAGCTGGGACTCAGGAGGCAACAATAGATTGGGGGTGGGACCAAATAAAAGGTAAGAATAATGTGGGGGGGAGGGCGGGGGGGGGGGAGAACCGGTTCGGTGACGTCATATCGTCACCGCTACCGGCTCGGCTGAACCGGACTGAACCGAGAGGAACCCACCACTGATGTGTAGATTTTCCAGTTTCAGAGTTAAACAGAAAATACAAAAAGTTTTAAAGCCATTCCTTTTCTTTGGTGACCTTTAAATTTTAAAGATAACTAAAAGAATTGCCTCTGTTTGAACAGAGTTTTTAAAATTAGTTTTAATGAGTTATGCAGCTGTCAGATCCGATATTTGTTAACTGAAAAATAGGTCCTAATGTATTCAGTGGTATTTGCTGCCAATAAGTATGGGACTGTAATCTTTAATTAACCTGGATTAAACTGATGTATTTCAGGGAAGATTTTTTTAATCTTCACCAACCAAATAATAATTAAAAAGTATATACCAAGTTTATACAAATGCACAAAAATCAGCTCAATTGGCAATAAATTTACATATAGTCTCCAAAGTAATAGACCTTTTTTGTTTTAAACGCATCTTTCTTCTCTGCCCCAATTCTTCCATAGTAACATTGTATTATATTATATACAAGTATATGTGTATTTATATTATCAGAGGTGGTATTCATTTACTTTCCCTGCCGGTTCACAAATGTGTGTGCGCACCCCACCCATGCATGTGCCCGGCCTTCTGCACATGTGCTTTGCTGGCACGCACGCCTTCCGCGCATGCGCCCGGCCTCAAAACATGCCTAAATAGGATGGGATAGAGCTGGGGGTGGGGCGGGCCCACCTGCTATTTCAGCTACCGGTTTGGGCGAACCGGTCCAAACCGGTTGAATACCACCTCTGTATATTATGTCAGAATCTGTTTCAGCAGGTTCTGACCAGTTCTGGAGAACCGGTAGCGGAAATTTTGAGTAGTTCGGAGAACCGGTAAATACCACCTCTGACTGGCCCCACCCCCATCTATTCTCTGCCTCCTGAGTCCCAGCTGATCGGGATGAAATGGGGATATTGCAGTAACCTTCCCCTGGAGTGGGGTAGGAATGGAGATTTTACAGTATCCTTCCTCTGCCACACCCATGCCATGCTCACCAAACCATGCCACGCCCACCAAGCCGCGTCCACAGAACCGGTAGTAAAAAAAATTGAATCCCCACCACTGATATGTATATGTATAAACACACACTTTTTTGTAAGTATCTTTATTCCACCTCCCCAATAAAAGGCTATTTGTTGAAAATGTAGCTCAAGTCAAGTGTTGTGAATCAAGGATTGTTTCAAGTGGATCATAGTCTGAACTTTATTTATGGGTCCTTTAGTGTAGCAGTAGTCATTTGTTGAGAAAATGAAATAAAAATAATCTACGCTTGCCAAATGGAAAACTCCAGTAAGCACTATAACAATTAGAACTGTACAATTGAATTGGGTCATGCTATTTTGTCGTCATTTTCTTGATGCTTCTTTAGAGACAGCAGAAGAAGATATGCCAGGTTGAGAAACTTTGCTATTCCCTTTGTCTCATGGATTCTCATTATAAAATCAATAGAAATAAAGCGCTGAGATCAGGGGAGTAGTGAAAATCATTAAAACGGCCATTAAAGTCTCTATCTTTCTTCCTAAGGGACGCAGAGTGTTCTCTCCACAGTTGCAACAACTGTTTTACCAAAATGGAAAAATAAACTGTAGTAGCTGCAGATCTCTTATTATTATTATTATTGATGGTCATATAAATACATTTGCATGCAGAGCCCTTGCTGGCTACAGAAACTCTACCTATATATCAATGTTCAAATCTTCAGGGAGCTTGTAATTTTACTCAGCTGTGAAGGTCACATAATGTCTTTGGGCAAGTCATTTTTTTTGTGTGTTTTAGGATTATTAATCACAGTATTGTTATAATCATAACATTATAGGGAAGGAATACTGTATAGGCTGTTTTTATTCCTGAAAGAAAGATGGAATAGAAAAAGGTGCATTTAACGTTCAATTAAATGGAGAGAAAATTTAAGAATGTGCTGAATATACCAGACTGCGCAGGCATATTCATCTGTTGAATAGCAAATGGCTACAGCCAGGGGTGGGCTCCTGGGGGTTCGGCAGAGTTTGGGCGATCCTCTAGCTAAGGATTGCCAGGGTTTGGTGAACCCCCAAATGCCACCCCAGCTGGCCATGCCTACCCTGCCCCTCCCACCCCACCCCACCCCTCCCAGGAGTCTCCACGTGGTCTATTCATCATTCCAGGTAAGTGCAGGGGCCACGTGGAGGGTCTGAAATGGTAAAAATGGCCCTAAGTCCATAAATGGGCCTGTTTTGGGCATCCGGAGGGCCTCCAGAGCCTGGGGGGGTCGCCCCCCCCGGAGGCTTGAGGAAAGCCTCCAGAGCCTGGGGAGGGCAAAAAATGCCCCCCCCCCCCCCCATGGTGCAGGCGGCCAACTAGGCTACCTCACCATGGCCATGCTCACCCAGCAACGGGGCAGTGAACCCATTAGTAAAGGATCTGAAGCCCCCCCCCCCCGGGCTAGAACTGTTGTCTTAAAGACCCATGAAAGAAACCTCTCCAAAGAATGTTAACCCAATTGGGCATTCCCTGGAAACAGTTTATAGCTGGGTAATCTTTTCAATTCAGAAGCATCCAACGTGTAATGAGGTGCTCCTCTCCACCTGTGACATTATGTATATTCCAGGTATACTTGGGTTCTACTTACCTTTACTACCGGTTTGTAATGGGATCACGCACGCGCCTTGCTTCTGTGCATGCGCAGATCGCTTCTGATGACATCAAGGTCAGTGGGTGGAGCCTCCCACCAGTTTTACTACTGGTTCTATAGAATCAGTCTGAACCGGGGGCAACCCACCACTGGTATATTCCAAAAAGGATCTTTTCAGATCCACAGATAATGAGTGTCCATATGTAAGGAAGAACTGTTGTGTCATTTGGTTCTGGTTTCCTCCCCCACCAAAAGAACCATATTTGACTCTTCTTAAATTGCAGGCAACAAAGATCATATTGGTAGATAACTACCATCACCAATTTGAAGAAAGCAAGAAATTCTACTATAAAATATTCAGCCAAATCATATGACTTAGTATTATCTCTTAAAGGGTAATGTGAAACATATTGATATAACAGCTAAAAATCATATGGTGTCTGTAAAACTAGGCCAGGAAAATTTGATATATAGACAAACAGATTAATTATTTGTTTTTCTTTGCTTGTTTGTTTGCTACAAGCTTGGCTTTGCAAGTTTTTGCAGCAGGATCCAAAATTCACACATAGCACCCAAAGCAATTGCTAGTGTTCTGTCCGCGTCTCACACATGCACACAAACAGTCAGCCAGGAGTTAAAATAAATTTGCAGACAATAATTTCCTTTGATAACAGAATTGGCAGCAACCCAGTAGCTGCTTGCCAAAAACTTTACTCACAAAGGGAGGTGTTCCTCCTCCGTCAGATAAACCAAAATAAATTCACAAAGCCAAAGAATTGTCAAGTCCAGTCCATAATAAATCCAAGGAAGGCAGATAACGAAGTTCCAGAGACACAGTATGACTTGCTAGCTGTTTAGTTTTGTCCGTCACAAAGCCTGAATGGCCACCACACCCCCTTTTATCCCCTGTGGGGTGTGGTCCAGTGACTCAGCTTAATCTCTGGCATGCCTCCTTCTCTGCTCCATGCGCTTGTCTTTCCTACGTTGGTGGGGATCCAGCCAAGACTTATCTCCGTCGCTGTCTAACTGCGGCTGCTCCGAGATGCCTGGCTCCTGGCCTATCTCTTCTCCTTCGGGAGACACTTGAGGCATTGCCAGAGAGGAGGGTCCTGGAGAGGGAGGCCTTGCCAACTTCTCTCCTTCACTTTCGGAGTTTTCTCCCTCCAATAAGATGGGCTCAGGGGTCGGAGTCACAACAGCTAGAGACTTCGCATTAACCACCATATTGTCATTTATACTTCTTGCCAGGCAATAAATCTGGATCTACCATTCACATTTCCCACAGTATTTTAAAGATACGTTACATGGAAAGCATGAGAAAACCAACTATGCTTTACAACTGTCCAATCTTGACTGGAAGATTCAGAGTAGGAATCAGCAAGCTTTTCTGATCCCTGGGCACCAAACATACTCTTTTACTTTACATAGGTAAAAACTGACAAAGCCATGATGTTTCACCATGCGATTTCTCAAGATCACTAAATATTGCTTTCAGTAACAGCTTGTATTAAACAATGACTAATTTTATGTCAACATCTGTGGTGTAGCCCTGCAAATCTGAAGACACATTGCAATAGACTAGAACACGGGTGTCAAATTCACGGTGTCACGTTGCCGTCATGTGGTATTTAATGACATTTTTTCCCTTTGCGGTGCTGGGGTGGGCTTGGCCTGCGTGTGACGCATCCAGTTTGACTAGAAGAAGACAAACTTAGGAGAGAAGTAGGGAAAGACACACATGGAAGACTGAGACAATCTAAACTTGCCCTAAACTGTTACCTAACAAATAGTTTTAACTTATACTTATTCTGAAATCTATGCTAAGAAAAACATAGCAATAACTAGACTCAGCCTTCCATCCTTTCTAAGGTAGGTAAAATGAGGACCCAGTTTGTGGGGGCAATAAGCTGACTTTGTATAAATATACAAAAGGATGAAGGCTATTGCTGAGCACATTGTAAGCCGCCCTGAGTCTCCGGAGAAGGGCAGCATATAAATCAAATTAAAAAACAAAACAAAAAACTATTAATTCACTAACAATCAACTTCAACTTGAAAGAGAATTATGTTGCCAGGACTTTCACAACTGAACAGAATAACTCCCGGATTCCATGATTTACACAACTACAGCAGTTCTGAAATATATTATGTTAATTCCTTTAGCAGGGTGGCCATCTGAAGGTTATTTTATCAATTTTATATCAAGAGTAATATGATTTTTGCTGCCTGTTTCATTTTAATTAAAGCGCACTCTCCAGAAAACACATTGCCCCAAACTAATTAATTCTAGCAAAACCCTACTTATAGAAAGATTATAATAACAGCCAAAATCTGATGTGATTTCTAAGGCTCATGAGATTATATATGGGCTTAGTTTTAAAAATTAAATTCTTTAATAAAGGATGGATGGATGTGGATTAAACAAATTAGAATAAATGCAACCAGTTTTTGACGTTTGCGGGCAAAACTGTATGGAATTTTGGTGTTTTCATGAGGGGTCTATGACAATTCACCACGGCCAACTCGCCATGACCAACTTGTCTCTCGCAGCCAACTCACCATGGCTAACTCATCACAGCCATCTTGCCACAGGACAACTTGCTGTATTATAAGAGTTACACTACTATCAAAGAAATGGTGGAATAGAATCATTAAAGAAAGGATGCAAAAGGAATAACAGCATGAAATGTGAATTTTTTTAAAAAAAATTGATTTATATGCCGCCCTTCTCTGGAGACTCAGGGCGGCTTACAATGCGTTAAGCAATAGCCTTCATACTGTCAGGATCGGTGTCGTCTCAAATAAACTGCATTTCAAACGAATAGTCCTTGATCAAAATCTTTCATTTATTAGGCACAACAATCGAAACTCTGACTCAGTTGCAGCCAACACTGACTTCCTGGTCCAAACCCTCCCTTTCCTTTCCCCACTGCTCTGCTTCTCATTGGCCATCTTCCAAGTCACTCTGCTGTTATCTACTACTTCAGCTCAAAGGAATTTCCCCCCTCCCAACCCATCTCCTAGGGGATAGTATCTCCAAGGAAATTAAGTAGGTGAAAAGTCAAGCGTCCTCTTGCCAGATGCCCCCACCTTCTCCTTCTTATGTCAGCACTGGAGTGAATGCAGCTTGGAGTGCTGACACATACTTTTGTATATTTATACAAAGTCAGCTTATTGCCCCCACAAACTGGGTCCTCATTTTACCTACCTTAGAAAGGATGGAAGGCTGAGTCAACCTTGAGCCTGGTGAGATTCGAATTTACAGTAATTGCAGACAGCTGGTGTAAATCACAATGCTTTTAGTCTGCTGAGCCACCAGGCCGAGCAAATATTTTTTTTTATTTACTTTAATTAATTACATAAAATTGTTACATTGGGCCACAGCAAATTGTCCTGTGGCGAGCTGGCCATGGTGAGTTATCCCACAGTGAACTGGCTGTGATGAGTTGGCTGAGACAAGTTGGCAGTGGCGATTTGGCCATGGTGAGTTTGCTGCAGCAAGTTGGTTGGGGCAAGTTGGCCATTCCATTCATGAGAGATATCAAGAGATTTTTTGCAACCTGATTAGAATGTTATGTTAACATTCTAGATCTAGAATGTTATTTTTGTAAGCAGCGCAGGTATTTTTTGAAGATGGGTCAGAAATTATTGTTTTTCCATTTCCTGCTTAAAATTATGTCAGATTTTGAAAAACTACAATATTAATTTGCTTTTTTTTAAAAAAATGCTTTTTATTTTATCATAGATTTCCAAATTTAATTTGCACTAGGAATTTATGGACAGGTGCTTGTAAAGAGCATTCATATTTTGCCTTAGTATTTTTAAGTGCTTTTTTTAAAACCATTTTTTTCTGATAAATCTAGGAATTTCATGGTAACATTAAAATTATTTGACTTTTTATAAGAGACCTTTAAAGTTTTAATTGTAGTTCACTTCTTCTTCTTCTTCTTCTTGTGCCATATCCGTCATCGGACATTGGCGATCATGTTGGCAATCCTATTTTTGTCAATAGCCGCATGAAAAAGTGCTGCTGAGTTTTGTCCAAACCAGTCCCTTAGGTTTTGAAGCCATGATGTTCTTCTTCTGCCTGGACCTCATTTGCCTTCAATCTTTCCCTGGAGGATTAAGTGAAGGATGCAAAAAGGATGTAGGTTACTGCAAAAATGTAATTGATGTATGACTGACTGGTAGATTAGATTAGATTAGATTAGATTAGATTAGATTAGATTAGATTAGATTAGATTAGATTAGATTAGATTAACAGAGTTGGAAGGGACCTTGTAGGTTATCTAGTCCAACCCCCTTCCCAAGCAGGAGACCATATACCATTTCTGACAAATGGAAGTCCAATCTCTTCTTCAAAGCTTCCAGTGATGAAACTCCCAAAAGTTCCCACAAGTTCCCACAAGCTGTTCCATTGGTTGATTGTTCTCACTGTCAGAATAATTTCTCCTTATTTCTAAGTTGAATCTGTCCTTGATCAGTTTCCATCCATTATTCCTTGTCTGGCCTTCAGGTGCTTTGGACAATATCTTGACCCCTTCTTCTCTGTGGCAACCCCTCAAATATTGGAACACTGCTATCATGTCTCTCCTGGTCCTTCTCTTCAATTATACTTGCATGCTGTTAATTTCCAAATGCACTGAGAGGCAAAAAGTCAAAAACATCATGAAAATAATTCCTCAATGAAAATAAACCCACCCAAATATCAACACCATCATAAGGGATAAGAAACATATAGAAAGTTATTCAAGGCATCCATTCTTCTTAGAGTAGATGATGAAATGTGGGTTTAAATTATTAATTTAAAATTCACCTGAGTAAACTAAGTTTATCAAACATACTCAAAACATATAACATACTTTCATTGGGTCTATTAAATGATTGCATAAATTACAATTAGAATCATCCTAGCAAAGCATATACCACTCATGTGTTACTGTAATTACTCTGTAACCAGGTTTATTGCTGGATTAATGCCAATAATTATTGGGTCTGGAGCTATGATTTTGAAGGCTGAACTTCAATTAAAACTAACCAAGTGCCAAGGATCATATTATCCTTAATGTAAGTAGTTAGAATAACCTTTGGACAGGAATTAACACTTATTTTAGAAGTATTGTAATTGTGTAAACCTTGAAGGTTCCAGTTGCCACATGCTTAACTATGAACTGGGAACAATCTCATTAGGCATCCATGGGGTATAAAGTGTTACAGCAAATTCCAACTGGTAGTGCTAGGCATGCTGGCTGAAGCTGGTGAGAAGTGAAATCCCAAAAACTGGAAAGTGCTATATTGCCCACCTTAAGTGTACCGGTAATAGAACAATTAGTATGTTTGGCATTGACTCAACATTTTGAAATGCACTTAGAAACTGGACCAAAGCAAAACCACAAGTCTCATTCTAGTACAGGGGTCTCAACACAGGGTGGATAAAAATCAATGATTTTTTTTAAAAAAATCAGATTTTTTTTATTTAAATCGGATTTTTTTGATTTTTATTGAATTTATTTTAATAAAAAACTTTTGAGGTAAAAATCTATCGTAAGATAGTTTTCTATTTAAGATACATAAATAATTTAGTTTATTCAGCATGAAATGGAGCTTAGTTATGTAGCAGGAGGCTGTATATTCTGCAACACTGGGACTATCGGTGAGTCAACAGTGGGTCAAAGGAGTAGCAGAGATGACAGTTGCTCTTTAAAAATTATGATTTAAATCGAATTGATTTAAATCAAGCCTTTTTACTAGTGATTTAAATCATGATTTAAATCGTGATTTAAATCAACTCGATTTAAATCAAATCCACCCTGTCTCAACAGCCAGCAAAGATACAGTCCCATCACAAATAACAGAAAAGTCAGAGTTGGAAGTTTTCTCTTTCTTTCTTTCTTTCTTTCTTTCTTTCTTTCTTTCTTTCTTTCTTTCTTTCTTTCTTTCTTTCTTCCTTCCTTCCTTCCTTCCTTTCTGTCTTTCTTTCTTTCTTTCTCTTCCTTCCTTCCTTCTCCTTCCTTCCTTCCTTCCTTCCTTCCTTCCTTCCTTCCTTCCTTCCTTCCTTCCTTCCTTCTTCGTAATGGATCTGTTTTTAGATATTCACTCCCCCACATCATTTTCAATACACTCATAGAGATGTGCTGTGTAAAAAAGACAGACTGGGAGTTTTTTAAGTGAGGTTACTTCAACAATTTCCCTACATTTTCCAAATGAACTTGCAAATTGGAGGGGTGGAAAAATTCACACACAATTCATATTGTAATGTGCCTATTCATTTCTCCTTCCAGATTTATTAGCGTGGCTGCAAATGTTCTGAATGGCAAAGTTATAATTTTGATGGTTCAAAATACTAAATGAACACAAGGTGGAATTGGCTTTCAAATTATGGGTACACTTATCTGCCTTAAATGACTATATTTTGCCCACCTTTGTTTCTACTGTGTTTGAGAATTTGTAATAAGAATTACATTCTTTACTGATGATGGGCTCCAGCACAAGCACGAAAGCTTGGAAGAATAAACCTTTGGTCCCGGTGACTGACTCAGATTGTTAAATTCTTTACTATTTCATGAAATATAAAATAAACCTCAGTTCCTATCGAGAACTACAGGGAGAAAAGTCTTCTTTGTTATCTTCTTCTTCAATCATACTTACTGTCAGTAGATTAAAGACAGAGAGAAAAATGAATACTTTGAATGTGTACCTTACAAGAGACACGTATTTGAATCATTCTTCATTGATTGGATGAGTTATAGCCTGATATAAAAAGCATACTGTAGCTAACCAAGATGCAGAGTCTTTGATGATTAGAATAAATTTGAAAAATGTATTAAATGAACTCAGTTTCTTATTCCCCAACATTATAGATAACTGATAGAGCTGTGGTGGCACAGCGGTTAGAATTCAGTACTGCAGGCTGACTCTGCCCACTGCCAGCAGTTCAATTCTGACCAACTCAAGGGTGACTCAGCCTTCCATCTTTCTGAGGTCGATAAAATGAGGACCCAGATTGTTGGGGGCAATATGTTGACTCTGTAAACCACTTAGAGAAAGCTGTTAAGCACTGTGAAGCAGTATATAACCCTAAGCGCTATTCTTATAATGGTAAACTATTGTGGGACAGTAGGACCTGTAAGCCAGAGAAACAAATGGATGGAGAGAATTGAGAAACAGAGCAATGCTTAATTTACACACATCACAACAAAGCAATGCATGCACTGATTTTTTTTAAAAAAAAATCTATAAAACATCTTCATGAAACCACATTCAGAGCCAAATTTAACACTTTGGAGGTGGCAGCCCACTCTCTTTGTCCCTCACTGATCAATTATATGTTGGAAATATATGATTTAAAATGTGACATTTCCAATATGGATTGTGTAAATTGTGTACTCATTACCATGAGTTACCATCAGCCAGACCTAGTATGGTAACTAATGGAATTGCCTGCTGGCACAAGCTTCAGTTGGGCACTCCATTAAGCAAATTTATCTACTTTATGTAGAAAGCAGAAAAGGAAATCAGATTCAATATTTATTGGAAGCAAATTCTGGAGTTTGTTTTATCTTGGGGTAGAGATTGTTATCTCACAATAATTCATCTTAAATACGCAGATAGTTCACAATTATTAATAATTTTTCTGCATGTTTTCTTTCTTCTTGCTGGTGCTATCAGTTTTATTTATGCTGTCGAGTAAACTGACCCGGGACAGCATCATTTGACGGAAACAGTTGAACTTTGTAACATTTTCCCTATATTACTAAATAGCCAAAGGAAAACAGCAAAGGACACAAAATCATTGCGGAGCAAGGAAAGTGCAGCTCAGTTATGATTATTTTAAAGCTGCAAGGCAAGGTTTTTAAATTATTTATATCTCAATTATTTTCACAATAAGGGAAAGCGATACACATAATTGTTGTGGCCCAAGATATAGATGCAATGCAAACTGTAGGTTGGTACATAAACTTTCTCTGACGTATACGTCAATAACTTGATGGTGGAATGAGTGCAGCCAGAAAATGCATCTTTCTTTTCCATGTGGGAATGATCATATTTTGTACTGTGTGGAGTAATGCAAACACCATCATCCATGGTAGACGGCCAGCAGGGACAGAATGATGAAAGCAGCAAACTCTTTCATTCAAAGAAGGCAACAGTAAGGACTCAAGCTGATGAGATGTGAACCAATCATTCTCAGACCAGGCAGAGTCATTATGAAAGCATGGGAAATGATCTTTGGTGGCACAGCAGACTAAAGTGCTATTAAGTAGCACCAGCTGCCTGCAATTACTGCAAGTTCAAATCTCACCAGGCTCAAGGTTGACTCAGCCTTCCATCCTTTCCAGGTAGGTAAAATGAGGACCCGGATTGTGGGGGCAATAAGCTGACTTTGTATAAAAAAGAACACCATTTAGGGGGGCCCGAAAGCCCTACTAAGCCCTACTAAGCCCTACTAAGCAGGTATATACAAAAGTATGAAGGCTATTGCTTAACACATTGTAAGCCGCCCTGGGTCTCCAGAGAAGGGCAGCATATAAATCAAACCAATCATCATCATCATCATCATCATCATCATCATCATCATCATCATCATCATCTTATTTAAATGGCAAGGAAATGACATCAAATAAAGTAATTCATATATCTGTGATAAGCCTGGGAACGTATTATTGCTTAATGTGGAGCTGAGTCTCTATAGCACAAGTGTCAAACTCCCGGCATCACGTTGCCATTACATGATGTTTTGCGACGTTTTTCCCATTCATGGAGATGGGGTGGGCGTGGCCTATGCATGACTCATCTGGGCCACCAGCTTGACGGTTTGACCCCCCTGTTCTAGAGAGTTGATAGTTACTGCAGGGCCTGGAGGGCCTAGTCCAGGGGTGTCAAACTCGCGGCATGCACCACACGCTGGTCACGCCCACTTCCAGTTTACCGAGGGAAAAAAATCATGTGACATCACGTGACGTCGTGAGTTTGACACCCGTGGCCTAGTCCTACTTCAAATGTTACTGGAGAAGAGCCCATTCTCTAATTCTGAAATTAAACAATGGCTACAGAAATCTTGCGAACTCTCTGATCAGAGATTTGATGGCCAAGGCAAACTGGATTATTTGACAGTTAAGTGATAAATCAAAATATATAGCCAAGCAAGTGGAATAAAACTGCAACAACCAGTGGCTTCTATATTTATCCCATTCAAAAGTTAGCAGTTTGATTCCAATACCTGCCTCCCCATTTTAATAACCATGATGGAAACCTTGGCAAATTTATTATTTTCTTGATCACTGTGAATTACATACTACCCTAAGACCCTGAGAGTTTTCCCATGGAGTGAAATATTTATATTCAGTCTAGTCACGGGTTGAACTACAAGTTATACAGCCCCATTTCAGATGTAGGAAAGCCTGAACTTGGATATCTATTCCAATTTTGAACTAACTTTGATGACCTAAACAAGTGACTACCAGCTGAAAAATTTGTAGTCACTCAGGGTAAATGTTCAGTGTGGAGATATCTATTTATTTATTATATATATTTGTTATCACCCATACTCAGCAGTTTACAATATTTTATTCTTGTAAAATAATAAAAACGCAATAAGTAAAATATTTCAGCTAACCATAAATAAACATATATAAATAAACTCTACAACTTAGGTGAGGCTGAGCCAAAATTTCTACTTCTCAATAACCTGCATCTCGTTGCCAACTAAATTGTTTTGTTTTTTTTTCTCTTAAATAAGAAGCAGCCTATCTGAGCTCAGAAAACAAAGCTTGGACTGCAACTAGGACTAAGTCTCTAACTTAGTATGAGGTGGCAACCTAAAGAATTCTCCTGGGAAGTGTAATAGAATGGCATGATTGTATTTGTAAGAAAGAATTCCTAAAGAAACTGGGTTTTAAGTCATGCCAGATTATTGCCAGCATTTTGAAATGCACTTTGACACTGAACCAACGAAAACCGCAAGTCTCATTTTAGTATATGGCTCTCCACAGCTTGCAAATGGATCATTTTTTCATGAATCAGCTATATTTTTAAAGTTATCTTTAAAGACCATCCATGTACTGTAGTTTATCTTGGAATAGTCTGTCCTAAAGGTGAATTTCCTTCCCCCCAAATGCTGTAACTATTGCATAAGATGAAACTAAGCAACAGCCATTCTGGCCATGTTGAAAATGCAAGACTTAATCATTCACGAGGATCTTAAAAATTGTAAACATTTTAATACGCTTGGAAAACAGGAAGTCTATAACTGTCCCCACATTGGTTCCCCTACCGCAGTGGTGGGTTGCCCCCAATTCGCACCAGTTCTATAGAACCGGTAGTAAAACTGGTGGGAGGCTCCGCCCACCGACCCTGACGTCATCAAAACGCTTCTGTGCATGCGCGCGGCCCCATTGAAAACCAGTAGTAAAGGTAAGTAGAACCCACCCCTGCCTTACTGTACTCCCTCATGGAACTCAGATCTCTATAAAAGATCATTGACCAATATTTCATTCAGGAATGACAAGCCTAAAATAGTTATTAATGAGAATGAAGGCAAGGATATTACTGTATATGATCTTCCTCCTACCAGACATCTATTTTACATACTCCACCTAGCGCACCTTTTACGTAGAATCCATAATTCTCGAGACTTCCGGCGGCGATCTCAGCGCGTTAGGGATGAAAGGGGCGAAGCTCCGCTCCTGAGTCTCTAACAATCCCGCATCTGGAGCCAAAACAGGCGCTATTGATCTCGTAGTGATCAATAGTTTAAAGGGGAACATCTTAGGACCTCGGAGGAGATCGCAACTTCTCCGAAGGTACAAGATAAAGCCCTTAATCCAGAGTGAGGAAAAACCAGCCTTACGGGGCTGGCCGGAGGCGCTGATAACTGTATAAGAGGGAAGCGAAGATTGAAAGCTATAAGAGGTCATCAACAGAAGATCCTTAGCTAGAAAAACCCAAAAAATTACTTGATAGTAAGAAGCAGCGCTGGTGGAAGAGAAACCCGAAAAAAGAAAGAGGATAAGCGGTGACGGAAGATAGATCGCAACGGAGCCATTTTGAAAGCAAAGTGACAGCGCAAAAATCCGAACAGCTGAGTGTACAGTGAGAGCGGAAGAGCGGAAGGAGGTAATTCCTATGAATACTGCGACGAGAATAGAGAATAATTTAAAAAGACTTGGATATTAGTATTGGATCTTATAAATGTGGACTGGATTGAGTGGAGAGAATTGGATAAAAAATAAAACAAGAATGGACCATGCAGCAGCGGAGTGAGCAGAGAGAGCGTGTGCAGCGTGGAGTGCTGGAGATCGGAGGAGAGGAGAGGAACTTGGACGGACCTTTACAAACTGATCGTATTGGACTTTACTGATGTGGAGTTGCCAGAGTGGATTGAACTAGATAATTCGAGAGAGGAAAAGCTTGTGGGAGAGTGCGGAGAGTTGGAACAAACTCCGGTAAATTTGATTGGAGTGGATTCATACAAACTATCTTTTAGTGATACTTCTTGCGAAGAATAGGATACAAAACTAATACAAAGTGTGAGGGACTTTGACTATCTGACTACCAGAGACTGAACTGTTTGGATTGAACAATTTAATTATTGACTAATAACTGATGAACCAGACGATAAGGACTTAAATAGAGGATATAACATTACATCTTTGGGACCGGACGTGGATTCGAATAATAGGAACACAGAGGACTATAGATTAAATTGGATGGTGGAATAATCAAGTGAACAGGGTGATTTAGACCTTTGGAACCGTATTTGGTTGGAAGAAAGATAAGTTTACATAACACCAAGAAAGATAAAAACTATAGTTAATGGACAATATATATACGCTTGGTTCGATTTAAGTTTATTCTACTATATATCATAGGATACTAGATCCGGAAAATAACCTTTAATAACTTATCAGTTTTTTTCTTAAGTAGTTTGTCTAATTTGTCTATTCGAAGTTAATTAAACAATTATAGCATATTATCTTTAACTATATTTAATCAATTTATTCATATACAGTAAATTAATTTAAATAATTAGATAGAACTATAGTAATTAAACTGATATTGATTCTATTTTAGAACTATTATAATAAAATACATTTTATTCTGTAAGTAATTGAAGAATAAGGTAATTAATGAATTGTTAGAAGCCTACATTTTCCCCGTTGTTTCCCTCTTCTCTTGCTTCCCCCCCCCGCTTTCCTTTTTGCTGTTTTCCCAATATTGTATTATTAATCAGAAATATTCTGAAAAAACCTTGTAAAAATAATCCTGCATCTAGGTTATAAACATTATACGTGAGAATTTTATGAAATTGTGGGCAAAAATAATAAGCATAATAGATATGGCAACCTCAAACATACCAACTACTATTAAATCAACCAAGAAAATACCCCCAACCCAAACACTTGGTGGCTTCCCCGGTCCAGCAGAAGACAGGGGAAACAACAAATAAAGAAAAGACCAACATAGGTATCCAAAACATCCAAGCTGCCCTTGCAATGATCCAGGAGGGAATGAAAAGGATAGAAGATAAGATGACCCTCAATCATGATGAAACCAAAAGGAACCATGAACAAATGCGATTGGATGTAGGGGAAATTAAAGATGAGATTAGAAATATAGATGAGAAAATAGAGAAAATTCAACAAAATATAACCAAAAATGAACAGAGAATCCATAAAGTTGAGGAAAAGGCGGAAGCCACAGCTACCAGGTTGGAACAGATGGAGAATCAACAAGTGATAAGGAGTCGAGATACAGAAGATGCATTGACATTTCTTGAAATGGAAAAGGCATCTTTCTACTTAAGATTCCAAAATATAGATGAACAAAAAGATGAAGACTTGGGTGAAATCATGGTTGGAATCTTGGCAGAGGCAACACATAAAGATAAAGATGAAATAAGAGGTGGTATTGACGAAATTTACAGGGTCTTCACCAACTATGCAGGAAGAAACAAACTCCCTAAAGAATTTACGAAATTCTTTTACGATTTACGAAAAAAACAATGAAAGAAGAAATATACCGAAAGATGAGAGAGGAGACAGTTATGTACAAAGGGAGGGAAGTTCTAACGCTAAAACAAGTACCGAGAAGGGCCAGGGATAGGAGAAGAGAGTATAACTTCTTAACCCGACAGTTAAATAAACTCAAGATAAAATTTAGATGGCTTATACCAGAAGGAGTACTCATTTCTTGGGAAGGAAGAAAATTTCGAATTGACACCATAGAAAAAGCCCAGGACTTTGCAGATCAACACTTAGGATATGAAGGAGAACAGGAGAGCAGAGGAGGCAGAGAAGATTCAAACCCCAGTGACCAAGAAGAGCAACCAATAAATAAGGAGGACAAGGAACGGAAGAAGGGAAAGTTGGGGAAGGAGGAAATGACGGGGATTACACAAAGACTCACAAGAAACACAACAAAACTTAAAATAACAGACAAATAAACAACAGCAGGAATGGAAGAACTAAAACTCATTTCTATAAATATAAATGGTCTAAACTCACCAAGCAAAAGACATCAGACATTCACTAAACTGCAAAAATTAGGAGCAGATATAATCACGTTACAAGAGGTACACATAAAAAAACAACAGAAAAAATTACTCGAAAATAAAAAATTAGGAGTAATGTACACATCCTTAGGCGACTGTAAAAAAAGGGGAGCGGTAATATATGTTAGAGACCATATAAGAACAAAGTCAATATATGTGGACAAAGAGGGTCGAGTTTTAATAATAGAAGTAAGACTGGAAACAAAAATAATACTGTTAGTAGCCATTTACGCTCCAAATGGAAACCAAATAGATTTCTATAGAAAATTACACAATAAATTAAAAGAGCTGGATTATGAAAATATCTGCATCGTCGGAGATTTTAATGCAATTGTTAACACACGAGAAGACTACTATAGTAACAGGAAGAATAAAATCAAAAGGAAGACACTGCCACAAACATTCAAGGATTTGGTACAAGAAATGAGTCTACATGACACTTGGCGAGAATTAACTACTAAAACCAAACAGTACACATACTTTTCAGGCCCACATCAATCGTGGTCAAGACTGGATATGGCTTGGATGACACCCCAACTAAGTAAAGAAACACACGATGTAGAAATCATGCCTAACATATGGGCCGACCACAACCCCATTAAAATAATTTGGAAAGGCTCCCAGAAACAAAAAAGATGGAAAATGGATACAAGTATTATAAAGGAAAAAGAGTATCTACAAATGATAGAAAAGGAGATCAAGATATTTTTCCAAATTAACACAAAGGACCAAACGTCGTTACAAAATTTATGGGACACGACGAAAGCATATATCAGGGGCTTAACCATTGCATACGTGGCAAAAAGGAAAAAAGAGAAACAAAAAATCAGGACTGACTTATTGGAAGAAATTAAGATAGAGGAAACTAAATTACAACAGAACCCTAATAACAAGATAGCACAGCAAAAACTTAATTTGGCTAAACACAAATTGAATTTGACTACAAAAGTTGATTTGGCACAAAAAATAAAAATGGCAAAACAGACCAACTTTGAACATGCAAACAAAACTGGACGCTGGTTAGCTCATAAATTAAAAAAACAAACAGACAAAAGAATTATACACCAACTCCAGGACGAATCAGGAACTTTACTCCACACACACCTAGATAAGAAAAACATAGTCAAAACATTCTTTCAAAACCTCTATCGACAGGAAGATGTCCCGGAAGACCAAATTCGAAAATACCTTAGTAAAGTAAATATTACACAATTCGAAGAAGAACATAGAGAGATCCTGAACTGCTCCATAACAATGATCGAACTGACCGAAGCTCGCAAAAAACAAAAGAACAATAAAACCCCAGGACCAGATGGAATTCCTACTGAATTTTATAAACACTCCCAACAAGAAATAGATGAAATATTGCTACAAGTCTTCAACGCAGCATTATTGACAGCTGAAATTCCAAAATCATGGACAGAAACCATTATTACGTTAATACACAAAGAAGACTTAGATCCGACCCAAGTTAGAAATTACAGACCCATTTCACTACTCAATGTGGACTACAAACTATTTATGTCAATATTAGCGCAGAGACTTAAAACAATAATTCATAAATACATACACACAGACCAAAACAGCTTTATACCCAGGAGGCAGATCAAAAATAATTTGAGAACGATTATAGATATTCTGGAATATTACGATAAGAAGATAGACAAGGAAATAGCTTTAATATCTCTCGACGCCCAGAAGGCCTTTGACAACCTAAATTGGTCCTTTCTTACAATACAATTGGAATCGATGAATTGCGGAGAGAAATTCCTTAAATTGATAAGAAAAATCTACTCCTGTCAAACAGCCAAAATTGCAATAAATGGTGACATGACACAAACTTTTGACATTCAGAAAGGAGTACGACAAGGTTGCCCCATGTCACCTCTATTATTTATAATCGCACTGGAAGTTTTATTAACGGAAATCAGGAAGGAGGAAGACATAAAAGGCCTTAAGATCTGGGGAGAGGAGTATAAACTACTTGCCTTTGCAGACGATGTGATTTTTTATACTTTTTTATACTTTATTATACTTATATCAAG
This sequence comes from Pituophis catenifer annectens, assembly GCF_029215685.1. Classification (NCBI taxonomy): domain Eukaryota; kingdom Metazoa; phylum Chordata; class Lepidosauria; order Squamata; family Colubridae; genus Pituophis; species Pituophis catenifer. Next base: position 14,290,851 of record NW_027256888.1, read on the forward strand.
TGATACCGATACACCCCGGAAGAGATTTCTTTAAGAATCTCAACAAAACAACAATGAATTACATATGGCAGGGAAAGAAGGCCAGAATTAAAATCAAAGCTCTACAGGATTCACGAGACAAAGGAGGCCTAGCAATACCGGATTGGGAACTCTACTACAAGGCATCAGGACTGACCTGGATTAAAGAATGGATGAAACTGGACAACAAAAGAACCCTATATTTAGAAGGCTTTGACTTAATAAGAGGATGGCACGCTTTCCTATGGGATGGATCGGACAAAAGACACACGTACTTCCAACATCATACAATTCGAGCTTCACTATTCAAGATCTGGCAGGATATTAAGAGAACTCACTATACTAGAATACCAAAATGGTGGTCCCCGATGGAAGCATTGATATACCCGAATACTCTCGAAATAGGAAAGATGATGTGGTACCAAGACTTATTGAATCATGAAGGCGAACTCATCTCAAGACAGCAACTTCTAAACTCTGGCATAAATATCGATTGGTGGCCCTATACTCAAATACACTCAAGATACATAGCAGACAAAAAGCAATATGGAATTTCGAAAAATTTGAACGAATTGGACAAGATTTTACAAGGCCCAGAACAAAAGATGATAACCAAAATATATAACTATCTTCTTAGATATAAATTATTGGAAGAAACAGTAAAAGAAAATATGATAAGGTGGGCCAGAGACATAGGGCACAACATTCAACTGGCAAACTGGGAGAAATTGTGGAAACAGAACATCAAAATGACAAGAGCCATACCCTACAAAGAAAACCTCATAAAAATGTTTTACAGATGGCACTTAACACCAGCCAGATTAGCCAAAATATACCCGAACGCCTCCCCACACTGTTGAAAGTGTAAAACAAAAAAGGGGACATACTACCATGCCTGGTGGAAATGTATAAAGGCCCAACAATATTGGAAGGACATAAAGGAAACTATTGAAGAAATAATAAATCAACAAGTAGAAAACACTCCAGAATTCTTCTTATTTGGAATGATAACAACACAACACAACAAAGAGACAAAATACCTCATCATACACATTCTGACAGCAGCACGGCTACTGTTCGCGCAAAATTGGAAATCAGACCAACTCCCAACCAAAGACAAATTAATCTCAAAGATAACAGAGTGTGCCGAAATGGATAGATTGACACTGGAACTCCAGGATAAGGAAGAAAGTGAATTCTATCTTGTATGGCACCAGTGGTATCAATGGCTGGAAAAGAAAATCAGTACAAATATAGATGAAAGAAAATAGGGTAGAAAATCTAAAATTGGAAATGAACAAAGAGGAGATGCAAGATTATTTCTAATTTAAAACACCTAAATTGACAATGTATCACTTATATATCAACATACAAAACAACATATACTCTGATGATAACCAAAACATATATGTAAAATATGGTGTGGGTAGGTTGGTGGTAGGAATCTGTTTGTCTTTGTAATGTCTTTGAAATTTTTTTTGTATTGTCTTTATATCTTTGTTTAAACTCCAATAAAAAAAATTAAAAAAAAAAGAATCCATAATTCTCAGTTTCTGACATTCATAACCACTATGGATCTTTACCTTCCTTCCTTTATTTTGGAACTCTTGGAATAAAAACAGAAAGTCCATATTTTATTTTATATTAACTTACCCTTTCCTAAACTGAATGTTTTCATTTTAATAAATGTCAAAGCATCCAATTATCATAAATTTAAATATTTATACAAAGACTATTATATATACAGAGGCAAACAAGATATCAGAATAGCTGTATAATTAAAGGGGCTGAGATAAGTCACTTGAGGCAAATATTCAGAGTGCAATAATAATAGTTTTTTTCCCCCCCTGATCAACTGTCATTTCATTATCTTAAAAGAAAAACTACATTTCATTATTCCGAACAAGAAAAAAATGCTTCTCAAGTACGCACACAAGAATTGTGATATGCTCTGGGCAATGTGACGTTCCCAGGGAGAAGCAATTAAATTTCTCACTCATAAATCACTTGTCAAATAGAAAATTGCTACTTTTTCAGTGAAATCAATGACAACAGTAATGGAGCAGAGAACACTGAATATGGGGAAAGATGATTAGAATAGATTCAGTGCTTATAATGCTATATTATCTGAAAACGTATTTTAAGAATACATGCATGATACTGAACTCCAATGGATTGGATCCTAACATCTGCCCATAGAAGAACACTTGAACAATTGGAACACATGTGGCTGAAGAGCTTAAAATTTATATTGAACTATAATTTAAAATATTTTTTATAAAATGATCCAATTGGAATATTGTATGTCAGAAAACAATATTGCTGACAATTTCACCAAGCACAGGGTGCGATTAAACATAGGACATATTGCAAGAGTTATGGGTTGAGATCAGTGGTGGGATTCAATATTTTTAACAACCAGTTCTGTGGGCGTGGCTTAGTTGGGGGGGATGTGACCGGGTGGGCATGACTAGCTGGTCATGTGACCAGGTGGTCGTGGCTATGTGCATAGGGACTACTCAGAGGGCTGAAAAAAGTCATTTCTGACTGGTCCTCGCACTTATGACCATCCTCACATTTATGCCCATTGCGGCATTCTTAACAACTGTGTCAGTTTCACCACTACTTGTCTTCATCACAGTGACAAGATAGGGCGCAAAACATAAAATGTGAGTACAGTCGTAAGTGCGAGGACTGGTCAAAAGTGCGAGGACCGGTCAAAAATAACTTTTTCAGCTCTCTGAGTAATCCATATGCACAAAAGGATACAGCAATAGAGAGGGATGAAGGAAGGAGAAGAGAGATGGAAGAAAGAAGGAGAGACAGGGAAGGAAGAGAAGGGAGGAAGGGAAGGGAAATTAGAGTAAGAGTGAGGGTAAGAGAGGGAGGAAGAGAGGAGGAGAAGAAGAGGGGGGGAAGAGAAAGTAAGAAGGAAAGAAAAGAGAGAGGTGGTAGGTTTGAGGAGAAAGATTGCTGTACAGAAAAAAAGATGAAATGGAAGAAAGGCAACCCCAAACAAATATAAAGATATTAAGATAAAGAATGAATTGTTAAACTTTAAAGAATAAAAGAGAATAAATATGAATAAATAGCAGTAATTAGAAACACACATACAAACATACAATGTATTTACTTTGAACAGAGTATTTGGCCAGTTCACAAATTTAAACAGTGTTTAGTCATTTCAATTAAATTTACAATTTCTATATTTCCTTTTTGCCATATTTATTCCTTATCTATTTAAAAAAAAAAAAGAAAAACAATATTACCCTTCATCCTCATCTCTAATCTTAATCAAATTCAATTTTTCCCTTCTATTCTATATTATACCCCTTTTCATTGTCATCTATTTTTATATCCATCCTCACATTGGTTAATTATGTAATATTACAGTTGTTTAATATAAATTCAACATTTTAATATAAATCAATTAGTTATATAACTATCTTTTTTGTATATTAATCAATATGAACATGAATATTCCAATTATTTCCATGCAATCCAATTTCTTACAAATCAATTAATTATATTTACCAATAATAATAAACCAAATAATTTCCCCCATATATTCCTCCAAACCACAATTTAACCATTTCTGCTTTCAACACAATATACAATTAATAGTATCTCAATTATTACAATTCCCTATTTAAATAGAGCTTTTTTTCTTTTGTGTTTTAAAATCTTGAACTCTCCTCTTTTTCCCTAAAGAGGAACTACCTCTTTAGGGAAAATTACCTTTCCACTAAAGGTAGTTTGCACCTACCTTTTTTGGTGAGGAAAAAGAAAAGAAATCTGCCTGCCTAATTTTCCAACGTTGCAGCAACAGTAAAGCAGGCTTTTACTTTCAGTTTCATTTTTCAGCATAGATAGGGAAAAAAAATCTGCACTCTTTGCAAGCAAGCAGCAGAGCCCTGAGCAAAACAGCTGAGAGCAAATCAGCTGAGAGTCGGGAGGCGGATAGAATCAAGGGGCTAATTAGCCTATGCTGAAGCTCCGTGGGCCAATAAAATTACAAAAAAACACCGAACCGTTTGTTAAATTGCTGGTTCGCCCGCCCCTCGCCCACTACTATTTATTGGCAATAAATAGTGGTGCAAAGGGGCGGGGCAAGGGGCGGGGTGAGCCAGCAATTTAACAAAGGGTTCGGCCGAACCTCCTAGAACCAGCAGAATCCCACCACTGGTTGAGATTATGAACCAGTATATATTATCCTGTCCAAAGGGAAGTACGATAGGAAATGGTCATTGCCTAACTAGTTGGCCAGGAAATATATAAGCCAACATTATATGTTTATAGTATGAATATGTATAATATAGCTGTAAGAGTATTGCTGAGTCATTCTGCATCCTGATTGGATGAGCTCTGTAGCAACTGTATTTAAGGAGAGCTTGATTGTGGTCAGTGTGTGGACATTACACCATATTGTTATCTGCTGCTATGTTGTAAATATCTTTGATCTCTTTACATGGTCAATTTGATCATGGTTTATTTATTACTGCTTTTATGAACTGTTTTAATATCATTCCTGAATGATTCATGTATTGTTTTACGAACCGGTAAGAAGTTTTGTATCTCTGGATTGATTATGCATGGCTAAGACTTGGATTGGTAAAGGACTATGATTTTGCCTTGCTCTATAAGTAAAATACTTTAAAAACCAGTTTGTATTCAGTTTATTCACAATTACTCTCAGCACCGTTTCCGTGCGCAAAACTCTACGCTCTGCTTCATAACCAGTCCTGGTTATCTCACAACTATATCCTTAACAGTTGGTATTTAACACCTGATAAATTGTCAAAGTTATATAAAGGTACTTCAGATGTATGTTGGAACTTTAAGGAAGGAACTTTCTACTATCTTTGGACTTGTGACAAAGCAAAGAAATCTTTATTTTATTTATAGTTCAAGTACTTGAACATACTTCATATTTTAATACAATAGATTCTTAAAACAAATATACAAATTAAATCTAATTGAAAAGCATTTTTTTAAGAAATTCATCAATTGTTTGTTTTTACTTAGAATGTAAGAAAGAGTGGATGTACACATTCAGATCCCTAATAAATTACATTTGAATTAAATATGCCAATAACGTAAGTTGCTCTTGCTTTATATAGGAAGACCTTAAGTAGTTTATTTATTTATTTATTTATTTTATTTGATTTATATGCTGCCCTTCTCCGGAGACTCAGGGCGGCTTACAATGCGTTAAGCAATAGCCTTCATACTTTTGTATATTTATACAAAGTCAGCTTATTGCCCCCACAACTGGGTCCTCAATTTACCTACCTTAGAAAGGATGGAAGGCTGAGTCAACCTTGAGCCTTAGTGAGATTCGAACATGCAATAATTGCAGACAGCTGAATGTTAAATGTTTTAGTCTGTTGAGCTATCCAGGCTCCTGAGATTTATCAGGATTAGTTCATCCAACACTGCCAAGTTCCTATAATTGTACCTATATAAGAATAGTGTTCAGTCTTGATTGAATAAAATTTGAAGTATCTTTATGAAGTCTCCCAGTTTTTCAAAAAAAACTAAATATACCAACCTTGGCAACTTTAAGACTTGTGGACTTCAACTCCCAGAGTTCCTCAGCCAGCTTTGCTGAAGTCCACAAGTCTTAAAGTTGCCAAGGTTGGAGATCCCTGAAATATTCCATCTTTTCTCTTTACTATTACTGGAAGAATGTTTTTAGTTATAAAGACACTCAGTAGAAGTCCATTTAAACCTAACCTATGAAACAAGGCAATCTTTTATGCAATGCAAAATATAGAGTCAGTGGTTCCAATTCCTACTTGGTTATACAAGCTTCAGAATCAATCATACAAAAATGGAAAGTCAAATAATAGAGGAAAAAATCAAAGTTCCATCTCCCTTCCCCCAACCAGGATTCCTTGTCAGTTTGATGGTTGCAAAGAATTCCTTCATAAACCTTGAGGAAAAAACCATTCTGTCAAGAATACTGATAAATAAAGTTTTTGGACAAAAAGCCTCCTAATAGTCTATAGTTATCAGCACTTTGGTACCCCTAAGAAATAAGATGTGGAGTTATCCTCTGGTTAAATATTTATTTTACAACATAACTACAAATTGATCCACATGCAATTGAATGTTTGGAGTATCGCTAGTTCAAAGGTTAAAATTTGAACTAAATCAAACAGGAAACCCTAGTCCCTAAATTGGTCAGGTAATAAAAGGAAGAATGACAGGAATATATAATTAGCTGTAACATATAAAATTCCATATAAAGGCACATATAAAGATCTAGGGTTGGAAAAACATTGCTCAGATAAGCAGTTTGGAGACTGGATTGAGAAAGGAGCAGTGGTGAAATGCAATTTTTTTTTTTACTACCGGTTCTGTGGGTGTGGTTTGATGGCTGTGGCTTGGTGGGCATGGCAGGGGAAGGATACTGCAAAATCTCTATTGCCACCCCATTCCAGGGGAAGGATATTGCAAAATACCCATTCCCACCCCACTCTGGGCCACCCAGACGTGGTATTTGCCAGTTCTCCAAACTACTCAAAATTTCCGCTACCGGTTCTCCAGAACCTGTCAGAACCTGCTGGATTTTATCCCTGGAAAGGAGGGTGAGGTGGAGAGAGATAAATTAGCCTTAGAGTATCTATGAACAAAGTCTTCCCAGCTAAGAGACAATTTAAACAAGTTAGCCTTTCATGAAAAATGGATAATGTAATTTCATTTCCATGAAACTAACAATTTTTTTGGAAAACACTTGCCATCTACTACACACACATTATAGCCCCATAGATTTTTAAAATTCTTATCTGAATGCACAGACTGTTTAAAAGCTCAGATTTATTTTCTGACTAGTAAGCTGAGTTTATTTGCTATATGCTTTAATTAAATAACTTGGGATGGAAAAGGTATATTCTAGCGTATTCACACATACACATCACCTTGAAAAGTTAGCAAGATTCAATAAGTAGCCACAATTCCATCTGCACATACCATAAGTATGTGAAATATAGTACGATAATTCCTAAGGAATGAAATATATCTGTATAACAAGATTATATGGATGTTTATTAGAAAATGAAGTTGTCAAGGTGAAATTGCTTGTGATATATACATATATTTTAGTGCTAAAAGTCTTACTGCCTACCAAAGAAATTACACTCTAATGTATATTCAATAGAGTATTTAAAATAGTAGGCATTCAGTTGGTTTAACTTCTTCATTTCCAGTAGAAAAAGAAGAGCAACTTTCTGCCTCCTGAACCATTGAAAGCTTCTGTTGACAATTGGCAATATTTTTATTACTTGCATAACTTCCCTTTTTCCATCTTAAAAAACCCTATTAATTCATGTCATAAAATGACTTATTTAAAATTACCATGATAAACAAAATGAATGAACTTTTATTATGTTGCTATTAGTGATAGTGTAGTAATGCAACCATATTATCATTTCCATATAATGTCCATTATTATTCTGAATAATGTGATATTGGTCATCTGAAGCTTCAGGCCATGCATTGGTGTGAGGAAACATATATAAAGATTGATGTGATGCCCACTTAAATAGGCCAAAAAGGCAGAACCTTTCACTTGGGAAGATTATAGTTTAGACCATGGGTGTCAAACTCGCCGCGTCATGTTGCTGTCACATGACATTTTTCCCCTTTGCGGAGCTGCGGTAGCTTGTGTGTGACACATCTGGCCTGCGGGCCGCCAGTTTGACACTCCTGGTGTTTAGACGTTTGTGAAAAATATTTTTTTTAAAAAAAATTGTAGAAACTTTCTCATCCCCCTCAAAACACTTCATGAAGAGAAGGCATTTTGGTGAAAAATTAGCGACAGGCATGAGAAAAGTGGAATTGATAAATACATTTTGGAGGCATAAAATATATGGAAACAGTAATCTTTGAAAATTCTTACATAGAATGAAGGTTAAAGTGGATAGCTTGTTTATACTTCTAGAATTCAAAATCTGAAAGCTAGACTTTGGGTTCATAGTATATGTGTAAGTGTATGACTAAAATGTATATTGTAGAAAGAGAATAATAAAATTTGGTTCCACATGCTTGATTCACTGTATTAAAAAATAGCCTGAATCTGCCTCCATCTCTCAGACGTGTGAGTTATTTATACCAGGGGTCTCCAACCTTGGCAACTTTAAGACTTGTGGACTTCAACTCTCAGAGTTCCTCAACCAGCAAGCTGAAGTCCACAAGCCTTAAAGTTGCCAAGGTTGGAGACCCCTGATCTATACAACACCCACTACCACAATATGAGTTGTTCATGACTTCATATGAGGATGATGGATCAGTTGATCCATCTGAAGGGACCTTGGAGGTCTTCTAGTCCAACCCCCTGCTTAGGCAGGAAACCCTACACCTCTTCAGACAAATGGTTATCCAACATCTTCTTAAAAACTTCCAGTGTTGGAGCATCCACAACTTCTGGAGGCAAGTTGTTCCACTGATTAATTGTTCTAACCATCAAGAAATTTCTCCTTAAGTTGCTTCTGTCCTTGATTAGTTTCCACTCATTACTTCTTGTCCTACCCTCTGGTGCTTTGGAGAATAGCTTGACTCCTCCTTCTTTGTGGCAGCCATTGATATATTGGAACACTGTTGTCATGTCACCCTTAGTCCTTCTTTTCATCAAACTAGATATACCCAATTCCAGCAACCATTCTTTATATGTTTTAGCCTCCAGTCCCTTAATCATCTTTGTTGCTCTTCTCTGCACTCTTTCTAGTGTCTCAACATCTTTTTTTACATCATGGTTACCAAAACTGGATGCAGTATTCCATGTCTTTGACTTCAAGTTCATTTACTACATGTGCAACATTGCTGTGAATAAATACTTGATGAAAAGACTGTGGCCTATATTTTTTGCAAATCTCACCCTAAACCTGGATTACACAGGAAATAAGAATTGTGAAGACAAAAATAGCACTTCCCCTTTTCCTCTGAATTGTCTGGATTTCTTCCAGGTTGGACAATAGAAGGAACGTTGTTTTAATTTCATGCAATAGCCATCTGTTTAACTGGGCAATCTAAAGTCTCAGATGACAGCAAATATCTGCGTTCATAAAACTTTGCTCTAAAATGTTTTCCAAATATCACTCTGATGTTTTTTCCCCCTTCTTCATGAATTTGATAGCATGTCTCCCGCATTATTTAAGAAGAAGAAGGGTGGAATAAAATGGTCTCAGTTAAAACTTTGTTATTGTTTTCTCTGGAAGGGAATGGAAAGAAAACAAAAAGTAGTTATTATTCCATAACTAAAATTAACAGAGGATTGCAAATAAATTTTTATTTTGGGGTAGAATATATTTCAGAAATTATCTACGTCTGCATGTGAATGTGCTTGTGTGCTTCTCTTTCACATGGATACATACATTCCCATGCTATACTAGCTTCCAGGAAAGTTAATACTGGCATATGGTTTTCCATGAATGTTATGCAGAGATTCAGGGCATGTATTTGCCAATGTATTTTCTACTGAAATTTATTCATCTATGAGAGAATAATGTCTAGAGCAGTGATGGCTAACCTTTTTGTCATCACGTGCCAAAAGCGTGCATGTACCCAAAATACAATGCATGTGTGACCCCCCCGCATGCCCCCACACATGCATACATGATCTCCGTGTGCACCCTCCCCTGCGCATGCGTGCACATCCCCCATGCTTCCCCCACCCCAGGGTGAAATCTAAAAATTTTCGCTACCAGTTCTGTGGGCGTGGCTTAATTAGTGGGCTTAGTGGTCAGGTGACTGGGTGGGTGTGGCTTGTTGGTTAGGTGGGTGTGGCCAAGTTGACGTAACTTCTTTGCCCTTTTTTAACCTACAAAACACAACACAACACAACTGGCTCACCCACAATGTAAAAGCAGCTGTGCTAGACCCACAATGGCCCCTGCAACAAGCAGGAACCTCACACAGCCACAAAAAGTCCAAAAATCCAACTTTCACACTTTACACACACAAAATTCCACATACAGCTTTGTGAGATTTTGTGTGTTTGTATAGTTAGAGTGAAACACTACAGAAACACACAAAATCTCAGAAAGCTGCACAAATATTATTTTATTTTATTTTTATTTTTATATAAAAGCAGCTAAATTTAAAACATCCTAAACTTTAAATGGCTAGGTCTAAAAAAAGAACAACTAAAAAAAACCTCAATTAACTATATTTTTTAAAGCTCCCAAAGGGGAAAAAAACTTACAGGCAGGCAGGCAGGCAGAAAGAGTTGCTCACCGATGAGCTTGATTGCAGGAAGGGAGATTCAGTTGCTTGCTGATGCAATGGATTGCAGGGATTACAGCAAGCGAAGCAAGGCAGGCATGCGAAGGTAAGCAAGCTGGAGGCTCGGGGGGAAGGGATTTTTGCTACCGATTCTTCGAACTACCCGCCGCCATCGCTACCTACTTGCCCGAGCAGGTCCGAACCAGGAGCATTTCACCCCTGCCCCATGCATACACATGCGACAGCCTCCTCCCCATGCCTGCCCCACACCCCTGCGTGCACCGTGACCCCTGCACATGTGCCCCGCTCCCTGCATACACACACATCTCCCACATGCACCTTGAACCTCACGCATGCACGGGACACATCCGAATACCAGCTGGCTGGCAGAAGGCGCATGCACATGCACAGTGGAGCTGAGCTGGGGCAATGGCTCACGTGCCCGCTTGCATACCATCTGTGGCACATGTTCCATAGCTTTGCCATCACCAATCTAGAGCATATTAGGAGCCGTGTTGGCATGAGCTGTGTTGGCGCAATGGTTAGAATGCAGTACTGCAGGCTAATTCTTCTGACTGGGAAATTCCTGTGGTTTGAGATGATTACTATTGCTTTACACAGTAAATAATATACACCTATTGAGTATAAGGCTAGTTCAATATCTAGTTCAATAAGTATCTCAATATTATTTCAATAAATAGGCTTAGGCACTTCTTGTTTTCAATATTGTCAATGGACCATGGAGGTTTGAATAGCTAATTCTCTTTTTTAAAAAAATATTAGCATTTTTTTCTCAAATTTGTTGCTTGTATATGTTGAAGTGCTACTGGGTTCCTCCCAAATAAATAGGCATACAATTGAACTTTGCTATGTTAATTTGCCATAATCTTGAAATCACCATCTATGGAATTCTTGACCTTCTTTCTTGAGCATTTTCTTTCCTGGCCATGTAGAACTTTATCAACCAAGTATATTAGAACTTTGTACTAGTACTTTAGATTCAGTTCCAAAAAAGTCTCTCGGAGACTATGAGAACAGACTAAGAGCCATGGTGGTGCAGTGGTTAGAGTGTGGTACTGCAGGCTACTTCTGCTGACTGCCAGCTGCCTGCAATTTGGTAGTTCGAGTCTCACGGCTCAAGATTGACTCAACCTTCCATCCTTCCGAGGTCAGTAAAATGAGGACCCAGATTATTGGTTGGGCAATAGGCTGACTCTGTAAACCAGTTTAGAGAGGACCATAAAGCACTATGAAGCGGTATATAAATCTAAGTGTTATTGCTATATTCTAAATCTTCCTCTGCATCTGTAAAACATTCATTTAAACTAGGATTGTCAGCATCAATATTTTATTTTCCATATACACAGATGGCCTTAATTTCTTCCCAGAGCTAAAAGAAGGCTTCTGGGAGAAAAAAATCAGAGCCTTGGTACTACAGTGGTTTAAAGCACCCTGTTATTAACACAGCTGCCTGCAATTTACTGCTGGTTCGAATCTCTCCAAGGCTCAAGGTTGACTCAGCCTTCCATCCTTTCTAAGGTAGGTTAAATGAGGACCCAGTTTGTGGGGGCAATAAGCTGACTTTGTATAAATATATACCAAAGGATGAAGGCTATTGCTGAGCACATTGTAAGCCGCCCTGAGTCTCCGGAGAAGGGCGGCATATAAATCAAATTAAAAAAAAAAAATTGAGTTTTTATTGCCTAAATACATGATCTATTGGTATGCAAGGTAAAAAGAAATCCTACTCGGTACTCATTTTGTTTCTTATAACATATGGTCTCTGCAATGAGAAGAAATTTCCCTCCCACATATTCACAAAGAGATTTTATTTTAAATAAAATAAAATATTTTAATATTTTACACAGAAAAGGGGGAAATGTATTAATGGAACTCATGTATATCTAATGGTTGAAAAATGTTCTGCCGATGCAAGTTTTCTTCAATTCATCAGAATTCATTTTTGGGGTAAGCAGTTAGGTTTTTTTTTATTATTTAGAGAATGTATTTGTTATATTGTGCTCTATAGTAATAGAATATCACCACAGTATATAATACATATTATATAGTCTAGACACAAAATAGGAGTAACAGCAAGATAACCACATTGTTAAAAACAGGTCTAAAATACAGATAGGATCCCCAAATAATTAAACTTTTCCTCCCATTTTGGAAGACTTACAAAATTAGGAAGGACCATTTTAATTGTCTAAAGAATAATATCTAAACAACAATGATTCCCTAAGACAAAGGTCTTCAGAGATGGAATGCCCTACATTTTTCTCAAGGAATAACAACCAAGAAAACCCTGAATGTATCTACTAATAAAACTCTAATCATTTAATTAGATGAAGCACTGCATTCAATTTTTGAATCAAGCTACTTGAAATGGGCTAATTTATACAATGTATTCAAAATCTAGAACCCGTGTCTTTTAAGGGAATGAAATTTGGGAAAGTTGTGGCTGCTTCATTGCTACTGGCTATTACTGCATTTCTAGGTTCCTGTTGTAGTCATGTGATGTTCATTTTCAAGATCCATTACAGTTTCCCAGCCAATCTCGCAATCCCTGGTTCCCTCTCCCATCCTGCATCAACCACTTATCTGCTTGCTGAAAAGGCAAAGCAAGGCAAGGCATGGAGGGAGGGAGGGAACTCTCTTGTACCTTTCCTGATCCAAAATTGAGGTGCATAGTTCTTAAGTGCAAGGTGTTCACCAATCAACCAATATGAAGACACCACGTAAATACAACACATAAAATAGCCCAAAGCACACATTCTGGTAGAGAGAAGTTCCTTGAGGAGGCAAATTGCAAGGGGTCTAGCAGTGGATCCAAGATGTTTTTCAGGTGGGCCAGCATAATTTTTCTGACATATCTGAAAAGCTTTTTATTGTTCATGGCATTTCTTGCTGTTATGTCATTCTGCTCATTCCTTTTCCAATAGGATCCATACAGTTTTGAATAATTGCCTCTTTCTTTCTTTGCTTATGATCCCTACTTTCTATCAGGGGTGAATTCTAACCTTCCCTACCGGTTCGGAAGTGTGTGCGTCATTGCCATCGTCACGTCCTATTTTTGACCCTCTGCGCATGTGCGGAAGGCTTTGCACATGCACAGAAGGTTAAAACCAGGAAGTAATGACATCCAGGCTGCCACCACTACTGGTATGCCAAACCACATGCCGCCACCATCACTACCGGCTCGCACGAGCTGGACAGAACTGGCAGGATTTCATCACTGCCTTCTATTTCCTATACCTGCCGCTTTGTTGTTTTAGAATCTTAGAAAACTCTTTATGTATCTATAGTGACAAATTTATAGGCCTCCCTTTTGTTCTTTCTAGGAGGAATTGTGTGCAGCTGCACCTGAAATAACTCACTACAGGTTTCCAATCCTTCCCTGGATGCTTTTTTCCCTTAGGATTGCAAGCTACTGGATCTGACCTCCTTTTAATCTGAATTCACCAAAATGCACTCTTCTGAAAGCCAGTATACACCTTTGACTCTTGCACCCCTCCTTCCTTTGATATAATGAACTGAAGGATGACATGAATATTTTTTTCTCGAGGTTCTAGTCACTTTCACTTCTTCAACCAATTCCTCTCTGTTGAGGTAAGGTCTGGGTTAGAGACCCCATCTTCTTGTTCCTTCTTCAAGTTTCTGACAAATGAAATTGTTAGAAAAAGGGCACCATGATTTATTGGACCTCTAACTCTTAGCAGAGTTAAATTCCCAGCAAATGTTAGAATAGTTGAACTCTTCCATTTATAACCGTAAAGCATCTCTTTGAAAGTTTAGCTATTGTATACCAAAAAATGTCAACCATATAGTCTGTTATTTTTATTTTTAAATGATTTTTAGGGATTTTTATTAATCAAATTTATATAGCCACCTATCTCACCCAATAAGGACAAATAATAATAAATTTTGAACATTTGTAATTTTGAATAGTTTAGAATTAAATTATTCAATTCCAAACTATTCAAAATTACAAATATCCAAAATATGGCTACTGGGAGTTGACTACATATAAATTTAATAAATAATTATTATTATTAAAAGATGGGCTACTTAAAACAAATCCTAATACAAACCATGAGGGAAAATGAGAAAACAAAGAAGATGCAATACAACAATATAACAAAATTAAACTTTCTATACTTTTGTATAATATCAAAAATAATGAGATTATGTTTCTCTAAATAATGGCCACCAACTGAACAACAAATTAAATCCATAACAAGTTATATTATATGGTCTTGCTTTTCCAAAGAATTTGTTCAAATGTTGAGAGTTGAGAATTTTTTAAGTCAAGCTCTAGAGTTTGATACACAATTGTTTTTTCCAAAAGGAAATATTTTTTACAGCAACCCAAGCACAATATATCTAAAACCAATGGTGAAATCCTCCGTGATTTGCCACTGGTTCGCTGCCCGCGGATGTGTGTTGCACACCAAATCCATGTACATGCACAGTGTACACCAAACATGCACTTCACGCAGAAAAAGGAGGCTTAAGAAGGTAAGTAGAAGAGCGAGGAAGGCAAAACAGCTGCTCTGCGTGATTTAGATTCGCTAGAAAGCAGGATTTCCTGCTTTCTAGCAAATATAAATCGCGCAGCACAGCTGATCATCAGAAATACCGATTCAGACGAACCAGTAGCTTTTTAAATTTTATTTATTTATTTTATTTATTTAGCTTTTATTACTACCAGTTCTCCCAAACCGGGGTGAACCGGTAGCATTTCACCCCGTCTAAAACCTCTTCATAGAAAGACAAAGTCCAGTTGTTTAGAATATAACCTAAACATTAAATCTCTTCCTGAGATTGGCTCATCATTATGATAATATATAATCAAAAGGGAACTAGGAAGAATTATAATCAAATTCTGAATACTTGTGGAATCCAATAAACAAAAAATATCCAAGCACATTTATTTTATTTTGAAAATCTCTGTGTGATCCTTCACCCCAAGCTATCCTCTAATGATTTCTTTCATTTATACTTTATTTACCTTTGAATCATTATTTTCATTATTTTTAACCATATTTATAAATTAATTATCTGTATCTCTGCAGTGCTTCTAAGCATTTATAAGTATATTTTTGTTTACTGAATCTAAAGTAATAATTATAAAAGTAATTTAATACATTGCTGATTATTTATAATGGTATCAGTATTTTGGATGACGCTGGACTAAAATCTGGAAAACTGAGAAGCAAAATATAAACAAGTTTGGCCAAAGCTTCGCGCATCCATATTTTAGTAGATGGTAAATATCTGGATATCTTAGTGATTATTTACTATATGATTAATGATCAGTTTAATGAAAGGGTCTTGCTAAAATGACCAATTGAATAATTGCATGAATAATTCAAGCTCATTACTTTTTTTTATTATTATTATCAAAAATGGGCTTTAGAAAGGTTGGGAGGACGTGAGAAAACAAGACACCGTAATCAATAGCCAAAGTGCTCAATTTGATGGATGGAAAGAATGTTGCATATTTTATGATGTAAACAGCCTGCAGCTATTTCTGAAGTCCTGAAGGGCAGTTGTGTTGGAACTTTGAATCAATAATTTTTATTCAACAGAATGTTTTCTGTTGCTTCAATCAGTGCCAACAAAGAATGAATAACTAGCCAATGCATTCCATTTTCTTATCCCTTCAATTTTCTCTTAAAACTAGGTTTGAACAAGTTATTTTAATTATTGCATGATGGAAGGCTGAAATCACAAACCCCTAATAAATGGGAGTTTATCCTTCTCTTCTGAAATCTTAGAGTCAATGTTGCCTAAGAATTTTTTTAAAAAAATAATGCCACTTCTCTTTAATTAAAGGATATTTCCCATAATACAGACCAGATACCGAGCCTTACCAGGCATACCAGCCAGAAAACACAACCATGTAATTTAATGCCATTTTATTAAAAATTACATTAACAGAATCTTGCAGATCTGAAAGTGCATATAACCGTTACAGTCCAAGAACTTAGGGACAGTTGCTTCTGAGCCTCTTCTATGCAGGGGTGAAATCCAGCAGGTTCTGACAGGTTCTGGAGAACCGGTAGCGGAAATTTTGAGTAGTTTGGAGAACCAGCAAATACCACCTCTGGCTGGCCCCAGAGTGGGGTGGGAATAGAGATTTTGCAATATCCTTCCCTCAAGAATGGGGAGGGAATGGGGATTTTGCAGTATCCTTCCCCTGGAGTGGGATGGAAATGGAAATTTTGCAGTATCCTTCCCCTGCCATGCTCACCAAGCCAGGCCCACCAAGCCATGCCACACCCAACAAGTACACGCCCACAGAACTGGTAAGAAAAAAAACTGAATTTCACCACTGCTTTTATAATCTCTAGGCAACATCATTCACCCTGTCTCCCACAGCCATTTCCCACATACCATTATAGATTGTGTGACAGGTGCATATATTCTTTTTTTAGGTCCAATGTGTCTGTTAGCCTAAGGCAGGGTGTCAAACTCAATTTCATGGAGGGCCGCATCAGGGTTGTGTTGGACCTTGGGGGCCAGCTGGGTGAGTGTGCCCAGAGCGGGTGTGGCCAGCTCGATGTCACTCGTGTTGGGGGCATCCCTCCCAGGCTCTGTTTTTGGCTGCAACGGCCTCCTGCAGCACTCTGCCAGCGAAAACAGAGCTTGGGAGGACTCCCAAGCTCTGTTTTCACTGGCAGAGCTGCAGGAGGCTGTCACGGCCAAAAATGGAGTTTTGGAGGGGCACACACGGACTTCCCAAGCTCCGTTTTCACTGACAGAGGCAAATGTGGGCCAGTCCTCCCCTGTTTCCAGGGTGGCCCCACAGACTAGATCTAAGCACCCCGCAGGTCGGATACAGGCCGCATTTCTTGAGTTTGACACCCTGGCCTAGGGGATACAGTGTTCACACATTGCATTAAATGATAATGTTGGTTTCTTTGCCGGATAGAATAAGAACATTGAAAATAGGGTTTTTTCACCATGGACTCTTTGGGTTTCAAAACTACTTGTCAATGTGATGATTTCTTGGATCTTCCCTTATATCATGTAATAGGATAAAACTAGTGTAATGTTTTATGACTTTATATTATCCTAATTCAGCAAATTATTAGAGCTACATTTCAACATTCCCTCTCTAAAAACTGACATTGCCTCGTTGACTACTGTAAACCAGAAAATTTGCGATTTTCCTTTCCTTGCACAAAAACTAATGGTTTTATTTTTGAATTTTATTTTCATTGTCCATAGAAGTCAAATAATTTTAACGCAGAAATCTAATGCTGCAGCAAGTGAAGCTAATTCTCCATAGACCAATAGAATTTCATGACCATTAAGAATCAACAATAACCATAAACAGTAAATATTTAATAGTGAACATTAAAAGATCTGACTATTATAAGAGCAAATAAATACTACTAATGTATGTTTATACATTCTGGGGAATGTGACTTTTTTTAAAGAGGAGATTACCACAATGTATTGATAATCTTTAATTTAATTATAGCTCAAAAGCTTAAATGGGCTTTATTCCAGTCAGCACATTTTGCAGGCTTTTGCTGTGAATTCAGAATGCAAGGTTTTATCTAGAAGTAGCAATTGCACTGGCTCCCGGTGGTCTTCCGGGTGCGCTTCAAGGTGTTGGTTACCATCTTTAAAGTGCTCCATGGCTTAGGACCTGGCTATCTACAAGACCACATTCTGCCACCGATTGCCTCCCACCGACCGGTATGCTCACACAGAAAGGGCTTCCTCAGGGTGCCATCAGCCAAACAATGTAGACTGGCGACCCCCGGGGGGAGAGCATTCTCTGTGGGGGCCCCTACCCTCTGGAATGAATTACCCCCGGACATATGAAGGATCCCCGACTTAAGCGCCTTCCATCATGCAGTGAAGACCCTGTTATTCCAGCAAGCCGCTCTGATGGGATAAATGATTTTAATAAGGTCTTAATGGGGTTCTAAAATTGGTTTTAAAATGAGAGTTTTAAATTCGGTCCATGATTTAATTATTTTAATCTGCTCTTAAATTCTATTTTTGTACATTGTTTTTATTATGGCTGTTCACTGCCCTGAGTCCTTTGGGAGAAGAGCGGTATATAAATAAAATAAAATAAATAAATAAATAAATTTTCCAAGGTCAACAATTTGACCTAATTTTAGGTTTTGCCATTTTTTTTTGCCTCAAAGCGAAATTAAAAGCAAAAACTTCTCATCCCTTTTACTTTCCTCTTCCTTTCTCCTTCTTCGTAGAGAAATGTCACCTATAGGTAGTCCTCAATTTATGACCCATCACTTAGCTCTGACGGACCTATCTGGGGGGATACTTATTACCTGGATTCAAGGTTCCAACAATTGTCCACCTCCTGTGGTCATGTGACCACACTTTGGGTGCTTGGGATACATTAATGGCTGTTTGCAGTGTCCTGCAGTTTGTTGTTCTTGTGTCTGACCCATTGTGACCAAATGGACAACGTTCCTCCAAGCCTTCCTGTCCTCTACCATTCTCTGGAGTCCATTTAAGCTCATGCCTACTGCTTCAGTGACTCCATCCAGCCACCTCATTGTCTGTTGTCCCCTTCTTCTTTTGCCCTCAATCTTTCCCAGCATTAGGCTCTTCTCCAGTGAGTCCTTCCTTCTCATTAGGTGGCCAAAGTATTTGAGTTTCATCTTCAGGATCTGGCCTTCTAAAGAGCAGTCAGGGTTGATCTCTTCTAGGACTGACTGGTTTGATGGCCTTGCAGTCCAAGGGACTTGCAGGAGTCTTCTCCAGCACCATAGTTCAAAGGCCTCAATTCTTTGGCAGTCAGCCTTTCTTATGGTCCAACTTTCACAACCATACATTGCAACTGGGAAAACCATGGCCTTGACTATACACACTCTTGTTGGCAGGGTGATGTCTCTGCTTTTTAGTGTGCTGTCTAACTTTGCCATAGCTTTCCTCCCC
Source organism: Pituophis catenifer annectens (assembly GCF_029215685.1). Taxonomy (NCBI): domain Eukaryota; kingdom Metazoa; phylum Chordata; class Lepidosauria; order Squamata; family Colubridae; genus Pituophis; species Pituophis catenifer. Next base: position 14,310,027 of record NW_027256888.1, read on the forward strand.
AGGAGCAAGTGTCTTTTAATTTCTTGGCTGCAGTCCCCATCTGTGGTGATCTTGGAGTCCAGGAAAATAAATTCTGTCACTACCTCCATTTCTTCTCCCTATCTATTTGCCAGGAATTGAGTTAGCTTGTTTAAAAACTGCAGCATTCACTTAATGGCCAGATTTACTTAACGACTGTGATGATTTGCTTTCATGATTGATGCAAAAAAGGTTACACAATCGTGTGTTTGACCCATTTTATGACTGTCACAATTTGCAACCATGAAGGGCAGGCTCCATTACAGTTGTAACTCAAGTACACCTGTATTATTTATCAGGGCATCTTCACGCCTTTTTCTTCTTGAATTTCTATAACTTTCTAAGTTAGTTTTACCAGTATGTGGTTACAAGCAGCATCCACCCCTATGATTACTACTGGAATTTACAAAGCTTTTTTTTTTTTTACTGGAAATTGTTTCTTCTACATTAAGTTACCAAAATAGCTGCTGCATCTATTATTTATCTATTTACTTATAAAAATTATGTGCCTCTCATCTCACTATCCAAAGCAACTCTATTTCTAATTCATATTGTAGCATGTCCAGTAATATATCAACAAGGTGTTTTTTTTTTTTTTTGAGAAATCAGAATAAAGCTGGAAGGAATCTTGGAAGTCTTCTAGTCCAAACTCCATACCAATTTCAGACACATGTTTGTCCAGTCTCTTCTTAAAAACCTCCAATTAGGAAGCATCCACAACTTCTCCATTTAAAAAAAAGTTTTATTACATATAAAAAATCCCATTTCTAAATAAGCAGTGTGTTGTCTGCTTACAAATATTTTTGAGAAATAATAATCATAATATTTACAATAGTATTCATCACAATTTCTGAAGATGATGCATGTTTAGTATAGATATTTTTTTTTAATTTGATTTATATGCCGCCCTTCTCCGGAGACTCAGGGCGGCTTACAATGCATTAAGCAATAGCCTTCATACTTTTGTATATTTATACAAAGTCAGCTTATTGACTTTGTATAGATTATTTTAAAATAATTATTTCCTATTCAGTTTAATACTGAATTAAAAAAAAAACATAAGGGTCAATGAAATATAATTTAGAAAAAAATATAAATTTTAATATTGCTTATCTGATCTAAAAGATGTTTAATAGAAATATAATCAAAGTTTTATCAACCTGTTATGGCTGGTTCATCGCAGTACCATTGATCCAAATCTTCTGAGCATTTTTTTTTAATGTTAGATGCTTTCTTAAACCAACTTGTATATTTCTTCAATAAGTGACTTATTTAAAACACTATGGAATGCAGGAAATAAATAATCAAATAATGTAAATAATCCATGATCATATGCAGCAATCAATTTCCAAATAACCATTTGCTAATTCACCAAAGTGCAGGAAGATTTATTCCTAAAAGGCTTTATAGCAAAGCAGCATTTTAGCATTCTTGTGAATATTAATCTCCTAAAATTCATTTGTATCATCCAAAAATCTCAAACTGGTTATATGGAAAATGTTGACATTTAACTATCTGAATTTTTTTAAAAAATATATTATCATTATTTTTTTATTAGGGACATGGGCATTATATTTCTCAGGACAAACTCTTCAACAAAAGCACTTGCGTATTAAAAAAAAAATCAGCGATATCCCAAGGAAAGTAAAGAGAATAATTAATAATTATTTTATCAAATAACTAATTTAATTAGTTAACTAATCAAATTCTTATCATCAGACTTCAGTAGCAATTTCTGGCACTTTATATTATAAAATAGACAACATTATAAACATAAAACACCTGATGATGATAAAGAAGTACAAATAAAGAATATAAATATCACAATAGTGACAACTTCAATCTCCAAACATCCTCTGAAATATTTCTGATTTCCCTACCTTCTGGGAAAGCAATAGTAAAGAGGCTCTTCAAGAAAACACAATTCAAGAACATTTTATCCCTCCTTTTGGGAGAGATAATACTGTCCTGAAAAGGTGGAGTGGACTACTTCTTTGTGGAAAAGAAGGTAGATAAAGAAAGTAGTCCTTTAATACTTTACTTATATGCCATATAGGACTTTATTGGTCAAATATTTTGAATTGCTCCCTGAAACCTATTGGTAACCAATGCAGCAACAATAAAATATGTTTTGTGTGTTTGTAATGACTTGCTAGTACCCTTTTCCCCCGAAAATAAGACATTCCCTGATAATAAGACCAGTCGGGCTTTTGAGTGCATGCGCTAAAATAAGCCTCCCCCTGAATATAAGCCGCCCCGAAAATATTTAGACGCAGAGCTGGAAATCAGGTAGGACAGCAAGAGGAACCCCATCTTGATCCATGCACTCCAAAATAATAAGATCTCCCTGAAAATAAGGCCAAGCACTTATTTCAGGGTTCAAAAAACATATAAGAGAGGGTCTTATTTTCAGGGAAACACGGTATACAACCACTGCATTTTGGATCAATTGCAGTTTCCAAATGTTCTTCATTGGTTTTTGGACTATATTGAAGTAATCCAGCTGAGTGGTAATAAGTGCATGAATCATTATGGCTACAGTGTGGTCCTATCTGGAGCAGAAGCCTTAACCATAGTCAACTCATCCCTGGTTCTTTCATTATCAGTATTCATTGAACTGTAGTGTGCATTTAACATAAACCAATTATTTTTAATATATATATATATATATATATATATATATATATATATATATATATATATATATATATATATATTCATGCATACCCACAGCAATCTAGATGACACCATTTCATGCATCCGTCATTAATTTTTATCTCATTCATTCATAATTAAATCTCCATTCCACAAATTCAGATTTTCTTCCTTCACCAATAAAACATACTTCTGATATCTCTTAAGCTTTCCTAGGTATGTTTACATTTCTTTGACCATTTCATTTCTTAACACATGCCTTTTACCAGTGGTGAAATCTAAAATTTGTTACTACCGGTTCTGTGGGCATGGCTTGGTGGGGGGGAGGGCAGTAATGTGACTGGGTGAGCATGGCCAATTTTTTTTTTCTTTTAAAACCATTTTTTCTACAACCTCTTTGGTGAAGAGGTTGTAAATGATGCTTTCAAAAGGCTCTGACAATCCCAGCTGAGTTGCTGATCGGCGGAGGCTTTTTTTCTTTTAAAAGCCTCTGCCGATCAGGCAACTCAGCTTGGATTGTCAGAGGCATTTAAAAGAAAAAATACCTCTGCCGATCAGGCAACTCCTGCTCATGCCACAGGCAGTATTTTTTAAAATGAATTTTAAAGGATGTAAATATATCATTCCCCCTCCCCAAATTTTGGCTAGTACAAATGTTATTTATCAAGCACAAAAGCCTAGCTTTACCTCAACCATCCTGTAGAAATTAATCTAGAGATTAACCATTGCCAATAAGGTAATATATTCAGTGTACTGAGACAGTCAGTCGGCGGCGGAGCTATGTGCACTGCGAGACTCCCCCCTCTCGCAGGTTTGGCCCTCCACTCTATCGAGGGCCTACCTTAATGACGGGCTTTGGAACCCCGAGAGGTGGCATGGTGCGAGAAGGGGGTTGAGGGGTTTTTTAGCTAAATTTTTAACCAAAATTTTAAGGGGACCCGGGAGGAAGGGAGGGGGTTGTAAAAGTGGACCCGGGGGGGTTCAGATAGCAACTGAGCGGGGTGATGGGTCGATTGGCTGCAACAGAGGGGTCGTGAAAGGAAATTTAACCGGGGAGCAGGGGGACGATAGGAAGGGCTGTGTAATTGAAACAATGAGTGGGAGGGGCAGGTATGACGGGCGCAGGGGGCCATATCATGTGCTGGGGGTGCGCACACGCTGTTTACAAGTAATTACGCACCCCGGCCCCCAATGCGCGACTCGTGTCCTGGGTTGTGCAGAGTCTCAGGCCCAGGGTCCGCGGCTGATGTTGTGTAATGCCAGGTCGGTTGTTAATAAAGCCCCCCTCATTTGTGATCTTATTTTAGAGGGGGGTGCGGACCTGGCAGGTATTACGGAGACCTGGTTGGGCCACGAGGGGGGGGTCCCCCTCGTTGAAATGTGCCCACCAGGTTTCTGTGCATTTCATCAGCCAAGGGCCCAGGGGAGGGGTGGGGGAGTGGCGGTGGTTATTAGGGAGAGTCTTTGTCCGAGGGAGACCACTGTTCCTCAGATAGCCGGATGTGAGTCCCTCTTTGTGAAGTGGGGCCGTGGGGTGCAGATGGGTTTGCTGACTGCGTACCTGGCTCCCTGCCACGTGGCAGCGACCCTGCCCGAGCTACTCGACGTCATTGCCGGGGTGGCAGTTGACACCCCCAGACTTATTGTCATGGGGGATTTCAACCTTCCGTCTGCGGGTGAGGCGTCAGAGGCGGCTCGGGAGTTCATGGCTTCCATGACGGCCATGGACCTGACCCAGTTAGTTCAAGGCCCGACTCACATAGGGGGACACACTCTGGACCTGATTTTTGTCTCTGGTCAGTGGTTGAATGATCTTGGTAGAGGGGACCTAGACATCAAACCCTTGTCATGGTCAGATCATTCGCTCCTTCACTTGGACTTTCCTACCGCTTTCCCCCGCCGCAGGGAGACGGAACCGACCAAATGGTTCCGTCCCAGGCGCCTGATGGATCCCGAAAGGTTCCTGACGGAGCTTGGGCCGTTTCCTGAGACTCTGGCACACGACTCGACTGAAGAGCTGGTGGCCGCCTGGGAGAGTGCGGCCACCGGAGCTTTGGACCGCGTCGTGCCTTTGCGGCCTCTGACCCGATGCCGATCTCAATTGGCTCCTTGGTTTTCTGAGGAGCTGAGAGAGATGAAGCGTCGGAAAAGACGCCTAGAGAGCATTTGGAGGACTAGTCAATCTGATTCCGACCGGACACAGGTGAGGTCTTATATCAAGACCTACCTAGTGGCGATAAAAGCGGCGAAATCTAATCATTTTTCCGCTCTTATCGCATCTGCAGAGAACCGCCCAGCCGCCCTGTTTAGGGTGACCCACTCCCTTCTTCGGGGGGGAGTGCGGGAAGATCCCTTACAAGGCCGCGCTGAGGATTTTGTGCAATTCCTGCATGATAAAGTCGCTCGGATTCGGGATGGCTTGGACTCCGATTGGATGAGTCCAGGGGAGGAGACAGGGGCAGGCCTTGAGAATATTATCTGGGAGGAGTTTGATCCTGTGGCTCCCGAGGATGTGGACAGGGTTCTGGGTAGGATTAGTGCCGCCACATGTTTATTGGACCCGTGTCCCTCCTGGTTGGTACTGGCCTCCCGGGAGGTTACACGAGGCTGGCTCCAGGGGATTATAACTGCTTCTCTGAGTGAGGGTGCCTTTCCCGCCGCCTTGAAAGAGGCGGTGGTGAGGCCCCTCCTCAAGAAGCCTTCCCTGGACCCGGCTGAATTAGCTAACTACCGTCCGGTCTCCAACCTTCGTTTTGTGGCGAAGGTTGTTGAGAGTGTGGTGGCACGACAACTGCCCGGGCACCTGGATAAAGCTATCTATCTAGACCCGTGCCAGTCGGGCTTCAGGCAGGGGCACAGCACAGAAACGGCATTGGTCGCGTTGGTGGATGATCTCTGGAGGGCTCGGGACAGGGGTTGCTCCTCTGTCCTAGTCCTATTAGATCTCTCAGCGGCTTTTGATACCATCGACCATGGTATCATGCTGCGGCGGTTAAGAGGGTTAGGAATAGGGGGCACCGTTCTGCGGTGGTTCTCCTCCTTCCTCTCCGACCGCTCGCAGTTCGTGTTGGCAGGGGGGCAGAGGTCGACCTCGAGGCATCTCGCATGGGGAGTGCCACAAGGGTCGGTCCTCTCGCCCCTTCTGTTCAACATTTATGTGAAGCCACTGGGTGAGATCATCCGTGGTTTTGGGGTGAAGTGTCATCTGTACGCTGATGATACTCAGCTGTACATCTCCACCCCAGACCACCCCAACGATGCCCTTGATGTGATGTCTCGCTGCCTGGAGGCCGTGCGGGTCTGGATGGGGAGGAACAGGCTCAGACTCAACCCGTCCAAGACCGAGTGGCTGTGGCTGCCGGCGTCCCGATATAGTCAGCAGGTGCCATCGCTGACTATTGGGGGTGAATCTTTGCCCCCCACAGAGAGGGCTCGCAATCTGGGTGTCCTCCTGGATGCACGGCTGTCTTTAGAAGAGCATATGACGGCCGTGGCCAGGGGGGCCTTTTATCAGGTTCGCCTGATCCGCCAGTTGCGGCCCTTTCTGAACCGGGACGCCTTGCGCACGGTCACTCATGCCCTTGTCACCTCCCGGCTGGACTATTGTAATGCTCTCTACATGGGGCTCCCCTTGAAGAGCACTCGGAGGCTCCAACTGGTCCAGAATGCGGCCGCGCGGGTGGTTATGGGCGCAACTCGTTGTGCCCGCGTGACACCCCTCCTGCGCGAGCTGCACTGGCTCCCAGTGGTCTTCCGGGTGCGATTCAAGGTGTTGGTTACCACCTTTAAAGCGCTCCATGGCATAGGACCCGGGTACCTTCGAGACCGTCTTCTGCCACCAATAGCCTCCCACCGACCAGTCCGCTCCCACAGAGAGGGTCTCCTCAGGGTGCCATCAGCCAAGTTATGTCGGCTGGCGACGCCCAGGGGGAGGGCCTTTTCTGTGGGAGCCCCAGCCCTGTGGAATGAACTGCCCCCGGAAATACGCAAGATCTCCGACCTCCGAGTGTTTCATTGCGCACTGAAGACCCTGTTATTCCGCCAGGCAGGGCTATCAACTTAATAATTTTAATTGGGGTATTTTAAATGTTTGGGGTTTTAAATCGGCCAAATCTATGTAATTATTTTAATTTTTAATTATTGTTGTGTGTTGTGTTTTTAAATTGGCTGTACACCGCCCTGAGTCCTTCGGGAGAAGGGCGGTATAGAAATAAAATTATTTATTTATTTATTTATTTAGTCATCATATAGATAAAATTTACAGTTACTAAAATATGTTCACATCCCTGAGCTAGGTAAGAATATTACAGAGATTTTATGTGAGAGAACCTAACCTTCTCAGAACATTTAAATGGTTAAAGAGGCCTCAATCAATGATTGTAAAACATTTTCAATGGATGAAGAAACATGTTTTTTGTACATCATAAACTGAATGGTAAATTTAAAGATTTTGCCTTGCCCTGTACTTGTCCAAACCTGTTGCTAATAGCAACTTGTGTCTATTGCCTAGTATTTGTTTTCCTTCCCAACCTCTATCGGTTTATTACACGTAGGTCTTTACTTCTTAGCACGCCTCATGAATTTAATGACAGAACACAATACCAGGAGTAGCATTTGGCTTTGTTGGAGCAGATGTTGAATACTAAAGCATGTCTTCCACTTGTAATCCCTTTTCTGCAAGGTTCTAGTTGAGGTTAATGTTGCATAAGCTCTACAGCTATCCCTTCTAACTTACCAGCTGAGTAGTGAAGAGTATTAAAAAAAGAAAAAAAAAAGCTTTATTTGATCCTGGCTGTTGGTCTTTGGGGAGAACAAATAATGGGGATTAAACGCAAGAGCGTAGAGAAAGAATTTGGCAAGAAAATCTATAGCAAAAGGATTAGGTATGTGTCGCTTACCTTGAGAAAGATTATAAAGCTTTTCTTCTTTATTGGTACATGTTTGCACACCATAAAAAAGTTGAGCAGTTGTTCTGAAAACTCCAAGGGCCAAGGATTTCAATGGATCATCTAGTTGATAAAAGACCTGTAAAGTAGTAAATCCTGATCTTTAGTCATTTGATGTCGCCTGAAGGCTTTTCAGCAGTTCATGTCATCAAACAGTGAAATACTACACCAAAGTATTTAAACTGCTTCATTTGATCAGTTGCAGGACTGCTAATCTACCTTTATTTTATATTTTTTAAAATTTATTTTATATTTTATATTTTTAGAGGGGGAAAAGAAGAAAAGAAAAGAAAAGAAAGAAAAGAAAAGAAAAGAAAAGAAAAGAAAAGAAAAGAAAAGAAAAGAAAAGAAAAAGAAACCTTTGTAACTTTGGTTTAATAGTAATTTTATATTGAGTCCTTTCCCCGCACAATACATTGCCAAAATACATAATACTGAAAGAATGACACTGACATTGGCATTGAGGTAAGAAAGATCAGAAAAATGATACAGACCATTCTAAGGAAATGGACAACAAAATCTGAACAGGAAGGAGCTGTTTTTATAGACAGTTCTCTGTTTCCTTCCCTTTTTTTATTTATTTAGCATACAATGAGAACATAACAGAAAAGAAGTAAACATACATGCACCATCCCCATAATTATATATAAAACTTCTATGTGGTATGGCATTGGCCTCATAACTGGATGTCCAATTCAGTTATCCAGGCAATCACTACTGGAGGAGTGAGTTACGGGAACCCTTGACTTGAAAATTATACCAAAGTAGCATTATTCACTTCCAAACTTTAAACATGTCACCAAACAGGAATTTGCTTGATTGCACTAAATGCAACTGACAAATCCAACAGGACCAGAAGAAATGTACCACTATCCTAGTCCTATCAAAAGTCATCAGAGCCGAGGTGGTGCAGTGGTTAGAGTGCAGCACTGCAGGCTACTTCAGCTGACTGCTAGCTGCAGTTCGGCAGTTCAAATCTCACCGGCTCAAGGTTGACTTAGCCTTCTATCCATCCAAGGTTGGTAAAATGAGGAGCCAGATTGTTGGGGACCATATGCTGACTCTGTAAACCGCTTAGCGGGGGCTGTAAAAGTACTATGAAGCGGTATAGAAGTCTAAGTGCTATTGCTATCAGTAAGAGTGACAGATATGGTTTTGGCTCCATATTCAAGCCTGAATTCGGAGTGAAGAATTTTCTATAGATGGAACCTAACTACGTTCTCAACAATCTTTCTAGAACAGGAGGATTACAGACTGGTTGATAATTATCCAGACTATTCAAATCAAGATATTGTCTCCTGAAGAGGGGAGACATTGCTAGATATTTCAAGGCGAGCAATTTATCTTCTGGATGCTCAGCAAATTTATTGCAACAGGCCAGCAGACCATTTTCTGATCTAGTTTTCCAAGTGGGACAGTGGTTACTCTAAACAATACTCCTGGACAGCTATCTATATATGTAATATGAGTCAGAAAAACATGGTATAACTTCAAAGTTAAGTTCTAAATATTCAATCAGGATTTTTTAATTCAGTGTTGATCAACATGTCTTTTTTCTCAGTTCATCTCCCAGACACTCTCCCCCCACCCTCGTTAGCCAAAAATTCTTTGGATTAGTTACAAAGAGGAGCAAACCTGTCAAATGCACCACAAAAGGATTGGCTAAAGCAGTCAGTAAAACTGTTTCCTGGGACTTTGGTAAACCTCTCAATGCCCTTTGAGAAGCAGTGGGATCCATCAGCTATCTGTAATAGTTAGACTAAATAGGTCCCTTTCCCATCCATCTTTTGTAGAATTCTGCAACTACATGGAAAGTGATCTAACTGTTATGGAATGATGGGACCAAACAACATTCCTGGGTCAGCCAGAGACAGTTTTATTGTGCAGTTTCAGAACCAGATTTGTATCTGCAATTCTGAACCAAGAAGAGCTCTGATACAACTGCCTTTATACATCTTCAAGACAAAGGATTTTGCAAGTACAGCAGTTTTCCATATATGGTTAACATACATTTGTTACATTATAATTGACACTTTCTAATTACCAAATTCCTACATTAATTTATAGTACATAATTTTAGCTAAACATCCTCCTCAGTTCTGTGTCCGCTGATGCATAGATTAATGGCTGGCCTTGGATTAATAAGTAACTTTTTGTTTCTTATGGATGTCCTTGCATCCTTGACAGCTAGGCCCCCCAGAAGATATATATTACCAAGAATGGAATTTAGCTGACCTAGTGTAATTTCTAAACAAGCACATTTCTTTCTTTATAATAATGTGAATAAAGAGGGTCCTTCAGTGTTCATATAGCTGATCCTATACTATCCCTACATCATTCACATTATACCGATGACAAAGGACTTATTAAAATATTCCTCTTATATTATTTTTCAGCTGCTCTAAGACAAAAAACAGAAACTCACTTTCTAGATCGGTCAGGCCAGTGGTGGGTTGCTACTGGTTCGCTCCAGATTGGGCAAACCGGTAGCAGCAAGAGGCTCCGCCCATCCACCCAGATGTCTCTGCACATGCTCAGAACTTCTGTGCATGTGCAGAAGTGTCACACATGCCTGTGAACTCACGCACACGCGGCCACAAGAGAACCAGTAGCAATGGAATTTGAATCCCACTATTGGGTCAGGCGCAAGATTACTTGGGACAAACCAGTTAATAAAGTTCAGGTTTAACAGAAAAAAGAACCTTCAACAATTGAAATATTGCAAAGTAGATTTCTTTATGCTTACAAATACAGAGTCGGGTATTTTTCATCTTTGAAACTGAAAAGGTACACCCTAGTTTTTAATTAGTGTCAAGAGGCCCCATTAATATTCTTTTACTCGGACCGGCTATTTCATAGAGATAATCACTCTAAATCGGCAGCACTTCCTCGTATGAGCACAACATTGCCTGCCAATCAAGAGAACGGAATGGGTTTCTTTGTTCTGTAGAACTCTGTGTGTGACTCCGAATATGATGAAACTTCTCTTGTGCTGTAGTTTGAAAACAGAGTGAAAATACAGTTGAGGGAACTATACAGCTCAGTGAGTATGGTGATAAAAAGCCGCAGAGGCCAGGGTGCATTTAGTTCTGTGATTGGAATCGTTATGATACATAATGTTGCTAGCAATTTTTTATACAAATTCTTAGAGATACAGCACAATTTGCACTACCATCAGGAGTGGGCTGCTGGGGGTTTGCAGGAGTTCAGGAGAACCTCTAGCTAAGATTCTGTGCAGTTTGGAGAACCCCCAAATCCCACTCCTGGCTGCCCCCACCCCGCCCACCTCATCCCGCCCCCCCACCCCATCCCGCCCCTCCCAGGAGTCCCCACGAGGCCCATTTTGGATGCAGGTAAGTGCAGGGTATGTGCGGAGGCTTGGGGAGAGTGAAAAATGGGCCTACCTGAAGTTTGAGAATGCCAGAAACGGGCCTGTTTCTGGTCTCCAGAGGGCCTCTGGAGCCTGGGGAGGCTGTTTTTGTCCTCCCGGAAGCTCAAGGAAAGTCTCTGGAGCCTGGGGAGGGCAAAAACTCCCCCCCCACCATGCTGCAGGAGGCTGACTAAGCCACGCCCGCTATGGCCATGCCGACCCAGCAACCGGGCAGCGAACCCCTTGCTAAAATTTTTGAAGCTCATCCCTGACTACCATGTACAATTGACAAAGGGCCTGCAAGCGAGATTAGGGCACACGGTCCTTAGCACTAAAACTGAAGGGCATCAAGAATTCAATTTTCTCTGTAAACAGAAAAGGAGTCAGAGACAGCATCCACATGGGAATTCAGAAAATTGCCTGAACTATAGCTGGGCAATCACCATGAGGGAGAGTCTCTCATACAGCCTGCATTTTCAAATGGAGACAACATGACTTCACTGCCCCCAAACCATGATTTGGCCAAATCCCAAATGGTGACATGTAATAAAATGAGCCAAAATAAAAGGTTGGCCTAGTGTTTCCTTTTCAGCCACTGACTGATTTTATCTACTATATGTCTGTTTCCACTTCACATCATCGTGATACAGAAACCTGAACTTCTGGGAAAAGGGAGAATTGAAGATATAATAACAGAGTTGGAAGGCACCTCGGAGGTTATCTAGTCCAACCCTCTGCTCATGCAGGAGACCTGTACTAGGGATTTGAACCGCCGAACTGCCAACCTTTCTGACCGACAAGCTCAGTGTCTTAGCCACTGAACCACCCAGTCAGGATACTTTAACCATAAAGTAATAACCATTATTAGTTGTAAGTCAGGACTGTGTATTATTAGGCGTAACTCAGGACTGGTATTTTGGGATGTCCCTGCCATACGAAAGTCTAATTTAACATAGCACCTAAATAACTCCACTTGATTTTATACAAAATCTGAATTTGCGCATTCCGGAACAAAAAAATTGGGCAGTTTGCATTTTGGAAAACAATTGATATTGAAAAATATCAATTGTTTTCTCTTTAAACATCTTCCTAAATTAGTAATGGCTAAAATAGGGCCTTTTCAATAGCAGTGTTCTGTCATAATACTTTCTCAGCATAGCTTAGCTGGGATTTAATGTTTCAACATGTCTGGAAGGAGAGTAAAATCTATTGGAAATGTATTCACCATAATTTATGTTCTTTCATTTTTTTAATTTGATCAATGCTAGTAAAATGGTAATATGGGGCAGCTATTCTGTCATATTTTGAAACATTTGGAAATTAACTTCAATTAGATTATAAGAAGTGGAAATGTTTGCACAAAGTCTGTCCTAGTTGGTGATGAATTAACCTACATTGTCACTAAAATTTCTCTCCTTAACTATCAGCTTTAGCATAACCTAAATCCCCACCTATTCAGTGAGGCTTTCTTCACAAATATGCCAGAGGATGGCGCTGAAGAGCCTAAATAGAAGACATTTGTCACACAATAATAAGAAAAAAATCCTTGAAAAGATATAACTTTGAACCTTTTATTTTGCAGTAGGACAATGCCTTCAACAATTAGTTTAATCTTTTCTAGCCTTAAGCATGCCCATCTTAAGAGGAAAGTAAGATATAATGTGAACAAAGCCTGAGGTGGAAGTGGAAATTAGATGCTCTAATTAAACTATTGTAGTCAATTCATTTTATTACAGAACTGCACAGTGTAACATACAGAATAAGTAAATTGGGGAAAATGAGAACTACCTTGAGGAAAAAAAATAATAATGTTCAAATGTTTAGGATTCATAAAGAAATATTACTGCTTAATAGAATTAGAAACTGAATATGAGGTGCTTGTGGGACTAGGTACCTGTGAAATTACTTGGATATTACATGTAGGCAGACGTTAAATTTAGCCCTTAGTTTGAGATTGAAATGAGAAAATCTAAAGTCTGGTTTCAAAGTTTATTTCCTAGGAGGCTATATCGTACACTTTTCTTGAAAGTCCACTGCTCTATAATGTTAGATTTGGTCACGTATTAATCTGTATCACTTTTATTATTCCATGTTGCTGCAGACATTCAAACCTTAAATAATCTCTGTGGGTGTGTGAGAGAGAGGGGGGGGAGAGGGAGAGGGAGGGAGGGAGGGAGGGAGGGAGGGAGAGAGAGAGAGAGAGAGAGAGAGAGAGAGAGAGAGAGAGGGAGAGAGAAAAATATTACTTAAGGTTTGAATGTCTGCAGCAGCATGGAATAATAAAGTGATACAGATTAATATGTGACCAAGAGAGAGGGATGGAGGGAGGGAGGGAGAGAGAGAGAGAGAGAATTGAGTGCTAAAGGAGAAGAGATAATATTGGAGACACTAATAATGTGTAAAATGCCTTAGTTGGTGTGCTTATTGTCAGAGATTTATATTTTCACAGTCCGTTTTAATTATCTTCTTTCAGAGTCTTCAAAGTGGCCCTATTAACTTAATTTCCCTCTGCTGTATTTATCCCAGGTATTTCAAACATTCTGTGTTTTCTTATACTAAATCCTTTCTCTGCATATTGAATTTGCTTAAAAGGACACACATAAGAACAAATGTGATTAATATTCTTGCTAGTGTTTCATATGCTGAATCCTTTTCAGATATTATTAGAGTCACTTATCATTGCTGTTTTGTCCTTGAAAATGTCTTCTTAAAAGCTTCGTCTCTCTCCAGCACAAGACTGAAAAGAAAAGCTCTGCTGCTTGAACAAATTAATGATAATCTTAACACTTTTGCAACTTCAGACTTGAGATGATCTCATATATAATTATTTACATGTTTCTACAATAGATAGATAGATAGATAGATAGATAGATAGATAGATAGATAGACAGATAACTGATTAAGTCAATTAACCATATCAAATATATAAAACTCACACAAAAATACAAGAAAATAGTAGGACATGTTCCTAACTCACAAAAGTAAGTAAATAAATCAAAAATTTAAATATACAAGATTGAATGCAACCAAATTAATTTCTCCTCAATCTACTCTTGATGTTGTTGCAAAAGTTTTTCCCCCCCATGGTTTAATCCAATGCATAATTAGAAGACTGAACAGTATACAAGCGCTTGTGGGGGATAACATATAGTTAATATAATATATTATCCCCTATGTAGTAGATAATATGTAGTTGTTGAAGAGGACTGTGTTTTTATTTTAAAAAGAGTACATCTAGTAAACTTCAAGCAAACATAGGTTTGGTTTTCTATTCAAAGATGAAGAATTTCAAGAGTATGCACTCTATGACCTGGTAATGCCACCTACATGGAAAATCATTGTGGAAAAATATGTAATCCTAGTATAAGCATTTAAGACAGTAGTTGGTAATTTATAATAATTGTATATTATATACAATTGTATATAATGTATGTATGTATGTATGTATGTATGTATGTATGTATATCATAGTTTTATAATTTGTATATTCTTTCTGAAAATAAAGTACTGTATTTTTCGGAGTCTAAGATGCTCCGGAGTCTAAGACGCACTTTAGTTTTTTGGGAGAAAAATAAGAAAAAAAATTCTGCCTCTGTTTACCAGCATCCATTGGTATTCAGCTGGCTAGTGTCCTGTCAGTGTGTGAAAGTTGAGGGCTGTTTGGAAACTGAAACAGTATTTGCTGTGTGAGTGACAAGGAGATAGCAAGGAGCCTGGGTGTGGCTCAACTGTTCTGTACTAAAGCTGCATGCTGTGCTGAGCTCTGAAACTAAAACTGAAACTCCTCTCCTCTGCTTGTGTTTTGCTTGTATTTACTACCACATTGAAAAACCTGCTTTTAGTATTGTATATTTACTTCATGTGTTATATTATATATAAAGAGAAGTTATTGAATCCTGCTGAATCAGTTACTTGTGTGTGGTTTCTGGATGTGATTGCTGCTGCAAACTCTGAGTGCTTGTAGGAAATAGCAAACAGCAGGTCAGCTTCAGCACATTATTGCAGCCTGATTCAGCACAAGCAGCTGATTGGCAGGTGAAGCAGCCTTCCAGAATACCCCCAATCAGCTGTTCCAGGCGGCAGGGATTGCCACAGACCATCACCGCCTCTGTGCCTCATGTTTTTGGCTACATTCGGTGTATAAGATGCACCCAAATTTTCACCCTCTTTTAGACGGAAAAAAGTGTCTTATACTCCCAAAAATATGATAGTTGAATAACTAAGCCTTCATTCATAGATGTTAATTTGATATTGAATGGTTTACAATTCATGTATCAAAAAGGAGAATTCAAGTCTGTGTTCCTGATTATTATGGTAGGAAGTAATAGAGTTTTCTGTATCTCTTTGTTGTGCTATCTAATAGCCCATCCAGATAGTTGTGGCCCAGATATTGTAGCCCTATATCAGCCAGGATTTCTAAGCATCATATACCAAACTGTGAAGTGTGCTGTATTAGAAAAACAGTGCATTAATATTTGCAAACTATTAAATTCTTCCCTATGCAATTTATTCCAAAAGTTGTGCAGAAAATATTTTCAAAACTGCATTCAAAACTTTTGAGCTTTCATCCAATTAATGCCACAGAGCATAAGTTTACCAATATACAAAACCACAAAATGGCACAATTGCTACTTGCATGCATTATTTATAGCTAAATGATGTATGAAAAAATAAAGTCAATAAAAGAATGTCACTACATGTTAAAGCCAATCTGTTTTTTCTTGCTTAATTGACATCGAAATATTACCTCATAAGTTCTAGAAGTACTGCCTCATAATTGTAAGACTTTGATTAAAAAAAGAGATATATATTCATAACTGTGCTATTATTCTGCATAATTCTTCTTCATTGTTCATTCCCATAGCTTAGCACATTTAGCACAAACTAGCGTTCCTTTTAAACTGTATTCTTTAGGTAGTTTCTCAATATATTTTTAAAGGAGATAGAGATGTATTTATTTATTTGACTTTTGTCCTGGTTTTACTGCTTTATAAGTAATTTCAAGGCTGCAAAACAGGTGATAATGGTGGATGATTCTGGAAATAAGCCAGTCTTGTGCCATGAAGTGCTTTATGGCAGAGATGGGTTTCAGCAGGTTCTGACCAGTTCTGGAGAACCGGAAGCGGAAATTTTGAGTAGTTCAGAGAACTGGTAGTAAAAATTCTGACTGGTCCTCCCCCCATCTATTCTCTGCCTCCCACTAAGCCCTCCCACCAAGTAACACCGCACCAACCAAGTCACGCCTACAGAACCAGTAGTAAAAATTTTTGAAATTTTGATTATACCACTATGGCATAATCAATGATATCCAGACAATGTTAGTGAAAGTTGTGTTTTAGAAGGAACAGAGAATTTTTTAAAAAAGAAAGAATTAATGGCAGATTGCGTGAGTGGCGTAAAATTGATCTAGGGTCAAGGCTGGCTGAGGAATTCTCAAAGTTGAAATTACACTTTGAAATCTACACTCAAAAAATCTACAATTTTTGAGGTTAAGTGTAATGTCACAATGTGCATACAAGGTCTTGCACTGCAACCAAATGATACTGCTTTGGTCATTTATTTATTTATTTTTATCCCACCTTTATTATTTTTACACATATCTTAAGATGACGAACACCTCCACCTTCCTCTTCCTATTTTCTCCACAACAACAAACTTGTGAGATGGGTTGACCTGACAGCAAGTGACTGGCCCAAAAGTGGTCCAGTGGGCTTTTATGGCTAAGACAGGACTTGAATTAATGGCCTCCTGTTTTCTAGCTTGATGCCAGAGGTTCTCAACCTGTGGTACATAGACACTTGGGGCGGTGTGTGTGATGTCCTCACAGAGGGTCCTCAAAGGCTTGAAGAAATATTATGATTTAAATCTTGAATTAAGTTTTGGTAGTCCATGGCCACAAAAGATATTTCAAGGGGGTCCATAGTGAAGAAAAGGTTGAGAACCACTGCCTTAACCATTAGCCCAAAGAGGCTCTCTGTTGCAATATTTTCAGGATCAGACTCAATAATGATAATGAGAGTTAGAGGTTTAGATATATTTCTTTTTAATCATAACAGGCATTCTATATTCGCTGAATATTCAAGATAGAAGCAAAGGAAAATGGTGAAGGTGGCTCCTTATATATACAAAGGGTGGAGCTAAGAATGGGAGTGGTGAAATGTGAATACATTAGGAATCTAAGAATAAGTTAACCCCCGATGTCCCATATATACATTATTTACACATTAGGGAATAAGGCATTTACATCTGACAAATCCCCCTCTAAATGCCGGTTCGCTATACAACACCAGTTACATTCAGATTCAGGACAATATAAGACATATAATTTAGAAGTTAAATATTTGTGCTGTTTAGAAGGTAAAGGCTTCGTCAATATGTCAGCTAATTGTTCAGAGGTATCACAATGCACTGCTTTGATGAATCCATCTTGAGACAATTGTCTCACGTGCTTAAATTTTATATCTATATGCCTGGACCTTTGTCCAATGGCATCGGATCTAGATATTTCAATGGCTGCTTTATTATCTTCATGCATAACAAAAGGTAAGGCAGGTTTTTTCCAAACATCTGAAATCAAATCATTGAACCATACAAGGTTATTTGCAGCTTTGGACAAACAAACATATTCCGCTTCTGTGGTTGAAGTGGCTACCAGTTCTTGTTTACCAGTGTACCAGTAAACTGGACAGTCATTTAATAGAAAAATGTAACCAGAAGTGCTCTTTCTGCATGATGTATCTCCAGCCCAATCTGCATCTGCGTAACATGTAAGCTTTGGTTCTTTATCATTACTAGGTTCTAATACTAAACAAAAGTCTAATGTACTTTTCAGATATCTTAGAATTCTTTTGACAGCTTCCCAATGATACATGGTTGGTTTGCTAACATGTCTTGACAATAAATTGAGAGGTAATGCAATATCTGGCCTGGTCCAATTAGATATATAAAGGAGTGAACCTATGACTGATCTATAAAATGTATTATCCTTAAATTCAGGGGAAGATTCATCAGTGTTTCTAAGGAAATCAGTTTGCATAGGAGTGTCACAGGGTTTGGCATTGTTTAAATTACATTTGTTTAGAAGTTCAATGATCTTATCTTTCTGAGTAAGTTTGAATCCCCTTCTAGTTTTGTTAATTTGTACACCAAGGTATTTATTTACTTTACCTAGAGATTTCAACGAGAAGTGTTCGTTTAGCTTATTTACAAAGGTTTCTCTTCTCTCCTTGTGTTTTCCTATATATAAAATATCATCTACATAAATTAATACAAATTCAATGTGATCATCATTCTTTTTTACAAAGAAACAGTTATCAGCAGTGGTAGCGTTGAAATCCATGGTCTTAAGTACTTTTACCAAGCAATCGTACCATCTTTTGCCAGATTGCTTTAATCCGTATAGACTCTTGTTCAATAGCCAAATTTCATTCTTATTAGTGTATTGACTGTGTGGTGCTCTTACATATATTTCCTTATCTAGCTTTGCGTGTAAATACGCAGTCTGTATGTCATATTGGAATACATCAAGATTGAGTGCAGATGCTACTACTAGAGCTGTTTTAACACTCTCTGTTCTCACCGTGGGGGAGTATGTGTCAGTATAGTCCTCCGGATATTTTTGTGCATAACCTTGTGCAACCAGTCTAGCCTTGTATAGAGTATTGCCTCCTTCTAGGTTCTTAATTTTATAAATCCACCTGGTACCTATAATTGTTTTATCTTTAGGTGCAATCGCAGGTGTGAATACATTTAATCCTTGCAAACTTTCCATCTCTTTTTTCATAGCTAGTTCCCATTTTTCTTTTTCTTCACGAGGGAGTTTTAATACTTCCTCATATGTATTAGGTGTTATTTGTTCACCATCCATATGCATTATGTAATCTCTGTATTTATTTGGTATTTGATTTCTATTGTTTCTAATAGCTCTTTCAGGTTTGCTATGGTTGTCATGCAGATATCTTGCTTCCTTTTTTGTTAATGTGTCTGTCTTTATTTTATGCTGACTATTTGTCCAAGTTTTGGTTTTGTTTTTGTTCTTGTTGGTATTTTGATTTTCTATTGTCCCTTCCTCACAAGATTTTGTATCTTTGCATTTATTTGGAAATATTTCATTAAGATGTAATTTAGACCAATTGGCCTGTTCATGGAACACAGCTGTTCTGGAGACTATAAATTTATTATTATTATCAATGAATCTGTACCCTTTGGTGCCAGTTTCATATCCCATAAATCTTAATCTTCTGGATACGTTTTCTCCCTTTCTTCTCAACTGCTTAGGTATGTGTACGTCTGCAGTGACTCCAAATATGTGCATGTGTGCTAATTTAGGTTTCCTATTATACATCACCTCATATGGTGTTTTATTCACAATACTGGACCAGGTTCTATTTTGAGTGTAATTTGAATAATGTAAGGCTTCTGACCAAAATTGTTTGCCTAAACCAGCATCCTCTAATGTGCATCTAATCATGGTTTGTAGTGTGGAATTCTTTCTCTCTACAATCCCGTTTTGGAACGCAGAAAATGGACTAGACGTGAAATGTAGCATTCCTCTATCCTTTAGCCATTGGGAGAATTCTTTAGACATGAATTCACATCCCCTATCTGTCATAATTTGTTTTATTCTGATATTATGTTGTGTTTCTATGCGTTTGTAGAATTCCTTAAATTTCTGAAAGGTTTCATCCTTGTGTTTTAATGTGTAAACAAAACCATAGCGACTGTAATCGTCTACTATTGTTAGGAAGTAACGTTTTCTATAGGTAATTGATGGAGTTAATGGACCAACTAAGTCCATATGCACTAAGTCAAAAATATTGTTAGTTGATCTGTTGGATTTTTTTGGTCTGGGACTAGTTTTTAGTTTAGTGGATTTACATACTGAGCATTCCAAATAATTTTCACAATTTTTTATTTTGACACCTTCTGCGTGTTCTGTCATTTTTTGTACTACAGGAAAACTTGCATGTCCTAACTTCCTATGTAAGATGTGAGCACACTCATCATGAATTGGTTTACCTATTCTTGGTTTCTTCTCATTGTGTGTATTTCTGTGATCATGAGATATTTTACATTCATCATTGTCACTGTTACTAACATTTTCATCATCTGCTTCAATACAATCTTCCATATTTGAGTCAATGTTATGTAACCATCTTTCTTTTGTTATCAGATAGGGTAGGCCTCCTTTAATCATCACAGTGCCTACATTTGTTTTGTCCTTCTCTAAAGTTGCTTTCCCCTTTGAGAAAACTATATTGATGTCAGAATCTCTGCTTAGTTTTATGGCACTTAGTATGTTATGAGGTATTTCTGGGATTAACAATACCCCCTCTATTTTTCCTAGACCAGGCAAGGTCACATTTCCTCTGCCTAGTACTTGAACCTTTTCTTGATTAGCTACCTTTATTACAAACTTATCTTCTGTAAATGAAGACAATATATTTTTGTTGTTAGTGGTGTGATTGGTTGCACCAGAATCAATAAGCCAATTATTGTTCTCATTTTGTTGTGTTTTGGTGCTGTCTTGATTATTTAATCCATTTAGTGACCCAGATTTTCTCTCTTTTGAATTTTCTCTACCCCCTCTACTTTCTCTGTAATTTGGTGGGCTTCTATATTTGTGTCTATCTGTGGAAGACTGTCTATAATTGTATCTGCTCCTATATTCTGGCCTATGTCTCTCCTTTAAGTTTTTGGGACAGTCTCTTCTATTGTGTTCCCTGGACCCACAATTATGGCATTTAAAAGCTTCATTATATTTTTCTTGGAAAGCTACCTTCCTAAAAGATTTGTGTTCTGTGTGATTACTGGAACGATTTTTTCTTGAATTGTCTTCTGCTATCAATTTGTTAGATAGACTTTCTATGGATAAATATCCTAGATTGATGGTGTCTAAGTGTGACATAAAACTATCCCATGATGAATCAAGTGAATTGATAATAACACTTTTCATTGTTTGATCTGAAATCACTTCCCCCCTCAAGTGCAGCTCAGCTCTTATTTTGTTTAGAGATATCAAATGCTCACTTATGGAAACCCCTGGTTTTACTCTGGAAGAAAAGAAATCCTTAGACATTCTTGTAGTAGTAGCTACACTATCGCTGTGAAACAGGTTAAACATGCATTGAATTATTTCTGAGACAGTTAGGTTTGGTTTGATGCTATGGTACATTGCAGGAGACACGCTAGATATTATTAAGAAAAATGCTCTATGATGTAAACAATCTATTTTTAAAGTCCAAGGTCTTCTTGGAGGATTAGTGATAAAGAATAGTAAATTTTCTTTCATAAAGACAACCTGGAGCTGTTGATACCATTCTTGCAAATTAATGCCATCAACTCTAAGTTTTGGGAAGTCACTGGGTAAATTTCCCACATTATTTTGTCCATTACTTACAACCTGAGGTAGTCCGTGGTCTCGCAAGTGCAGGAAATTGCAAAACGGCATGGGGATGCTCGCAACGAGTCTGCGTGGTTCTCTGGCCAGTTCAAGTCTTTCCGGACCGTCTACGTGGTTTCGCACATGCGCGTTGCTCATTTCTTCTTTGGCGTCGTCGTGGAAGGTTCTCTCCATTGCAGCTCGCTCGCTCCGCTCCTCTTCAGACGAGTCGGTCTCTGGCTCGGTTTTAGGAGTTCTGATGATGGCGACTGCTCTTCTTTTTCTTTTGAGTGCGTTGGTACTTGATCCGGTTTGCGGTGTGGGGCGGAATCGACATGGTTCTCTGGGCTCGGGCGTCGTCGTTCTCGAAGTCAGGATGGGAGCGTGCTGGTCTTGAGGTATCGGCTTGTTCTCTTGCTTCTTCGTTGTTGCTTTGGAAATTTTTAATTTTGGCCCAAATGCAGCAAAAAGTGTCTTCATTGCTGACTTTACTTGGGATTTCGTTAAATCGTCTTCGCTTTCTGATTCTGGTTCTTCTGAAGAGTTTGAATCTTCCTTTTCACTTTCGTTGTCTGATAACGTTTTTCGCGCCAGAAATTTTGAACTGAGCATTTTGATTGGCTCTGCTTCGTTCTCTTTGGAGGTTTGTTGGAACCAAGATGGCTGCCATTCAAAATTTCGCGCGGGATCACATCTTTTCTTTTTCATAATGACTTTCTCTGTAGTCATATCACTCACAGTTTTTTGGTCTTTGGATTTCTCTTTAGCGATGTTTTTCTCTCTCGCTGCTCCGCTGTTCTTCAGCATTTCTTGGAGATTCGCGATGAGGCTTTCATCATTCTTCTGGCTTTTTAATAGCTTCAATATCTCTGACCTGAGTTCGTTATTTTCTATTTCGATTTCCTCCTGGTCATTATTTTCGTTTATTAGTTCTTCTTCTTCAGTAGTGTATTCTTCGGATTCTCTCGAAATCGCGTTTGTGGATTCGTTGATTATTTCTTGTTCAGTTTCTATTTCTTTGCTGTAGGCCCTAGTGTTGGGCCTATCTTTCTTAGACATCTTTAAGTATTTATTGAGTCAATTAACCATCCTCTGCTACTAGCTTGTTGCAATATTTTCAGGATCAGACTCAATAATGATAATGAGAGTTAGAGGTTTAGATATATTTCTTTTTAATCATAACAGGCATTCTATATTCGCTGAATATTCAAGATAGAAGCAAAGGAAAATGGTGAAGGTGGCTCCTTATATATACAAAGGGTGGAGCTAAGAATGGGAGTGGTGAAATGTGAATACATTAGGAATCTAAGAATAAGTTAACCCCCGATGTCCCATATATACATTATTTACACATTAGGGAATAAGGCATTTACATCTGACACTCTCTGTCCTGTTCCTATTGATCCCTCTTGATTCCTCTGAGGATCCATTTAAATATGAATTTACTAGAATGGTCTTGAAGAAATCTTTATTTTAACGTAGAAGGTAGAGAATTCCCCCCCACTACTACCTTGTCCAGTCTATTTATAACTTAATCTTTCCCCTCTAATGCATATATATGCAAAGACAAAGAAAACCTGTTTTTTAGTATATAACAAAAACTCTGCATTTTGACAAGAGTTAATTTTCTCCTTAAAAAAATTCTAATGAAAACAGTTCAGTTAAATATATTTTAAAAAGGAAATAGTAAAACACCTGTCATAATGGTGTGAACAGTACTGCTAAAATCTATAATTAAAACAGGCCTCATGGGTGACATTACAATACATTATTATACTTGACAGCTAATCTAGGCATTTGACTCCTAAACTGCTATATTAATCCTCACTTGTGTTGACCTATTGATTATTTGGTCTAATTCAATTTTCCCTGTTTGAGGAACCATTCACCTGATTTGTGAATATGTCCCAGAATAATGTATTCATATTCGATAATAAATCTATATTTATTATCTATATTAAATCTATATTATTTATCTATATTATGATGTGTTCATTACAAATTGTCTTACTGCTTAGCAATGAAAAGATGGATGATGCTGTAATAAAAAAAAACATTCTCTTTGCATGGTTATCTATTTTTACTATATTTAGATCTTGTAACCAACATTTATGAAGAAATAAAGTATATACAAATAATTCTTTATTATGAAAGACTGCAAAGTACCATGAGCATTGCTACAAAATTGTAAATGAATTGAATAGTGCAGAATTTTCTTTTACTTAAAATATTTTAGCAGGTTTTGACAAGATAAGGATGTAACAATAGATGAATTTGAAAGGTTTTTTTTCCCTCTCTGTTCTTGCTCCTCTTCTTTTTCATTTCCTTCCGTCCAGCAAGTCAGATGAAAATTAAAGCTGGTTTTATGAACATTTGGATGTTGTATATATTCATATAATTGACAGAGGAGCAAAATTCATGTTCACTACTATAAAAGTGCTGCATATTCATTCAACATATGCTGTTTATCTTCAATATATAGAAAGGCCTACCATGTTTTCCCGAAAATAAGACCCTGTCTTATATTTTTTTGAACCCTGAAATAAGTGCTTTATCTTATTGCTATGTGCTCAAAAGCCCGATTGGACTTATTATCAGGGGATGTCTTATTTTGCGGGAAACAGGGTATGACATACATTGTTTTGCATGAAAGGAACTAGACTAATTAATAGCAGTAAGGGCAAATATTTTAGAAATACTTTTGCTCACATTTTTGAAAAAAATGGCATTCTGGTCCAATAGCTTCTAGCAATGAGAATGGCACACTGTGCAAATATTCTGTCTGCAAGTACATTACTTCATTTGTAAATATGCTAGTAGTGACAAATCTTAATTAGATACTTTGTTTAGGAAATATAACTTGAAGCAATATTCAGAGGGGCTGCTTTGTGAAAAACAGGTAATTAAGTTTCCTTGCTTGGGAGAGAGTAAGAGATAATAAGAGTGTATTACTTTTCATCATTAATATTATTATTGCTTGTTTTCTTGAGCTAGATAAAAAGAAAAAATGGACTCCTAATGGCTAGATAAACATGTAGTCTTGAACAGTATTATTGGAAAGTAACAGTAGAGTGTGGGCTACATATAAAATAAAAAACTTATATCCAGAAAAAAACAGATCTAGGATAGTGGTAGAAATATTTTTCCTCTATCAAAAGCACATTTCTCAGATTTCTGCTACAAAAATCGATGTGTTATACTGTTTGACTTTCTCGTTGCTACGTTTTTTTAATCTTGCTGTCTATATAGCAAGAATATTTCACTATTTACAATTCAAAGAGAATATTTAGTGAAATATTCATTTTAATTGTCATGCCCATTTCTTCTAAAGGCTATATTTTATAAAAGCCAAAAATTTTTCTAGCAGGCAAACAATTTGAATATGGGGAAAATACATGCTCAAAAGCATGTATTTTCTAAAATGCATATATTTTGTGAATATTTTGAAGTTACTAAGATGTGAAAGGGGAGACTATAAAATGTCAATGTATCCCAGATTTTCAAATATGCATGTTATCCAGAATTAATGTTCATACAATAATTCTAATATGACAAATTTCTAACCTGTCTTAAAAGAGATTGTTCCTGCCAGGGATCTGAATTTATCGTATGCGATGGGCTGTTGAAATTAGGCCTGTAAATTTGGCCAAGGGCTTCCTATAATGTTGTAACCATACATTACACCTTCCCACTGAGCTTAGATTCTCCCATATACTTTTCAGAGAGCAGAATAAGTTATGAATAGAAGGGCTGATTCTTCAGGCAATAAATTCCTCTTCTACCACCCTTTTCACCAAAATTTGTGTGTTTTGTCTCAAATAAATTGGTTCATCACAAATCCTTGTTGAGTATATGTGGCTAACTATAGCTAGTTTATAGTTAAACTTCACTGACTTGAATTAGCTGTTGCCTTGTTCTTAAGTATCTTTTTGGGGGAACAGGCCAAAATATTCTGCTGTTGTAGTAAATGTATTATTCTTTTAATGATATGTATCTGTTGTTGTTGTTAGTTGCAAAGTCATGTCCAACTCATTGTGACCCCATGGACAACATTCCTCCAGGCCTTCCTGTCCTCTACCATCCTCTGGAGTCCATTTAAGCTCCCGCCGACTGCTTCAGCGACTCCATCCAGCCACCTCATTCTCTGCTGTCCCTTTCTTCTTTTGTCCTCAATCTTTCCCAGCATTAGGCTCTTCTCCAGTGAGTCCTTCCTTCTCAATAGGTGGCCAAAGTATTTGAGTTTCATCTTCAGGATTTGGCCTTCTAAAGAGCAGTCAGGGTTGATCTCCTCTAGGACTGACTGGTTTGATCGCCTTGCAGTCCAAGGGACTTGCAGGAGTCTTCTCCAGCATCATAGTTCAAAGGACTCAATTCTTTGGTGCTCAGCCTTCCTTATGGTCCAACTTTCACAGCCACACATATATATCTGTACATACTATATATGAGTATCTGCAAGGCTAGAGAGAAGAATATGAAAATAGTATCCTTTTTAAAGTGGAGCCCCAGAGCTCAAAAGATATCAAATGTAGAAAAGAGATACCGATGTAATTTATATACATATTATTTTTTTTAAAATAGCACCACCGAGGCTTGGTTCTAGGTTAGTTCAGGATTAGTCTGCAGATAGGCAGAGCAAGTTTTTGTTTTGCGGGTTAGTGGATGGTTAGCATTAGTGTAGCTAGGGCAAGTTTTAATTATAGCATGGAAGAAAATGTTAGAGAAAAAGAAAAGGGAGCGTGGGAGAGTGAGAATTCAATGTAGCCAATTATAAAAGGGATGACAGACAGTTTAAAGACCATTATGTTTGAAAATGGAGAAAGAGCAGTAATTGATACAGGAAATACAAGCTACGGGAAGGATTTGAGAGCTGTCATTTCTTATATCTCATGCTTGCTTGAGAAAAAATTCCTGTCCTTGGAATACAGAATAAGTAAGGAGAGATAGATAACTCTGGGTAACTGTGCTAACTACCGTATTTCCTGTTTTATATTTTTTTTTGAACCCTGAAATAAGCGTTATTGAGTGCGTTATTGCCATGCATTCAAAAGCCCAATTGGGCTTATTATCAGGGGATGTCTTATTTTGGGGAAAACAGGGTAGAAAGCTCAGTAAAGGATGAGATTCTATTTTTGCTGTACATTGAGAAGTGTACGGCAGTTGGGAGCTCAGGAGACATGACCAGAAAGATTTTTTTAAAAAAACTGTTGAGCTGCATAATGGTTCAGTGAAAATGACTTCATCATAAATGGACTTGTCAGATCAGCAAGAAAAAAAACACAAAAAAACAAAGCAATACCTAGGGAATTAAAGGAACTGAAGTGAATTCCTGCTGTGAAAATCTGACCACTGTTTGAAGAATAGTTGCTGATAGTTATTGAAATGTGAGGGTTCCAGAAATAATGCCCTGGAAAATCAGGTGTGCCTAAGAAAGTGTACTTATTAGAAAAATAATTACTTTATTGTGCCATCTAGGGAAAATTGGGGAGGGCTGAAGATGACTCCCCTTACTTTATAGGGAGCTACAGGAGTGTTGGAAGGAAACTCTTAATGCTAGAACACAATTAAGTTTTTCAAGTCCCCAAATTGCTTCCCTAATCTATTCTCACACATTCTCCGGGAGCCGAGGTGACGCAGTGGTTAGAGTGCAGTACTGCAGCTACTTCAGCTGACTGCTAGTTCAGCAGATCAGCGGATCAAATCTCACCGGCTCAAGGTTGACTCAGCCTTCCATCCTTCCGAGGTGGGTAAAATGAGGACCCAGATTGTTGGGGACAATATGCTATTTAGTATACTGTCTTTGGTGTAAGCCGCCCAGAGTCCTCGGAGAGTGGGCGGCATAGAAATATGAATAATAAAATAATAAATAAATAATTTGATTAACATAAGAATGAAAAGAAATGCTACAATACACTTTTTTAAAAATTCTTCCCTGATTCTCATAATTTGTATTTTATTATTATTATTGTGACAATAATAATATTGTCAGAATATTACAAGACAGAAAGGCCTGCACATGGATTAGAGAACAAACGAAAGTATACAATATCATCAAGAGAGTAAAAGAATTGAAATAGAAATAGGCTGGTCACCTAGCAAGAACTGATGGCAAGTGGACCAAGGCAGTCATAGAATGGATCCTACTTGATAAGAAGCATCCATGAAAGAGACCTAAAACAAGGTGGATTGACCACATCAGCAAGTATTGCGGGCCCAATTGGCAAAAGAAAGCTCAGGACTGTATTGGTTGGAAAGATGTGGAAGAGGCCTTAATCCTGAAGTAGATAGACAATGGCTAGGAAGGAGAAGGAGGAGGAGGGGGGGAGGAGGAGGGGGGAGGAGAGGGGGGAGGAGTGGGAGAAGAAGAAGAAGAAGAAGAAGGAGGAGGAGGAGGAGGAGGAGGAAGAGGAGGAGGAGGAGGAGGAAGAAGAAGAAGAAGAAGAAGAAGAAGAAGAAGAAGAAGAAGAAGAAGAAGAAGAAGAAGAAGAAGAAGAAGAAGAAGAAGAAGAATTTGTATTATGCATATAATCATATTGTTTATATTTCATCCATCTCATAATTTCATATTTTTATATTGAACTAAAGTTTAGTTTTTCTCACAGCTTCATTCATGGCTTTACTCTGGCTCCTCAGAATACCACATCTAGATACAACCTTTAATTCAAAACCTGTTACAATCCTCAGGACAGTTGGAATAAAGAATCACTAGCAAAGTAATACCACTTCTTGAATTAACCAGACTGAGTTGCTTACAGAATAGAATAGAATAGAATTCTTTATTGGACAAATGTGATTGGACACACAAGGAATTTGTTTTTAGTGTATATGCTCTCAGTGTACATAAGGAGAATAAAATACATTGATCAAGAATAAAAAGATACAACACTTAGTGATAGTCAAGGTTACAAATAAGCTAATATAGGACACAAATAAAAACAATATAATTGAAAGATACAAGCAACATGGTTATAGTTATAAGTGGGAAGAGATAGATACAGTCACAGTGATATAAAAAGATAACCCTTCTATATCAAAATAACACTTTACATTCAAATTAGGATGCTTTCTAACATCTTTATTTTATGTCAGACAATTTATAGTGCATTTCTTCAAAATGTAGAGAAAAAAGCATAAAAGTAAAAAGAAGACTAACAAAAAAGTATTTTATTATCATGACTTTGGCATATAAAGAATGTAATTGAAAATAATTTTTTTTTATTTTAAAAAACCCTATCACTTGGTATATTAACGTTGCGTCAGATATGATATCAGATATGATATCAGATATGGAAGAATAGCCATTTGGGTGTGGACGCTGTTAAGCCACTCACCGGCACAATATTCTGCTGTGGAATAAATCAGAGCTAAGGCTATCATTTGTTATTCTGCCATAAGAAAAAGATTTCTTATGGCATCTAACTCCAAATTCTTTGGTACCTTAGTTAAATAGAGTAGAGTAGAGTAGAGTAGAGTAGAGTAGAGTAGAGTAGAGTAGAGTAGAGTAGAGTAGAGTAGAGTAGAATAGAATAGAATAGAATAGAATAGAATAGAATAGAATAGAATTTTTTATTGGCCGAGTGTGATTGGACACACAAGGAATTTGTCTTGGTGCATAAAATAAGCATTTTTCCCACAACATGGCAAATTTTACATTGGGGAAGAAGAAACAAATACTGCATATTAACTATTCCAGTCACAGAAGGACTGAATAATCCAAGCCAGTCAAAATCAAAATTGTGTGATGAAATAGGAAATTAAAAGATAAGATTTTACCAAAATGGAAAACTTACTTTCTATATCTGCTGGCTACAATAGGTAAAGAAAACATTTAATCCGAATTATTTTCCCAAAGCATATTAGCTGCAAGCAAGATGTTAATAATGAAAACATTAAACCTACATTTTAGCTCAGTACCTCAGGCTGAAAATACTGCTAAAGAAATGAAGGTCAAGCTGGTTTGTTCCTTTCCTTTCCTTTCCTTTCCTTTCCTTTCCTTTCCTTTCCTTTCCTTTCCTTTCCTAAGTCTACATTTTCTATTTTTTTTTTAAATCTCTCAAAAGAACAGAGAAGGAAAAATCAATCTCTATGCATATTCTATATCCTCAGCTAATCTATAAATATTTGTCTGGCTCTGTTTATATTGCTTGCTTTGTACATTCACCCTGTCAACTTTCATCTTCATGTCAATTCCTGGTCTTTCATACCTTTGATAATCCTTGAATAGCACATGCTGAACACTTCACATTTTCTTCTGATGTTCTCTTTATTATGGTCCATTTATTTCTGTCTGCCCTTTCTCAGTTTTCACTTGGTTCTGAAGATAAAGAATGCAGATATTTAGCTTTGCTTAAAGCATGGGGGAAGATATTGTAGCCTTAGATAAAGTTATAGATCAAGGTTGTTTCTGCACAACCCTGAGGAAAAATCTGCACGAGGGTTAAATTCTTCTGAAAGGTTATAATTACTATACTGCAGTTTTAGAAAATTCAATGGAAAGAAGATGAGCTTATGAATGTTAACTAATTCCATTTTTTTTTTATTATTTGATTAGCAACTTTGCATTATAGAAGACTATCATTGTTTGGAGCAGGGGTGGGCTGCTGAGAGTTCGCAGGGGTTCGGGAGAACCTCTAGCTAAGATTCTGTGCAGTTTGGAGAACCCCCAAATCCCACTCCTGGCTGGCCCCACCCAACCTGCCCCTCCCAGGAGTCCCCACATGGCTGTTGTGGCTCCGTTACCTGAGCCTGTGTTATCGGCAGGAGAGGACTCCGAGAGTGAAGGAGAGGAGTTGGCAAGGCCTCCCTCTCCAGGACCCTCCTCTCTGGCAATGCCTTCGGTGTCCTCCGAAAGTCAAGAGATAGGCCCAGGGCCAAGCACATCCACGCAGCCACAGGTGGACAGTAATGAGGAAGATGAGTCTTGGCTGGACCCTCGGCAGCGTCGCAGAGATAAGCGCGCGCAGCAGAAGAAGAGGCATGCCAGGGATTAGGCTGAGTCACTGGACCATACCCCACAGGGTATAAAAGAGGGTGTGGTGGCCAGTTCAGCTCTGTGACAAGCAAAAAACGGATATCGGACGACCTTCTTTGTATTTACTGGACTTTGTTGATTATTGTGTATTGGCTTTGTTCCCAGATGAAGGGAGAAACTCTCCCCTCATGAGTAAAGAATACCTGGCAGCCAGCCACTGGGTTGCTGCCAATTCTGATACCAGATAAACTGTTGTCAGCTGAGTTCTTTAACTGTTGCCTGTCTGTGGGGGTGCGTGTGTGAGACGGGGACAGAACAATGGCCCATTTTGGATGCAGGTAAGTGCAAGGCATGCGCAGAGGCTCGGGAAGGGCGAAAAACGGGCCTACTGGAAGTTTGGGAAGGCCAGAAACGGGTCTGTTTCCAACCTCTGGAGGGCCTGTGGAGGCCTGGCGGAGGCCATTTTCACCCTCCTGGAGGCTTGAGGAAAGCCTCTGGAGCCTGAGGAGGGCAAAAATGCCCCCCCCCACCATGGTGCAGGAGGCCGACTAGGTCACGCCCATCATGGCCATGCCCACCCAGCAACCGGACAGAGAACCCCTTCCTAAAAATTTTGAAGCCCACCCCTGTTTTCGAGCCTGGCAAGGTGATTTAGCAGATACAGATGAGCAACTTGTAGACTTTGACATACCACCTTTCATTTTCAACAATTTTCTTACAAAATATGCCATAAACTATTATGCTATTTTGATAAAGATATGGGTCCAGGAACTATGTCACCCCACTAGAACTGACTTGCCCCACCTGTGCTGACAAAGGAGGCATGCCATAATGAACCAAACAAAATGTTAAAAAGTTATGATATTTATGTCGTTACTTACCAAACACATCTAAATTATATTAAAGTAACCAAATTACATTTACAGTCACAACTTTTGAGCACCTGTAATGTTTGGAAATGGAAAGCTGAAAAATTTTGCATGCTCTACGACAGACCCGTTAGTCAAGGAATTCCAGCTGACAGGGTGCAGGAGAAAGACCTTTTCTGCCGTGGCTCCTGCCCTTTGGAACATATTACCTCCCTGAGGTGAGATTGGCTCCCACTTTTCTGTCCTTCCACAGGAACCTGAAGAACTGGCTCTGCCATATGGTGTGGGGCCCTAATGGGAAAGCATCACATTGGAGGTGGTGTTGAAATAAGAGGTAATCCCACCTCCTCCTCTCCCCCCCCGCATCCAGTTCTCTCAATCCCCATTTTTAACTATATTTTATCGTGTTTGGAAGTTCCATTTTTATTCTTTTTAAAAGATATTTACTGTTGTGGCCCGTCAGCGGCCAGCAGATCTGGCAGCAGATTCAGACAGTGAGGAGGTTGGGAAAGAACATGGGCCAGTCCTGGAGTCTGGGGAAGGCTCTGATGAAGGCTCTGCATCGGAGGCAGAGAGAGGGCCAGGGCCAATTATCA
Source organism: Pituophis catenifer annectens (assembly GCF_029215685.1). Taxonomy (NCBI): domain Eukaryota; kingdom Metazoa; phylum Chordata; class Lepidosauria; order Squamata; family Colubridae; genus Pituophis; species Pituophis catenifer. The sequence continues at coordinate 14,341,830 of NW_027256888.1, forward strand.
GCTGCCTTTGGAGTCAGACATCAGTGAGGCAGACAAACAGCTGGATCCTGTTCCCAGTGTGCGCATGCACAGAGTTGCCAGACAAAGGGAACAGCTAAAGAACAAGGGTCGACTTGGGAGTAAGGCCACAGGGATGATGAATGGCCCCTCCCAGAGGGAATAAAAGAGGAGCGAAAGGGGAGTGGAGTTTGCAGGAGACAATTAGCTAATTACTGCATTCTTGCCAAGTATTGCGGCATCTGAAAGATATCAACCTGGACACTCTCCAAGCCTGATAAAGGTCGGTAATTGTGAACTATCTTGAAAGACTGTGGGAGAGGAAGGACTTTGCTGGAGAGGAATTCACTGTAAATTAAATAAAAGGGGTTTATCAGGACGCGGATTCGGCTTCGTGCTGCTGGGGAAGCCTAGGTCAGAACATTTACAGAGTTGTTTTGTTATGAGATGGGCGGCAAATAAATTCAAAGACAGATAGCTAGCTTGATAGCTAGATAGCTAGATAGCTAGTTAGCTAGATAGCTAGATAGCTAGATAGGCAGGCAGGCAGGCAGATAGACAGAGAAGCTATAGCTCTTAAACACCTTTTGTATAACAGTTTTAGTATAGCTTTTAAAAGGACTCGTCTTCCTTCCCCCCTTGAAACTTTGCTTCTTTAACATCCACTGCCATTTTCTGCCAACTTTCTGACCTTATCTTGTTTTCATACAACACATTCATAAAGAAACATAATAGTCTAGAACAGTGGTGAAATCCATTTTCTTTTACTACCGTTCTGTGGGCGTGGCTTGGTGGGCATGGTGTAGCTTGGTGGGCATGGCAGGGGAAGGATATTGCAAAATCTCCATTCCCACCCCACTCCAGGGGAAGGATACTGCAAAATCCCCATTCCCTCCCCACTCCAGGAGGAAGGATACTGCAAAATCTCCATTCCCTCCCCACTCTGGGGCCAGCCAGAGGTGGTATTTGCCTGTTCTCCGAATTACTCAGAATTTCTGCTACCGTTTCTCTGAACTGCTCAAAATTTCTACTACTAGTTCTCCAGAACCTGTCAGAACCTGCTGAATTTCACCCCTGGTCTAGAACATGACATTGTTTCATGTTAGTAACAAATTTCATCTACTTTCATTCTGATTCAAAGCATCCAAGCAGACATTCTTGTTTTAATATGTACTCCAGAAGTCTAATCGCAAGCAATTCCTTCATGTACATCATTACTCTTAACAGTACTTTGCTTTAGACATTAATTTAAGCTACCTGGAAGGCATTTTTTTTAGCACTGGCACAATTACCCAAAGTGTGCTCCATATTAATCATGAACTGTGATTCTGCCATTCATTACTAATTATATTAGAGGACGCCATGCTATGTTATTTCTACACAGTGCAGGAAGGTGTAATAACAAAATAGTAGAAAAATGAGCACCTTGTGTTCCTCATCAGCAGTTTTGATGGAGAGTAATTATTTCTGTGATCACAGCCATATACAAGAAGCAGTAATGACTGAACTGGAATATAGAGAAGTTATCTCTCTCCAAAGCATTTAATACAAACAACTGACAGAGTCATACTTTAGATCAGGGGTGAAATGCTCTGGGTTCAGACCGGATCACCCGATCCAGTAACGATGGAGGCGGGTGGTTCGGAGAACAGGTAGCAAAAATCCCTGCCCCCCCCCCATTGCCCAGCTGAGCCACGCAATCATCAGAGGCTTTTTTTTAATTTTTAAAAGCCTTTTTTCTACAACCTCTTTGGCCGAAAAAATGCTTTTAAAAGAAAAAAAAAAGCCTCTGATGATCGCATGGCTCAGCTGGGATCATCAGAGGCTTTTAAAAGCATTTTTTCTACAACTTCTTTGGCCAAAGAGGTTATAGAAAAAATGTTTTTAAAGGGAAAAACCTCTGCCGATCAGGCAAGTCAGCTGGGATCATCAGAGGTTTAAAGAAAAAAAAGAAAGCCTCTTCAGCTGAAGAGGTTGTAGAAAAAATGGTTTTAAAAGTTAAAAAAAAAAAAAAAGGTTGGCCATGCCAACTCAGTCACATTACCCCACCCCCACCAAGCAACGCCCACAGAACCAGTAGTAACAAATTTTACATTTCACCACTGTTTAGATATAAGTTGGCAGAAGCCAGTGGTATGTGGATGACATTTCCAACTTTAAAATGATTCAAAAATTTGAGTAGTTTGAAAAAGAAATGCACAAGTAGAGATAATAGATCTTCTCTGTCAATTTCACCATATATTGGAGAGTTATGTAAGAATCCTAGTTCTTCCAATTTTTTTAAAGTTAATGATTTGGATGACAAGGTGTAAGGAATGCTTACAAAAAGAAACTGAATGACCAAAAAAAAATAATAATAAAAAAAATGAATGAGATAGCTACCAGGGAAGATATGAATAAAATTCAGAATCATTTGGAATTTAGGAAAATAAAAACTTTCTAAATGTATTAGAAGGTCACTAGTAGACTCAATTAAAAGGGATGCGGTGGCTCAGTGGTTAAGACACTGAGCTTGTTGATCGAAAGGTCGCAGTTCAGCGGTTTGAATCCTTGGTGCCACATAAATGGGTACCTCCCATGACTTGTCCCAGCTTCTGCCAACCTAGCAGTTTGAAAGCACATAAAAAGTGCAAGTAGAAAAATAGGGACCATCTTTGGTGGGAAGGTAACAGCGTTCCGTGCGCCTTTGGCGTTTAGTCATGGCAGCCACATGACCACGGAGACATCTTTGGACAGCGCCAGCTCTTTGGCTTTGAAACGGAGATGGGCACCGCCCCCTGAGTTGAGAACGACTAGCACATATGTGCAAGGGGAACCTTTGTCTTTCCCTTAACACTATTCTAGAGCATGGATGTTAGGCTCAACTTCCTTGTTTCAAAGCACATTGGTGCTGAATGCTGTCACGAAGAGGGGAGAGCAGTGGGACCATCAGAATTTACGAGTCTTTGTTTAAAGAAATGGTTCTTCTGGGAATACCACAATAGGTCTTATACAGAACCAGCTTTTTTGATCCTTGCAAGATAAAGGCTTTATCCACCATACAGACTTCCTGGAGTCATTTTGTAGTTAAAATTATGTCAGTGAAATATATTTGTTTCACGTTTAAAGAAGTGAAAGTTTTGCTGCTAGCAATGCAATTCTTCCAAAACGCTGGATCTCACCTTTAAGATACCCCAACTGTAAAATAACATTCTTGCTTAAATTAACAGCATAGCTTTATGTGAGTTCAAGGAACATTTTAAGCATAATTAAGAGTGAATATTGATTCCCTCTGTAAATAGTAACTGATTACACTAAGGATTATAAACTCTTCTGATTAATGACAAATAATGCAAAAATGTAAAATAAAGTATATATTTATTAATACTCAACAAAATAGACTTCCAAGGAATTTGCATTTAAATTTTATATTGATAAAAAGACAAAGAGAATGAGTCTTCAGTCTAACTCTCTTTGTCTTTGAAGTACAAAGTAGTACTCCTATTTCAAAGAAGTCTCTTTGAAATTATTTATTATTTATTTATTATTTATTAATTTTATTTCTATACCGCCCTTCTCCCGAAGGACTCAGGGCGGTGTACAGCCTAATTAAAAAAACAAAGACAGACAAAATTTAAAAATAATTAAAATTATTAAATAATAGGCCCAATTTATAAAACCCCAAATTTAAAATCCCATAAATTAGCAAGACCAACTTCATTTTTAATGATTTAAACTATAAATATAGTTTATAATTTCATACATGCATATCATACTACCATGTTTCCCTGAAAATAAGACCCTGTCTTATATTTTTTTGAACCCCGAAATAAGCACTTGGCTTTATTTTCAGGGAGGTCTTATTATTTTGGGGCATGTGGAGGAAACCAGAGGAAATGGCGGGGACTGGCTGTGCATGCGTTTATGTTTTGCGCCAGCTACGGACCCCAAAGAAGGCAGCACACACAAAGTCCATACAAACCTTAATTTACTAATTAACGACTACTAATGAGCTTTCTTAGTAGTTGTTCGAACACAAGTACTATAAATCAGTCTTTTCTGAACAAGGGCTGTTAATTTAACTTCATTAACAGCCGACAAGAATTCAAAGAATAATAACTCAGTTGTGAGGCACAGTATTTCAGATAACCACAATCTCACTATGGCTGGCAGAATGCCCAGAAACAATTTGCAGGAAAACTGATAAGAGAAAAACAAGAGCCAAATCAAACGTTTTCTGGAATCAAGACGCGAAGGAATTTGAGCAAAGTTGTTTCCTGCAAATTGCATCAGTCGTCGTCCTTCCTTAAATAGGCTAGGGGAGTGGCCAATTAGTCCCAAGCCTTACTCTCGAGGAGACCTCCTCCTGAGAAGCCACTCCTGCCTTTTCACAGCTCTGTGCACTTGTGCATCGAGAAGAGGCTCCTACTTTTCTTCCTCTTCACTTATGGGAGCTTCTGGAGATTCTGAAGGCCCTGGCTGAATCCCCGCCTCTGGCACCACATCTTCTCCAGCCTCCTCATTGTCCGACTCGAGTGCCAACTGCACAGGCTGCTGGCGCAGCACCACATCAGCCTCCTCGCTGTCGGAATCAGCTACTAGCTGCACAGGCCGCTGACTGGCCACAACAGTTTAAATATTTTCAGGGAGGGCTTATTTTCGGAGGGGCGGGGCTTATTTTAGGGCATGCACTCAAAAGCCCGATTGGGCTTATCAGGGCATGTCTTATTTTAGTGGAAACAGGGTATTTCATTTTGAGTGTTTGTTCTCGATTTTACAACCATTCATTTAGTGATCATTCAAAGTTACAGTGGCACTGAAAAAAATGACTTATGACTGCTTTTCACATTTACGATGTTTGTAGCATTCCCATGATCACATGATCAGAATTCATATGCTTGACAACAGGATTGTCATGTCCCAGGTCTTGTGATCCCTTTTGCAACTGTTTGACAAGCATAGTCAATGGGAAAGCCAGAATCACTTAACAACCATGTTACTAATTTAACAACTGTGACAAGAAGGGTCATGAAATGGAGCAAAACTCAGTTAACAACTGTCTGGCTCAGCGCAGTGGTTGTCATAAGTCAAGGAGTGCTTATATTTAACTCTCACTTCCACATAAGAAATGAGCAGGACATGTTTTTACAAACAGACTTTTTCACTTTTTTAGGTAACAATAATTTCTCATAAGACATCAAACACTCTTCCCTACAGTTTTATACCAATTCTATCTGATAACCCGGAGTTGCCCAGGTATTTATTTATCCCATTTTTTTAAAGAAGCAATCCTCCTTGCCAGAGGGAACCCCTTTGTTTTTTGTTTGTTTGTTTGTTTGTTTTAAGAACCAATCCCCCTTACCAGAGGGAGCCCTCTTGTAGAGTACTGTGAAGTCGTTACCATGGCAACTCCACTGTGCTGTATAGTAGAAGCCATTTTAAGGCACAACAGGCTGTATTTTAACAGAACATGAATCCAAAATGCACACTATCACTGTCAAAAATACTGTAATTTGACACTATAGATATAATTCATTCCTTTTAATTTCAGCGGCCCAGGCATTCCAGAGTTTTGCTGGAACACACACACATACAGACACACACACACACAACCTGAGGGGTTTTAGGCAGTGGTGGGATTCAGCCAGTTCGCACCATTTCGGGAGAACCGGTTGTTAACTTTCTGAGCAGTTTGGCAAACTGGTTGTTGGAAGAAATCATTAGGGCAGAGAACCGGTTGTTAAATTATTTGAATCCCACCACTGGTGTTAGGGGTGTCTTACCCCACAGTATGATTTTCCAGAGAGTAGTTGAAATTGCTTGAGGCATTCCAGAGTTATGTTGGAACACACACACACACACACACACACACACACACACACACACACACACACACACACACACACATTTATATATATATATATGAAGAAAATTAATACTTCTTAATAGTTCTCTTTTGTCCATCTTTCCTTTTTCAGTAAACACTTTACCAAGATACACACACTAAACTACTTGCTGTACTCCACAACTTATATGGAACAATTTATATGAAACATAGAATCATTCAATCCAATTTCCTTGCAAATATAACAACCTTGGACTCTGATAGTTAAACTTTTAGATCCAATCCTTTTACCGTATTGGGCAAATTACCTAATGTTCAATGCAAACCATTCAGGTTGTCAGCCAAGAGTGCAGCATCATTTGTGTACCAAGGTGTGCATATACTTACACCCACAAGTAAAATACTTTTAATGTAATGATAGCAAATCCTTAAACATTGAACAACACATAAATATATTAAACATTAAAGGGGACATCATATTTCTTTGTCCTACTCCTTGCTGTGTTGAACCATTAGACAAGCAGTCCATCTATTTTCACACATGGTTTATTTCAGTGGTGAAATCCATTTTTTTTTTACTACCAGTTCTGTGGACGTGGCTTGGTGGGCATGGTGTGGCTTGGTGGGCGTGGCTTGGTGGGCGTGGCAGGGGAAGGATACTGTAAAATCTCCATTCCCTCCCCACTTCTGGGGGAAGGATATTGCAAAATCTCCATTCCTACCCCACTCTGGGGTCAGCCAGAGGTGGTATTTGCCAGTTCTCCAAACTGCTCAAAATTTCTGCTACTGGTTCTCCAGAACCTGCTGGATTTCACCCCTAGTTTATTTCATCAAGTACCAGTCTTACCTCTTACCACTTACCATTTATCAACCAAACTCCAGTTCTATATTTGTGCAAATGGTTCTACAATTTAAACTTATTTGTTTTATTATATATTTTTCTTTTATTGTTAAATATACAAACAGCCTTTTTCTCACTTTTAACATACTTGTAATTATCTGCTGAAGAGTAAAACTCTAGCCTTAACACAACTGCCTTTCATAAAGGCACAATGGCATTCCCAGTTTAGTTGTTGTTATATTTTGCATCCTTTTTAATGAGAATTCTGCCAAACACCTTCTCAAATGTTTAACAAAATAACCACCTGATAGTTTTTTCATCGCCCTTTGAAATGCTATTATCACCCTTCACTAAGGCACAATAATTAATATCAATATATAGATTCTATTTTTGTACTCTGCCACAACCTAAATGATACCATGGTATCATGTTATAAATCATATATATATATATATATATATATATATATATATATATATATATATATATATATATATATATATATATATATATTTGTTTTCTCAGGTTTTCGCGGGTGTTTGTATGTAGGTCTTTGGTTATTCGGGTCTTCTCCCACGTAAAATTGGAAGTGTCTTGGCGACGTTTCGACGAAGTCTCATTCGTCATCTTGCTCCTGGAAGCACGAAGCCGAGAACACCAGCCTGAAGATGACGAATGAGACTTCGTCGAAACGTCGCCAAGACACTTCCAATTTTACGTGGGAGAAGACCCGAATAACCAAAGACCTACATATATATATATATATATATATATATATATATATATATATATATTACTTCTTCATAGGGTTTATGTGTGTTTTTCTTCTAGCCAGGTTTTCCCTACGTTTTCCCTGCAGAAAAACCTTGGTTACGTAGAGAAAACCTGGCTAGAAGAAAAACACAAATATATATTTGTAACATCTTTTCTGCTTTCACTTATTGCAACTTATTTATTTTTCTTTATTTCATAAAAGGTAAAGGTAAAGTTTCCCCTTGCACATGTGTGCTAGTTGTTCCTGACTCTAGGGGGCTCATCTCTGTTTCAAAGCCGAAGAGCCAGCGCTGTCCAAAGACGTCTCTGTGGTCATGTGGCCAGCATGACTAAATGCCAAAGGTACATGGAACACTGTAACCTTCCCTATAGGTGGTCCCTATTTTTCAACTTGCATTTTTTATGTGCTTTCGAACTGCTAGGTTGGCAGAAGCTGGGACAAGTAACGGGAGCTCACCCCGTTATGCGGCACTAGGGATTCGAACTGCTGAATTGCCGAACTTTCGATCAACAAGCTCAGCATCTTAGCCACTGAGCCACTGCATCCCATGCGTTAATAAGTGATATTTATTTCATATCACTTATTAATTCATGCTCTTTACTATTTACTCTTTTTATATTTCAAGTTGCTTTAACATTGTGTAGTTGTGGCTGATATACACTGGCCTGCAACATACATCCTGCTCATCATGTCTTTAGCCAACAAACGCTGTTTAATAACATGTTCCATATAAAATGTAAACTAGGTTACTAGATTTAATCATACGTTTCCCTTAAATAGAATTTAATCATTTTATTTTCTCTGCCAAGTCAGGATAGTAGCAATGTATTTTGATATTTTAGTCAATTTTCTTTAATTGCAGAGCCAAACCAGACAGTTATGGAGGTGCAGATGACAGACTCAATAATTCCTCTGTAGAACTGAATCAGCAGCTCCTTGGGCAGTTTGAGCTTTCTGAGTTGGTGCAGAAAGAACATTCTTTGCTGAGCTTTTTCAATGATATTTTTGATGTTAGGTGTCCATTTTAAGTCTTGAGATATGATAGAACCTAGAAACTTGAAGGATTCTACTTTTGATACTGTGTTGTCTAGTATTGTAAGAGGTGGTAGTATAGGAAGTTTTCTTCTAAATTCCAGCACCATTTCTACGGTTTTGAGTGTATTTAGTTCAAGATTGTTCTGGTTGCACCACAAGGGCTAGTTGTTCAACCTCCCATCTGAATGCAGATTCATCATTGTCTTGAATGAGACCAATCACTGTTGTACCATCTGCAAACATCAGTATTTTAACAGAGGGATCTTTTGAGATGCAGTCATTGGTATATAGAGAGAAGAGTACTGGAGAGAGCACCCAGCCCTGGGGGGCTCCTGTTTTCTTACATCCTTTGTTCATTTCTCCACTAACATGATGAGGCAATATACCAGGACTTGTGGGGAAATGTACTTAACATAATATTAATTGAATAAATTAAACCAAATTGAATCTTTGCCCTCACCTAATCGTTGAACATATCTTAAAACATCTTTTGAAGTTGCAATCCTCAGCCTACAAAAGTTCTACTCTTATTCATTTAGTATAAAAATGAAATTAGCAAGGTGTGCAAACATAAGCCTTATACATCAGTGGTCACCAACTGGTGGTCCATAAGAAAATTTTGGTGGTCCTCAGAAAAATTATTTGAATTTTTTATATTGCACTAAATCAGGAGTCCTCAAACTATGAGCCCTAGGACAAATACATGCAATGAACATTTATGTTGCTGCAGAGAGTTTCCCCCTTCAGGGTCTTTTTGTGTGGGTTGGAGAGGGACAGAAATTCTGACGTGGGGTCTGCTTCAGCCTCCTGGTGCAGGGCTTTCAGCGAAGGCTGGAGGGAAGAGCTGCTGGTGGTGAAGATCCAGAGGGCCTTGTTCCAGTAGGACTGCCTCATGGCCTGGAACTGGCTAACCATCTCAGCCCACTGAGCCTCCAGGCACCGGTATCTGGCCTTGCACTCCCACAGGTCTTCCCTCTGCTTGGAAAGCCTATGCTCGTAGTCCTCAGTGTGGTGTTTCTGCTGAGCCTCCTTCTCGGCCAGATCCAATTAGAACTGAGCTGTTTTGCCAACTCTTTCTCTTGGTGGCTGCTTAGCTCCAACAACTGCTTCCTGTTGGGGCCCTAAGGAGCCCGGGCGGGTAGGTGAGGAGTGGCTGAGAGGGGAGGGATGAGTAGAGGCCGGTGAGGCGCCCCTTGACATGAGTGACATCAAGTTGGCCATGCCTACCCAGTCACATGACCACCTAGCCATGCCCACCCAGCCGGTCATTAGGCGGATCATATTAGTGGTCCACGAGATTTAAAATTATGAATTTAGTGGTCCCTGAGGTCCGAAAGGTTGGGGACCCCGTTATACATCATTTAATACCATTACTGAGCATTACCATCTTACTGAAATATGTGCCCAGACATACACACAAAAGACACAATTGCATCAAATCATAATTATTGAAAAGCAGAAAAACATCCTGAATTCTCAACTTTATTATTTAGTTATTAACAAACTATATTTATTAAATATAATGCAGCCATTAATATTCATTGTAAAGGTAGGGGAAGAAATAGTTTTCAATGCTACAAATCCTGGCTACTGTTTTTGATGAAACACCTATTAGAGATTACCAAGTTAAATCTGACACATTATTCTTCTGTAAATTGCTACTGCTGGCCCAATTTATTATAAAACACTATTATCACTTGTTATTTCCATTATGAATTAACTTATTTGAATTGCTTGCTTAATGACTTACATAATATTAAACAAAATTATTATCTAGTTATGACCCACTTTATGTCTCCTTCCTTTTCAAGGGGTTTGATTACCAGCAAAATATAACATGAATTACAGGTATTTTCAGCAAGCATCAAACGTCTTTTGACCTTCAGGTCTCTGTGCGTATTTACCTGTCTCGGTTTCTTATCCTCTTGTTTCAAATTATGAGCAGGTGAGGGATTTTTCACTTAGCTCTTTTTTTTATAAACTTCAAAACGTCAAACAAATCCTGCTGAAAAGATGCGAGCAATATTATTTTACTCCTTTAATGCTTCCATCAATGCATAGTGTTATTTCCAAGGTCATGCTTTAAAAAGAAAACAATGAGGGTTGAAAACTCCCCAATACCTCAAAAATGGTTTTGAAGTGGAAACTCCATAAATTGTTCTGACCTAGGCTCCCTTAAAAAGCAGGAAGCTGAGTCTTGGTCCCTGCAAAAACCTCTTTTATTTATACGACTGTGAATTCCTTTCATTCACAGTCAGCAAGGCCTGTCCAAACAGTTTTTCAAAGGAATATTTATCAATGCACCTTATCTCGCTTGGCAAGCTGCCACGTAACTTGTTTCCAAACACAGTGTAAGGCAAAACTTGGCACAGAGTCTCTTAGAGTCATGAACAAAACTTCCCACTCTTGAAACGACCAAACGAATGAATTGTTTCCTGCAAAAGCCCCCTCCCTGTTCACTCCTCTTTTGTTTCCTCTGGAAGGGGCCAATCATCTCCAAGGTGTGGCTTTACTCCCAAGTCAACCCTGCTTTCTGAGTTGTTCTTGTCTTCTGGCAGCTCTGCACATGTGCACACTGGGAATGGGCTCCAGCTTTTCCTCTACCTCACTACTGTCTACCTCCCTCTCTGCCTCCGATGCAGAGTCCTCATCCAAGCTTTCCACAGCCCTCAGGACTGATCCATGTTCCTCCCCAACCTCCTCACTGTCCGACTCTGCTACCAGCTCCACTGGCCACTGGTGGGCCACAACATAAATGTTGGAAGTGTCATCAGACTCCGGGCTCATATTACCATATGTGGTGGACATGCGCAGAAGCTAAAAGATATTGGACTAAAATCCACAAATGGTTGGAAAAAATGACAAAGAAACCTATTGACTTTAAGCCAGAGATATTTTTATTGGGGATTTTACCAGAAATATACAATAGAGAAATGAGATATTTAATTGTGAATGTTTTAACTGCAGCTAGAATTGTATTTGCTAGAAACTGGAAAGATGAGAAGATACCCACAGATGATGACGTTATTAAGAAAATTTTGGAGTGTGCTGAAATGAGTAAATTGACATTTGAAATTAGGGAACAAGAAGATAAACAATATTATTTGATATGGGATTTATTTTATCAATGGTTAGACAAGAAAGAATGGAAATGAAATATTAAATATGAAATGGATAAGATAATAATACATATAAAGGGGGGGGTCCCCTCTTATAGAGAACAATTTACTGTTAAATAATTGGTAAATGAGAATAATAATGTAATAAACTGTTAAATAAGAAAATGTGGGATAGAGGATTAAGCACAAAAAATTTGTAACCGATCAATACACTTTCTGTAATTGTAATGGATGACAATTGTTTTATGTTTTAAGTTTTGTTTAAAAATAAAAAAAAAAATTCAAAAAAATAAATAAATGTCTTCTCTATCTATATTGGTGTTCTCTTTAAAAATGTCATGGTAGGCTTAGAAAAGAGCTGTTTCTTTAAAATTGATCAAAAAGCTGATTTATGCATCTTATATTAGGCCCCCTTTATTTTATTTCTCATGTCTGAAATATGAGAGTGTTGATAAAACACTGCAAAATATAATTCTTGATATTACTAGATAAACAGGATAGAAATGGGAAATGCAGGTTATGAGAATAATATGAAATAGGGAAAAACTATCAAAATTTCAATGCAAACTTTGTATTTCTTGAACTTACTGACAAAGTACGAGACTGCTGCTATATATCCAAATGTTCCATTTTCAGAATGCTTTGATTCAGCTCATAATTTGACATACATATATAAAAATATTTATATTTGCAACAGTCCAAAGAATGATGTATTGTTTCCTAGGAACAGTAATGGGAATGTTTAAACATCTATCTATCTATATATATATAAATGGCTCTGTGCTTGTGTGTGTATGTTCCAGCACAACACTGGAATGCCTCAAGCAATTTCAATGAAACTTGGTACACAGATGACTTACTCTCTGGAAACAAATACTGTGGGGGTAAGACACCCCTAACACCCCTCAGTGTGTGTGCTCTGTTAAGATACAGCCTGTTGTGCCTTAAAATGGCTTCTACTGTACTGTCTTAAAATGGCTTCTACTGTGCAGCACAGTGGAGTTGCCATGGTAACGGCTTCACAGTACTCCACAAGGTGGCTCCGTCTGGTAAGGGGAAAAATCCAACATTAGAAATTACGTTTGGTCTGGACATTTTCAACAAGGCTTTGATTATTCTTGAGGACAAATGTATGGCCATGATCAATAAAACTTTACTGCCACTCAGCCTGCCTACACCTGCCTACGAGACCAACATGACATACTTCACGAGATTACATATGGGAAAAGAACTACAATGTCGAGCAGCTTAGTGCATATATCGGGGACAAAAAGCCACTTCTAAATCAAGATCAGAAAAAAGCATACCAGATGATAATGGATCAGCTAGCAAAACAACAAGGTGGTACCATTTTATTTGACGCATCTGGGGGCACAGGAAAAACATTTTTAACTAATTTAATTGTCGCTGAAATCAGGGCTCAGGGTGAAGTTGCTCTTCCTGTCTAATACAGAATTGGGATAAATAAATAAATACCCAGGCAATGCAGCATTATCAGCTAGTTGTGTATATAAAATTACAATACATACACACATATATTCATAAATACAGTACATATCAATATAGAAAATGAAAAATTGAAGAGCAGGCTTAAACATAATGAACATTTCAAGTTAGCCTACTAGTAAGTTAGTAAGTTAGCCTGTTTTTCTTTATGGAGCTGAGATGAGGTTTGGAGACTTTTCAATTTAAGACATAATCCTCACCCCTCACGCTTTCCCTGCATCAGTTATCGGATAACCATATTCCTGACAGTTGCACCTTCTGAAAATAAATTAGGATTCCTGGGAAACCTCAGTTTGCTCTACAATCGCTGTAGATGCTCAGTTTTCAGAATGATGGATTCATCTGTAACATACAAAATGTATCACTCAGCATGCTGTCATCGTCAGTATCTAAAAAGAGAAAAAGATACATTTTTAAGAATCAAGCAAGCCTGAAGGTGGATGTAGACATTTAAAACCTAAACCTATCTAGGCAACAATCCACTGTCCTTTTAGAGAAGGGAATGTAGTTTAGTTTAGTAACATCAAAAAAAATAAATAAAAATAAAATAGTTGTTCTTGGGGAAAAAAAACTCTGTCATTCCAAAAAATGCACTATTTCAGACTTCTTCTCTTTTAGGGGTGATTAATATTTATGTGAAAGGTAGGCTACTCAGTAAGTCCCAAAAATTTGTCATCCATCATGGATTTGTCTGAGTTAGAATGTGTCCCTAATTAGTATCTGTTCCTATTGTAATCTGTTTTTTTTTTTTTTTTAATTTGATTTATATGCCGCCCTTCTCCGAAGACTCAGGGCGGCTTACAATGTGCTCAGCAATAGCCTTCATCCTTTTGTATATTTTATATAAAGTCAGTTTATTGCCCCCACAACTGGGTCCTCAATTTACCTACCTTAGAAAGGATGGAAGGCTGAGTCAACCTTGAGCCTTGGCGAGATTCGAACCTGCAGTAATTGCAGGCAGCTGGTCTTAATAACCAGCTTAATAACAGGGTGCCTTAGACCACTGTACTACCAAGGCTCTTTTTAATGAATTTTTTCCTACTCTTGAGAGTAGAGGAATTCTATATAATCTATTGACAGAGCAGTATATCGGGAGAGCTGAAAGTTAGCTCCCACTTTCTGATCCTTCTGACAGAATGCATCAGTTCTGGAAGAACCGTCCCCATGTTTAAGGGAAATAAATACAGGTAGTCCCTGATTTATGACCACAATTGGACCAGGGGTGGGTTCTACTTACCTTTACTACCGGTTCGCAATGGGGCCACGCACGCGTGCGAGCATTCTGATGACGTTGGGGTCGGTGGGCGGAGCCTCCCACCGGTTTTACTACCGGTTCTATAGAAATGGCAACCCACCACTGAATTGGACCCAACATTTCTATTGCTAAGCAAGACAGTTGTTAAGTGAGTTTGGCCCCATTTTGTGATCTTTCTTGCCACTGTTGTTATTATTAAGCAAATCATTGTAGTTAAGTAAGTCACACGGGCTTCCCCATTACTTTCCTTGTCAGAAGGTCACAAAAGGTCATCATATGACCCCAGGACACCGCAACTGTCATAAATACAAGCCAGTTGCCAATTGTCCAGATTTTGATCATGTGACTAGGGGAACTGTTTTGTGAAAACACAGTTTTAAGTCACTTTTTTTCAGTGCTGTTGCAATGTTGAACAGTCACTAAATGAATGGTTGCAAGTTGAGACTACCGTAATTCTTCCTGATAAAAAGTGTTTTCTTCCCTTTGGTTAAAGGAGACAGTGGCATAACTATTATTAAGAAAATATTCTGTTGATTCCAGCTACGCAATCAAGGACCTCAGGCAGGGGAGTTGCTACGTAGCAGGGAGGCTGGTACAACAGCAACAGCCCTAACTGACCTCTCCTGGTGCCCAATTTAAGAAACATTGCTTTGCATCTGACAATCTGGTTTGGTTCTGAAACCCAACAAGACAAACACAGACTTCAGAGGATAATTAGAACTGCAGAAAAAACAATGGCTACCAACCTGCCTTCCATTGTGGACCTGAATACTGCAAGAGTCAAAAAGAGGGCTGTGAAAACATCTACAGATCCCTCACATCCTGGACATAAACTGTTTCAACTCCTACCCTCAAAACGACACTATAGAGCACTGCACACCAGAACAACTAGACACAAGGACAGTTTTTTCCCAAACGCCATCACTCTGCTAAACAAATAATTCCCTCAACACTGTCAAACTTGTTACTAAGTCTGCACTACTATTAATCTTCTCATCGTTCCCACCACCCATCTCCTTCCACTAATGACTGTATGACTATAACTTTGTCGCTTGGATCCTTATGATTGATATTGATATTGTTTCCTGATTGCTTATTTGTACCCTATGACTATCATTAAGTGTTGTACCTTATGATTCGTGATGAACGTATCTTTTCTTTTATATACACTGAGAGCATATGCACCAAAGACAAATTCCTTGTGTGTCCAATCACACTTGGCCAATAAAGAATTCTATTCTATCTATGGAGCAAGGCCGCTGGATGCATCCCATGTATTCTGGACAATCGCTGCCACCCCAAAATTGTAAAAGCATTCTTAATGTAAATCTTATCTTGAGTCAAACCTTTTTGCATTCAATAAAAGAAAAAAAAATGCTTTTTTTTCCTGTATAGTTTTTTTTATTATTATTACTTCCCCTTGTTAGTAAAAGGAAGCTGCTGTTCAAGTATTGATTATTCTTTTGAGAAGTGAGATAAACCAGTTAGGCTATTTGCAACCATAAATCACATTTGTTTTTGTATTCAACTGTTTTAAAGAAAGATAAGGAACATCTTAAGCCAGAGAACCCCTGCAGTTATCATAAAAGCATGCATAGAGAAATACAGCAGCATAGATCAATTTTTCTTTTACATTGAAATACTCACGATGGCCAATAAATCATTAGTAAGATTAATGGGTTTCATAAAAAATTGCAAACTCTTGATCCATATTTTATTCAGTTCACTGTAGCTTAAAATTGCATGCTGTATTTTTTTTTTATTAGCTGTATTACTTCATTTTCCCCAAATTGACTCTGGTCTTTAGTTTCAAATAGATTAAAGAGTTATATTCTGGAAACATATGGTAAGCTGGAGGAAACCAAGATGCAATATTGTTATATTCTATACTGATAGCTAATCAATAGAAGGATATGAGGAATGTTTTTATTTGTGTTGTCTCAGTTTATCTCTCCTCTCTACTCATACCAAAGTATATGGCTTGCTTTAGAGTCACAGCTGAATTTTAGTACATAGCATAAAGGAATTTATATTGCAAATAAGAAGTAAAGACTGAAATAATTTTTACTATTTAAGTCACTTGGTTATCTGTGGAAAAGAAAAGGAATTTTGAAGTGGCAGCTAGTTTAGCTTCCTAGGGCCTGTGTCAAGGTTGAACAGCTTTTGAAACATTTAGGTCTTATCGCTATTTAATTTGACAAAGAACTGGGGGGGTGGGGGAGTGAAGGAAAGAGAGAAAGGATGCAGACGCGCTTGACTTCCGGGTGCGCTTCAAGGTGTTGGTGATCACCTTTAAAGCGCTCCATGGCTTAGGGCCGGGGAATCTATGGGACCGCCTCCTGCCACCAATTGCCTCCCACCGGGCAGTTCGCTCCCACAGAGAGGGCCTCCTCAGGGTGCCGTCGGCCAGGCAATGTCGGCTGGCGACCCCCAGGGGGAGAGCCTTCTCTGTGGTAGCAACCACCCGCTGGAACAATCTACCCCCAGAGATACGAGTGATCCCAGACCTCCGGACTTTTCGTCGGGCTCTCAAAACCTATTTTTTTCAGTTAGCCGGGCTGTCCTGATTTTATGATTGGTTTTAAATAATTTTGATATGGTTTTAATTGGAATGTTTTAAATTAATGGGCCAAATTTATTTAATTATTTTAAATTTATTTTAACTTTTGTATATAAAATGTTTTATTTTTTGGCTGTTCACCGCCCTGAGTCCGAAAGGAGAAGGGCGGTATAGAAATTTGAATAAAGATAAAGATAAAGATGGACCATGAGAGCCAAGAACCCACCAAGGTCACTGATGCAGGTGTCCGACAGAAAAGTGAAAACTTCTCCAAACAAAAGGACAATTCATAATTGGACAATGTGAGCAACCAAGGGTGGAGAAAAAGAGAAGCTATTGTTTAACTATACATGCATTGCATGGGAAAAAAACAGAGTTGGTTTTGATTCTTCAGTACCAAAATGGTGTCTCCAATAAAGTTTTGCTTTGGGGATTTCAAAGTTCCTAACAGTATCTACTTTTCTTGGGTTTGCTAGTCAGTTGGTTGATAGAGGCCATTCGTTGGTACTTGTGACTTTTTGACATTAACATCTTATACCTTCAGTGCTGGCCCATTCAAACCACAGTTCAGTGCCAGATATAACTTTAAGGTTCTAAAGAAATTGTTGTGACTCCGACCCCTGAGCCCGTCTTATCGGAGGGAGAAGACTCCGAAAGTGAAGGAGAGGAGTTGGCAAGGCCTTCCTCTCCAGGACCCTCCTCTCTGGCAATGCCTCAGGTATCTTCTGAAGGCCAAGAGATAGGCCAGGAGCCAGGCACTTCCGAGCAGCCGCAGTTAGACAGTGACAGAGATAAGTCTTGGCTGGATCCCCGACAGCATAGGAAAGACAAGCGCGCACAGCAGAGAAGGAGGCGTGCCAGAGATTAAGCTGAATCACTGGACCACACCCCACAGGGGATAAAAGTGGGTGTGGTGGCCATTCAGGCTTTGTGACGGACAAAACCGAAAGCTAGCAAGTCATTCTGCATTTCTGGAACTTTGTTATATGCTCTGCTTGGATTGATTTTTGGACTGGACTTGACTATTCCTTGGCTTTTGTGGACTTACTTTGATGTTTCGGTCGGAGGAGATAAACCTCCCTTTGTAAGTCAAAACTTTTGGCAAGCAGCCACTCACTGGGTTGCTGCCAATTCTGTTATCAAAGGAAATTCTTGTCTGCTGGTTTATTTTAACTCTTGGTTGACTGCTGGTGTGCGTGTGTGAGACGGGGACAGAACAGAAATCAGAATGAGACAGTTTAAAAGAATCCATCTGTAAGTCTAGCTAGCTTTCCAGTTACACGGTGGAAGGCTTTCTGTCTGTCCTAGCATAACTTGCCTTTTCTCATTTTCAAGTTATACTGCTATCCACTCATCATTGTGTTGGCAAAAAAAAAAAAAAAAAGTATCGCCATGATATGTACTGATCTTTGTCACATCTTTATTGCTTTGTTCCCTGACTTTGCCAGAGATGTGAAGACCAGCTTGCAGTCACCATACCGACACTTACAAACCTATCTCAAGCTCTCATGCCATATGGATTCAGATATTCAAGACTTAGAATTCCCTTCTTTACAAAATACAAAAGAGCTGCATGAAGGGGCTTTGAAGAAGAAAGAAATCCTGGGAAAGAAAGTGGGAACAAGGCTTTGGGTGCTACACTGGAGACAAAGAGAAAGCTGTGAAGTCATTCTCCTTCAGAGTTTAGTTTGATTGGGAACTTCAGAAAAGAAAAAAAATAAAAGCAGGTGAACTGAACCATAAGGAAATCAATCAAACATCTATTACTTAAGCAGAAAAGTGTACATGTCTAACTTGAAATTGTGCTAAGATTAATCTTTATTTTCCATATATTGCAATTACTCTTCTTTCTCTGTACAGTTTAACAACATTATATTTTATAGTCATTTTGAACCAAAATGGAAGAGAAACTCCGATTTATCTCTATATGCATAGTTTCTGTCAATGTGGTCTCTCATGATCATTATTTATATTTTTATAGACGGTATCAAATTAATTTACCATTGCTGGATACCCGGATTGGACTGGCTTTGCATTTCCCATTTTACAGCATTAATCACCCATATATTTTGCAAAGAAGGGCACTGGCTCCCGGTGGTCTTCCGGGTGCGCTTCAAGGTTTTGGTTACCACCTTTAGAGCGCTCCTGGCCTAGGACCTGGTGGGATTTGAACTGCGAAATTGCAGGCAGCTGGCAATCAGCAGAAGTAGCCTGCAGTACTGCACTCTAACCACTGCACCACCAAGGGTAATCACCTCCTAAACTGTAGTTTATTCTCATCTTGCTAAAGTCTTTTGCAATGGGAAACTGTTTTATTAGTTCTATGCTTTTTTATGAATTTAATTAATGAATTACAACTCTTACTCTATCTCTATACAAATATATATATAAACACATGCACACCTACATGTATACACATCATACACATGCACACACATACATATACATATGGTATATACACTCACACACATACACGCATATATACTGTATGGCATATCATCCTTAAGTTCTTTCATTTCTTCTTCATTGTTAGATCTATGTAGCTTCCTCAGCTTCACTGAGCCCGGTGAGAATTTTATGAAGCTGTCCTGAATTTCACCTCTGAATAACATTTCAGCTTTGAACAGCCATTCACTCCTTTTATCTCCTGTCACCTAGGAGCCAAAGAACAGAAACAGAACATATTCTCATGGGTAAGTGAAATGAGATATTTGCTATCTGGCCTTTTTCAATGTTCTGCTCTTTTATTTCTTCCGTTTGCTTTTTTTCATTTTTCATTTTCACCGGGCCAGTCGATTTCAAATAAGAACAAGGCAAGGAATACTGTAAGACATTAACCATGAAATATGAATAATTAACAATGCTTATATATGCATATGGGTTCTTTTTATGACAGTGATGGCTACCAGAAGATGTATGTTTTTTTACCCCTATGCCTTGAAAGGCAACAAAGAGTGGATGGCCTAATGCCATGAAATATACCACTTTTGGTCTTTGGGTGGCATCACGGGTGAAATCCAGCAGGTTCTGACAGGTTCTGGAGAACCGGTAGTGGAAATTTTGAGCAGTTCGGAGAACCAGTAGCAGAAATTTTGAGTAGTTCAGAGAACCGGCAAATACCATCTCTGGCTGGCCCCAGAGTAGAGTCGGAATGGAGATTTTGCAATATCCTTCCCCTGGAGTGGGGTGGGAATGGAGATGTTGCAGTATCCTTCCCCTGCCACGCCCACCAAGCCACGCCCTGCCTACCAAGCCATGCCCATGGAATTGTTAGGAAAAAAAATTGCATTTCACCACTGGGTGGCATGCCAAAAAGTACTCATAACCAAGATAAGAAAAGGACAGTATAAAATTTTAAAAATTGAGTTAAATGTAATTAATAGGACTAATCTCCTTTTCAACAATACTACCTTCTGTGTTATCAGGTATGCCTTATCTTTCACTATGTCTACAATTCTGTCTCTCTTGGGGTTAGTGATGGAATAATTTTATGCTTCTCTGGAATTTTTTTTGTAAAGATTCCTGCCCCCTCCTCAGTTATCAATAGTTTGGTAAACCCTTTGGCGAAATACTTGAGCTTCTCATCCTGAAATCAGATGCTAAGAGGGAATGACAATTTTCTGTCCTTTTCCCATTCAAAGGAATTAGTTCTGTGTAATTTTCATTTATTCATATCCTATTTTTCTTCTGAAACAAGGGATGGGCTTTCAACAATTTGTTTAACCATCGTTTGAAATTACAATAGCAATGAATCGAGGACTACCTGTATTTTGTTGCTGAGAACAGCATTTCCACAAAAAAGAATGACTGCAGGAACATGGCTAATGTTATTGTCAGTATATTTTGTGGGTTGAAAGACAGAAAACAGTAGTAGGGCTAAGAGCTTTATAGTTTCTACACCTCATTCTGTTCTAAAAGTTCAAGGATGCTATATATAGAATTCCATGTTGAAATATTACCCTATAAATGGAGTCTTACATGGCAGGTTCAAATGGTGGCTGGTAAAGTTCCAAATATGGTGTTGGAGAAGACTTTTCAGAATCCCTCGGACTGCAAGGAGATAAAATCAGTCAATCCTGGTCTCCTAAAAGAAATAAACCTTGACTGTCCTTTGGAAGGACAGATACTGAAGCTGAAGCTCAAGAACTTTGGCTACCAAGCGAGAAAAGAGGACATTGAAAAAGATGCTAGGAAAGATTGAAAGCAAAAGGGAGAAGGATGATGGCAGAAGATGAGATGCTTAGGTAGTGTCATTGATGCAGTGGGCATGAATTTGGGCAGACTCAGGGAAACAATGGAGGACTGGGGGGACCTGGTGTCAGTGGTGAAATCCAAAAATTTTCCCTACTGGTTATGTGGGTGTGGCTTGGTGGGGTCATGTGACTGGATATGCATGGCCAACTTTTTTTACTTTTTTAAAGCATTTTTTTTTAAATTTGATTTATATGCTGCCCTTCTCCGGAGACTCAGGGTGGCTTACAATATGCTAAGCAATAGCCTTCATCCTTTTGTATATTTATACAAAGTCAGCTTATTGCTCCCACAACTGGGTCCTCAATTTACCTACCTTAGAAAGGATGGAAGGCTGAGTCAACCTTGAGCCTGGCGAGATTCGAACCTGCAGTAATTGCAGGCAGCTGGTCTTAATAACGGGGTGCTTTAGACCACTGTACTACCGGTTCAGGGAACCTGTAGCATTTTTTACTACCAGTCCGGGCGAACCAGTCCGAACCGGTAGCATTTCACCCCTCCTTGGTATGCTATGGTCCATGGGGTTGTGAAGAGTTGGATATGACTTCGTGACTGAATAATAACAACAAAAGCTTTCCAAATTACTGGGGTTTCATGACCAGATGCCATGGTTCTATTTGAGCATGCTAATCACCACCCTAAACTGATACAATTTGTTCTCATCTTGCACACATTTTAATGTCAGAGAAAAGCCACTTGTTATTTATAACTGTAAAAGCAAATAAACTTTTGCCAGAAAAGGCAATTATAAAGTCAATATAAAGTTGTTAACATTTTTTTTTTTTACAAAAGGCTTAAGATAAGAATTTAAGATTAATGATATTTGAATTGTGATTCCATTTTCTCATTTGCTCTCTATAAAAACTCTTGTTCTTTTCTGTAATCTTCTGCATATATGATTTTTTTTTCCTGCTGACACCTGCTTGATAATTAAGATTTGAGAAAGGAAAAGTTCATTCTACCTCTTTTTTTCCCTTTTTTTTTCTTTTAAAGCTGTTTTCTGTTTTTCCAATTTGCTATTCTTCATATATATTCTTTTAGATATATATATATGTAAAAAAGAAGCAGACATACTGCAAATTCCGGAACTTAAGATTTTATATCTCCTCTGTTTTCAGCAGTGTTTCTTCGTGGTTTTCTTTCCGTTTTGTATCTATCCTCCCATATTCTTATTACTATTTCATTTTCTACATTGCCCCTTTTTCTTTGGTTACATTGTATTTTCTAACACTAATAACCTTAATTTTTTACATTTTTATACATTTGTTGTATACATATTTTATATACAGGAAGTAATATATTTATTCTGCATTTTTTTTTTTATTGAAAAAGTTTTCAAATACAAATTTTTCCCCTTTTTTCCTTCCCCCCCTCCTCCCTAACCCCCCCTCGCCACCCATCCCCCCGTGACTTCTTCACACCAAAAACCTAATTCATAACAGATTACATAATATTTTACCATCGCCTTACTCTCTCCTCTATATACTGACCCTTACTTACTAAAAATATTATTAATATTATTACTTTCCCCTTTTACCATACATTTAAAAAAAAAAAAAAAAAAAAGCAGTCTGCTATAACATTGTATGATAACTTCTAGTTTAGCATAATATTATTATAACCCCCAATTTAGCAATAATCTACCCTTTTTGTCCTCCCCAAAACTTATATCTATGTATTGTTACAACATTTCAAAACAACCTTCCACTTTAAGACTGTATAATAAATCCTACTTTAACATTTATTCTTTGTGTATATTAATATAACATTTCAAAGCAGCCTTCCACATAAGTCCTAATTTAACATTTATTCAGCTCTGTCCATTTCCTCCACTACCCTAAATATATCACTTAAACATCCCTTTTCTTAAGCTAATCCATCAGTAGACTAACATATTTCCACCCACTTTCCTACAAAATTACCATACACAACAATTCAATTCTTAATATCTGCCCACTCTACTAATATATATATATATATACATATATTCCGTTATTTAAAAAAAAAAAGACAATAACTTTAAATTTATAATCCATATAATATCTTCTTTGATGTCTTTCCACTAGATTATTGAGTCCCCCATCCATAATTGGGTAACATAGCATCCTGGTGCAACAGTTTGTTCAAAGTCTTCAGTCTTCATCTGCCCCCATCAGTAATAAATATCCTCATATATATATAAAAATAAAAACAACCACCCGAGTGACATTATAATTGTATTCCATAGAATTGTAATTGTGGCTTTCATCAGGATTATTAATTCCCATCATCGTAATGGGTAACAACCAGATCTTCTGCATGCCCCAACGTAACTTGGGGGCGAGGTAGGGACGGGGAGGCTGGCAGCGGCGGCGACGGCGATGCTGGCGGCGTGGAAATGGCGGCCGCCGGGACAAGAAAGAAGCCGCCATAGTTTGGTGCGTGGGAGCGTCGGAGAGGTTGGCAGCCGCTCACTGGCTGTTTTGGATCTCCTGGGTGACCGTGGGGCGTTGTTTTGGCCCCTCGGTCATCCCAGAGGCCTCCATGTGGACTTATGGAGGCTGGGCGAGGTTGGGCGAGGCAAGCAGCATGGCTGCAAAGAAGATCTGGGAGGGGTAGGGGAGAGCTGGACTATGACTGAGGGGTTTTCCCCCCTATGGAGTTTGTTGCCTCTGCTCTCCTTTTCGCTCTCCCCCCCCCCCCTGTATGTGGTGACGTCATGCTGGGTATGCCTGCTGAACAATTTATCTCCAGGTCTAGGTGCCATCTTGACCTCCCCGGAGGTAATGACGGTTATGATCTCCGCTATTTGAGCCTGCTTGGACTTTGTGGACTGACCTGATCCCATTCTTTCCCTCCATTGAATGGAGGTTTACATCTGGGGATTCAAGTCGTGGTGGAGTGGGTCTATAACTACTGTCTCAATTCCGGCCTTCTGGACGATCGTGGTTGACCAGCCGCCGTGAGAGGGGGGCTGGGTCACCCCTGCCGGATCGAAACAGCATTTTACTCCCGCCATTGCCGTGAGAGGGCACTGAGGTCTCACATGCTCCAATGGAACTCTATTGAAATCTGGCATTCCACTCCTTCTGACTGTGTTAACATCAAATTGGCCCCTGGCTATTGGCCATGAATTATCACCTCCCTTGACGTTGATGTATTCGGGGAATGACCTTCGTGCCCTGCGAGACTCCCCCCTCTCGCAGGCTTGGCCCTCTTCGTTATCGAGGGCCTATCTTGATGACGGGCGTTGGAGCCCCGAGAGATGGCATGCGGCTAAGAAGAGTTTGAGGGGTTTTTTAAGTGGGTTTTTTAGTGGGTTTTTAACAAAAATTTTAAGGGGTTCGGGGGGGATTAGGGTGGGTTCTGGGGGAAATCCACTGGGTTCAAGACCAGCCTTAGCGAAGGGCTGCGACACTAGGGACGCAGAACCGGAGGTCGGGGAGGGGGTTGGAGTTCGATTTGAAGAGGGCTGTTCCATCAGCATAGTGAGTGGGAGGGGCAGATATGGCGGAAGCTGGGGACCATATCATGTGCGGGGAATGCGCACTCGCTATCTTAGAGCGATTGCGCACTCCGGCCCCCAATGCTTTTCTTGTTCCCCAGGCTGTCCAGATTCTCAGGGCCAGAGCCTCCGGCTGATGCTGTGCAATGCCAGGTCCGTTGTTAATAAAGCCCCCCTCATTCACGATCTTATTCAGGAGGGGGAGGCGGACCTGGCGGGCATTACGGAGACCTGGTTGGGCCATGAGGGGGGAGTCCCCCTCGTGGACATATGCCCACCAGGCTTCCGTGCATTTCATCAACCGAGGGCTCAGGGCAGGGGCGGGGGGGGTGGCGGTTATTATAAAGGAAGGTCTAGATCCAAGGGAGACCACTGTTCCACAGATAGCCGGATGTGAGTCCCTCTTTGTGAAGTGGGGTCATGGAGTACAGATGGGCTTGTTGGTCACGTACCTGGCTCCCTGCCACGTGGCAACGGCCCTGCCCGAGCTCCTTAACGTTATAGCCGAGGTGGCGGTGGTTACCCCCAGACTTGCCATCATGGGGGACTTTAACCTGCCATCCATCGGTGAAACGTCTGAGGTGGCTCGAGAGTTCATGGCTTCCATGACGGCCATGGACCTTACTCAGTTAATTCATGACCCCACTCACACAGGGGGACACACTCTGGACTTAGTTTTTGTCTCTGGTCAGTGGTTGAGTGGCCTTGATATAGGGGATATAGTCATCGAACCCTTGTCATGGTCTGACCACTCGCTCCTTCGACTGGACTTTCTAACCGCTGCACCCTGCCGCAGGGAGGCGGGACCGACAAGGTGGTTCCGCCCCAGGCGCCTGATGGACCCTGACAGGTTCCAGATGGAGCTTGGGCCATTTCCTGAGATTCTGGCTCATGACTCGGCGGAAGACCTGGTGGCCGCCTGGGACAGTGCGGCTGCCGGGGCCTTGGACCGAGTCGTGCCTTTGCGGCCTCTGACCCGGCACCGAACTCACCTAGCTCCTTGGTTCTCCGAGGAGCTTAGAGAGATGAAGCGCCGGAAAAGACGCCTGGAGAGTAGCTGGAGGACCAGCCGCTCCGAATCTGACCGAACACGGGTGAGGTCTCATATTAAGACCTACCTAGTGGCGATAAAAGCGGCGAAAACTAGCTATTTTGCCGCTCTTATCGCGTCATCAGATAATCGCCCAGCCGCCCTGTTTAGGGTGACCCGCTCCCTCCTCCATCTGGAAGTGCGGGATGACCCCTTGCAGGGTCGAGCTGAGGATTTTGTGCAATATCTGTATGACAAAATCGCTCAGATTCGAGAGGGGCTGGCCTCTGACTGGGTATGTCCGGACGGGATGACTGAGGCAGGTCTTGAGAGTGTTATCTGGGGGGAGTTCGATCCTGTGACTCCCGAGGACATGGACAGGATCCTGGGACGGCTGAACGCGACCACATGTTTATTGGACCCGTGTCCCTCCTGGTTGGTACTGGCCTCCCGGGAGGTGACGCGAGGCTGGCTCCAGATGATTGTTAACGCTTCTTTGGGTGAGGGGGTCCTGCCGGCCGCTTTGAAAGAAGCGGTGGTGAGGCCCCTCCTCAAGAAGCCCTCTCTGGATCCGGCTGTTTTGGCTAACTATCGTCCAGTCTCCAACCTTCGCTTCGTTGCGAAGGTTGTTGAGAGTGTGGTGGCGCAACAGCTTCCCCGGTACCTGGATGAAGCTGTCTATCTAGACCCGCTCCAGTCCGGCTTCCGGCCTGGGCACAGCACGGAAACGGCATTGGTCGCATTGGTGGATGATCTCTGGAGGGCCCGGGATAGGGGTCATTCCTCTATCCTGGTCCTATTAGACCTCTCAGCGGCTTTTGATACCATCGACCATGGTATCATGTTGCACCGGTTGGCGGGGTTGGGGGTGGGAGGCACCGTTTTGCGGTGGTTCTCCTCCTACCTCTCCGACCGGTCGCAATCTGTGTTGACAGGGGGGCAGCGGTCGACCCCGAGGCACCTTGCTTGTGGGGTGCCACAAGGGTCGGTACTCTCGCCCCTTCTGTTCAACATTTATGTAAAGCCGCTGGGTGAGATCATCCGTGGCTTCGGGGTGGAGTTCCATCAATACGCTGATGACACCCAGCTATATATCTCCACCCCAGGCCACCCCAATGATGCCCTTGAAGTGTTGTCCCAGTGCCTGGAGGCCGTGCGGGCCTGGATGGGGAGAAACAGGCTCCAACTCAACCCCTCCAAGACCGAGTGGCTGTGGCTTCCGGCGTCCCGATATAGCCAGCTGACGCCATCGCTGACTATTGGGGGTGAATCACTCGCCCCCACGGAGAGGGCTCGCAACTTGGGCGTCCTCCTGGACGCACGGCTGTCCTTGGAAGATCATTTGACGGCCGTGGCCAGGGGGGCTTTTTATCAGGTTCGCCTGATACGCCAGTTGCGTCCCTTTCTAGATCGGGACTCCCTACGCACAGTCACTCAGGCCCTCGTCACCTCCCGCCTGGACTACTGCAACGCTCTCTACATGGGGCTCCCCCTGGGGTGCACCCGGAGGCTCCAGCTGGTCCAGAACGCGGCCGCGCGGGGGATCATGGGGGCGACGAGGCGCTCCCACGTGACACCTCTCCTGCGCGAGCTGCACTGGCTCCCGGTGGTCTTCCGGGTGCGCTTCAAGGTGTTGGTGACCACCTTTAAAGCGCTCCATGGCTTAGGGCCGGGGTACTTACGAGACCGCCTTCTGCCACCAATAGCCTCCCACCGGCCAGTACGCTCACACAGAGTGGGCCTCCTCAGGGTGCCGTCCGCCAGGCAATGTCGGCTGGCGACCCCCAGGGGGAGAGCCTTCTCTGTGGTGGCGCCTACCCTCTGGAACACCCTCCCCCCAGAATTACGCATAATAACAGACCTCCGGATTTTTCGTCGGGCCCTAAAAACCTATTTATTCCAACAAGCTGGGCTGGCTTGACCAAATTTTTTAATTTTTAAATTGATTTTAAATTGGAAATGGTTTTAATTCGGCCAAAACATTTAATTATTTTAAATAGTTTTTTAGATTCACCATGTTTGTATATATGTCTTGTTTTTACCTTGGCTGTGCACCGCCCTGAGTCCTATTTTGGAGAAGGGCGGTATAAAAATTTAATTAAATAAATAAATAATTAAAATAAATAACTCTCTTGCCTTATAGCTCAGAATAATTATAATATATTTATCAGTACAAGAAAAGAAATCCAAAATAGATAATTCAAATCCAACAGATTAAGGCTCTTTTCACATCCCAAAATTACGGCATTGCAGAGGTCTGTCACTGTCCTCAGGATGATATTAACCAATACTTCGCCTCCACTATCTTTTCACATATTCATTCATTTTTTTTAAAATCACTGGCTTCACCGTTGCTTAGTTTAGAAATTTCTGTTTTTATGAGACCTATTTCTTTTTTTCTTTTCTTTTTGTGGGTTTGATTTCCATCCTGTTTTCCTTTCTACAAGTTGTATATCAACTGATCGGTTTTCATTCTGCTTTATAAACTGATCTTGTTGGATCATCACGTTGAAATCAGATGCCGCTTCTCTCATATTTGTAGATAATCCAGCTGGAGTATCAAGAGAATCCAAAGACAGTTTGTCTACCACAACCTCTGTAATTCGATGTTTTCCCTTTATTTCCAACTCCTTCTGCTTATCCTGTATTGTGCCTATAGATGTTAAGTTCATTTTCAAATTTTTTTGATAAAATTCTTCCGCTTTTTCAACAGTATCTAATTGGTATCTTTCTCCTTGATATCTCAATATTATGCCAACTGGGGCATTCCACCTAAATGGAATATTTCTGTATTTTAACTCAGTCACCAGAAAACCAAATTTCTTCCTTTCCATTAACATCTTGGGGGGAAGCTCTTTGTAGATCCATATCTTCCTTCCATACAATTGCAAAGTAGAATTGAAGGAATTTTGCACAATTTTATTCCTAATTTCCTTGTCTGTAAAATAAATCACCACATCTCTAGGCAATTGCCTTTGCTTTGCAATCCAGGAGTTTATTCTGTACACTCTATCAATCCTACAAAACACTTCCCCAGGTTGAACCTTTAAAATCCCAGCCAGAATTTCAGAAGATATTTTCCTTAAATCATCTCTGTTATTTTCCTGTAAACCTCTGAGTCTGATCGCATATTCTGTAAAATTATAATGCATCATTAAGACCTCTCTTTCAATCCGTTGTTGTAAATTTTCTACATTACAAGACTTTTGTTCAACCTCCATTTTAGATTTTTCTTCTGAGCTATTGTCTTGAGTATTTGTCAAATCATTTTCAATTTTTTGTATTTTATTATCCAAATTGTCCTCAATTTCTTCCACTTTAGACTCTAATAAGTTAGTATTTTCATCCAACTTAGTCATAAATCCTACAAGATCATTAGCCATTTTAATAATCTTTCGATTCAAAATATCAAACTTTAATTGCACTAATTCTTTAATTTCCTGCTTAAATTTTTCAAAGTTCTGATTCGCAATCTCATCCCTTCTTACAATCTCCTCCAAAAGAAATTCAATTATATTAAAATCGGTTTTCTGAGACTGGAGCTTTAAAACTTGGTCACGTAGTTTGTTAATGGGGGAATCCCCCCCCTTTGCTTGTTTGTCCAACTTTAATGCCATGTTTCAACACAGACAAACTATTTTTCTTAAAAAGAAAAGAGAGGCAGCAGAGAAAAAAAAAAAAACCTCTTTCCAACCAAGATGAATATCAAATCTCCAGGAAAAGAAAAAACACAAAAGTAGAGCTTTATTTTAAAGTGTAGCCAAAAATATTTATTCAGCTACTTTGTATCTCAATAAGAAACGGAAGGACTCTCCCTTTCAGCCCCTTCTCAAGCCTCGGCAGTCGCCCTTTTTAAAGATTCTTTTTTCCTTTTCCTTTTCCTTCTTCAATAATTGTTATAAAATAAGTGAAATACTTGCAATTCGAGGTCACAGATCCAGCTCAAATCCCTTCAAATGTAACCAGGAGCATTTATTCTGCTATTTTGTAACTTAATAAGAAACGGAAGGACTTTCTCTTTTCAGCTTCCCTGCTCCAGTTTCGGCAATCGCCATTTTAAAAGGTCTTTTTTACTTTGTTGAATATCCTTTGTAAAATAAGTATTAATACTTGCAATTTAGGGTCACAGATCCAAATCCAAATCTCATCATCTTTAGTTAATCTGTTAAATATCTTAAAAGGCTTGTCTTCGTAGCCTTGTTCTGCAAAAAGGCAGAAGTCTCCCAACGCCCGGAGCGGGCGGCGAGTGCTATAGGGAGCATTCCTCCGCCCGCCCCCAAGAGTAAAAAAAAAAACCCCTGGGGGCTACGGAGAGCTCTACCTGCACTCACCTGCTCTATCCCACATTTCCTCCTGGAAATGGGGTTTTTCGAGCCGCCTTTGCGCTGTACAGGCGGCTCTTTACAGGCGAAGGGGCTGGCGGTCCCAAGAGACCGTCTGGTGGCTACGAAGAGCAAACCGGAAGTCATTTATTCTGCATTTTAATAGGGACCTACATAATTCACATTTTCAAAACTAATACATGAATTGAAACAGTTAAGTTCCATTGTTCACGCACTGTAAATTTTTGTTGCACTTATCCATTAAGGGAGAGGATGTATCGTATTAGGCAACATACATTGCAAATCATATTGCAGAAGGAACATGCCTCTCCAACAACACTGCACTTTCTCTTACCTAATCCAATCACAAAGATAATTTTCTTGAGACATATGACAGCTTGAGTTAATGTTGTATCCCAGACAGCAGGGTGACAGCTAATGTTCCTTAGCAACATACCTTGATTACAAAGTCCCGTAATTGCTTAGAATTTCATACTACAGGGCACAGTTATAGTGAATATTTAAATCTATAAGTAGGAATCAAATTAAACTAATCTGAAAATGCACATAGCCAAAATTATGTTTCATGAAAGACAAGCACATTCAGAGAAAATTATTGAAATGGGCTAAACGTGCATTCTATTCTTTTGTGGGCACTATAACATTCCTTACTTAGAAATCCATACAAGTTAATAACTAACATTTTCTAAGCCATTTTGCCTTTTGCAAATAGACAAATGCTCCCAAATATAATATCACTCTTTATAATGGGCAGAACCAGCTATTTGACGCTCAGCATTATTTTAGGGATGCCTCATCTGTTTTTAGGACATTAAGTTCTTTTATCTTATTGTTATTTACTTTTAAAATCTATGCTCTACAGTTATGTGCTTCAAACATTTAAATAAAATAAATAAATGAGTGCTCAAGGAAAGACTATATTAAATTTTACCATCTTGTCCCACCAGGCACAATGAATGGAGAACATTTCGTGTTTCCAGTGAAGTCTTTTTGTTTTCATTCTGGTCACATACATAACTGAAGAGAATTCAGAATTAACAGAGTTGGAAGGGACAGTGGAGATCTTGTATTCCACCCTGCCGCTCAGACTGGAGACCCTATATCAGTGATGGTTAACCTTTTTGGTGTTGAGTGCCCCAAGTGTGCATGTGGGTGCGAATGCACGCACGCATGCCCGAACCCCCAAAATGCAATGTGAGTGCCCCCTGTGCATGCCCCCTGCCCCATGCATGTGTGTGCACCCCCCATGCATACACCCCAGCCGCCCCATGCATGGGCCCCCCGTGCTCTTTTTTGGCTTCCAAGTTGGTACAGGAGGCTTTCCAGGCCCAAAACAGCGTGCAGGGGCACCGTGTGAGGCCCTCCACGTCCCATTTTGAGTCTGGAAAGCCTCCTGCCCAACCTGAAAGCCAAAACAGGGTACAGGGGTGCTGTGCAAGCCCCCCCCATACCCCATTTTGGGCCTGAAAAGCCTCCTGCACCAAGCTGCACCCCTCTGTGCATGTGCCCTGCCCCCCACACATGTGTGCCCTGCAGGCACCCCGCCCCCCACACATGCATGTGCGGCAGAGACCCGAAGACCAGCTGGCAGGTGGGATGTGCACACACATGTTGTCAAGTTTCCAAAAGATGCCCTAATTAATTCATGAGCCATGATCCAAACTTCAAATAAAATACAATCATTTATTAGGAGCAACATTCCGGCAATACTCGGATGCAGTTAGGACCGATCCCACGTAGATTTACATTCCCCTAGACCCTGTCTCTCCTCTCCTCTCTGGCCATATCATAAATCACATTCTCCAATTAACCACTTTGGCTGGCTGTGAAACCTAACACCCTCCTTCTGATTGCGGTTAGGAAGAATGTATGGAATTCACTTCAGTTCTCCCTCCCTCCTGCTCATGGCAACTTGAAAGCTTTGCAAGTTGACACATATGCAGTGGAGCTGAGTTGGGGAATTTATTTATTTATTTATTTACTTATTGGTTCGATTTATATGCCGCCCTTCTCCAGAGACTCAGGGTGGCTTACAATGCGTTAAGCAATAGCCTTCATACTTTTGTATATACCTGCTTAGTAGGGCTTTTGGCCCCCCCAAGCTGTGTTCTGTTTAAAACAAAGTCAGCTTATTGCCCCCACAATCCGGGTTCTCATTTTACCTACCTCGGAAGGATGAAAGGCTGAGTCAACCTTGAGCCTGGTGAGATCTGAACTTGCAGTAATTGCAGGCAGCTGGCAGTTAAGTGCTACTTAACAGCACTTTAGTCCGCTGCTCCACTAAGGCTCTTGGTGGCTGGCGTGCCCGCAGAGGGCACCTGTGGCACACATGCCATAGGTTCGCCATCATGGCCCTATACCATTATGGACAAATGGCTGTCCAATCTGTTTTGTAAAAACCTCCAGTAATGGAGAACCCACAACATCTGAAGGCACACCGTTCCACTGATTAATTGTTCTCATTGTTCTTCCTTTCTTTCTGTTTACTGTTCTTGCTTTGGTGGAAAGTAGCTAGTGACCATCGATCTGAGGCGGAAGATAGGCTATTTAATCCCTTCCCCCCCGGCTGATAGACAAAATTCATTCTGGTTAACTTTTCATTGGCCACATTCCAGTAGCCAAAATCAATAGGGCTTTGATCTTCAGTGTACCATTTGCTGTTGTGCGAGATTCACTTTCCTTTCTACTCCACTTTCTGCTATCCTATAATATTATGTCTGTGGTCTCATTTTAAAAAGCTAGTCTCAGAATAACTTTTGTTACTGAAGGCATTATTCCCACAGCAAATAACTTTGAATTATTCTGGAAATACTGAACTTTGAGAAAAGTTACTTTGAATGTACATATTTTGAACAAGCCATTGCAGAATATTAGCATTCATTCAGCATTTACACATAATTTGTAAAGCTATGGCATGTTTCCCTGTTATTTTGTAATTTTGCAGATGTTTGGATAAATAGTTTTGGGGTAGTTTGCTTCCATATTGAAAGGTGTAGCAATACAGGCCTAATTTCATTTCTTGTGTTTGTAGATTTTATTTTGCTCATTTGTTGACTTCAATAAGTTTGCAAAATCCTTCATCTTCCTTTCTGTTGTCTTAGTTTCAATTCTTGAACAAGAGAAAACGTGCTTGTTTTTGTTTTCCACCAGCAATGTTTGCCATCTTTGTAACTTTACCTCAGAACTTCTTACCTTGTTCTTCCATATTGAGAAAGTATTTTTTTTCTTTTAGTACTGTAGAGGCCAAGGTTGAGGAGTTTTGTTTTGTTTTTGCTTCACTTGAGTGTTGATGCAACAGGAATTGATTGATTAGCTTGTTACCTGAGCCTGATGTTATGGGCTGAGGGACTGGCTGGACCAAAGTCACACAGCTGTTTTTCATGCCTGAAGCTTGATTTAGAATTGTCCACAACTGTGTGTAGGTGTCAACGCATACCTATACCACAAAGGGGTTGTGTTGTGACTCCGACCCCTGAGCCTGTCCTAACAGAGGGAGAGGACTCAGAAGGTGAAGGAGAGGATTTGGCAAGGCCTCCCTCTCCAGGACCCTCCTCTCTGGCAATGCCTCAGGTTTGCTCTGAAGGCCAAGAGATATGCCAGGAGCAAGGCACTTCGGACCAGCCGCAGATAGAGAGTGAGGGGGATGAGTTTTGGCTGGATCCCAGTTAGCGTTGGAAGGATAAGCGCGCACTGCAGAGAAAGAGGTGTGAGCGGGTCAGAGATTGAGCTGAGTCACTGGACTATACCCCACAAGGGATAAAAGGGGGTGTGCCGGCTATTCAGGCTATTCAGACAGACAAATTGAAAAGCTCGGAAGTCATATTGTTTTTCTAGAACCCTGTTAGAATCTCTTTTTGGATTTCTTCGGACTGGACTTTGACAATTCTTTGCTTTGTGGAATTAATTTGGTATATCGGACGGAGGAGAAAAAAACCTCCCTTAGTGAGTAAAATCTCTTGGCAGGCAGTTCATGGGTCGCTGCCAAGTCTGTTATCTTAAAGGAATTCCTGACTGTTTGATTCATTAACTCCTGGCTGTCTGTTTGTGTGCGTGCGTGCGACGGGGACAGAACAGGTTGATGGGTAAGCATAGGTTGTAGATGGTTGCAGAGGAGCCAATGCGCTAACCTCTCAACTTTCAACTATGCGTTGTGTGGAATGTGCATCCTGTATCCTGATTGGCTGATATGCTGTTGGGAAGCGGGCAGCACATTCAAATAACAAAATGGCGACAGGACTTTAGTGCAACATCTATGCAACTGTCTCCAAACAAGAGACACATATCTTCCCTGATCTGAAGTGATTCAGAAGTCTGCTCAAAGTTTAAGGCCAGACTAAAACTCACTGTGTGGGGTTTCAAGCCTGGTGCCTTAACCACTAGACTAAATTATTTGTCTTGTTTTAAGTAGTTAACTGATATTTTGCAGACTGTGATCTCAGCTCATTGATATCTAGATCCCACAACCATTTTTGATTAATGAGAGGTAACATAGGTATGTGCTTAAATACTATGAGTTTGTTTCTCAGTTCTTTAGCAGATGTCATTTAAGAGTGTCTTGAATTGATTGCTACCAAAGCCCTACCATTGGGGACGGTACTGCATGGTTCTTGTAGTAAAATGATTGTTTTAATCCTCAAGAGTGTTTGGAAAACTCCTAATTAATTTCCTAATGAATGACATAGTGACATTATACCACCCATCTCCTTCCACTTATGACTGTATGACTGTAATTTTGTTGCTTGTATCCTTACGATTTATATTGATATTGTTTACTGACTATCATTAAGTGTTGTACCTTACGATTCTTGATGAACGTATCTTTTCTTTTATGTACACTGAGACCGTATGCACCAAGACAAATTCCTTATGTGTCCAATCACACTTGACCAATAAAAAATTCTATTCTATTCTATTCTATACCAATTTATCTGAATCTAGGAAAGACTGGATTTTTTTCTTAACAACAGTAACAAAAGTCTCTTTGACAGCCAAAAATAGATTGGCAGTCTTTTGCTGCTAAAAACATTGGATTTTGCAATCATAACCACACAACTTGGTTCTGACAGCAACACTTTTTCAAAAATCATTATTTCTTTGCTAATGTCACCCGTCGCTGACAAAGATATGAACTCCTCTCTAATATTAAATGTAGTGAAATTTCACACCCCCAAAAATAGTCAGCAATATTCCATATGACATTTATTTCCAGAATAGGTAAAGAATAGAAGACAGATTCAAAAGCAGAGCCTTTCAAAAATGATTCAAGATCTTCTACTGCTTTTTAAAAAATTCTCTCACACTGCCCCCTAAGATCATGAAAGTGTTCAAATATAGAAGTTCTAGTGTTGATAAGGCCACAGTTGTGATCATGCCCTTTGTTAAAAACTGGATATATGCCTTAGCTTAACAAAAAAAACTCAGCTTAACCAAATGACTAGATCTTATTTTAACTTTGTAAAAAATATTTTGCTGTGGATTCAATTATTTCTATGCTATTATTTTTATAATACATGATAGCCTTCAGTTTTTCATAATTGATCATCTCCTAGAGCAGTGATGGCTAACCTTTTTGTCATCGTGTGCTGATAGTGTGCATGTGCGCACATGCGCGTGCTGGCACCCATAATGCAATGAGCGCACAATGTCCCCCCATGTGGTCCACCCACCGCACATGTGTGTGTGTGTGATACCCCACACTCCCATGCCCCCTCACACCTCATTTTGGGCCTAGCAGGTCTCCCTGCAGCCCCCTGGGACCAAAAACGGGCCGCGAGGGGGGGCATGCTGCAGCCCTCCATGCTTCCCCACCCCCATGCATGCGCCTGCAACTTCCCACCCCTGTGCATGCACCTGTGACCCACTCCACCCACCCCGTGCTCATGCAGCCACGTCTCCCACATGTGCCCCGCCCCCACACATGCATGGCAGAGACCCAAAAATCAGCTGGCCGGAGGGATGGCAGAGCTGAGCAGGAGCAAGAGCTCGCGTGCCCACAGAGAGGGCTCTCTGTGCCACCTGTGGCATGCGTGCCATAGGTTTGCCATCACGGTCCTAGAGCGTTTCCCTTATTTGCTAATTTAGTCACTTTGTCAAAGAAGGCAATAAGATTTCTCTGGCATGACCTGTTGTTGACAAAACCTTTAACTGTCTTGTTCATTTCTACATGATTACAAAAGAACTGCTTGGTTAACTTTTCCCAGATTTTCAGATATTGATGTCATGTTGATTGACCTGTAGCTTCCCGAATTCACTTCCTCCCCTTTTTGTAGATTGGAACCACAAGAGCTTTTTTTCCCTAGTCCTCTGGTAATCCAAAAGGACTGCGCTCCAAAAGCACTGAAAGACTATGTTCAGTGGTTCCAAGATCACATTTGCCAGCTCCTTCAGAACTCTGGGATGTAATCCATTTCCTTCTGGCAATTTGAACTTGTCCAAAGTGGATAGGTGTTCTCTTAACATTTTATAAAATATATGAAGAATGGTTGCAGGGACTGGGTATGTCTAGTTTAATGAAAAGAAGGACCAGGGGTAACATGATAGCAGTGTTCTGATATCTCAGGGGTTGCCACAAAGAAGAGGGAGTCGAGCTATTCTTCAAAGCATCTGAGGGTAGAACAAGAAGCAATGGGTGGAAACTAATCAAGGAGAGAAACAACTTAGAACTAAGGAGAAATTTCCTGACAGTTAGAACAATTAATCAGTGGAACAACTTGCCTCCAGAAGTTGTGAATGCTCCATGTTAAGGATATTGTTGTGTTACCAACCAGCAGAGTAAGTGCACAGAGAAACGGTACTGAGAGCAATGAATACAATACATACAAACTGGTTTAACAAAGCTTTTACTTTGTAGTGAAAAACAATTGCATAGTCTTTTAGTCAATCCAAGTCTTTAGCCATTCAAATCAGTCCGAAGTTACAGATATCTTCTTACCAGACAAACAGCAGTTGGTAATAAACAGCAATTCACGCTGGTAACAAATCACGCTGGTAGCATATCCATCCACGTCTTCACACATGACAGTTACAGTTCCAATCAACAGTTCCAGTCAAGCAGCAAGTCAAGCAATGATGAGAGCAGGTCCAACAATGACTATAGCTCGGCTTCCTCCTTATATACAGTTTACACTAGTAATTATCCACTTAAGATAAATGAAGTCAGCAGTGCAATGACTCAACAGTACAATTAGGATAATTGCAGTCAGCATTCAGTCATTAATCATTACAATGACTCAGCAGTACAATTACTCAGCATTACTTTTAAAGTTACAGAATACATTTAAAGTGATAGAACACATATATTGCCTGGACAACTTGTTAGGCTACACCATATCCTAACACTTCAACACTGGAAATTTTTAAGAAGATGTTGGACAACTATTTGTCTGAAGTGGTGTAGGGTTTCCTGCCTAAGCAGGGGGTTGGACTAGAAGACCTCCAAGGTCCTTTCCAACTCTGTTATTCTATTCTATTCTATTCTATTCTATTCTATTCTATTCTATTCTATTCTATTCTATTCTATTCTATTCTATTCTATTCTATTCTATTCTTGTTTATCTTGACTTGCATTCCTATTCTGTTTCCTATGGTGTTAGTTTTTGTTAGGTCTGCGCATGTCATAGACCTGTACATTAAGGAAACTAAACAACCACTTCACAAATGCCTGACACCACACACAGGAGAACAAACTCCCCAGGACAGGAGTCAGCAGTTTATCTGCATCCGAATGAAGAGAGTCACACTTTTCAGGGCAGTAAAAGGTTCACATTCTCGACAGAGAGAACCCCTGGTTTGAAAGAAGATTCAAAGAGGCTATCTATATTAAGAGCCCACCCTCAACAGAAAGGGAGGGATACAACCCCACATATCTTCTGTTCACAATGCAAAGCTTTCCACATACATTTATCCTCTGATTCAGGTGACTCTGAGGAAACAGATAAACTCCCAAAAAGCTTCAAGGACTCCCAGAGTGCTAACACCTGACCCTAAAAGTGCTATCAAATGGATGACTGCAAAAAATATAACTCCTTCAATTCTCCTTTAGTTAGTCAGAACTCAAGAAGCTTCTTGGATGAGAAGCAAAAAGTTTTCAAAGGAAGAAAACAACCAGTTGCCTTTTGAAAAAAAAAAAAAAGAAAAAAGAAAGAAAGCACCTTTGGGACAACCATGATTTAGATGATTGAAAATCCATAGACATTCAGAGTCTTAGCTTTCCTGAATTCGACCTTGTAGATTCAGGCTATTTGCTAGTATTATGTACTCTTTCTATTTTTTATACATGTCCTTTTTGTCAGTATTTTATGCAACCATGCTGGCTTCATCTGGAGTCTCTCTTTTTTATTTTCCTGTGGTATTATGTTAAATTGAGTTTTTGTAATATTAATTTCAGAGTTTCTCAAGCATCTTGAATTGTTTTTCCCTTTAGAATTTCTGTCCATGGAATCCTTCCTAAACTCTCTTAGTTTGTTGAAATAATCTCTCTTAAAGTTTAAGATAGTAGTTTGACTTTGTTCAGTTACTTGTACCTACATTATGTTGAATTCCAGTATGATGTAATCACTCTCCCCCAAAGTTCCCGCAATTTCAATGCTCTATCATTTCATCCCTAATAGTAAGAATTAAGTTTCACAGAAACTGTAAGGAATATGCATAAAAAGCTAAGGAAAGATGGATCATTTAATAAATCAGAAATTTCTGCAGTTCACTGATTATATATTCAGGCTTATGACACTCAGGCTGTTTTTCTTTAAAGAATTTTACAGCTCTTAAAGGTTTGGGAATACCTAACAATTTTCTAATAAGGCATTCTAAGCATAATTTTCTTATGCTCATCCATGGTGCCAAAAATATAGAAAATATATTCCATATTCAGGATGGTGAGATGTAGTTTGCAACTTAAGTGTACATATTTGGAGAAAGATAAATGAGATACATGTATTAAACAGGCAGCTCTTTCTGCCCATGTAGTATTTATTCCAAAAGTTTTGTCCCTACTTGTTGAATTAAGAAGGGAGTCGGGAGAACTCTATCAGGTAATAGGAAAATAATTCTTAACTGGATTATTAGAATTACATCCCATTTTTGTCCCTCCCCCAGCCCCCAGAAACACTCTGCAGGTCATAAAATGGGCACATTTTTGGTGAAAACGGGACGCACGGAGGGTTTGGGAGGCAAAAAACGAGTCTGTTTTTGGCCTGCAAAGTGCTTTTGGGGGCCAGGGAGGACAATAATATGACATGCGGAGGCCAAAAACTGTTTTTCTTGTTTTTCTCCTCTAAACCTAAGTGTGTCTTATAGTCCGGTGCATCTTAGTGTCTGAAAAATGCAGTATATAGAACCCAGGCTTGAGTATTTAGAACATTTCTAAAATATATCTTTCATATTTTTAAATTCTATGATGCTTGATCAAGACAACAACTATATAGAGTACATATCTAAATATGTGCATATACTAGCATATTAATTATTGTGCATGTTTGCCCCCTAGTGATTCATGAACATTTATGCTTCTCTTTGCAGCATGTCTGCTTTTCAATTTAGAGATTATCACACAATGGAGAAAAAAAAACAGATAAAAGTTACACAGGAGCCTTGGTAGTACAGTGGTCTAAAGCACCCTGTTATTAAGACCAGCTGCCTGCAATTACTGCAGGTTCGAATCTCGCCAAGGCTCAAGGTTGACTCAGCCTTCTATCCTTTGTAAGGTGGGTAAATTGAGGACCCAGTTTGTGGGGGCAATTTTTTTTTTTTTAATTTGATTTATATGCCGCCCTTCTCCGGAGACTCAGGGCGGCTTACAGTGCGTTAAGCAATAGCCTTCATACTTTTGTATATTTATACAAAGTCAGCTTATTGCCCCCACAAACTGGGTCCTCATTTAACCTACCTTAGAAAGGATGGAAGGCTGAGTCAACCTTGAGCCTTGGAGAGATTCGAACCAGCAGTAAATTGCAGGCAGCTGTGTTAATAACAGGGTGCTTTAAACCACTGTAGTACCAAGGCTCTTTTGAAAGTCAAATAAAGTCAAAGTCAAATAAGCTGACTTTGTATAAATATACAAAAGAATGAAGGCTATTGCTTAACGCATTGTAAGCCGCCCTGAGTCTCCAGAGAAGGGCGGCATATAAATCAAATTAAAAAAAAAAATCTCAAAATGTCAGGAGCACAGTGCACATACAGTGCATAGTAAACTTTATGGAAAGTTTATAAGAATTTACAAGTAACAGAAATTAATTGTGCCACAGCAGAAGAAAATAGGGAGTTATTTATCTTGATTTTAAAGTTCACCTTCCTCTCACTGACTCCTAACATTTACTCAACAGTTCAGAATCTTCTGTTTGTTCACCAACAAACTGAACCTTAAAAAAAAAAAACTGCTTGTGACTTGTGCGGTTTCATTACATAGGAAAGCTATTATTAGATCCCACACAGAGGGGTCCTTCAGAAATTGTACACACTTCTAAAGAGTAATTTTACTTCTCAAAAAAAAAAAAAAAAAAGGAGGGGAGGATCAAATTGGAAATATTTTAGAAAACAAGATTTTGCATTAATCTGCAATGATGGGAATCCTGATGGACAGTGTTGTGACAGATATGGCCCTTGGCCATCATCTCACAAACTCTTTGAGAAGAAGGCAGCAGCGAAATGCTACCGGTTCGCACCGGTTCAGGTGAACCAGTAGTGATAAAAACTAAAAAAAAGCTACCAATTTGTCTGAACCGGTATTTCCGACGATCAGCTGTGCCGCACGATTCAAAATAGCTAGAAAGTAGGAAATCCTGCTTCCTAGTGAATCTACATCACGAGGCGTAGCTGTTTCCCTTCCTCGCTGTTCTATTTACCTTCCCAAGCTTCCTTTTTCTGCGTGCAGCACGCATTTGGCATGCACATGTGCCAAATGTGCAGCACGCGTTTGGCATGCACCATGCATGCACGGGCAGCAAACCAGTGGCAAACCAGGGAGGATTTCACCACTAGAAGAAGAGGATTGTGTGGGTTAAGAGTTCTAATTAAAGAACACAGCAATATAAACAAGATTGCACACCTGTATTTCTCCCAATTTTTCACTTATTCTACCATGTTATGATCTGTTCCGTCCCAC
This sequence comes from Pituophis catenifer annectens, assembly GCF_029215685.1. Lineage (NCBI taxonomy): Eukaryota > Metazoa > Chordata > Lepidosauria > Squamata > Colubridae > Pituophis > Pituophis catenifer. Next base: position 14,382,948 of record NW_027256888.1, read on the forward strand.
ACTGAAATGAGAATTCACTATAATCAGAATAAGCATTTTTCTTACTTCTCTAGCTTCTGGGCAAGCATCCTGTAGCTAAATGAGCAGATCTACCAAGCTCTTTTGCACCTGCTCATGGATATTGCTTTATCTCCAATAAAAGAATTTGCTCAGCTAACCAAGCATTTCCAGCGCTCTCTGTCTCATCAAAGAACCCTCCTGACAAAAACGAATGCTTCAATATTAGAAATCAGAAGCGCTTTCATAATTTGATATCTCTTGAACAGAACTCATTGTTTTCTCTAAATGTGGAAACGAAACATCAAAGACTTGAATCTCCAAATTTATTATCTGTGGATCTGTAATCTTTGTTATTTAGCAAATGTGGCATTATTGTGGTACATAAAAAAAATCCCCTTCTACATACTCATCAACAGTATGCAAGCCACACTTTACTGGGTAATAATATTGGCTCAGTACCAGCAATTAAGGAAAGGTTGATGGCTATCATTCAGCAATAACACTTGGTAGAGGCTCTTGTACTACCTGTACAACTGGTAGAGGCTCTTGTACTACCAAGAGCCTTGGTAGTACAGTGGTCTAAAGCACCCTGTTATTAAGACCAGCTGCCTGCAATTACTGCAGGTTCGAATCTTACCAGGCTCAAGGCTCAAGGTTGACTCAGCCTTCCATCCTTTCTAAGGTAGGTAAATTGAGGACCCAGTTATGGGGGCAATAAGCTGACTTTGTATAAATATACAAAAGGATGAAGGCTATTGCTTAGCACATTGTAAGCCGCCCCGAGTCTCCGGAGAAGGGCGGCATATAAATCAAATTAAAAAAAAAAACCCCACTTATAATAGTTTTGATCATCACACATATATTAGTAGGAATTCAACCAATTATGCAACCTAAAGGCTCTTGAAAGATCAGCAGTGTTTGTTCTCTGATATCTGCTACTTACATCATCAAAAAAAACAACAACACAAACCTTTAGGCTTGTATTGTGATGTTGATGGCAGCAGAAGCTCTAATGGATGAGAGTTGGACAAGATCTTTAATATTCTTGCCATTGGCTCTTGCCTGATGTTTGAATAGCATGGATTTGTTAGAGACTTCAGGCAAAACTCTATCATTAGCTCCTCTTTTGGAGGAACTGAAAGGAATAACATCATTTTTATTATGTTGCCTGCCTAATCAATTCTAGTGAATAAAATATAAAGGCAGACCATACAAAAGTTTATATTATGAAACCTGAAACCAAATTCATTCAGTACTGATGGTGCATTATGTACTTCATTAGTACCTGTCCAAGCTTACCTTCCAAGGAAGACTGTGGACCGCATTGCAGGTTTCTCTAATGCTATACATTTGGATGATGCTGTTGTTGTCATTAAGGAGAACCTTCATGGCGGCATAGATTTTTTTCCATTAAAATTTCTTTTTTAAAAAAAGTGGCTTCCTCTAATCTGAACAGAACAATAGAGAAGGATAACTTGCAATCTATCTTTGATTCTTGCAAATCAAAGCAGAATGACTCTTACAGAGTGGAAACCTTAGAAGTCATTTAAATACTTCGGGCAAATTCAAGTAACCACCTCTCCATACCAGTGATCTGGTGGCATTTATTTCTTACAGATGTGTCAAAAGATTATTCTCATTTTACAACCAGTCAGTAAACAATCATTCAAAGTTAAGACACAAAAAGGGCACTGACGACTCAGATTTGAAATTCTGATAGTTGGGGCCCCTCCATGGTCAAATGACTGAAGTTTGCATGCTTGGCCACACCTGACTGCATTGGACGATGTTTTTGCCGAAAACCAGCACTTACTTCTGGTTTATGGCAAAACCACACTCACAAAATGATAATAAACTCTGATTGTTCACATGACGAACAGATTTTAAGGTCATTATGCGATACAACCATAATGGGCAGGTTCCATTATACTTGTATGCCAAAGATAACCTGTAATTGTTTCAGTCCAGTCTTCTTCCTGTCCGGTCATACATTATTTCAATGTTTCCTTGGTTCTGTTTGATGCAATTGGAGTAAGCAAAGTTGGGATAAAAATCTAGAACAAATGAATACTGCCTTAAAGCTATGAATGTCTCCACTGTAGCTTTTCTTTACATCTCTACCCTCCTTTTCTAGCCATTTGTTAAATTCTTATGTAGCAGTTCCATATTTCCACAAAATAAGCTGAGAATAATAAAAAAAAATAAAAAAAAAGGCTTCTATCTGCTAAATCTGGTCACTTCCCATATTCCCTACTCTATTTTCAAGGGAAATAAGTAGTCATCGGTATTGCATCAGCAGGCCAAATCTCTGTCTCTCAACTTTCTCCATATTTAGCTATTTGCAAAAAACATAACGTCTGCAAAAAAATGCAGCGTAATCCTTCTTCCAACCTTCCTTGTGTAAAAAGGGATAATCAAATAAGTCTGGAATCAATCTCCCAGGAAAGGAATCCATTATGCACATCTGCATTGCTCTGAAATTGAGAAAATGTTCATATTAGTGGTAGAAGATGTCCTTCCAGCTAGACAAGTTAAACATCATCTTTTAAAGCCTCATTCTAAAACAGATGTTTGTATTTTACCTCCCTAGAGAAGCAAATCATTTGTGTTGCTCCTCAGCATCTATGAGCATCTCCCAGCCATTGTCTTTGTCTAGTGTGTCCAAGATGTGGGAGTCACACTTTGCCATTTTCATTATATTTTGAAACAGGGGTGGGCTTCAAAAATTGTAGCAAGGGGATCTCTGCCTGGTTGCTATGTGGGCATGGCCATGGTGGGTGTGGCCTAGTTGGCCTCCTGCACCATGGCATGGAGGGGTGTTTTTGCCCTCCCTGGGCTCCAGAGGCTTTCGTTGAGCCTCCAGGCAAAAACAGCTTTTCCAGGCCCTCTGGAGCCCGGTGTTGTGGCTCCCTTACCTGAGCCTGTGCTATTGACAGGAGAGGACTCTGAGAGTGAAAGAGAGGATTTGGCAAGGCCTCCCTCTCCAGGACCCTCCTCTCTGGCAATGCCTTCGGTGTCCTCCGAAAGTCAAGAGATAGGCCCGGGGCCAAGCACATCCACGCAGCCACAGGTGGACAGTAATGAGGAAGATGAGTCTTGGCTGGACCCTCGGCAGCGTTGCAGAGATAAGTGCATGCAGCAGAAGAAGAGGCGTGCCAGGGATTAGGCTGAGTCACTGGACCACACCCCACAGGGTATAAAAGAGAGTGTGGTGGCCAGTTCAGCTCTGTGACAAGCAAAAAACAGATATCGGACGACCTTTTTTGTATTTACTGGACTTTGTTGATTATTGTGTATTGGCTTTGTTCCCGGACGAAGGGAGAAACTCCCCCCTCGTGAGTAAAGAATACCTGGCAGCTAGCCACTGGGTTGCTGCCAATTCTGATACTGGATAAACTGTTGTCGGCTGAGTTCTTTAACTGTTGCCTGTCTGTGGGGGTGCATGTGTGAGATGGGGACAGAACACCCGGAAACAGGCCCGAATTTCTGATAGGCCCGTTTTTCACGCTCCCCAACCCTCCGCGCATGCCCTGCATTTACCTGCATCCAAAACGGGCCACATGGGGACTCCTGGGAGGGGAGGGGCGGGAGGGGCCAGCCAGGAGTGAGATTTGGGGATTCTTTGAACTGCACAGAATCCTAGCTAGAGGTTCTCCTGGATCCTTGCAAACCACCAGCAGCCCACCCCTGTTTTGAAGGGCTTCTACTGCCATACTGTCAGCAAATACATTATATGGTACAGTTGGACCGTAGGCTGATTCTAGTTCCATCCATAAGATGACAACACCGATGGAGAATCAAGATGGGATGCCAACACAAAATGTTTGTTCTTTGCACCTTACAGTTCCCATATGTGAGACAAATGTTATTTCTCAATTGCTGTGCCTATTAATGGCTTTTGGAATGGACAAGTGGGTGAGCCAATCAGAAAGCAGCTAATGGGTTTGAATTTCCAGGACTTTTATGTTCCCTCCCCTAACTGTCACAGTTGACAGTATAAAAGGAGATTCTTGACCGAAAACCGTTGGCAGTTCAGTTGGCAGTCCAAATGGCAGTTCAGAAGGCAGTTGGCAGTTAGGAGTGTTCTGTTCAGCTCTTCTGTTAGAAAACTGTAGTCAGTTAGAAGTCAGTTAGAGGGTAGTTCTGAAGGGCAGTTTTGATGCAGTTCTGATGGTTTACAAGACTCTTTCTTCTGAGGAAGAATAGTTAGAACTAACATCACTTAGAGTAATTACATATATATATATATATATATATATATATATATATATATATATATATATATATATATATGTATAAATATATATATATATATATATATATATCTGACAGGATATTTAATATTTGAACAGATATTGTTTTTATTTTTATGTAAATAAAAACATTTATTGTTAACTGCTTCAGAGGCTCATTTGTTAAAGTAGATCTTAATAGAAATAAAAGTTTTACGGCACATTGATTTATTTACACCTCGACACCATACCTCTTTATGCCGTTCAAACAATGTTTGAACAGTCCATCAAAGCTTAGTACTTTTCACATACCTCCTGGTATGTTTCTACCAAAATATAGGAGCAAATTCATATGCTAAGAAGAGGGTTATTAACCATTATGTATACTGCCCAGTTGTAATCTGGGTTGCATTGCCAGAAATGAAAGGCTGCATTCACTTTGATGGAAAATATGGAAGAAATTTGATAGAGAGACAGATGTCTCATTTCTTGAATTCATCCATTGTGGGGACCTTGCTGGGAAAAACACTCAGTACTTTAGGTTATAGAGTATCATCTGCAGCCAAGGACATCCAGAGGGCTCAGATTTCACTGATTTCAGTGAAAAAATAAAGAATCATAATTGATTTTGGTAGTTACTGTATTAGTAGTTAACTTTTAAACCCATAAAGGATCTTATTACTCAGAATATCATCCTACAGTAAATTTTGGATTATCATTAATGGAAAAGATGTCATGCTGAATCTTCTTGCTTAATTCACAAACATTATATGAGAAACGAAAGATAATTTTATTTATAGCTACTTAATGTTTCTTTATTGAGAAACATTGACTTTTCATTTTGGAATCAACAAAGGAAAAAAAAAAAAAGAACCCAGTAAAATTGTCAATGGAAATGGCATAGGGACTTGCTCCGTCCACTCCAAGCATCGGCCTGGTATTGCAGTCAATGGTATTCGTGTTTTTGAAAACCTTCTCCAAGGAGTAGCAGCATACATGCAATGAATTACAGTTTCAATGGATCCCTATGGATCCCTGCCATCCTACAAAATAGGTATCATATATACTGTGTTGTTGTGACTCCGACCCCCGAGCCCATTTTATCGGAGGGAAAAGGTTCTGAACATGAAGGAGAGGAGTTGGCCAGGCCTCCCCCTCCAGGACCCTCCTCTCTGGTGTCTCCCGAAGGAGAAGAGATTGGCCAGGAGCCAGGTATCTCCTCGCAGTTGGACAGTGACGGAGATAAGTCTTGGCTGGATCCATGCCAGCGTTGGAGAGACAAGCGCACGCAGCAGAAAAGGAGGCATGCCAGAGATTAAGCTGAGTCACTGGACCACACCCCACAGGGGATAAAAGGGGGTGACTCTGTGACGGACAAAACTAACTACTAGCGAGTCACATTGTATCTTCGAAACAACGTTATCTGCCTTGGATTTAATACGGACTGGACTTGACAATTCTTGAACTGTGTGTATCTTGTTTGGGTTTATCTGTCGGAGGAACAACCCCTCCCTCTATGAGTAAAGTTCTTGGCAAGCAGCTACTGATTGCTGCCAAGCCTCTTATCGAAAGAATTTGTTGTCTGCCAGTTTTATTTAACCCCTGACTATCTGTTTGTGGGTGTGTGTGAGACGGGGACAGAACATGTGTTTCCCCAAAAATAAGACCCTGTCTTATATTTTTTTGAACCCTGAAATAAGTGTTTGGCCTTATTTTTGGGGAGGTCTTATAATTTTGGGATGCGTGGAGCAAGATAGGGCTCTTCTTGCTGTTTTACCTGATTTCCAGCTCTGTTTTTAAATATTTTCGGGGATGGCTTATTTTTGAGGGTAGGCTTATTTTAGCACATGCGCTCAAAAGCCCGATTGGGCTTATTATCAGGGGATGTCTTATTTTCGGAGAAACAGGCTATCATAGATCCGTGATGGCAAACCTATGGCATGTGTGCCAGAGGTGGCATGTAGAGCCCTCTCTGTGGGCACGCGTGATGTCGCCCCAGCTCAGCCAGCTGGTCATTGGATTTCTGACATGTGCATGTGTGCCGGCCACCTGGTTGTCGGGTTTCCGGTGCTCTGGTGCGCACATGCACATGTGCCTTCCAGTTTGGGCACTCTGTGCCTAAAAGGGTCACCATCACTGTCATAGATGCTCCACATGATAAACAATCTTGGGCATTCAATAATATGGTCCTTTGATAGTATTTAAAAAAAAAAACCCTTCCTGTAATCCGTTAACCAAATATTTAAGAACAGAGATGCTCATGAAGCACACATAGAGCTGTATAAAAATCACAACCTCAATAAATCTCTACGTTTTGAAAAGTAAACCCCAAAGTCCTTTCCTCATGATATTCTCAATGAGGAAGATAATATCTTTGAAGATATTATACTCATATTTCTGCCTCTAGTATAACCCTAGAAACTTGTGCCCTCTGACTTTTTTAAAAAATGTTATTTTAAACAAACTGTAGTATATTTCTAAGTAATGTTTTATTTTCTTGAGTTATTTTATTTCCAGAAGCCTCTGGGCCCTATCTCAACTACAATTAGATTCTTTGGAAATAAAAGTCATCAGTAGTTACAGTTCAATAATTTATTTGGAAATATACTCACTTGTATAAAAATAATAAACAAACAAACAAACATGAAAATATCAGCTTGTAATGAGGAGAACTAAGAATGAGGAGCAACCTTACTGACTGAAAAATACACTTTCAAAATAGGTACATCATTATATATTGATTTTGCGTCAATTTGAGAGATGACCTTGCAAAAAGACCTAAATTGCACACCTGGAGATAAAAATGATCAGAAAATTGAGCAAGTGAAATTCCTTTTTTTTTTTTTTATTTGATTTATATGCCGCCCTTCTCCGAAGACTCAGGGCGGCTTACAATGTGCTCAGCAATAGCCTTCATCCTTTTGTATATTTATTTAAATATTTGGGCATGGTTTTCCTTAGCTCCACTAAATACAGTGCACATCAAAATTACGTTATTCAAAATGCTCAAAAAATAGTGGTAGCAATTCAATCTTTTAATTTTTCCGGAGGAGCACAGTATATTCCAGCAGCACTGAAGTTATTACTCAGCTATATGTTCCTCAGCTGAGACCTTACTCCAGTGGTGGGTTGCTCCCGGTTTGGTCTGGTTCTATAGAACCGGTAGTAAAACCGGTGGGAGGCTCCGCCCATCTGCCACAACGTCATCATAGGTGATCTGCGCATGCGCACGGTCCCGTTGCAAACCAGTAGTAAAGGTAAGTAGAACCCATCCCTGCCTTACTCCACTTTTACTCCTCTGGAAAGGATGCAATCCAAATTCTAAGACCTCTATTAGAGGTAGCACACTGCATCCCAAATGCAGTACTAAGGAGAAGGGGGCAGGATTATCTAAAGCTGAAACAGATGCATCGACTTACATGCATTGGTTAAAATTATTCTCCCCCCCACCCAGGTTTGAGTTTTCTCCTTATAGAAGACAATTTTGAATAATTATGGTTCAGGACCATTTCACAAAAACTATGAGTGTGCACTTAGTGCACGCAAACAACATATCTAAGATCTGGATATCCAACAAGATCAGGCTGCTCTTCCCAAGAATGTTTTTTGAGCAGTCAGACTCCCTCTTTTAAAGCAAAAAATACTTACCTTGTATAATTGTTTCCCAAATCTGAAGGGCATTAACCTTAGTGTGATGCAATGCACTTCAAACAATAGTTTTGGAAAGCCAATACACAAAAATGCCATATGAGCTGAGACTCTACCTCCAAGGGGCCATTGAAGCTACAGCTCAGGTCCTGCTATATTGTATCTTCTATAAGGACTCACAAACTCACTTTATAACACTTTTCACCTAACAAAATACCCTGATCAGATCAGTACAAAGTAGTTTCTTTGAATATAGGCCAAATTAGCAGGCTGTAACTGCCCACTGGTAATCCACCACAAATTGTAATATATGACTTTGTCTCTTTTTCATTTTTGTATTATTATTGTTTTTAATGCTTTTATTTGAAATGCTAATCTGTGACCATAATAAAAATTGATTGAATACTATAATAGTTTTTCATCATCCTCAAAGTTATCTAGACCTAAAACAAGAATATTGGTGGGAAAGAACAATCCCAATAGTTTTTTTTCCTAGAAATCCCTTGTTCCAAATAAGATCTGATATTTCTATGTATATTTAGCCTGTATTTCTATGTTAGGCTAAAATAACTATTTTCACTCATTAAATTCAGTCTAGGTGCTAATTACTGATATGGCAATGATTCAGGAAACCAAAAGCTAATAAAGCATAAAAGAAAGTGCAAATGAGAATACTGAACACTGTTGGAAAAAAAAGAGGCCTCCGCATTCTGCAATAATCGAATACTAAGGGGCAGGGGTGGGCTGCTGGGGGTTCGCAGGGGTTCGAGAGAACCTCTATCTAAAATTCTGTGCAGTTCAGAGAACCCCCAAATCCCACTCCTGCCTGGCCCCGCCCACCCCTCCCCTCCCAGGAGTCCCCATGTGGCCCATTTTGGATGCAAGTAAGTGCAGGGCATGTGCCGAGGCTCGGGGAGGGCGAAAAACGGGCCTACCAGAAGTTTGGGAAGGCCAGAAACGGACCTGTTTCCAGGCTCCAGAGGGCCTCCAGAGCCTGGGAGGCCATTTTCGCCCTCCCGGAGGTTCAAGGAAAGCCTCCAGAGCCTGGGGAGGGCAAAAAAAAGCCCCCCCCCATGGTGCAGGAGGCCAACTAGGCCATGCCCATCATGGCCACAACCACCCAGCAACTGGGCAGAGAACCCCTTGCTAAAATTTTTGAAGCCCACCCCTGCTAAGGGGGATCACGGTATAAAACACTATCCACAAATTCAGAAGTGCCAGATCTTAGTAAGCACAGAGGAAGCTGTTGTGAAAAGGCCATCTATGGAATATGTCAATTTATTATATCAAAAAATATTTCACCCAAAAGATAGAATATTTTGAGCCATAAAAAATGAAACTTATATAATAATAGCATTGCACAAAAACAGATGCTGTAGGAAAGAAAGAAGCGGGGGGGGGGAATAGATTAACTGAATTGAACTGCAAGTTTGTCCACTTGGTTCATCTGGGAATTTATGAAGGTTAAAGAGTTTTTATTGTCTGTACTGCCCATTTAGTCAATTAATTTGATAAAGTTATTTAAGTACTAAAGGTTTACAGTACAGTACATGAAGGTTTTAATGAGAAATGTTTGCTATCTCTGAACCAGGTAATTGAAGCATAATTAATTTTTTATACCTTTTGTGTGAAATCTTTTTTTTATGTGTGATTTCATTTCTGACATTAATGGTTACACAGAAATTCTAGTTGTCAGTATAGCAATTAACTAACTTTCTAGTGCATTCCCCTAGAAATTCCAATGTTTGAAGAATTTAACAATAAATTTCTTCTTCCAAGAGCAAGCTATCACTCACATCACAGAGGAAATCCAATTATTATTTGGTTCCTAGCTGGGCACATCACAAGATCTCATCTTAAATACATCAGAATAGGATTGTATTGTTGGTTTTTAGGATTTCTATTTAACTTAAAAATCAATCACACATTACCTATTAAGTATATACAATGGGCTGGAGGGTAATGAGAGTATTTGGGGATTGAGGATTGAAATTCTCAAGAAGAACATGAGAGCCCACATACAGGTAATAGAATGACTTGAAGATATGAGCTATTACATACATATAGGTAACAAATTGGTGGGGAGGAATAAAGGGAGAACATGTTTACACCAGGGGTGGGTTCTACTTACCTTTACTGCTGGTTCACAACAGGATCACGCTCATGCGCTCGCTTCTGCGGACGTATCTTGCTTCTGTGCATGCACAGATCACTTCTCATGATGTCAGGATCAATGGTCGGAACCTCCCGCCGGTTTTACTACTGGTTCTATAGAACTGGTCCAAACCGGGGGCAACCCACCACTGGTTTACACCCCCTCTTCATCACAATATTCTTCTTATCGAATGGTTCAGCTTAAAGAACTAAAAACTATTTATGAGCTATATTCATTTTTTTAAAAAAATAGCACATTTTACAAGTCAATTATATATAGCTGGGTGCAGTGGTGAAATCCAATTTGTTTTACTATCGGTTCTGTGGGCGTGGCTTGGTGGGTGTGGCTTGGTGGGCGTGGCAGGGAAGGATGCTGCAAAATCTCCATTCCCACCCCACTCCAGGGGAAGGATATTGCAAAATCTCCATTCCCACCCCACTTTGGAGCCAGCCAGAGGTGGTATTTGCCGGTTCTCTGAATTTCTCAAAATTTCCACTACCAGTTCTTCAGAACCTGTCAGAACCTGCTGGATTTCACTCCTAGCTGGGTATTATCAGCATATTGATGATATCTCAGTCTATGGTGGCTGATGATCTAATGGTTAGATTCTAACCCATCAGTTTCATGTAGCTATACACCATTTTAGTTGGGCTTGGAGGCCAGAATGCATCTGAGAAACGACATCTCAGATATCTGAGCCCTGAGCTATACAAGTTTTTATACACAATTATCAGAATGTTGAGCTGTACTTGAAAACACACTGAATACAGTTCCAACAGCAGCAATGTTACACTGCAGAGACAAGGCCCTAAGGACATGGACTGCTTATGGGCAATAGACGGCAAAAATACTAGAGTCTTAACAAATTATTGATTTTTTCCACATCAGTCAACATCAGTTCATACAAAGATATGTGTGTTTCTGTCCTTCTGTTGACTTCTAGCAATTCTGAGGGAACCTATTATTTGTTTTGTTGATATGATATTTACACATGCAGATGGCAATCAATAGAGCCTTGGTGGTACAGGGGTTTAAAGCACCCTGTTATTAAGCTTATTAAGACCAGCTGCCTGCAATTACTGCAGGGTTCGAATCTCGCCAAGGCTCAAGGTTGACTCAGCCTTCCATCCTTTCTAAGGTAGGTGAAATGAGGACCCAGTTGTGGGGGCAATAAGCTGACTTTGTATAAATATACAAAAGGATGAAGGCTATTGCTGAGCACATTGTAAGCCGCCCTGAGTCTTCGGAGAAGGGCGGCATATAAATCAAATTAAAAAAAAAAAATAAATAATCATTTATGTGTGCTGCCTTAGTCTTAAGCAGCAGGTTGAAGTACATAATAAGACATAAAAGCCAGTCTGAAATTGAATATCTGGTGTGATGTACAGGACAAGCTTAAGTAGGTCACAATTCTCACATTTTTGCAGCCTGCTAAACTTGTTTATTTTTAATATCCTGCATCAATAGAAAATCTTGAAATTAAGCAGATACGCCCATCCAATCTATTAATATTCATTCCTCCAAAGCACTGTAAAATCCTTCCTATCTTTTTTATGATATTAATGCTTCAGTGGAATTAAGGATAGATTACTCACCTTATTTTAATCAAGATCAAAGTGCAAAACCAAAAGAACAAGAAGACAAAAAATAAAATTGGGAGTCAGGCTTATGAGTAAGGCCAGATGTGAAAGCCAATGAAAATACTTTGGAGAAATGTTGATTTTCAAAGATGTAAAATTCACAAGGGAAGAAAAAAACAACACACTATCCTTCCTGTGGTTATCTTCATCAGACAGAGGCAACAATGGAATTATTAGAAACTAGTGGTGGTATTCAGCCGGTTCTATCCGGTTCAGACGAATCGGTAGCAGTGGCTGTGGGAGGCTCCGCCCACCCACCCTGACATCATCACATCCCGTTTTGATGCTTGTGCAAGGTTGACTAAGTCTTCCATCCTTCCAAGGTGGGTAAAATGAGGACCCAAATATGCTGACTCTGTAAACTGCTTAGAAAGGGCTGTAAAGCACTGTGAAGCGGTATATAAGTCTAAGTGGTATTGCTAGTGCTAGTGCTATTCTGTCTCACCTCTGAGAAATGAATAGTCATTTATAATTTATGATATGATTCCTTTCTATGTTTTACAAGAGGGGAGGGTAACAAAGGAAGGAAGGATAACAAGAAAGAGATAACAAAGCATTTCTGAACACTGATAATGAACAATTCTGCATTCAAGAATATGCATAAACAGGCCAGTGTGGCAGCACACGGTAGAAATATGCTACTTAGAAACAGACATGTTTCCATTACATTTTATAAAGGATAAATATCTATGCTTGTCTACAACTATCAAAGGGACTTGATTAAGGGGTTGATTTGAATTCAAATAACTGACCCAGGAGGAAAGATGAACTGTAACTATGAACCATATGAATAATCTTGTTAGAATAGACATTTCTTTGGGGAATACACAAGTGAACAAGGAATTTGCTTTAAAAAGAATAAAAATAAAATAACCAGATCATGGCATTTTCAAGTGGAACTATAAGTAAGGTTTGTGTAAGTAGAATCATAGACCTGTAGTTGGAAGGAGATCATTCAGTTCAAATACACTTGATGCAAGGTCAACCTTGAAAATGTAAGGACATATGTGTTTTTGTTTTTGAATTTTCATACAATATATTCATTGCACATTTGTAATTCCTTAGAATCCCAAGCAAGAAGATACAAAAAATGTCCTAATATGCTTAAGAGTGATTGGGAATTGTGATGGGATAGAGCACACTGGCACTACAAATCCTGTTTTGGTGGCCATTTTTGGAAGACTATGATACTAACCACGGTGGCTCACTGGTTAGAATGCAGTATTGCAGGCTACTTCTGCTGGTCACTGGTTGCCAGCAGTTTGGCAGATCAAATCTCACCAGGCTCAAGGTTGACTCAGCCTTCCATCCTTTTGAGATGGGTAAAATGAGGACCCAGATTGTTGAGGGCAATATGCTGACTCTGTAAAATGCTTAGAGAGGGCTGTAAAAGCACTGTGAGGCAGTATATAAGTCTAAGTGCTATTGCTATGCGCGGGTAATTACGGGGGTTTCTTGATACTCCCGTGTAACACCTCTCCTGTGTGAGCTGCACTGGCTGCCGGTGGCGTTCCGGATTCGTTTCAAGGTGCTGGTACTTACCTATAAAGCCCTTCATGGCTTAGGCCCGGGGTACTTGCAGGACCATCTCCTGCCGCTCTCCCATTGTCCCGTGTGCTCTCACAGAGTGGGCCTCCTCAGGGTGCCGTCGGCCAAACAATGTCGGCTGATGGCCCCCAGGAGGAGAGCGTTCTCTGTGGGAGCCCCGACCCTCTGGAATGGATTACCCACCGAGCTCAGGACAGCCCCTGACCTCCTTTCCTTCCGCCGCGAGCTGAAGACGTGGCTCTTTCGTCAACTCAACTGATCCGTTTTGGGTGTACATTGTTATAATTTTAAATTGTTTTAATTGGGCTGTTGATTTTAATTTTATTGTGATTTGTATTGGAAATTGTCATTTTTGTAAGCCGCCCTGAGTCCCTCGGGAGAAAGGCGGCATATAAATCGCAATAAATAAATAAATAAATAAATAAATAAATAAATAAATAAATAAATAAATAAATAAATACAGAATGATTGCTGATCTCCAGTGAAGATGGTTTTGTTCAGCAGCAAACTAGACATTGCTTTCCTAAATATATCCCTTGCCAGTTGCGGTATGATATATTGCACACTGGGAAGAGATCTTGTCATTATCTACATAAACACTTCAAAGACACTGTGAAGGAAACCCTATGCCACTTTGACATTCTAGCAAGGGAACTGCTGATAAGCTGGTACTATATAAGCTTGAGCTGCCTTGAAAACAGGCATCACCAAACATGATAGAAAATTGTGAATAGCATCTATCAGCTGTAAACAATCAGATCACACATGAAGAGTTCCATTAATTGTTTTTGTTAATGAAGAGGGCAATGGCAAAATATTTCTGGAAAAAAAAAACTTGCCAAGAAAACTGCAAGGATTTGTCCAGGCAGTCTCTGAGAATCAGGCATATTTGAATGGAAGAAAAGAAATCAACAGGATTTTGGAAAAAATTCATGGACACAGCCTACCGACTGCTTCATGTATGTGTTAAGTGAATTAAAGAAAATTGTTGAGTGCACAAGAGGTACCCCACATTCAAGCACCCAACAATTACCTATAAAGCCCTATATGGCTTAGGCCCAGGATACCTGGCGGACCATCTGCAGCCAATGACAGCTCCCCATTGCCCGGTGCGTTCTCACAAGGAGGGCCTCCTTGGGGCCCCATTGGCCAGAGAGTGTCGACTGGTGACTCCCAGGGAGCGGGCCTTCTCTGTGGGCGCACCTACTCTGTGGAATCAGCTCCCCCTGGAGCTCCGGCTGGCTCCTGACCTTTGCTCCTTCCGCCATGATCTTAAAACATGGCTATTTGGCCTGGCCGGATTGGACTGAAGGGGTTTTTAAATGTGATTTTAACGGGTTTTTATATCTGTTATATTTTATCATTGAATTTGTGTATTTATTGTTGTGAGCCACCCAGAGTCCTTTGGAGAGAGGGCGGCATACAAGCCCAAGAAAGAAAGAAAGAAAGAAAGAAAGAAAGAAAGAAAGAAAGAAAGAAAGAAAGAAAGAAAGAAAGAAAGAAAGAAAGAAAGAAAGAAAGAAAGAAAGAAAGAAAGAAAGAAAGAAAGAAAGAAAGAAAATAAATAAATAAATAAATAAATAAATAAATTTGAACCAAGGATAGGTTCTACTTACCTTTACTACTGGTTCCCAGTGGGGCCGCATGCACAGAAGCTTCCTGATGATGTCCAGTCAGTGGGCAGAGCCTCCTTCCAGTTTTACTACCGGTTCTATAGAACCGGTCTGAACTGGGGGCAACTCACCACGGATTTCATCTGTCATCACCCAGCCATATCATTTTAGAAAGAAATGGGACCACTGTTGCATAATGTTTTCAATTCCCAACCTTCACCTACCCAATGATACCATGAATGGAGGTAACAACACCACTGAAATGTCTAATATGACTTCATGTTTCATCAAGACTGACCAATGCAGTCCATGCCCAAAATATGATTAAAAGAGTTGTAAATAAAGGTTTTCATCTGAGCTCCTCTGTAGTTGGCATAACCACCTCTCAACTACCTTATCAAGAGCAGCATATTGGTTAACAGTTTATGATTACCTAAACCAGTCAAAATGTTGATGAAGATTTTCAATCTTGTAGACAGAGATGTCTGAAGGTTGTCTGAAATTGTCTGAAGGTCAAATCATTGCAACTGGACTAATTTTTAGTTTCAGAGATGTTTCACTGCCCATTCCTCACTCAACACAAGGCAGTTAGGCAATGAGTCATTGGAATGTACCAATGTGTCCTGCCACACCAACCTCAGGCAATTCTGTGTTCTCTTTGCTGATGATGTAAAACTATTCAACACCACCGACAATGCTGCTACCCTACAAAAAGACCTTGACGATCTGTCAGAATGGTCAAACAATTGGCAACTCCAAATCTCAACCAACAAATGCTCTGTCTTACACATTGGCAAAAAAATATATATCAAAACACAAAATACAATACTATATGACCTTGTAGATGACCCTCACTCTGTCAAGGACTTTGGAATACTCATCTCAAATGATCTAAGTGCCAGAGCTCACCGTAACAGCATTGCCAAAAAAGCATTAAGAGTTGTTAATCTAATCTTGCATCACTTCTTCTCCGGCAATATTGAACTGCAAACTAGGGCATACAAAATTTTTGCTAGACCAATTCTTGAATACAGTTCATCTGTCTGGAATGTCCGCACTGTATATCGGACATTAATACAATTGAGAGAGTCCAGAGATATTTCACGAGAAGAGTCCTCCACTCCTCTGCTCACAACAGAATACCTTATGCCACCAGACTTGAAATTTTGGCCTTAGACAACTTAGAACTATGCCGCCTTCGGTCTGACCTAAGCGTAGTACACAAAATTATCTGCTACAATGTTCTACTGATCAATGACTACTTCAGCTTCAACCACAACAATACACGAGCACACAATAGATACAAATTCAAGGTAAACCGTACCAAACCATTGGTACATACCATTACCGTACCATTACCATTTTACTATATGGTAAAATGCATTGCAAAATCTCAATGAAGATTCTCAACCATCCAGGCAGAGATGTTTAAAGGTTGTCTGAAGGTTGAATTATTGCAGCTGGACTAATTTTTAGTTTCAGAGATGTTTCACTGCCCATCCAGGCAGCTTCCTCAGTCAAAACAAAGCAGTTAGGCAGAGTCATTAGAATGTACCAACTCCTGCCACACCAACCTCAGGGGATTCTTCTCCAAAATGCCAAATTCTTTTTCCCAAAAAACAAATCTCTGCCTAAACATTTTTCACTGACTGCAATGATTCAACTTTCAGACAACTCCAGACAACCTTCAGGCTAAGCCAGTCAAGTCAAGAGATGACTTTCTGAGAAGGAAACATACCAGCAACCCCTTTCAAGCAGGTAGTCTGTTCTTAAAAGAATATCTCCTAAAACGGAAGTTTAAGTTTGAAGCTTTGATTTATTTCCATTCAAGTGGGTTTTAATACTGTCATAAAAAGCCTTTTTTGCACTGGCAATAATTAGAAAGTGAACATTTCAGTGTTTGCATTTTAATTTTAGAACTCTTGCTCCCAAAATACCCACCTAGTTATTTATCTGTCCATTTTCATCTTTGAAATTAATCATAATCTTTGGTCGAAAAAGCCTTTTGGCCAGGTCAAAACTATTGACAATAATAATAATAATAATAATAATAATAATAATAATAATAATAATAATAATAATAATAATAATAATAATAATAATAATTTTATTTATATACCGCCCTTCTCCCGAAGGACTCGGGGCGGTGTACAGCCAAGATTAAAAACATAAATATACAATATCATAGTTAAAATTAATTAAAATCATTAGTTTTGGCCAAATTTTAAAACCCAATATTAAAACCCAATTTAAAATCATTCAGTTAGACAGCCCCGCCTGTAGGTAGGGTCTTGAGGGCACAGCGAAAGACCCGGAGGTCAGAGATGTTACGAATATCCGGGGGCAATTCATTCCAAAGGGCAGGAGCTCCGACAGAGAAGGCTCTCCTCCTGGGTATCGCCAGCCGACATAACTTGGCCGACGGTACCCTGAGGAGTCCCTCTCTGTGGGAGCGGACTGGTCGGTGGGAGGCTATTGGTGGCAGAAGGCGGTCCCGTAAATATCCTGGTCCTATGCCATGGAGCACTTTAAAGGTGGTGACCAAGACCTTGAATTGCACCCGGAAGACCACTGGGAGCCAGTGCAGCTCGCGCAGGAGAGGTGTTACATGGGCGTAACGAGGTGCGCCCATAACCACCCGCGCGGCCGCATTCTGGACCAGTTGGAACCTCCGAGTGCTCTTCAAGGGGAGCCCCATGTCGAGATCATTACAGTAGTCCAGACGGGAGGTGACGACGGCGTGAGTGACAGTGCGCAAGGTGTCCTAGTCCAGAAAGGCTTCCAATGTGATATTTAGCTGCTATCTCAATAATTACATTTTTTAAAACAGTAACAGAGTTGGAAGGGACCTTGGAGGTCATCTAGTCCAACCCCCTGCTCGCGCAGGAGACCTGTACTAGGGATTCGAACTGCCGAACTGCTGACCTTTCTGATCGACAAGCTCAGTGTCTTAGCGACTGAGCCACCTAGTCAGACTATTTGATTACATTTGATTACCTTCCCTACTGAATTGTTTTCTTATAGAATATAAGTGAATGCACTAATTTAAAATGTGTATCATAGACTGAAATCTGCCTTGCTTTCTATGAAAAGAGATGTGTTGACTGAAATTTAGTCACATGGTTTCTTTAAATTTGAAAATAAGCATTAAACTTTAAAATCTAAAACTTGATTTCCTACCAGTAACCTATCAACTATATCCAAATAAAATATTCATTCTTTTTTTTTTCAAATTTCCTTTAAAAATAACAATTTCCACACTACATATTGCACGGCAAAACAAAGATTTTAGATTTGCTAGCCACATGGCTTGATTTTGCTGGTTGTGCTTTGGGGCATTTACATGTAAAGTATTGACTTTTGACACCTGCTTTTTCCTTACTTTTTATGTTTTAAGATAATCAGATACTGAATTGCAAATACTAATTAGCACAGGCTGCTTTCCCTTAAGGCACTCCATTTTATTTTGCTCACATCCACTTCTTATGCAACACTCTTCATTCTTCTCCTTTATCCTTTCTCTCTGGCATTCTAAATACCTTTCTAACCTCCTTCAGGAAGTTTCCTAATATAATATAATTTCCTAATTACAGAAAATGCCTCTCAGGGCAGCAACACATCTGTTGGCCATATAAAGTAATCTGACATGTTTTATGACAGTAACAGTAGCACATCTGGAAGTGATTAGTTGTATAAGTGTGGTAAAATATTCAGAAGCTTTCCTCTGAGGGAATTTAAGAGGCAGTAGAATGTTCACAAGCATATTATTTTATAAGAGGGAAATGAAAAATAAGCTTATCTAGAGAAAATATTGAGGGACTCCTCCAAAAAACTAAAACATACTAGGAAGAAAAGGCCAAATGTATTTAAAAATAAGGTTTTTTCCCCCACGTGTCATCTGGACTGGTAGAATTCCTCTACCTTTATTCTGTTCCATTTTCCATAATTTATAGATTAAATCTCAAACTGAACACCAATTTCTCGTGAAATGTATAGCCTGAAAGCATTTGTAACTCCCCCCCCCAAAAAAAAGGGGGGGTAATGAACAAAAAGTAAACTATGTCACCTTTAAATTATAGCATGCATTGTAAATAAAGCTGGGTTAATTATTTTTTACTTCACAGTGTTACAATTTGTGGATGGCTGAACATTTAAACCATTTGGGTCTTAACTAGTCAGTGGAATGATGTCTCCAAGAGATTTATATTCTTGTTAGTTGCGAAGTCGTGTCTGACCCATCACGACCCCATGGACAATGTTCCTCCAGGCCTTCCTGTCCTTTACCATCCTCTGGAGTCCATTTAAGGTCACACCTACTGCTTTGGTGACTCCATCCAGCCACCTCATTCTCTGTCGTCTCTTTCTTCTTTTGCCCTCAATCTTTCCCAGCATTAGGCTCTTCTCCAGTGAGTCCTTCCTTCTCATTAGGTGGCCAAAGTATTTGAGTTTCATCTTCAGGATCTGGCCTTCTAAAGAGCAGTCAGGGTTGATCTCCTCTAGGACTGACCAGTTTGATCGCCTTGCAGTCCAAGGGACTTGCAAGAGTCTTCAACAGCACCATAGTTCAAAGCCTCAATTCTTTGGCACTCAGCCTTTCTTAAGGTCCAACTTTCACAGCCATGCATTGCAATTGGGAACACCATAGCCTTGACTATATGCACTTTTGTTGGCAGGGTAATGTCTCTGCTTTTTAGTGTGCTGAGATTTATATTACTCCCTTGTTTTGACAATCTGCAAGCTGCTAATGGACTAGTTGTTCTATCAGACCGTCTGCTAGGATTGTGGCTGAGCCTTTGGTTATGTTTGATTATATTTTGTTTTCTATTTTGGTCTATGATTCTTTGAATGTTGTCAAAGAAGGTCAGTTGCCTTCTTTTTCTTAATATATCATGTTTGCTTTTAATCTTTTATCTGCAAGTTGCCCAATATTGCTATTGAGTTGGGAGGAGGAAGAGGAGGTGCTATACATGGTGTTGTCCTTGAAAAGCATCTGGTGGTGAGAACCCAATGATCTGTAACAAATGTTAGATTTTATGTATCTGAAACTGTTATTAAAGACTAATGCAATTGAATTTGGGACAAAATTGAGTAAAAGATTGTGACATATGTAAATAATGAAAAATTGGACCAAGTGGGTGAATTTGTGTATCTTAGTGGAATGTGTGTGTGTGTGTGTATGTACGTACACACACACACACACCATATTTTTTGGACTATAAGACACTCCGAAATATAAGACACACCTAGCTTTTGGGTAGGACAACAAGGGGGGAAAAATCTGCCTCTGCCTCCCAACAATTTACCTCCTTGCAGCAAACAGCAAACAGCCTGGTCAGCTTCAGCACAGCCTGATTTAGCACAAACAGCTGATTGGCGGTTGGATCGGCCTCCCGGAATACAGCCTATCAGCTGTTCCAGGCTGCAAGGATTGCAACCACCCGTCACCACCATTGCTGCCCATCGCTGCTGCCACCTATCGCTGCCTCCGCACACCCCATTTTTGCGCCCTGTTTTTGGCCCATTACAGGTGGCGGGGATTGATGCCGCCATCTATCCCTGCTGCCTGGAATAGGCCAAAAATGGGACACATGGAGGCCGAAAAATGGGTCACGTGGAGGCCAAAAATGGGGCATGGAGAAGCGGCGATAGGCTGCAGCAGTGATGGGCAGCGACAGCAGCGACGCAGTGGTGGTGGCAATCCTTGCAGCCTGGAACAGCTTTTTCCAGGTTTTTTGAGGAACAGGCTCATCCCACTGGGATTGGCCCACCCCACATGTGCTGGCAGAGGAGGCATGCTATGGACCCTGTTGGAATGGGAATTCTGGTTGGCAGAATCCAGGACAAGAGTTTTCTCTGTCATCATTCCTGCCCTTTGGAACATCTTGCCCTCAGGAATGTGGTTGGCAAGTTCCCACCCTTCTCACCTTCTGTAAGAGCTTGAAGATTTTAGATTAATAACAGATTCTCACCTCCCTCTCTGCTAGTCTACTCCCTCTCTCCTCATCGTTTAGTTTTATTCATAGCTGATAATTTATTATTTCATTCTTTTTAACATTGTATGCCACCCAGAAGCATGGTTGTGGTTGAGATTGGGAGCAAATTAATTTAATAAATACATTTTTTTAAAAAAAAACAGAAAATATAAAATAACAGATATAGAAATTCACATTAAACAATAAATATTATAAAAATGAATATATCACCCTGGAAGCAAAGAGAGGATAAACAGCTAAGCATCCTCCAGTTCCAGACTTCTGCTAATGATAAAAATAGGTTGGAGAAAAATTAAAATATGCATATTCCAGAAGAAAAATAGTCGATATTCTAAGAATTATGTGGAATTACTAGTCCTTCTGGGTAGGCCAGGTCAGGAAACAACTGCTGATAATTTATTTGTCATGGGTGTTTGTCATGATATTTTTAAATATTTCTCCTGATGATGAGTGACTAGAGGAGGAGTCATCTCTGATTCTCAGCGTAGGGAGCCTGCATTGTCTGACAGATGCTTCCATCATCACATGGCCACCATCAAAGTACAGAACTCAGTAAATCTTAAATATAATGCAATTCATCTTTCATTTGAATAATCTTTTGCCTTATTTTACCAATGCTTTTTTGCGTAAATACAACAAATGACAGTAAACTTCCTGGACTTGATTGAAAAATATAATTCTGTCAAATTACCCACCCTGAAGGGGAGAAGCAATTTCCCTATTTGTGTAAATTTACTCTTTTCCAACCCATTAATATGAGGCTGCCCTATCAACAATATTGGTGTGAGGAAATGTGCAGCTGAAGGAGCGGGGGTGGGATGATATTTAGCAGTAACACACACACACACACTCACACAAATGCACACACACACACCATTCCTGCTTGAATTTGGTTTGCCTTCTGCTGTAAATATATACAATCGATTTTTCCACTGTTCTGCATTCTTCGATTTTAGTGTCCCCGTCCTGTATTGATGAGACGGTCTCTCTTTTCCTGCGTTCTGCCAGATTGAATCTTGCTGCTGTCATCAAACATCTTAATAAATTGTGATGCTTTTCACTTATACAGTATTCTATGGAATAGCTGAGCTGGGTAGAATTTATGGAATCCTGATGAAAACAGAGTGGTTGGAATTTAAAGAACAAAAAGCAACTTATGAAGCATTATATAGACCAAAAGTGAGGCTGATTTGCACGACATGTAGTTATGGACGGGTGTATTGAATGGTATTAATGCAAATGTTTAGTTAGATAAATACTTTGTCTCCCGCTCTCAACTGGTTTTGCTTATTACTCTCACTTTTTATCTGTGGATTGTGTAATATTGCTTATCTCCAAAAGGAACAGTCCAGTGGTGGGTTTCCAATTTTTTTTATTACCGGTTCTGTGGATGTGGCATGGCTTGGTGGGCGTGGCTTGGTGGGCGTGGCAGGGGAAGGATACTGTAAAATCCCCATTTACTCCCGATCAGCTGGGACAAGGGAGGCAGAGAATTGATGGGGGTGGGGCCAGTCAGACGTGGCATTTACCGGTTCTCCGAACTAATCAAAATTTCCGCTACCGGTTCTCCAGAACTGGTCAGAACCTGCTGAAACCAACCTCTGGAACAGTCTGATGTATATCTATATGGATATATACAGTATGTATGATTCCTTTCAAAACATATATCTCGTTACGTGAACTTATGACCTTATCAAATATAAGAGTCTTTTCCTTGACTTATTTTGACATAATTTGTGATTTATCCATAAACTGTAACTTAGCAGCAAGACACGCATTTGGAATCAGAATCAGAACATCATAAATAACGTGCACAAGTGTTGGTCAAGTATTCCAGAGTACAATTTTATAAACACCGGAAGATCTTTTATTTCTCTGGAGAAAGAGTGACATCTTGTGGATTGATCATATTGGTCCCATCTAGAAAAACCAAGCTTCTGCCTCCACTCTGCATTCAAGTGGCACAATTGCCATCTGCATTGTGTATCTCCTGAACTGACAGCAAAATTAATTGAGGGTTGCAGCACTTCTATTATTCCAGAGGGATCGAAAGAAAATGTGTTATGAAACGTATATGGTTTGGGAACCAGGATTTTAAGCCGAAAATTGACTTGTGTGCAGCATTGGGGCAAATTATTTGACACAGTTAATTGTTAATAATTAGTGCCTGCATAATGTTTTCTGCTTCTTTAGTCTTGTTTAGAAAAACATGAAATATATTTTCCTATGGCATCTTTTATTTTTCACTAATTGCCATAATAAAGGCATATTCATGTTATTCATTGTTTTCTATTCCAGCCTAATATTTTTTTTTTGTTTGTTTTGGTAATAATTTCCTATATGACAAATTCTCAATATTTTTCTAAGTGTAATCTTTTGTCATGATCCCTTTCAAATGATGCAAAAGGGGTTGTGAATTACATTTTAAACTTGTTGATGTATTAATTCAATTACCTCAGGGGTGAAATCCAGCAGGTTCTGACAGATTCTGGAGAACCAGTAGTGGACATTTTGAACCGTTGGAGAACCGACAAATACCACATCTGGCAGCCCCAGAGTGGGGTGGGAATGGAGATTTTGCAATATCCTTCTCCTGCCATGCCCACCAAGCCACGCCCACCAAGCACAGCACGCCCACCAAGCCACGCCCACAGAACCGGTAGTAAAAAAAATTGAATTTCACCACTGATTTAGCTGCAATTGATCTTGTAAATAAAGAACATTTAAAACAGCTTTGCACTTGACTTACTGGAATAATCATGGCCATGTTCTTTCATTTGAATCATCTTTTGCCTTATTTTATTGCATCCGATTTTTTTTGTGCGTAAATACAATAAAATGACAGTAAACTTCCTGGACTTGATTGAAAAATATAATTCTGTCAAATTCACCCACCCTGAAGGGGAGAAGCAATTTCCCTATTTGTGTAAATTCACTCTTTTCCAACCCATTAATATGAGGCTGCCTTGTCAACAATATTGGTGTGATGAAATGTGCAGCTGTGGGAGTGGGATGATATTCGGCAGTAACACCGCAGACGTTCCAAGACGTTCCAAGACGAAGCAGCACATTCAGAGAAGGGCCTAAAATGAGAGACAGCACAGTCCTCAAATGGATGGGTGGATGGAGGAACAGATTAAGGGTAGCCACATCCTAGAATCTCCCAGGGTATAATTGTTAGGTCAGATTATAATTTTAATGTGTCAAGATTCTATCTGTAAGAAACTAAAGAATTGAATTTAATTGGATTTTACTATGACATCTCTGGGATTAGGCCTGACAGTTTTAGTATTAATTAAATAGATTTATATAGTTGTTGAAGAGCTACAGAGCAAAGAGGTAAAATATGGTAAGTCTATTGTGAGAAGCCCCCCCACCTCCTAGAAGAATGAAATATTTTGAGAAATATTAAAAATATTATATTTCCCTAAAGCAGAAATGGAGAAACATGTTTTAGAGGTAGGAAGCAGCCCCCACTTTTTCTTAATAGCCCACAGAAGATGCCAGTTCTTAAGAGGTAAAAAGCTTATCGAAAGAAGCCCACTATCTAGATGGCTCTATTCATAAGCAAAGCAAATACTGCAGGCAGAAATCCATTCAAGACAGGATATTTCAAAACTGCTTGCAGCAAAGTTTGACAGCTACCAAAGGCAGAGTGATAGGATTAAAAGCAGCCCCTCACCCAAGATCCAACACAGCATGAAAGCCAATTAGGCACAAGAAGAATCTCAGATCAGTCCAAACTTCACCTGGGAGCTCAGATAAAAAAATAAGCCAGAGGTTGACCAGATTAGCTCAGATAAGCACCTAGGATTTGTATGTCCTCTTTTGCCTATAGAACCAATTATGACCCCTTCATAACCCCTACATGACCTCCATAGGAATCTGACAACAGCCAATAGAATATTAAAGGACATGTTCTTGCACTGGAACAGGAAGCTCAAATACAGAGGTACAAAGAAGGTATAAAAACCCACCTACTCTAAACTCCAGTTTGTCAGCTGCCCAGAATCACGTTGGTTCTGCTTCATCAATAAACCATCTTTCCAATCAGCCTCCATGTTTCCAATGTCTTTCTCCCAGCTTGGAACTGAACCGGGTGGATTTTTCCTTCCAACGCTACCGCCCATTCCAGGAAGTTTCAGCTAGATGGAAGTACCTTGGGGAAATGGAGGAAAATCCGCTATTTGTAGTTTCTTATCCTTTTTAAAATATTTATCAATTTTTAGCTGCTTAATTGCAAAGTCATTCAGGGGAATAGTAAAACAACAATAATTATGAAAATGTATCATAAAAAACCACATCGAACAGAAACCAGTAGTAAACATGTAATAACAGAACATCAAGGCAGAGAAAGAGAAAAAAGAATTAAAGCATTACATTTCTAATATGGTTTTCACAAATCACCCTGGCCACAAAATCTGCTGGAAGAAGCTAGAGTTTTGCAGCTTTTCTAAAAGACAATAGGGTTGAGGCCATGTAATCTTCTGAAGAAATGTTATTCTAAGGGTCAGGAGGAGTGACAGAAAAGCCTCATTTCCAATGTCCCATGAGATAACTATTTTATTAGTAAGACCTGAAGCAGAGAAACAAAATTGCAGGCACCTGTGCTGCCCTCTTTCCCTCCCTTCTCAAGCCTTTTCCTCTAGTGACAGCACATTGGCCAATAAAGCTTGACAGAGGTGTGGGAAGGGAAAGGAGGAAAACAAATGTTTTGGAGCTCTGCAACTACTACCACCAAACAGAATTATCAATGAAATCAAAGAAGGCATTTTTAACACAGTTACAATATCCCCATCAGATGCCCTTCAATGGTCATGTTAGCCTGAAGATTCTGCATAATCTTAAATAAAAAATAAAATAAATTAAATAAATTAAATAAAAGTGACTGCGTTCTCTTCGCCAATGATGTAAAACTATATAACACCACCGACAATGCCGCTACCCTTCAAAAAGACCTTGACTATGTGTCAGATTGGTCAAACAAGTCGCAACTTCAAATCTCATCCAACAAATGCTCTGTTTTACACATTGGCAAAAAAAAAATAAAAAAAAATCACAACATAAAATACGAGCTGGGTGGATACGACCTTGTAGACAACCCTCACTCTGTCAAGGACTTTGGAGAACTCATTTCTAAAGATCTAAGTGCCAGAGCCCACTGTAACAACATTGCCAAAAAGGCATTAAGAGTTGTTAACCTAATCTTGTGTAGCTTCTTCTCTGGTAATATTGTACTACCAACTAGAGCATACAAAACATTTGCTAGACCAATTCTCGAATACAGCTCATCTGTCTGGAACCCGCACTGCATATCGGACATTAATACAATTGAGAGAGTCCAGAGATATTTCACGAGAAGAGTCCTCCACTCCTCTACTCACAACAAAATACCTTATGCCACCAGACTTGGCATTTTGGGCTTAGACAACTTAGAATTATACCACCTTAGATCTGACCTAAGCGTAGTACATAAAATTATCTGCTACAATGTCCTACCTATCAATGACTACTTCAGCTTCAACCACAACAATACATGAGCACACAATAGATACAAAGTTAAGGTAAACCATTCCAAACTCAATTGCAGAAAATATGACTTCAGCAACAAAGTGGCCAATGCCTGGAATGTACTACCTGACTCTGTGGTTTCTTCCCCAAACCCCCAAAACTTTAACCTTAGACTGTCTACTGTTGACCTCACCCCATTCCTAAGAGGTCTGTAAGGGGCGTGCATAAGCTCACCAACATGCCTACCACCCCTGTCCTACTGTCCCCATTTATTTGTATCCATTTCCTGTGTTCACAATCATGCTTATACTTTTATCTGTTTTCTCATATATGCTTGACAAATAAATAAATAAAAGTAAATAAATTAGTTTATGTTTAGTTTAGTTTATTTGATTTGTATACCGCCCTACTCCTGAAGGACTCAGGGCGGTGAACAGCCAAGCAATAAAATACATAAATACACAAAATTTAAAAACCAGATAAAATCAAATTAAATCATTTTGGCCCGGACAGATTAAAACACCCCAATAATTTAAAAACAGATTAAAATTTACATATTAAAAGAGGGAGGAGATCAGGCCAAGCCCGCTTGATGGAATAAAAAGGTCTTCACAGCGCGGCGGAAGGTGCGCAGATCTGGGATCCTCCATATCTCTGGGGGGAGCTCATTCCAGATGGTAGGTGCCCCCACAGAGAAGGCTCTCCCCCTAGGGGCCGCCAGCCGACACTGTTTGGCTGACGGCACCCGGAGGAGTCCCTCTCTATGAGAGCGTACTGGCCGGTGGGAGG
Source organism: Pituophis catenifer annectens (assembly GCF_029215685.1). Classification (NCBI taxonomy): domain Eukaryota; kingdom Metazoa; phylum Chordata; class Lepidosauria; order Squamata; family Colubridae; genus Pituophis; species Pituophis catenifer. The sequence goes on from NW_027256888.1 coordinate 14,410,077, forward strand.
CTATTGGTGGTAGTAGGCGGTCCCGTAAATAACCAGGTCCTAAGCCATGGAGCGCTTTAAAGGTGGTAACCAAAACCTTGAAGCGCACCCGGAAGACCACCGGGAGCCAGTGCAGCTCGCGCAGGAGAGGTGTCACATGGGAGCGCCATGACGTATAACCATATGTAGAATCCATTTGTTTGAGAAAGTTTGTCATGATATTTCTGCACCTCAGTTGTAAATGTTGTTTCCAAGTAGAGACAGAAACTGCATGATAGGAATTAATTATTTGCTTTAACTGGTAATCTGTACTGTACTCACATTGGATACTTTGATGTTTTTTGCTTTTTGAATAGGATTTTGCTTTTAAAAAATTGTTTAACTACGACTAATACATAACATTTCTGATATTCTTTGAAGCACTAAACTGCCTGGCATTGCTGCTATTAACTCTATCCAAGATTTCAGTAAATACATTGAATGCGACTCCTCATTTCAGTTTGAAAGAATCACAAAACATCCATTTATTCCGATAAACATAGAGCCTTTTGCTTCACATCTATTGTCCTACTGTGCAGAAATAAAACACGCTGCTTGTTTGCTTTGCTCCCTTTTCCCGATTATCTAACATGTCTAATCAACAAAATATTTTATAATTTGTTCTGAGAGCCTGAACATTGTTTGCTTAGAAGATTGACTCCAGTGAAGCATTCGCAGTGATATTGTCTCCTATTTTGTTTTGGATAGTAGACTATTTCATTCTCTGTAAGAATATTCTTTGCATTTCCACTCGGAATACGTAATGCATTATGGATAACTTGAAGTACATTTTCTTTTATGGAATAGCTATAAGTTTGCAGGAATCAGTATCTGTCACCCTGAGCACAGTGCCACCTGATAAATAGTATCCATTCATGCAGGGACTACAGCCTACTTCTTGTCATTACTGACTCTTGGTTTCTATATGTCTTAGACTAAGATAAAAATTCTATAACTGAGCACTGATTTTCCTAAAGGATTATGTGGGAAGCTGGAAGATTATATATAAACCTGGTGGCTCAGCAGACTAAAAGCATTGTGATTAACACCAGCTGTCTGCAATTTCTGTAAGTTCGAATCTCACCAGGCTCAAGGTTGACTCAGCCTTCCATCCTTTCTAAGGTAGGTAAATTGAGGACCCAGTTTGTGGGGGGCAATAAGCTGACTTTGTATAAATATACAAAAGTATGAAGGCTATTGCTTAACGCATTGTAAGCCGCCCTGAGTCTCCGGAGAAGGGCGGCATATAAATCAAATTAAAAAAAAAAAGGTGAAGAAAAGAATAGGACGGAAATTTGTAATAGGCTGTTGGTAACATTAGTTGTCGATGCCAGGAGGCATCATTTGCAATAAATAAGAATGAAGCTATAGAAAGTGACTGCTTTCCTAAACCCACATGAGTAAACATAACAAAATCAAACAATAAGCAAATAAGTCCAAACATCCAGGTCCATCTTTTTTTTAAAAAAAATCTTGCCTGTGTTGGAAGAAATGTCCTCCTGGGTTCAATTCCAAGTGGGGAAGAAAGACACTGGAAACATGGAGACTGTTTGGAAAGATGATTTTTTTAATGGTGGACAGGACCCCATGGTTTGAGGTCCTGGGGGAAAAAAAAGGGAAGAGATGCCGAGAGTGCCCCGGTTTTACGCCCCCTCTGGGCTTTTGAATTTGAGCTTGTGTTCTGATTGGTTGTCAGACTTCTATGGGGCCATGCAGGAGCAACTCTGTAGGCTGTCCTGAGTACCAAGCTTGGTTGACTCTTGCTGGGTGATGATATAGTGAAAGGGGCTTTGGGCAATTCCTATTATGGCTCTGCCTGCAGGAGGTAGATCTTTGTTATGCAGAATAGACTGGCCCAGTCCTTAATGGCCCATTGACAAAGGCGGGTGGGGAGTTGAGATTCTGCCTCCCTTTTAGGGGAAATATTCTGCTCTTTTAATATTTCCTAAAATATCTCTTCCTAGGAAAGGGGTGGGTGCTAACTTCCTACACCTGTAAGTATAAATTTCAGGTTCAGCTAGTATCAAACATATAATGTCATATAGCAGAAGTGTTTAATGGAGATGGGCTAGTCTTATACAACATTCTTGTACAGACTTTGGATTATTATTATTATTTGCAAAGTATAGTTCTAGGATACTGCAACTGATGCCAAGACTGTTATTTTAGTTGTTTCTCCACAAAGATCAGTTTTGAGGGAATGAAGCCACCTGAAAAACTCTGCTTTTATTGTCTTATTTAATTCTAAGGAGCAGGGTGAAATCCAGCAGGTTCTGACAGGTTCGGGAGAACCGATACCGGAAATTTTGAGCAGTTCGGAGAACCAGCAAATACCACCTCTGGCTGCTGGCCCCAGAGTGGGGTGGGAATGGAGATTTTGCAATATCTTTCCCCCAGCAGTGGGGAGGGAATAGGGATTTTGCAGTTGCCTTCCTCTGGAGTGGGGAGGGAATGGAAATTTTGCAGTATAGTTCCCCTGCCATGCCCACCAAGCTACGCCCACCAAGCCACACCACGTCCACCAAGCCACGCCCACAGAACAGGTAGTAAAAAAATTTAAATTTCACCACTGCTAAGGAGTCATATAATTATAATTTCCAGTAATCTTCCAAACATTTTAGTCATCTCTGCAACTCTAATATGATTCCCACTTCTATTACCTCCATTTTACACCTAGGGAATTAAAACTTACGTTCATATGTTACACTCATCCATAAAATATGGTTTCATATTATACTTGCTGGGTTTATATAATAGGTTAAGTAGAAACCAAACTAACCATACTATGGGTTAACAAAAGGGAGCATGAATTTTTGAGGCCAAGTGCTATGCTGAACTTCCTCGTGAGTTAACCTGCTGAAAAAGCACATGAGACTAGTAAATTCAATTTTTAAAATTAAAACTTAATAATATTTAATAATTTTCCTCCTAGGTAACTTTTTGAATTAGGAAAGAAATGACAGATCTTTCCCCAAAACAACAACAAAAAAAGACCAGAAATATTAAGTATAGAAGCATCAGTGATATCACCATTCCTCCTCAGTAGTTCTTGGAAGATTTTTTTTTTTTGTTTTTTTAAAAGATATACATTTGTAGCTCCCAGTTGCCTCTTCCTATATTGATGGTCAGTGGATGTAGAGGTTGTTGGAGCCAACACAAAGATTTATGTGGCTATCTATAACTGATGGACAATATTAGTTCTTAGGCTCCCAGGAATTCTGAAAGATAGAGAGGCTGCTCTTTGAACAGGCTGGATGCCAAAACTGCTCCCAAGGTTATTGCACAATGCATGAATTCACAAAAACATGTACAGGAACTACATATTTCAAGCTATGTTCTACTTTTATAGCCCTTTGTGGATCCAATTGCTATGAGTGTCTTGGGAGTACAAAATTCATACAGAGTTATTCAAACAGGCAAGGACAATTGGATCAAAAGCTTTGATGTTTTGTAAAAATATTTTGTGTGAGTGGATGGTTGGAGACCTGGGATATAAAATTAACCCTAATCTCCAAAAATACAACCCAATGACCACATTGCTTAGTAATGCTCCAATTGTGGTCATAGGTTGTTGACTACTTGTATTCCCTGGACATTAAGCATCATACAGTGGTTATCCCATCCATCTTCCTTGTGCCCAGAAAAAAAAAAGGTTGAGGCTTTAAGAATAAATGGTTGGCTCAATCAGAAATTTTGTTGGCCTGATTTAGCCCTCTGCCTAGAAGGTGTTGAAATAGGAAATTATCACTGTAATACCAAGCAATTGAAGTAAAGCTCCAGATCTTGAGACAGACCAAATATTTATTGTACTTAGCCATCTCTGAGTTGGAAGCAGTAGATAATATATCAATCAAGGAGCAAGAAAAATATGTAAGAAAATATGCTTAAACTTTTAGACATTTATTTTATTTTATTTTATTTATTTTTGTCAAGCATGTATAAGATAACAGATATAAGCATAAACATGATTATGAATACAGGAAATGGATACGAATAAATGGGGACAGTAGGACAGGGATGGTAGGCACGTTGGTGCGCTTATGCACGCCCCTTACAGATCTCTTAGGAATGGGGTGAGGTCAACAATAGACAGTCTAAGGTTAAAGTTATGGGGGTTTGGGGAAGAGACCACAGAGTCAGACAGAGCATTCCAGGGATTGACCACTCTGTTGCTGAAGTCATATTTTCTGCAATCAAGTTTGGAGTGGTTTTGTATCTATTATGTGCTCGTGTATTATTGCGGTTGAAGCTGAAGTAGTCATTGACAGGTAGGACATTGTAGCAGATAATTTTATGAGTTACGCTTAAGTCAGACAGAAGGTGGCGTAGTTCTAAGTTTTCTAGGCCCAGAATTTCAAGTCTGGTGGCATAAGATATTCTGTTGCAAGCAGAGGAGTGGAGGACTCTTCTTGTGAAATATCTCTGGACTTGCTCAATTGCGTTAATGTCTGATATTCAGTGCGGGTTCCAGACAGATGAGCTGTATTCGAGAATTGGTCTAGCAAAGGTTTTGTATGTCCTAGTTTGCCGGAGAAGAAGCTTCTCAAGTAGAAATCTATATTGTATCTGAATCCGTATTACACGCTAAGCATCTGACCTTGGACATTTTCTGTTTCTAATGTCCATGCTATATATCCCTTCCAATTGTTTGGTGGTGACATTTGTATCAAAGACTACTTAGTTTCCTCTCGGAAACTGGATGCTTGCCCACTTATTTGCAAGAGAACTTTGAAGGGGAAGCCAGAAGAACAGCAGCAATGTTACCAAAGAGAAATGTGAGGAGCATATGGCCTGGCAGAGCATCATTACATTGGACAGGCTGACAGCTTATTTAGAAGATTCTTGCACTCGTGGACCTGAGATTAAGCAGTACATTTTTGTGGCTTAATTTTTTTTTTCTTTATTAATGCATTAGAAAATAACTCCCAGTAGTCAGTTGATACATTCTGCTTCACACTGATAGATTCTTTTTCCTCCACTGCAACACAAAGGGCAGATTAATGAGATATAAGTACACATGTAGAATGGAGTAGTATAACATAGGTACCTGTTCAGATCTATTTACTTATTACTTAGTAATAAGTAAAGCTGCAACTAGAAATAATGCTGAAGACCTTCTTTCATTTTTAAAAAAGTTATATTGATGAGGATCAAGATTTGGGGGAGTTTCATAGATAATTATAGAAGCTATTCAATCTATTTATCTTTTTTTAAAAAAAAATGGTATTATTTTACTTTGCTTTTCTTAATGGCAGGGGTGCTATTCAGCAGGTTCTGACAGGTTCTGGAGAACTGGTAGAGGAAATTTTGAGTAGTTTGGAGAACCGGAAAATACCACCTCTGACTGGCCCCAGAGAGGGTTGGAAAGGAGATTTTGCAGTATCCTTCCCCTGGAACGGGGTGGGAATGGAGATTTTGCAGTATCTCTGTGGACATGTCCACCAAGCCATGCTCACAGAACCGGTAGTAAAAAAATTGAATTCCACCACTGATTAACGGTATCATAATTCACTCCAATAGCAAGTAGATTGGCAGCTAGTTTACCATTTTATAACTTTTACTGTGTCCTGGAAGTGGTCCCCCCCAAAAAAATAATGGTTGACAAATTTTGTCTTACTCTGATTAAAATCATCTTTTCTAGAGCTGCTTCATACTTTAAATCATACCAGATCCATTACTTTGGGGGTGGGGGGGGGAGAGAGAGATGAGAGAAAAAGAAAGAGATGAGAAAGAGATAAATAGGGAGAAAGAATGAGAGAGAAATGAGAGAGATAGGGAGAAAGAAAAAGAGATGAGAGAGAGAAAGAGATGAGAGAGAGAGAGTGAGTCATAGGACTGGATTGGAGGAATCCTTATACCATCCTGGACTGATGGTTGTCCAATCTTTTCCTGAAAACCTCCAGCAATGGAGAACCCGTTACTCTGGGAGGCAAGATGTTCCATTAATTAATTGTTCACAGTCAAGAAATTCTTTCTTAGTGCCAAGTTGAATGAATCTCTCTCTGACAAGCTTTGACCCATTCTTCAGGTGCTATGGAGAATAAATCAACCCCCACTTCCCTGTGACAGTGTATTGGAAGACAGCTATCATATCACTCCTAAGCCTTGTCTTCATTAAGCTAAACATACCTAGTTCCCTTAGTTGTTCATTATTCAATTTAGCTTCCAAACCCCTTATTGTTTTTGTTGATCTTATAGGGTCTCAGATATATATTTTGATGGGGGGAGGTACTTGCCCCGGTTGAAAGGGCTTGCAACTTGGGTGCCCTCCTGGATTCCTGGCTGTCTTTAGAAGACCATTTGATGGCCGTGACCAGGGGGGCTTTCGCACAGGTTCACCTGGTGCGCCAGTTGTGCCCTTTCCTGGACCGAGATGCCCTTCGCATGGTCACTCATGCCCTGGTTACATCCCGCTTCAATTACTGCAATTCCCTCTACATGGGGCTGCCCTTGAGGTGCACCCGGAGGCTCCAGCTGGTCCAGAATGCGGCTGTGCGGGTTGTTACAGGAGCTCCTTGTTACTCCTGTGTAACACCTCTCCTGCGTGAGCTGCACTGGTTACCGGTGGTTCTCCGGATCCACTTCAAGGTGCTGGTACTTACCTATAAAGCCCTGCTTAGGTCCAAGGTACCTGCAGGACCATCTCCTGCCTGCCTCCAACCGTCCTGTCCGCTCTCACAGGCCAGCTCTCCTCAGGGTACCGTCAACCAGACAATGTTGTCTGGCGATGTCCAGGGGTAGGGGGTTCTCTGTGGGACTCCCCCACAGAGAACCCACCGAGCTCTGGACAGCGCCTGATCTCCGTTCCTTCCGTCGAGGCCTGAAGACTTGGCTATTTCAACAAATGGGCTGATTCAGATTCTTGGGTTTTATTATTTATTATTATTTAATTTTAACTGGTTTTAATTCGGATTTTTATTGTATGTTTTTGCTTGTGTTTGCCGCCCTGAGTCCTTTGGGAGAAGGGCAGCATATAAATACATGCAAATATATATGTGTGTGTGTGTGTGTGTGTGTGTGTGTGTGTATATATATATATATATATATATATATGTAGGTCTTTGGTTATTCGGGTCTTCTCCCACGTAAAATTGGAAGTGTCTTGGCGACGTTTCGACGAAGTCTCATTCGTCATCTTCAGGCTGGTGTTCTCGGCTTCGTGCTTCCAGGAGCAATGTGAGATCGCAGCTGTCTCTTCCTTTTAACTGCTAGTGGGGGTGTGAGTTGATTGGGTGGGAACTTGGCTGTGCTCTGATTGGATGGGGGGTTGGTTGTGCTCTGATTGGCTGGGGGTGTGTTCTGTTTGGGTGGGGGCTTGGTTGTGCTCAGCTTAGTCTGAGTTGCAGGGGGATTTGAGCTGGTGAGCTGCGTTGTTGTTGTTTGGCTTCGTGTTTGTGGCTGTGCGAGCTCTTCACCCAAGTACCAATCAAAGAAGCCTTGACAGTTATCCAAAACAAATATAACCCCCCCAAGCACATCTTAGATCTGACCAACCACTGCCTATCCAACACATACTTCATCTATAATGGACAGAAATACAAACAAATAGAAGGAGCACCCATGGGATCACCCCTCTCACCTGTCATTGCCAACCTCTATATGGAATACTTTGAAACCCAAGCTCTAGAAAAATCTGATCACAAACCCAAACTCTGGCTCAGATATGTAGATGACACCTTTATAATCTGGCCACATGGGAAAGAAAAACTGGACAACTTCCTCACACACCTCAACAGCCTACACCCCAAAATACAGTTCACCATGGAAACAGAAGTGAACAACCAACTTCCCTTCCTGGATGTCTTAGTCTACAGGAAATCCAATGGCTCCCTAGGACACACCATCTACCAGAAGAAAACACACACAAATCGCTATCTGCACGCACTCTCACACCACCACCCTGCCCAGATCAACTCTGTAGCCAAGACACTCATTTCCAGAACAAAACGCTTAGCTGACGAACAACACCTAAAAACCGAACTACACACTCTCACTAACGTACTAACATCCAATGGATTCCAAAGAAATAAAATCACCAACCTAATCCAAAAAGAAACCCCCACTAAAATCCAAGACAGAGAACAAGAAAACGGCAAAGCCCTCCTCCCATACATAAAAGGCACCACAGACAGAATAAGCAAAATCATCCACAAACATAACATCAAGACAGCATTCTGCACAAACCGAAAAATATCCACCATCCTAAGGAACCCCAAAGACAAAATTGAGTTAGAAAATCAAGGAGTATATGAAATCCCATGCACCGCCTGCCCCACCACATACATCGGACAAACCAACAGACGAATAAGTGCACGCATAGAAGAACACAAGAACTCAGTCAGAAAAGAGGAACCAACTTCTTCCCTGGTCCAACACCTCAAAGCCACAGGACATGATATTGACTTTAAAAAGACCAGAACTATCGCCAAAACTGAACATTTTAACAACAGAATAATTAGAGAAGCCATCGAGATAGAAAAACGCCCACACAGCATGAACAAACGAGACGATACCTCCCGCCTACCAGCCATTTGGAAACCCGCCCTTATTGACAAACGAGTCCCTAACATGACGAATGACACCAGACCCACACTCACGAGAGCCACACAGGATGTCACCACCACACATCCACGCAGAAAGCAGACTCAAACCCACACTGATAATGAGCCACGACCAAGGACCAGAAGCCAGACCGCAGCTGCATCATTAGCCACTTTAAACCCCTCCAATCCATACATGAAGCAGACTAACACCCACCATGAAGAGCTCGCACAGCCACAAACACGAAGCCAAACAACAACAACGCAGCTCACCAGCTCAAATCCCCCTGCAACTCAGACTAAGCTGAGCACAACCAAGCCCCCACCCAAACAGAACACACCCCCAGCCAATCAGAGCACAACCAACCCCCCATCCAATCAGAGCACAGCCAAGTTCCCACCCAATCAACTCACACCCCCACTAGCAGTTAAAAGGAAGAGACAGCTGCGATCTCACATTGCTCCTGGAAGCACGAAGCCGAGAACACCAGCCTGAAGATGACGAATGAGACTTCGTCGAAACGTCGCCAAGACACTTCCAATTTTACGTGGGAGAAGACCCGAATAACCAAAGACCTACATACAAACACCCGCAAAAACCTGAGAAAACATATATATATATATATATATATATATATATATATATATATATATATATATATATATATATATATATATATATATATAATATATGTATGCATATTCTTTCTAGCCAGGTTTTACCTACGTAAACTAGGTTGTTTTGCAGCTCTGGTTGTGTGAAATCTCATTCACAAGCTTCAGGGCTTTTTTTTTTTTTCTGTTGACAAACTGCAACTCTGTGTTGCTCTCTGGGAGACTCAGATAGCTATTTCTGCCTTATAAGGCTTCGTCGGTGAGCCACACCCACTTCTTTCTGCCTTATAAGGCAGAAATAGCTATCTGAGTCTCCCAGAGAGCAACACAGAGTTGCAGTTTGTCAACAGAAAAAAAAAAAAAAAAAGCCCTGAAGCTTGTGAATGAGATTTCACACAACCAGAGCTGCAAAACAACCTAGTTTACGTAGGTAAAACCTGGCTAGAAAGAATATGCACATAAAAGCCTACGAAAAAGAAAAAGACATATATATATATATATATATATATATATATATATATATATATAATATATATATATATATATATATATATATATATATATATATATGTCTTCTTAAGTTTTCGTGTGTGTGTATATGCAAAAAATTAAAATCTCGGGTGTTTTTCCCGCGTCATGTTATATAAGTTAGTTAAAATGTTTAAAATTCTGGTTAAAATCCTAGCTTAAAATCTTTTAAAAATCCTTACAGAGCACTCTGCAAGGTCCTTTAAAACCTTAGCTAAAATCCTACCAGTACCTTAAAAGTTTTTCTTATAGCAACGTTTCAACAGGCTTACAACCCTGTCATCTTCAGGCTCTTATCTAGTTTAGAAGATTTTAAGCTAGGATTTTAACCAGAATTTTAAACATTTTAACTAACTTATTTAACATGACACGGGAAAACATCCGAGATTTTAATTTTTTGCACACACACACACACACATATATATATATATATATATATATATATATATATATATATAATATATATATATGCATACTGTATATATATAAAATACCATGGTGTCTAGAACTGGCTGCAGTATTCTAAAGTGGCTTCACTAGTGGAATAAAGAATGGTACTATCCTTTCCTGGTGCTGTCCTTCTGTTGATACAGCCTAGGACTTCATTGGCTTTTTTGGCATCTGAAGCACTCTACTAACACATACTTTAGCAGGTTCACCAGGATCCCTAGATCCCTCTCTAGGTAGTACTGTTGAGCTACATACTGCCGATTCTGTACTTGTGCTTTTGGTTTTTCTTGCCTAAATATACAATCATGCTTTTCTCATCTCAGAAGTGCATCATGTTGGATAGGGTCCAGTGCTTAAGTCTGTCAAGATCCTTCTGAATCTTGGGTCTATTTTCCAAAGTGTTAGCAATTCCCTACAGTTTGGTGATATCTGCAGATTTGACGGATGCTTTCATTCCCCCCCCCACTTCCTTCAATATGTCAGTTCAAAGAAAAGTGAATATTTCATATTTCAGCTTATTTCAACTTATCAACATTTGCAACTTTCTTGATAATCAGAATTGAACTAACTTGACCTTTTTTAAAAAAAAATCAAGAAAATGAAACTGGACTTGATGAGATGTCAGTTGAAAGACTAGTTTTGTCCATATAGGCTTAGTCTGTGTTCTGACCCAGCCTTAGCAGAAGCAAGAAACAGATTCCTTGTCATGAAAACCCCCTCTTTATTTACCTCTTGTGAATTAATTGCATTTACCCACTGAAAAGTCCAGGCAATAGTCCTTCAAGGAGTTAACTGCAGTACAGATGTTATCAGTTCCTTGTGATAATTGCAAGACTGTGAGCTCCCAGCCGAAAGGCAAGAAGTCTTTGTGGCACAAAACACAATGAGCAAAATCTTCAGAAATACGAACTGTTGTCTCCTACGACAAGCACTCCCCTTTCCTTCTATTTATTCCCTAGCCAGGGAGGAGCCATTCATCATCCACATGTGCTTTGCTTCCTGAATCGATTCCTTGTCCTCCGTTGCTCACCTCTTCTAACTGCTCTGCACATACGTGCATCTGGAACAGGCTCCAGCTGTTCTTCCTCCTCACTCATATCAACATCCAAAGGCAGCTGCCTCTCTGGTGGCTGGGAAATGTCGGACGGCCATGACTCTATCTCTGCGTCTAACGCAGAACATCCATCAGAGCCTTCTCCAGACTCTAGCACTGGCCCAAGTTCCTCCCCAACCTCCTCATCGTCCGAGTCTGTCGCCAGCTCCGTTGGCAGCTGACGGGTCACAACAGTCTGAACTTACATTTACAACAGTGCACACTGTTGCAGAAGGATTTGCGGAAGTCATAAATTAAGAGTGACCTTTTTTTGGTAAACATTGCAGCTCTGTGCAAAAATGACATGTTAAGATAGCCATGTACAGCAAACAAGAAAAGCACTATTATCAATGAGTGATAAGCACATTTTGGCAGACACCCAGACCTACTGTTATTTCTCACTGCAGTGCAGCATATCATTGTTTTTATTTGAAAGTGATCCATTTTTACATGATACTACATAGTTTGATTATAAAAGTCAAATCTGCCTCTTCCAGGCAAATAAAAATATTGACGTTTGGAAAAATGGCACCCATCGTTCTGGTAAGTGCCAACAATGATAGTAACCAGCCACTTTGTTTTATGCTGTCCTCTTTTTCAATTGCTTTTGATTTTTCCAAAAATCGGGATCTTTTACAATGTCTCTTACCTTCACATCCAGAACATCTATATATGTTTTACATACTTGATAAAAATCAATGCATTGCTAAAAAAAAAAGAGACCACGGAATGTCTTATTTAAGGTAAATATAAAAAAGATCTAAACAAATTCTACAAAAATATTTTCTGTATTTTTTGGCAGACTTGTTTGGACTTTTTTTTTTCTTAATAATTCTGATACATTTTATCAGAAGTATCAGATAGAATTGGAAATGATCTCATTGGTAATCTAGTCCAATCTCTGTTCAATCTATGATCTGCTAAAGCTTTTCGGACAGAAATGCCTGTTGGAAGACTGTCAGTGAAAGGGCAAAGTACACTTTTAAAAAATCAACTGATTCCACTGTTTGATAGCTCTCTCGATCAGGCAGGGTTTTTTTTCTATTTAATCCGAATCAAGTTCTTACTAGTTGCAACCCTGTCCTTTGGAACAATAGAGAAAAAATATTCTTCTATATGACAACCTTTTAGCTTACTGAAGGTTGCTGGAATATTTCCATTTATGATCTGCAAGCTAACATAGAAATCATCTGAAATCCTGCTACCAGTTCTGTGAGTCTGCTACCAAGCGTGCACTTCGTGCACTTCGTGTGCGCACGTGGACCTGAGGAGCACCCGCGCAGCACTAAAAAAGGAACATTTTGAAGCCTTCTGAGTCTGCAAAGGTAAATAGAACAGCAGGGGGAGGGGAATCTGCTGTGCCATATGATTTAGATTAGCTAGAAAGCAGGAAATCCAACAATTCTAGCTAATATAGATATCAGTCACAGCTGATCATCGCCCAGCTGATCATCGGAAATATCAGTTCGCCCAAACTGGTAGCATTTTTTACTAACGGTTCGAGATAAATTCTGGGTTTAGAAAATTTAGAACTACACCTCCTTCGGTATGACCTAAGCATAGCTCATAAAATCATCTGCTACAATGTCCTATCTGTTAAAGACTACTTCAGCTTCAACCACAACAATACATGAGCACAAAATAGATACAAACTTAAAGTGAACCGCTCCAGACTCGATTGCAGAAAATATGACTTCAGTAACAGAGTTGTTAATGTCTGGAATGCACTACCAGACTCTGTGGTCTCATCCCAAACCCCCAAAACTTTAACATAAAACTGTCTACTGTTGACCTCACCTCATTCCTAAGAGGTCTGAGGGGACTAAGAGGGGTATGCATTAGAGCACCAGCGTGCCTACCATCCCTGTCCTAATGTTCCCTTTAATTGTATTCATTTTATGTATTCAATTCATGCTTATACTTATATATATATATTATCTAATATGTACTCGACAAATAAAATAAATAAATAAACAAACTGGTCTGAACCGGTAGCATTTCACCCCTGGTTAGCTTCTTTCACCATTCTTCATAGGAATTGATTTCTTGTCCTTGTCTCTTCATACTGTTTTCTAAATTCACCCCAGCTTATATTTAAATGACAGATGGGAAGTAAGCTTGTTTTCCATGAAAATTACTGTTTAAGAAACAACACTTATGAAATTGTTCTTCCCAGATAATTTCAGAATATATTTTTTTATAGCATGTTGCATGGTTACATTTCTTGAAAAAGATAATTGTCCTATTGTGTCATCACATTTCAACATTGTGTATTAAAATATTGTAAGTGATTTTTACTACTATCCATTTATTGGGGAATAAGTGTGGTTGACCTCAGAGAGATTTCTGTTTGAATATTCATTTATATTAATGTTCAAATAATTTATATCCCACACTTCAGCCATGAATTCTCAAGAAATGTCTTACAGACCAATTTATTTAAAACACACACACACACAAGAATTTAATCAATCCAATTTATTTTGATCAAAGACCATAAGCAATCTGAAATAAAGTAATATTAAATACCAATAGATATGTAAAATTACCTAAAAAGACACCTAATTTTTACTCAGTAGAACTTGTGGTTACTTGGCTGAGGATCTTGCCAGAAGCCACGAAATCCTTTGTAACACTGTGCTCCCATGTAACACCACTCCTGCGCGAGCTGCACTGGCTCCCGGTGGTCTTCCGGGTGCGCTTCAAGGTGTTGGTTATCACCTTTAAAGCGCTCCATGGCATAGGGCCTAGCTATCTCCGAGACCGCCTGCTGCTACCGATGACCTCCCATCGACCCGTGCGCTCCCACAGAGAGGGCCTCCTCAGGGTGCCATCAGCCAAACAATGTAGGCTGGTGGCCCCCAGGGGGAGGGCCTTCTCTGTGGGGGCTCCCACCCTCTGGAATCAGTTGCCCCCGGAGATAAGAAGAATCCAGGACCTCAATGCCTTCCGTCGTTCCCTGAAAACCTATCTTTTTCAGCAAGCCGGGTTGGCTTAAGAAGAAATTTTTAAAATTTTTAAATCCTTTAATTAGTCTGCGATTTTTAATTTTTTGGGCCAAATTTTATATATATTTTTAAATGTTTTAATATTTGTATTCTATGTTTCTTATCTTGGCTGTACACCGCCCTGAGTCCTCAGGGAGAAGGGTGGTATATAAATTCGAAATTAAATTAAATTAAATTAAATTAAATTACTGTGTACCATACAATTTTTCTTATATGATAACAAAAAATTATTTTTGCCATTTGCAGGTACCACAGTCACATAACTGCAATTTATACTATTTTATTTTGCCGGAATTGGCATTTACTTTTGGTTTCCACCAAAAAATGGCCATTGTGGACAATGGATTTACTTAATGATCACTGCCAAAAAGGGCACAAAAGCAGGCACAGAGATATGGTTACTCATTTAACAATTAGAATAACAATTGTAATTCCATTTAATGATCCATCTCAAGAAAGTCGCACTGGAAAACCCAAACAATATTTCAACATTACAGGTGTCAATTACTCTTATTCTGGAAGCACTAACAGGCTCACCCCAAAACTTTTAGTTCAAGAATGAAATAGAAGTTTCCTAGATTAGTAATCAACCAATAACTGAATTACCATCGCAATGAATTCAATGGTGAAATCCAATTTTTTTTTACTACTGGTTCTGTGGACATGGCTTGGTGGGCATGGTGTGGCTTGGTGGGCGTGGCTTGGTAGGCATGGCAGGGGAAGGATACTGCAAAATCTCCATTCCCACCCACTCCAGGGGAAGGATATTGCAAAATCTCCATTCCATCCCCGTCCAGGGAAGGATACTGCAAAATCTCCATTCCCTCCCCACTCTAGGGCCAGCCAGAGGTGGTATTCCGAACTACTCAAAATTTCCACTACTGGTTCTCCAAACTGCTCAAAATTTCCGCTATCAGTTCTCCAGAATTTGTCAGAACCTGCTGGATTTCACACCTGAATGAATTGCTCCTAAATATGACAGCTAAAATTTCCATTGGTACCGCTAATACCTCACCATGTACTAAGAATATGGTGGCAACAATGAAGCTTTGCATTTTACTGTACTGACATTTTCTTTCTTTTTTAAATCAGCATATATTAAACTGAAAGCAAAGCAAGTCTTCATTCAGAAAGAATAGCATTAATGCTATGGTATGAATATAAAGCTCAGGGGGGAAATAAAGCAGTGACTTTAAATAATTATTGAAAAATTACTGCAAATGAGTTCTGATCACATCCACAAAACTGAGAATCTCAAGTGCCATATTTGCATTCTCATGAATGTACATTAATATATTGTTTTGCACCCCAGTCTACATTGGTGTATTAACTTTATCATATTTAAGTGTTTGTGATAACTCACGGAGCATGAAATGTAGTTACTTGCTTGCACCTGTTCATAATAACTGGATTCCATATTCATGAAAAAAAAAAGTTCAGCAGCCATATGCATGAAATAGAGTCATTAAGACAGCTTTTTCTCATATCCTCCCAAATGCAGATCTGAGAATAATCTGCAAGCTCCAAGGAAGCAACTGTTTATTAAAAAGTGGCAAATAGTTTGGAGAAAAGTATGCCCAGGTGATTCAATTCACTTAGCTAATGTAATAAATTGCCAACTTGTTTGCAATTAAGGATTGTGCCAGGTGGAATGAAACGCTACTTACAGTGAAAAGTTCATGTCAAATAACTTGACAATTGTGTACTGGTTTTGAAAGTACAGATGCCTGGGAGTGGGAATACATAGTGTTGTAGGTTCTTTTGGACTGCTACTAATCAGGGTGACTCTGGATTCAACAAAGATACAATATGATGACTGATGACTCAACCTGAGGACCCAGATTGTTGGGGGCAATATGCTATTTAGTATACTGTCTTTGGTGTAAGCTGCCCAGAGTCCTCAGAGAGTGGGCAGCATAGAAATATGAATAATAAAATAATAAATAAATAAATAAACCTGACCCATCACAAGACCAATCACAAGACCCTCAATTGACACATGAAGCCCTTATAAACAGAAAAACACTGACACTGACATCCCTTAAACTCCGCTGAAGATGTTACCTAGCGTGGTAGCAAAATGTTTGGAAACCCACAAACTCAGAGAGTGAACCTCCATCCTCAAAGATACAATAAGTTATGGAAACTTGAAGCTGTGTTTATCTGTCCTCAGTAGCTGGGGGAGGAGTTTCATTGAACAAAATAAGGATATTTTAGAAAATACATTATGGACGTTTCAGTTTATCGTAGAGATGAATGCCTTATTGCTTGATTTTGTTCTGTATCTTGGTTTTATGTTCTATAACTCTTGCCTTATTTGTTGGTATATATATCATACATTACTTTTGTTTACTGCTCTTGTGTTTTTTCCCACTAATGTCTGTGTACAAGTAGGACAAGTAGGAACTGCCTGGACAAGTGCCTGAAGTTCAGCAGTAACAATTTCTCTCCTTCCAGTTTCTTATTTAACTTTAGACAGATTAACTCCTGACATTCATAAGGCTTTGGACAGTTACACCATTGACTTTTGCTACGACTATAATTGTGTTCCCCTGGGTGCCTGAACAACTGTGGACACTGCTTTTCTATCATGGCTTTGGTAGCCCTTAGGGAAATGCCCATTCTCTCTTACACACACACACACACACACACACACACACACACACACAGAGAGAGAGAGAGAGAGAGAGAGAGAGAGAGAGAGAGAGAGAGAGAGAGAGAGAGAGAGAGAGAGAGAGAGAGAGAGATGGGCTCCCCAATCCTACAACTGCTTTCTTTTTCTTCAGGTAGTAACTTGAATGATTCTTATCACATTCCGTTTCCCCATGGATCCTACAAGTTCTATGCTATATAGACTTCTCTGGAGACTTTTCTTCATTTTCATGCAGCTACGTCTCACTGCTGATTATCTTCTATGCTTCTGGTCAGCCTGGTAACCCTTCACTATCTCTACAACTTGTTGCTACCCAAACTTACACTGGTAGAAATTTATTATGGAACTGTTCTAGTATCAGTTCTTCTATCATTGCTCCTTCTGCTCTTATCATCTGACTGCAGATCCAAGTGGTTCACTCCCTAATTTTACAGGCTTCTTGGCACGCTTCATAGCTGTAAGTCTCTAAAGCTTGCTTACATATTAAAACGTAAAGGTTCCCCTTGCACATATGTGCTAGTCATTCCCAACTCTAGGGGGCGGTGCTCATCTCCGTTTCAAAGCCGAAGAGCCAGCGCTGTCCGAAGACATCTCCATGGTCATGTGGCTGGCATGACTAAATGCCAAAGGCGCACAGAACGCTGTTACCTTCCCACCAAAGGTGGTCCCTATTTTTCTACTTGCATTTTTTATGTGCTTTCAAACTGCTAGGTTGGCAGAAGCTGGGACAAGTAACAGGAGCTCACCCCATTACGCGGCACTAGGGATTTGAACCTCTGAACTGCCAACGTTTCTGATTGACAAGCTCAGTGTTTTAGCCACTGAGCCAATGCGTCCCACTTGCTTATATATAATCACATGATGAAGATGATGAAAAGCTTATGTCCTACAACACTGCTATATATAGCTTGTGTGTGTGTGTTTGTGTGTGTAGTATGTATACCTTGTTTAAGGTCACATTTGGAACTGATATCGCATATACTTCTTTTACACTTTACTCACCACATATTGTATAAAAAATAGAACAAGGGCAAATTTTCCTACCTTCAAATGCTTTTTCAGTCCCTGAGTCACATTTTTTTTTCTATAGTATAGTTTTTTCCCCTTTCCTAAATTGTACAAATGCCCCCCTTCTTCTCCCACAATTAGTCTCTCTCATCAGAGTCATTGGCACTGATGAAGCCAGAGTGTTAGGCCTGTCACACAACCTTGTTGTGTGTATTGCAAATTATTAGGCAAGGCAGCGATCATAAACTTTGCTTATTCCCATAATCTCTCTGTATCTTGGTACCTCCAGCAATTAATCAAGCACTCCAATATGCCCTTTCTGTATTGAGACAGAAAAATACATTCCATCTTAAATTCTTGTCAATTCTTTCCCTTCAAGGGTGGTGGATAAGGGTGGTGGAGCAGAGATGCACAAGCTAGTTAGTCCAGGACCCT
Organism: Pituophis catenifer annectens; assembly: GCF_029215685.1. Lineage (NCBI taxonomy): Eukaryota > Metazoa > Chordata > Lepidosauria > Squamata > Colubridae > Pituophis > Pituophis catenifer. The sequence goes on from NW_027256888.1 coordinate 14,428,425, forward strand.
GAACTAACTTGGAAGATTAGATGTATAGGTGGAAGCTGTATGAAAACATATAACATTGATATTGATATGTTTAAATATATGGATGTAGTCCAATAACGTTTTTCATCCATGTGCTCTGATGCTTGAATAGTTGAAGGAATCTGGTAGGAAGTAGAAACTTACAAAAAAACTTATTATGACCCTGTTGTTTCCTTGAGAAAGATTTTCCTGAAGAAAACAGGAGCCAATGTTAAAACAAATAGAGTGGTGAATGGAGGCATAAACAGATTTACTATTCACCATAGGCAAAAGTTCAGGAGTTTACCCTTGGTAGTTGATAGTTTACCATTGTTTTTCAACTTGACTGCGGGTGACAAGATGAAGAGAAGGAGAATTTAACTTCCAATAGTTGAAATGGTGCCTTTTAAAAATGGAACATGAATTTAATATTTCTGTCAGAGAGATACTAACTGGTTATGCTATAGTTCCAGAAAATGTGATAAATAAACAGATGGATGTCTCAGCAATGCAAACAGCCTTGGGCCTCCCTCGTCTTTCTTCTCACAAAGATCAGTGGGCCATATAATGCTGTATGATTCCCAAACCATCATGTGGAGATTTGACCATTATTGAAAGAAGATAAAAGTAATGAGTTGTGAGTGCCACTGGGAATATGGCAGGAGCTTCTTCTTTTTTTAAGGATGCTCACATAATATACTACTCTCTTCTCCTGTAATTTCCCCACCCTAAAAATTCTAAGAAAACCTTTGTGAATGTGAAAATTCAAAATGGAAAGTTAATTTGTAAAAGGAAGCAATAAATGTAAGCTCACCTAGGTTTGCAAGCAATGAGGTAATTAGAAATGATTTGGAATCTTTTATTTTAGACTAACATCCATATTAGTTTTCATCAGGTAAAACTGAATTTTTGTTGTATCATCAGAAACACCTTCAGCCATATCTTCAATGAACTGATTTATTTAAGAAGAAATTTTTAAATGTTTTAATTGGTTTGTGATTTTTAATTTTTGGGCCAAATTTATATATATTTTAATTGTTTTTTAATATTTGTATTTCATGTTTTTAATTCTGGCTGTACACCGCCCTGAGTCCTCAGGGAGAAGGGCGGTATATAAATTGGAAAATAAATAAATAAATAAATAAATAAATAAATAAATAAATAAATAAATAAATTATTGTGAAAGTAGAAACCCAAAGAATAGAAGGTGTTCTAGCATTTTCTAATTTATGAGTATCCTTATCCTCATCCCCCCCATCTCTCTCTCTCTCTCTCTCTCTCTTACACACACACCACACACACACACACACACATGTTCCAACATGAGTTACATGCCAGTGGCAGTGGTGAAATGTAAAATTTGTTACTACCAGTTCTGTGGGCTTGGCTTGGTGGTGGTGGTGGGTGATGTGACTGAGTGGGCGTGGCCAACTTTTTTTTATTTTTTACTTTTAAAACCATTTTTTCTGCAACCTCTTTGGCCAAAAAGGTTGTAAAAAAATGCTTTTAAAAGCTTCTGACGATCAGGCAACTCAGGCAACTTCAGCCAAAGAGGTTGTAGAAAAAATGCTTTTAAAAGCCTCTGACGATCCCAGCTGAGCCGCATGATCATCAAAGGCTTTTTTTTTTAACTTTTAAAAGCATTTTTTCATCGTAAGAAAAAATGCTTTTAAAAGTAAAAAAAAAAGCCTCTGATGATTGCGCGGCTCAACTGGGCATGGGGGGGGGGCAGGGATTTTGGCTACTGGTTCTCCGAACCTCCGACCTCCATCACTACCGGATTGGATGATCCGGTCCAAACCGGGAGCATTTCACCCCTGGCCAGTGGAAATAAAACAGTGAGAAGAGAATTTACTTTCTTTCTTCATTTGGAAGTTATGCAATCAAATTATATGTATCCAATGCTCTCTGTGGAATTTATGTCTTAATATTTTACTTAGTGATAAAATTGTAGAAGCCCTAAAAACTGTGAAATTCCAGAGCCCATGAAGTTACTTGAGTCCAATTTCCTATGGCCTCTAAAAGAAAATTATAGTTCTAACAAAGTTTCAAGCGTTGAAGATCATTTTCTGAATCCCTTAATTGCTGTCTTTGTCTATTAATTGCATTGTGAGATAGATTATGATGGTGTCTACGAATTGCTATTATTGGAAATGAATGAGGGAGGATTTTGCAAATAATAATTTAAAAAGTCAGAATTTAATACCCTTGAGAATTATATAACTGCAGGATTTATTGGAAAGTTATATATATGAGAGAGAAATGGAAGTTAGAACAGAGGGAAGTAAAGGTAGAAAACGTACTGAGACGTTCTGGCTTGAAATATTTGGAACTGGATATACAAAATGGGCAAAAGTACCAATTGTTATCTTGGGATTTGCTATCTGAACTACAAATGCTTTTTTCTGGCATATATTTTGCTTGTATATTTTAAAGTAAACATTTATAATAAAGTAAGTCTTAAATTTTTGGCATAAACAAAAGTATAATTGTCTCTTTAACCTCACTACTTACTTACTTACTTACTTACTTACTTACTTACTTACTTACTTATTTATTTATTTATTTATTTATTTATTTATTTATTTGTTTATTTATTTATTTATTCAATTTATATGCCGCCCTTCTCCGGAGACTCAGGGCGGCTTACAATGCGTTAAGCAATAGCCTTCATACTTTTGTATATACCTGCTTAGTAGGGCTTTTGCCCCCCCCCCCCCAAAGCAGTGTTCTTTTTTTTATACAAAGTCAGTTTATTGCCCCCACAATCCGGGTTCTCATTTTACCTACCTCGAAAGGATGGAAGGTTGAGTCAACCTTGAACCTGGTGAGATTTGAACTTGCAGTAATTGCAGGCAGCTGGTGTTACTTAACAGCACTTTAGTCTGCTGCGCCACCAAGGCTCTTATGAGTATGCAATACATAGCAATTTATTTTGTGCTTACTATCTAATCTCTATGCATGGGTATTTCTCAAAAAAGGAATTCAAAAGTAGAGTATCAAAAAGGAAACATTTTTCTATTTTTTTTTACGAAGGACAAATACTTTTATCTTAGATACTCAAAAGTTTCAAAACATTTATCTGAATTATTCTTTCTCTAACTCATTATCTTACACCAGAGCCTTGTTCCTTTTCAATTTATTAGAATTAACATGTATTCAGTGAAAATCTGAGACAGTTTGGTAGACTAATTATAACATGCCATTTCAAATCTCTGAAATTATAGCTTGCTTGAAGGCGGGTATTCACACCAAGGAAAAAAATAAGATTCCACAGTATTGCAACACCAACTCATCTCTTTTACATCACTTTTTTAAAATAATGTGCTATTAAAATCAGACAAGTTTCAAACTTTAGATTCAAATTTCCTCCAAATTATGACATACAAAGTCAAATTGTGGGATCACTTGATTTTTTAAAAAAACAAACAAATACATAATGTTTTTAGGGCTTTATAAAATATACATGATTTTTTAAAACTTTTTTTTTATTGTCACCTGGTGCAATTTACTCCACCTTTTAAGATTTAAAATTACTGAACTGTTGTTCTGCCCCAGCTTCGGATTCCCAGAGAATGTGACACACACCAAGCTTCGCAAAAACTGTTTAATTCCAAACAAACCCCTTTCAAGAATGCAGGCTTCCTGTGCAAAGGGTCCTTATCAAAGTTATTAAGAACAAAGTCCGACAAAGGTTGGCAATCAGCCCAGAAAACCAGATATGAGAAGTCGCTCTCTCTCCAAGATGCTCTGTAGTAATGAGACATTGTTTCTAGCAAGAACACACTAGCTGTGTGCCACTTAAATAGGCTAAGGGAGTGGCCAATTATCTTCAAGCCCTACTCTTGAGTAGACCTCCTCCTCCTGAGTAGCCACTCCTGCCTTTTGGCAGCACTGCGTGCCCGAGCAGTGAGAAGAGGCTCCTCCACTTCGCTCTCTCCACTGGAAGGAGCCTCTCGAGGTTCTGAAGGCCCTGGCTGAGTCTCTGCCTCTGGCTTCACATCCTCTTTGGCCTCCTCGCTGTCCAACGCGAGCGCCAGCTGCACAGGCTGCTGGTGCGACACCACACCAGCCTCCTCGTCGTCGGGATCAGCCACGATCCACGCAGGCTGCTGGCGGGCCACAACAACTGTGTTTTCAAAGTTTCTTAACAGCTGAGTTGCCAGTCCCAATTGTGGTTGCTAAACAAGGACTATTTGTATTCAGGTAGTATTACTAAAACCTGTTTGGGTGAAGGCAGTGAGACCATATACCCCACATATCTGCCATGATAGATTTCAAGTCCTTCTGTACCTTAGATGCAAGGGTAAAAAGTATGTTTTTTAACAGATATATTGCCAGTGATCAGATATTCTGCTTTTGAAGTAACTGTTCTGACCTAGGCTTCCTTAGAAATTAAACAGTACAAACTTAGTCCTGGCAAACCTCTTTAATTCATACGGCTGTAAATTACTTTCATTTACAGTCTGCAAGGCTTGATAAACAGTCTTTCAGAGGAAGGTCATCAACACCCACCTATCTCACGTGGAACACTGCCAAAGAGCTAATTTCCAGACATAGGGCAAGGCCAAACTTGGCACAGAGTCACAAACAGAAGTTTAAAATCTTGAATCAGCCAGATGAACTAATTGCTTCCTGTTCACTACTCTTTTATGTCCTATGGGAGGGCCAATCATCTCCAAGCCTTACTCCCAAGTCGACCCTGTTTCCTTAATTGTTCCTGTCTCCTGGCAGCTCTGTGCATTGGGCACAGGCTCACACTGTTCTTCTGCCTCACTGATGTCAGACTCCGGAGACTCCAGAGGCAGCAAAGATCTACCAGATGGCCTTGACCCCCTCTCTGCCTCTGACTCAGAGCCCTTGTCCGAGCCTTCCCCAGACTCCAGGACTGGCCCGCGTTCCTCCCCAACCTCCTTACTGTCCGAATCTGCTGCCAGCTTTATTTCCTCAATTTTTAATGATGTCAATTTCCATGCCCTGGTCATGGAGATTTCAGAGATACATGACAGGTTTGGTTATCATAGGTTTGTCCCAGATAATCCTGAACCCAACATATGTAGGCAACTATGAATTTTATCTCATTTAATTATTATTAAATAATTAAATTATTACTTTTTTAGTGACTTGGATATGGAAGGTATTTCCTTAGTCCTTTGCTATGGTCAGAACACTTCCTGGTCTATATGAGCTAAGCTGCCCCCTATGGCTCCATGACAGGAACAAGCCAAACTCTTCTTCCCACTGAAATTGTCAGAATATTACTAAATCTAAGAAAAAGGAGGAGTATTTGAAAATCACCAAAGGAGGAATCCCAACTTTACATCGTGCAAAACCTAAACAGCCCTAATCACACTATACACAACAGCAGATGCACCAGAAGGATCGTTTTGCAGGAGCTTGGCTTGAAGACAGGTCAGTCAGGAAAAGTACAGATGGATTTCTCTAAACCAGGTGTCTGCAACTTTAAACACTGAAAGAGCCATTTGGATCGGTTTCCCACAGAAAAAAAACCACAGGGAGCCACAAAACCTGGGTGGGCATGGCCAACTCCACGTCACTCACTCCCACCCAGTCACATGACCCCCCCTAGCCACGCCTACACAACCGGTCATTAGGGCAGAGAACCAGTTGTTAAAAAACACTGGGAACCACAAAACACTTTTCTCTCTTTCTCACTCTCTCCCCCCCCCCCGTGTATCTTTCTCTCCCCCTCTCTATCTTCCCTTCTCTCCTCCTCTCTCTGTCTCTGTCTCTCTCTCCCCCTCTCCCCCTCTCCCCCTTTCCCTCTCTATCTCCCCTCTCTCTCTGTGTATATCTATGTTTCTCCCTCTCTGTGGTGGCCTGCCAGCGGCCTGCACGGATTGTGGCTGATCCCGATGAAGAGGAGGATGGTGTGGTGTTGCACCAGCAGCCTGCGCAACCAGCCCTCACGTCGGACAGTGAAGAGGCTGAAGAGGATGTGGTGCCAGAGGCAGAGACTCAGCCAGGGCCTTCAGAACCTCCAGAGGCTCCTTCCAGTGGAGAGAGCGAAGTGGAGGAGCCTCTCCTCAATGCTCGAGCACGCAGGGCTGCCAAAAGGCAGGAGTGGCTACTCAGGAGGAGGAGGTCTACTCGAGAGTAGGGCTTGAGGATAATTGGCCACTCCCTTAGCCTATTTAAGTCACACGCAGCTAGTGCTTTCTTGTTGGAAACAACTCGTATTTATTATCAGAGTATTTTGGTTTATCATATCTTGTTTTCTGGGCTGGTTGCCAACCTTTGCCAGTCTTGTTTATTCTTGCTACTTAATAAATTTGATAAGGACCGTTGGTGTGTGTCAATATCCTCGGAAATCCGGAGCTGGTGCAGAACACTCTCTCCCCCTTCTCTCTGTATCTCTCGGATTTCAAAGGCCAGGTGAGGAGTGACTGGGAGGGGAGGGTGAGGGGTGGGGCCAGCCTTTGATGGAACAGGGAGCCACAGCAGAGGGCCAAAAGAGCCACATGCAGCTCCAGAGCCGCGGGTTGCTGACCCCTGCACTAAACTAAACCATTCAGATTCTACCCATACAAAGGACAATCAACATCCTAGCTGAAGAACAGGCCAATCAGAAACAGATTATTTTAAAACCTCTTCAAGATAGACTAGTCAGAAATCTAACTAGATAATGAAACAATCAGGAACCAGCTTTCCATGAAATGAGAAACCAGAGATTAACTTGCCAGATTCAAATACAAGAGCCCAGCCAGTCCTGTGAGCTGCCAGAAAATACTCTACAAAGCAGCTCATAGCCTCTGAAGATACCAACTACAACTGCTGGCAAAACATCAGGGCACCAGAAAACTATACTATGGCCGTTAAAATACCTAAGCTTAACATTGCTTGATTGATGCTGGCTGTGAAAGCCTACAATATATATATCACCAATAAGCTTGCCTCTTGTCTAATAAACAGCTAGTCCCCTCTAGCTGTCCTATTGCCCTAGTAAATATCTATTAGTTTCACTTCTAGGAAGGGAATAGCACATGCTGTTCATGTGATGATAGTAATGGTCAACTGATGACCTTTATGAGAGATAGGCAGAATTTCTGTTATTCTTAATATGCTCATTTATTGAAATCAGATAGTTTATGTGTTAACTTTGAACCAAACCTAGCAACAGCCATTTTTCTGTTCCTCAGTTGCCATACAGAGGGGGAAGGGGGGAAGGAGGTTGGAAAGCCTTACTAGACACAACAGAGAACTTTCTCTGAGAAGAAAGGTCATCTCTACTAGCAATTGAAATCAGATAGTTTTTCGTTGTTGTTAGTTATGAAGTTAGTTGTGTCCGATCCATCGTGACCCCATGGACAACGTTCCTCCAGGCCTTCCTGTCCTCTACCATTCCTGTCCATTTAAGCTCACACCGACTGTTTCAGTGACTCCATCCAGCCACCTCGTTCTCTGTCATCCTCTTCTTTTTTTTGCCTTCAATCTTTCCCAGCATTAGGCTCTTCTCCAGTGAGTCCTTCCTCCTCATTAGGTGGCCAAAGTATTTGAGTTTCATCTTCAGGATCTGGCCTTCTAAAGAGCAATCAGGGTTGATCTCCTCCAGGACTGACCGGTTTGATCGCCTTGCAGTCCAAGGGACTCGCATGAGTCTTCTCCAGCACCAGAATTCAAAGGCCTCAATTCTTTTAGAATTCAGATAATTAATTAATATTAATATTAATTAATATTAAAGATAACTAATTCAGATAATTCAGATAAATATCTTTGCTTTTACATTTTTTTTGTCTGTGAAAATAAATAAATAATAATACCATGTTGTGTAATTATTAGATCAGTAAAACATTCCCATAAAGGAGGAAATAGTTATTATTTCTTTTGAAAAATGCATCTCTGAAACTGCAGTATATTAGCTGCTAAATCGGTTCTGACCATTTTAAGATTTAGCAAAGATGAAGGATGTTGTTACTTGACAACCCCTTAAAACTAGAGGTTTGAAAGCTATCTAACTCAAGTAGAAATTGCCCCAGTAACAAGGAATCTGATTCTTTGTGGAATCACTGAAACATCTGTCACAATGCAGTTGCTTATATCCCTTAAAGACAGAAACCTAGCAAGAGAAATGGGCTGTCTTGTCTCATCCCAGCAAGATTATCCAAGAGAGTTAAATAGCCAGGAGAAAACAGAAGGTTTGGATAAAATACTTAATTCAGAAATGTGATATCTCTTAGAAGTCAGTTGGATAAAGGGGACAAATAATTTTTTCCCCCGAAAGAAGACATATTCAGTGACTTACAATACATCCAGTTGCGGGTTTAACAGATTAGAGGAAGGAAACAAGAAACACTCTATATTTCCTAGTGTTTAGATGAAAGGTATTTATCAATGGTTTTTCAGTGTGATAGCTACCATACTTTTCAAAACATAAGACACACTTCCCCCCCTAAAAGTGGGTAGAAATGTTGGTGAGTCTTATACACCGAATACAGCCATTTTTGGCCTCCCGAAACCCTGCCCCGTGTGTCCCAATTCACCAAAAACAGGCACGTTTTTCACAAAAACAGGATATGCAGAGGGTTTGGGGGCCCTACAAGGTGCTCCTGGGGCTGAGGAGGGCAGTAACACAATGTGTGGGGGGTTTGGGAGGCCCAAAATGGGCCTGTTTTTCATGAAAATGGGCCCGTTTTTCACAAAAATGGGATGCACAGAGGGTTTGGGAGGCTTGCAGAGTGCTCCTGGCAGCCAAGGAGAGCAAAAACTGTATGCATGGAGGCCAAAAATGATTTTTTTTTCTTGTTTTCCTCTTTGAAATCTTGGTGCGTCTTATACTCTGGTGCGTCTTATAGTTGAAAAATATGGTAAATTATATTTTCACAATGAAAGAAAGTTCACTCTGTTTTGAATTCCAGAGGGTAAAGAAAAGAAACATGGATACTGTTGCATTTATAATTTATTTGTTTGATTCACAGAGAATCAAACTGTATTAAGTATGATCTGATTCATCTGTAAGATTTTTATTTTTGGGGGGGGAGAGGAGACAGATATGTTTGTGGTTTTTAGAACTGGAAATATTGTATCATCAACAGAGGTTCAAATATTGGGTTTATTGCCTTGGTTATTGTTTTTTTCTTTTAATTTTATGCACTCAGGTAACATATATGAATTTAAAACTGTTAGGATTATGTTCCTCAATCTACAACCTTTTATTTAAATGGATATTGCACTGAAAATATTACATTATGTGTCCATGGTATTTATTTATGTGTCCATGGTGGTATTTAGCAGGTTCTATCCGGTTCGGGCAAACTGGTAGGGGCAGCTGCAGGAGGCTTCTCCCATCTGCCCAGACGTCATCACGTCCTATTTTTTACATTCTGCACATGCGCACTCACTTTTGCGAACTGGTAGTGAAGGTAAGTGAATATCACCCCTGCATCCATGGCTAACATACATATAATTTTATCTTCAAGCACAACACATTTTGAGGGGACACAGTTAAAAATATTATCATATAATATCATTTGAAAAATCAAATCTGGTTCATTAAGCCATAGCTAACACAGTTGCAAATCTAGAAGCAGAAGAAATGAGATTTTGCCTTAGGAGTAGCGACAATATGACTATTCAGTAAGATAAGGAATAACATTGATCCATCCTCTTTAATCATCCAACTCTGTAAAACTCATTGCTGTCTTGAATATTTTAATTACACAAATAAAATACTAATTATTGTTCAGTTACATAAATTGAATGGAATAAGATAAATAGTCCTTAATTATGCCAACCATAACTGACATAAAATAGATTATTTATATGTACAGACATCATAATAAATATTAATAAATATTTACATATTTTAATATACTAATAAATACTAAGCGATATTTCTTTATGTCCATATTATTTTTTTAAAAAAAGTTTGTGGACAGCAAAGGTGCCTTAAATGTGAGCTTCAGTTACATTATTAATCAAACTTTATGGAAATATTTGTTAAAAATAATGTTGTTTACCAATTTTATATTTCTTTCGTTTAGAGGAACTTGTTAAAATAGATTTATAAATAAAAACAAGGACTGGAATGGTAAAAGAAATGACAGGGACAATATAATAGGCAAGAGTTCGAAAGTATTAAATGTAATAACTAGGCTGTCAGCGTTCCGACGGATGCCCTAATTAAATCATGAGTCTTGAGCCAAGCTTCAAAAGAAATCCAGGCATTTATTAGGAGCTTTATGTCAGCATGTTCCCAAGTGAAGCCAGCTCTGACCCTTTGTAATTTATGCTCCAATTATGACCTTGTTTCCCCCTCCCCCCAGGGTGTGTCATCAATCACATTCGCCAATGGAGCAATTTCAAGGTTGTAGAGGTCATTCCCCTCCGGCTGCTGTATGTAACCCTGGGATACAGCCTTGAGGGAGATAAGCGTGGAATGTGCATCTTTTTTTTTTTTTTTTTGCTGCTGTGCAGTTTTGCCAGTTTTCCATCCCTCCCTGGCCTATGGCAACTCAAGAGCAGGCCAGGGATGCATTGCGAGTTGACATTGGCACTCAAAGTAAGTAGAAGTGAAAGTAGAGTCTAACTATAGTTGAAACAGCAAAATGTCATTTTCTTATTTTTGTCTTTAGAGTAAATGAAGGATGGAAATACTTTTTGAATATTTTAATACACTGTTTATCTTAAATCTCGCCTACTAATTTTTGGATGGTGCGATCAACATTTGAGATCAGAAAAGGAACTGAATAATGTCAATAACAGCCGGAATAAAAGCAAACAGGTCTATCCCACTGAAGTATTAATTGGTACTGCAGGCATGTATAATGATCACAGGCTGTATAATAAAAGTCTCATTCTCCCTACAGACTTATTATCTAACTGACACTATTTGATGTTCTCTCCTCTTTCTCTTTTAAAAATCATAATGTGGAGGAGGGAGTTTATTGCTTGAGGTTAATCAGAGGTGCCCAAATGGATTAATAGGATTACTACATCCCAATGGAGAACCTAAGTAATTATTCAATGATGAATGGAGAAGGCAGAAATGTCATTTCATACAGTCACTTTAAATTTAGTTGTTGTCTTCTAATAGGCTTTGGAATAAAAAAAGGAAAAATTGGCTTCAGTACAAAAAAATGAAGCAGGAGACAAATGAAGAAAATTTTGCCAAGAAAAGCAAATGCTCATCATCATCATCATCATCATCATCATCATCATCTCCTTTTAATGACCTCCCTAATCCCTTTCAGAGTGGAGTCTGGGCAAATGAATGGAGCTGATTGTTTACTGGCCGGATGCCTTTCTTGTCCCCAATGCGGAGTTATATTCAGCAGATATATTCTCATCGTGCCCTGAGAGAGAAATATCAGCCTCTACCTAGGAACGAACTCACAGCCTCCTGATTGTAAGGTGAGAGCTCCACTTCTAGGTCACAGTACCACTCAATATTCTAACTTAAACTAAAGAAAACAAATTAGATGGAGTTCCGGTGGTGATGGATGAAAGCAGCAACTTCCCAGGTGACTATGTTATAAAAATAAGGAGTAGTTTTAATGAATTAAATATAATAAACACAGTGACTGAGGAACTCTGGAATGAATTTCATGGCATCATTAACGATGAACAAAACAAAAATATCCAAAAGTACCAAACACAAAATAAGGGGAAATGACTCTCTGTTGCTCCATTAAAAATAGTTGAAGTAAGGCAGAAAGCAACATGAAATAGTGTTAGAAGAAAACTCGCTCAACTAATGTTCAATTCCAGAAATGAACAAGAGATACGGAATAATATCTCAATCAATCAATTTTTATTATGGTCACAGACCAGCATTACACAGAAAAGCATTAAAAACAACAATAATAGGAAAAACTAAAATTAAAAGACAGACAGAATAATATATTGTGATTAGTGGTGGATTAACATTGGGCAGTTAAAGTTTGCACACAGCATAACAGAATTTGTTTTAAATTATTGGGATTTTTTAATTGTCTCGGGCTAAATTATTTAAACTGGTTTTAATTATGTCTTTTAACTTTTGTATCTATGTATTTTATTTTGTGTCTGTTCACTGCCCTGAGTCCTTCGGGAGTAGGGCGGTATATAAATCTAATAAAACAAAACAAAACAAAACTTCCCTATCTACAAGTTAACTGATTCACACATGCTATACCCTACTTCCTCTACCCACCTGAAGGAAAAATAAAAAATGACAACAGACTTTAAAAAGATGCATACATGGCTCCATTTCCTTCAGTATTTCTCATTTAGTTAACTACATTTATTCCACTAATTGTTATGAAAAAGCACTTGAATCAGTCATACTTCCCAAAAGTAACAATTCTGTTTACTAGCAATATATTAGAAATTGCTGCCGCCAGCAGTTAACAACACAATTCAGTTGACTAAGCAGATGTGACTAAATGCAAAATTGCAAGTAACAGAGCAGTAAATGCCCTTCAGTCAATGCCTTGTCAATGACTCATTAACTCATTAACTAGACAAGATAGTTTGCTGGCCTCTGTATATACCTACAGAGCACAGCAGAATCTTAGAGCCACATGGGATTATTAGAAATAAATGTTCTCTACTACAGAGGAATTAGAAGACGAATAACTAGTGACTTCAAAAGTCAGAGGTATATTTGGACTGTTTCTGCCAATTTAAATTTGTCAATTTAAACTTGACAAAATGATGTTCTCTATAATAAAACTAAGCTTTACCTGAATGGCCACAGAAGAAATGTTATGTTGCTTTACTAGATATTCCTGAGTCATCTAATACGAGTCTTATAATTTTTTTTTTTTTAAAGTCTGTGTCCTCACTTTGGTCCTTGAATGGGAAAATTGACGAGGAGAAAGTAAACAATAGAAAAGCAAAGATTTTTCTGGAAATAGTAAACATTTATGGTTTTCACTTGTTGAGAACTCAAGTGAAATGTTAGAAGAAAATGCAAAGATTCACATTCTGTCTCCCTTATCTGTCTAGGTTCACCCATCATACTAATCCCTGTTCATTTTTTTAAACCACATGGCTGACATCATACAATATATCAAATAAAAGCCAAATGAACCATATTACGGAGCTCCTTATTTTGTTTATTAATTTCTTGCCTATAATATAGAAGGAAGGTATCAAATAGAAACTTTAGCCAACTCAGATAAAAAAAATTACAAATATCGATGGAAAAATTCACGAGAAAGGATTATGATTAGTAAAAGAAACTTCCTTTAACACAAATCATGAGACAGAGACAATGGGGGAATGATTGGAATAAATGTTGATGACAAAATATAGGAGATAATCAATACTTCTATGCCCTAAGAGTTTTCTGGATGCCTCTCAATAGATACAAAACTCTTTCAGAACTGTTTTATAATAGTCTTTCTCTAGTATATAATAGACAATATAATAGTTCTTTTCTCCCTCTTTGTCTCTGTCACACGTACACATGACAGGGATTTTTGGATATATTTTTTTTGCTCTTCTATTCATTGCGAGTAGTACAGCAACTGGCAACACATTTTTATATTTCTATGATATACATGCATGCATTGCAAGGCAAGGCGATCAAACCGGTCAGTCCTAGAGGAGATCAACCCGATTGCTCTTTAGAAGGCCAGATCCTGAAGATGAAACTCAAATACTTTGGCCACCTAATGAAAAGGAAGGACTCACTGGAGAAGAGCCTAATGCTGGGAAAGATTGAGGGCAAAAGAAGAAGGAGATGACAGAGAATGAGGTGGCTGGATGGAGTCATTGAAGCAGTAGGCGTGAGCTTAAATGGACCCCAGAGGATGGTAGAAGACAGGAAGACCTGGAGGAAATTGTCCATGGGGTCGCGATGGGTCAGACATGACTTCACAACTAACAACAACACATGCATGCGTATATATCTCCTAGCCATGTCAAATTCGTAGCCCATGGGCCGGATGCATCACACGCTGCCATGTCCAGCCCCAGTGGGCATGAAGGGGGGAAAAGTTGTGATACATCACATTATGACAATGTATCATCACAAGTTTGACACCCCTGTCCTAAGTCATTCAAAAATACAATTATAATTTGTAACCATACTTAATAGAATTAGCCCAGGCTGATCCCCCCAACCCCCGCCCCAGCTTTAGATAAAATACAGTGCATATATTGTCAGGCTTACCAAGAACAGAAAAAAGGCAACCAAAATGACACTGAGATTAGAATACTTTCCAAATATGAATAATCAACAGCATTTGTGCCAATTTTACTTCCCCGTGAGAAGCCCTAATTCTATCATGGAGAAGTAAAATTGCCACAAATCCTGTAGAAATGTGGTGGCTCAGCCGTTAAGATGTTGGGTTTGTCACATGGAAAACTGGCAGCCCAAGTTTGAGGCCTAAGCACCATGTGACGGGGTGAACTTCCATCCTCGCCCTAGCTTTTGCTAACCTAGCGGTTTGAAAGTATGCAAATGTGAGTAGATAAATAGGTACCACTTCAGTGGGAAGGTAGCAGCACTCTGGGATGTCATGCTGGCCCTATGACTGCGGGAATATCTTCGGACAATCTTGGCTCAATGGCCTTGAAACGGAGATCAGCACCGCCCCCTATAGTCAGCAATGACTAGTGGAGTAAAATCCACAGCACTTCTATGACGGAATTGGAACACAAATATTCATTGAAATTAAATGTTCAGAGATCCAAGTTCAACAAAATAAATTACTCCTTTATTGCGTTCACATATAATGAATACAGTAATTAAAATAAAGAACTCATTGCCATTAGATGTGATAATAACCATTATTTTAATAAAGAAATGCATAATGACAACAGATTCCAGTGTTGGGAATAATTTTTGTTCTTCCAATTTTACACATGGCTTCTACATTGACTTAAATAGAGGGACCTGTTCTTATATGAGTTGCAAATATAATAACATGGAGTCTATTAGTATGCACCCTGAGGCAGGCTAATAATTTGGCTGATAGCTTGACTGGAGAATGCAATGATGGAATGATTGACAATGGCTACTCACAGACAAAATATTTAGAACAGGCTAAATCATGGATATTAACTTTGTGTTTGATGTTTCCAGGAGCTGAAAGGACGATTCCATTTGCGGAATGTGTGACCTACATTGCAATTACTCCCACTTATGACTGCATGACTGTAACCTTGTTGCTGGTATCCTTAAGATTTATATTGACTTTTCCCTATGACTATCATTAAGTGTTGTACCTTATGTTTCTTGACGAATGTATCTTTTCTTTTATGTACTCCGAGAGCAGGGGTGAAATGCTCCCGGTTCGGACCAGATCACCCGATTCAGTAGTGATAGAGGTGGGTGGTTCGGAGAACCAGTAGCAAAAATCCCTGCCCCCCCCGCTCAGCTGAGCCACACAATCATCAGAGGCTTTTTTTTTTAACTTTTAAAAGCATTTTTTCTACAACTCTTCGGCCGAAAAAATATTTTTAAAAGTTAAAAAAAAGCCTCTGATGTTCGTGCGGTTCAGCTGGGATCCTCAAAGGATTTTAAAAGAAAAAAACCCTTTTTTTCTTTTAAATGCCTCTGACGATCCAAGCTAAGTTGCCTCATCGGCAGAGACTTTTTTTCTTTTAAATACCTCTAACGATCAGGCAACTCAGCTTGGATCATCAGAGGCATTTAAAAGAAAAAAAGGTTTTTTTTTTCTTTTAAATACCTCTGACGATCCAAGCTGAGTTGCTTGATCGTCAGAGGCATTTAAAGGAAAAAAAGTCTCTGCCGATCAGGCAACTCAGCTGGGATCGTCAGAGCCTTTTGAAAGCATTTTTTTAAAACCTCTTTGCTGAAGTGGTTGTAGAAAAAATGGTTTTGAAAGTAAAATTTAAAAAAATTGGCCATGCCCACCCAGTCACATTATCCCCCCCACCAAGCCACGCCCACAGAACCAGTAGTAACAAATTTTAGATTTCACCACTGTCCGAGGGCGTATGCACCAAGACAAATTCGTTGTGTGTCCAATCACACTTGGCCAATAAAGAATTCTATTCTAATCTATTCAACAAAATGATCTTTGTGTTTTCATAATCATAACATACTGATGCATTGAAATCAAACATAGTTTTGAAAATATCACGTAGCTTTTCCACTGAAACAAGAAATGCATTGGAATAATATGTGATGAATAGCTCAGATTATCCCTACAGTTACCCCATATGTAGTCTTAGTAAAGCATTGTTACCTGGAACACTTGTTTAGAGCCCTTGTTTAAGCAAAAACAAATTTAATCACTTGAAAAAAAGGCACAAAAGAATAACCACTTGATCCAATCATCGAATATCTGGCTAAATCTTGCATTGAATGGAGTAGTCAAAGGTAAGATCTTTTGAAATTGTTCGTGTTACTTGTAGTTTACATTTCATACATACTTTATCACAGAGGTGGTATTCAGCAGATTCTGACCGGTTCTGGAGAACCAGTAGCGGAAATTTTGAATAGTTTGGAGAATCGGCAAATACCACCTCTGACTGGCCCCGTCCCCATCTATTCACTGCCTCCCAAGTCCCAGTAGATTGAGTCCCAGCTAATCAGCTGGGTCTTCTTTTGTTGCCCTGCACACGGAGCTGGAAAGCAGTTTAGTAGGGTGGGGAGGGAATGGAGTTTTTACAATATCCTTCCCCTGACATGCCCACCAAGCCACACGCACCAAGCCACACCCACCAAGCCATGCCCACAGAACCACAGGTAGTAAAAAAAATTGAATTCCACCACTGCTTTTTCAGGTATATATAATGCAGTAGGTATTATGTATTTTCTCATCGTATATATGCTCACAGATACATGGACAATCCCATAGGCAGAATCAGCAAGCACATTAAAATCTACTATTGTAATCAATTGCATATATTAAGCTTTCCCCCCATTTTATTTACCATTCAGGACATGTATAACTCCTTTCTTCTTGTTGTCTCCCCATGAAGTTTTAACTAAACATAAAAGTTACAGATTTCCACCTCAGTCCATTCTTTTTTTAAATTCCTCCCACCAAAGGATACAGCTGTAAATCTTTCAATGAAACTGAAGGGGGAAAAGGCAAAATAGAACAAAGCTTCTGTTCTTCCAGAATTGACAGCTTTTCATTATGTTCCACTCACTGTAAGCCAAAAAGAACATGTGGCCATCTGTTAATAAATCTCAACAGAATTTCCAACAAGTGTTTAAAATCCCACATTCATGAAAACTTTGATAGGTGTCATTCTGGGGATGGAGGAAAGCGAAGAAGTTCTGTGATTTGTGTTTAAAATAATTTCAGAACTAAGTTTATCCAAATGTTCCTTTCAAAATTAACAAATTAGAATAGTGCATAATTAAAACTACGTGGAGCTCATCTAAACACATTATGCTTTTTTTCTTTTGAAGTAGATCAGTATCGTGACAATTGATTTGGAATCAAATGAAGAGTTGAATGCAAACTCCTACTAGATATTTTATTTTTATTTTTTATTTTTGAATTTGTATACCACCCTTCTCCCTGAGGACTCAGGGAGGTGAACAGCCAAGTAAAAACATCAAGTACAAATATTAAAATACAGTTAAAAATATACATATATAAATTTGGCCCCGTTAATTAAAAACAATAAACAAAACACTTAAAAACACTTAAAAAATTAGGCCAGCCCGGCTTGCTGGAAAAAGAAGGTTTTAAGAGCATGGCGGAAGGCACTGAGGTCTTGGATTCTCCTTATCTCTGGGGGCAGCTGATTCCAGAGGGTAGGTGCCCCCACAGAGAAGGCCCTCCCCCTGGGGGTCACCAGCCTACATTGTTTGGCTGATGGCACCCCGAGAAGGCCCTCTCTGTGGGAGCGCACAGGTCGATGGGAGGCCTTTGGTAGCAGCAGGCGGTCTCGAAGATAGCTAGGCCCTATGCCATGGAGTGCTTTAAAGGTGATAACCAACACCTTGAAGCGCACCCGGAAGACCACCGGGAGCCAGTGCAGCTCGCGCAGGAGTGGTGTTACATGGGAGCGCCATGCTGCTCCCGTCACTACCTACGCTTAAATAAAGGATCCTGTTCTTATTGTCCTGTAAGAGGAGTTGCAGATTTCACAATTTTTATATTTAATGCATTATGTACTAAAATGTATCTACAACTTATATAATAATATACAAATAACAGTATTAAAATTTTTAAAAAATGATCGAAATATTGAAAATCCTAAATTACTCCCTGACCTGATTAAAATACAGAAGCAAACACTCATGTGAGGAATGAGTTAAAGTCACATTCCTGACTTTTATTATTATGTTTTAGTCAGTCAGATAATACCACGGTCTTTCTCCTGACTTTCTGGATAAGTCAGGATCACCTTATAAGTCACAAGATCTTGGAATGTAACTCTCCAAAAGACTGAAGTAACTCATAGAATGTATTGTGACAGCACATTTTCACATTAATAAAGAGGCTTTATGAAACCAGCAAAAAGAAGCTGTGTTGAACTCTCTCTATGCATGTATGTAGGTAGGTAGGTATGTAGGTAGGTAGCAAGAGTTGGTTCCACTTACCTTTACTACTGGTTCGCAGTGGGAGCATGCGCGCAGAAGCTTCTTCGCATGCACAGATCACCCATGATGACATCGTGGCAGGTGGGCGGAGCCTCCCGACAGTTTTACTACCGGTTCTATAGAACCGGACCGAACCGGGAGCAACCCACCACTGGTAGGAAGGTAGGTAGGTATGTAACAATGCTCATTGAAATTCTGAAGGGAGGGAGGAAAGGAAGGAAGGATAATAGAATAACAGAGTTGGAAGGGATGTTGAAAGTCTTCTAATCCAACCTCCTCAAAAAGAAGACCCTATATTATTTCAGACAAATGACTGTCCAATCTCTTCTTAAAAACATACAGTAATGGAGCACCCACAACTTCTGAAGGCAACTCCTTTCTTGTTAGGTCTCTTTCTTTTGAACAGTTTATATCCTTCCAGCAGGAAATTTCAATCATAAGCTTCATTCCACCAAGTTTCAGTAATGACAACTATATAATACCTGCCCTCTTGTACTAGTACTTCAAGTTCACCCTGTTTATTCCCCAAATTTTGAGCATTAGTGTATAGGCATCTGAGTCTGCTATAGACTGTTGACCCTGGATATGCTTCCTCTATCTCCTGTTTTATATCTGAGTTTTTCTTTCTTCCCCCAACTCTCTATTTTCTTGTTTGATTGGCTGTCTTGGGGTTTATTTATTTTATTTTATTATTTATTTATTTGTCAAACATGTACAAGATAACAAGTATAGGTACGAACATAAACAAAGGAAGTAAATATAAACAAATGGGGACACTAAGGCAAGGACGGTAGGGTCGCTGGTCCGCTTATATACGCCCCCTTTACGAACCTCTTAAAGATGGGGTGAGGTCAATGGTGGGATTCAAGTAATTTAACAACTGGTTCTCTTCCTTAATGATTTCTTCCAACAACCACTTTGCCAAACTGCTCAGAAAGTTAACAACCGGTTCTCCCGAAGTGGTGCGAACTGGCTGAATCCCACCACTGGGTGAGGTCCACGATAAACAGTTTGCAGTTGAAACTGTGAGGGTTTGAGGCTATAACAACGGAATCGGGTAGAACATTCCAGGCATTAACCAGTCTGTTGCTGAAATTGTATTTCCTGCGATCGAGTTTGAAGCAATTTACCTTGAATTTGTATCAATTGTTTGCCATGTACTTTTGTGGTTGAAACTGAAGAAGTCAATGACAGGCAAGACATTGTAGCAGACAAGTTTGTGTGTGTGTGTGTGTGTGTGTGTGTGTGTGTGTGTGTGTGAGAGAGAGAGAGAGAGAGAGGGGGGGGGGGGAAAGGGAGGGAGGAGGAGAGGAAGAGCGGGAGAGAGAGAGGGACGGAGGGAGGAGGAGGGAGGGAGGGAGAGAAAGAGGAGAGAGAGAGAGAGAGAGGGAGAGAGAGAGAGAGAAGTGTTTTCAGTAATAAAGTCAAAATATTTTTTACAGGCTTAAAAGAATCCTGCATATGCCCTCTGTGAATTCTTCAACTTTATTTGAAAACTTTTGATAGATTGTTTTGCAGCAAAGTAATTATTTTCTAATAAATACAAAGCTCTAGAGCCCTCAAGAATATTTAAGCTAATTGAATATGAAGCTACAAATAGATTTATATAATTTCACAGTTCATTTTCAAGTGAGGGTACCCTGGGAAAAATTAGGATCTTTAAGTAAAACCTTTTGTATCATGCACTATTAATTCAGAACTGCTGAAAAAGAAGGAAAAGATTCTTTTAGTGTTAATGAATAATTCCTATATTATATTTATTGCCCTCAAGTGGAAGAAGTAGAAATGAATGAACCTGAAGCTCTCCCAAGTAGCTGAGATGGATGAGTATCACAGATGAATTTATGATTATAGATTATAGAATTTATGATTATAGATGAATTTATGATTATATATGTTGCACCATCTGAAATGAATAAAATACTAGAAGTTTGTTTTGTTTTTATTTTTAATAATATAATAGCTATCATGCTTGATAGACTAATTGGTCTCCTAGTTGAGGGGTTGACAATATTTTCAGACAGTGAGTTCTATCATGCAACTTTAGGTGATGATACAGATGACCCCAAAATGTTAAAATTACAAGAATTCTGTGAGATTTCTATATTTGTTTAATATTTAAATATACAACAAAGAAATACATACTAGCCTCCGGAGCCTGGGGAGGGCAAAAACGCCCCCCACCATGCTGCAGGAGGTTGAGTAGGCCACGGCCCCCATGGCCACGCCCACCTAGCAACCAGGCAGCCAACTGGTTGCTGAAATTTTTCAATAACACCCCTGAGGAAAAGCCTTCATGGTGATAGCTGTCAGGAGCGAGTCACCCCATCACCATCCTTGCTTGCCACTCTCCCTGCCCAGGAGCAGCCATGGTCCAGTACAGCATACCGAAGGAGGATCCTTCTTTCCAAGCCTGGGTGAAATTGGAAGCTTGGCTACTAGCTACAGAAGTGATCAAGGACCTATCTTGAGCGAGGGAAGAAGCTTCCACTCCAATGTGGCTCCAGGTGCCAAGGCCCCAATCTTTCTGCCTTTTGGAAGTTGCCACCCTCTAGATGTCTAGGTCTCTGGGAGGTGAGGGAGAAATAGGGCTCCCATCTGTGCCCCCACCTAGAGCAAAATCCAGTCACTGCACATCTTGGGAAAGTGGAGGTTGGGGCAGTCAAGATCAGCTCAAATTGAAGTTCAGGGCTGGCTCAGATGAATGGAATGGAGGGGAGGGCGGATGGGACCAGCATTGGGATTAATTTAGCTTCCCTACCAATTCACAAATGTGAGATTGCACGCGCCTCATCTGTGCGTGTGCACGGCCTTCTGTGCATGCGCAGTGCTCGTGCATTACGTCTGGGTGGGTAGGCGGAGCCTCCCGCATTCGCCGCTACCAGTTCACACAATCCGGAGAGAACCAGCTGAAACCCACCACTGGATAGGACCCCTGTTCTCCTGCCTCAAGTTGTCCTGCAATGAATTGGCCAGGTTAAGTGGTCCCACAGTGAGTTGGCTGTGGTGAGTTGGCCACAGCAAGTTGCCTTAGACTCAAACATGCAATTTATAGATTGCAGAGCTCAAAATATTTGGGACTAGTCAGAATGCAACCAACAGTGCAAGCAACTCTACTTCTGCCTACTAAGATTCCTCTCTTGTAAATGGACTGCAGCCAAATTGAAACATGTAAGTAGATCTTTAAGCCTTACTAGGCTTTATTCTTATGCTAACAGGGATGTGATTTAATGAATGTTTTTCATCAGCATGGTATACAGCAAAATATGACAAAAGAATTAGTGTAAAAAGACGTGATGTGTCAAGTGCACTTTGAAACTGATAAACATTTATAGTCCCTTTTTTTAAAGGCTGGTTTTAAAAGGCTGAACTTAGCAGCAATATGTTTATATGAATTAGTTTCATTGTCACTTCTTCTTAAAAGGTAGCAACAGTGAATCTTCCTCATATTGATCGGAGTATTCATTTCTCTCTCAGCCCAAGATTATATACAGCACTCTTATTGCATTATTATTTTTCATTTGTACTCAATTGATTTGCTGCCAGTAACTTACAGGTCAATTTACAAAAAGATAAAGTATGATTTATTCTTTTTCTAAAAGGCTATGCCAGGTTGGGAATAGTTTTATGAAAGGAACTTTTGGGATGTTTTTCCTTCTCAAATAAATTAGTTATATTAATAGACCTGTGCCTCAGTTGCCCCTAATTTTTATTCAGAGTAACCTTCACCATGTGTATTAATGTATATGTGCATGCATATATTATGACCAACACATTGCTTTTGCCAATTTTTATTTTGAAATAGCAATTGCATTTAGACATATATATTGCCCTATTATGTTTCACAACACTATCTGGGCAGTTTAAAATGTAAACGTTGTTTGCATATTGTCCCTAACAATCTAAGTCATCATCTCGGAAGGATGGAAGGCTGAGTCAACCTTGAGCCCTATCAGGATTGAACTTTAGACTGTGGGCAGAGTTAGCCTGCAATACTGCACTTTAACCACTGCACCACCAAATATTTCCACTATTTTCAGAAGAACCAAATTAGTATGCATTTTTGTAATATGTGTTCTTAAAGTAGTTCAGTTTTTATTTTTTTTTATCCTCCAGATTATTGCCTGATAGAATGTAATCGTTTGCAAAGTGAGAGCATTTTGAATTATGGGTCACTCTATAAGATGTATAAATGAGTCAATTACAGGTTGCACTTGCTTTGGCACACTAAGGATTAATATGATTAATATGTAAGATACGAAATAGGTCACTTATATTTTAAAGTGAATTTGCAAAGCTACTTGTGGCTGCTGAAACATGGAATAATATCTCTAGAGCCCTTCCCAAAAGTTTTAATGAGACAGGCAAAAATTATTAATTACAATCAGTGCAACTCCAAGATATATGGCATCTCTAGGCCACATTGAATGATAGAAGCCACCTCCCATGAATGTAAGGATTTACATTTTTAGAATGATCAATTTAACATCCCCTCTGCATGAAGTGACCATGGCAACAACATCTTGGTCCACTAACAATACAGGAGCAATGTTGTGAAATGTATCGATCAATTGAAAATTGCTAAGCCTCGGTGGCAAAATACCTAAAATCCTGTATTAACAATATACCTAACTTAATTACAATCATTAAACAGAATGAAATAATTGGTATTTAAATATTTAAAATATCCAAAATTAAACTGACAACGCCAGGATTGTTCAGAAATGTACATACAATAAAAATGAGGTAAATGACAAAATAGAATAGAATAGAATTTTTATTGGCCAAGTGTGATTGGACACACGAGGAATTTGTCTTGGTGCATACGCTCTCAGTGTACATAAAAGAAAAGATATGTTCATCAAGAATCATAAGGTACAACACTTAATGATAGTCATAGAGAACAAATAAGCAATCAAATAATATTAGGAAACAGTCAATATAAACCTTAAGGATACCAGCAACAAGGTTACAGTCATACAGTCATAAGTGGGAGGAGATGGGTGATAGGAACGATGAGAAGATTAATAATAATGCAGACTTAGTAACTAGTTTGACAGTATTGAGGGAATTATTTGTTTAGCAGAGGGATGGTGATTAAATCAAATATGCTAAAAGGCTTACTTAGGCTACAAATATACAAGAAAATAAAATTATAAATCAGGGTAATATAACTTTACAATAGCAGTATAAAAATACTGTATACACATATGCATACACATATATACATGTACTGTATATTCATAAATAAAACAATAAAATTATCCAGAATGTTAAACTTCTCCTACAAACCCCTGTCAATCCTGAGAAAAATATAATATCATGCAATGGTTGACATAGTTTATATACCTCAAAGCCAATGGTTAATGTTGAGCCTGAAACATTTCTGGTTATCCATACTCAGAGAAGTTCAAGTGTTCTTAATTATTTCTTGTCTGATTTTGTATGCTGCAGCACAAAACCTGGTAATCTTGTGTGGTATTGCAGAATTGAATTCAGAAAATGGAAATTGTTTATTCTGCTGATTATTGTATCCCATTTTATTAGTCAGAAATGGGAACTAGAGCATTTCAAGGTTCTACATAAAACTGGCAACATAGGAGGTCATGTTCAGTAGTTTCTGCCCATCCTGAGCCACAAGGACACACTTGTAATTAGTTGGTGAGGGGAAAGCATTACCATGGGCTCAGGTAAAAAACCCTCTCTGGTTTGGGATGGTAAGTTGTGTAAGGCACGTAGCTGCTGTCTGCCATGAGAAACTAACTGGCATTACCAGCATCTGTTTGACAATCTATGTCAAGCAGACTTTGCTTAAGTGTGACACTTGCTTGCTCATAGGACAGGCAGCTTGTTACAAAATGCTTGCTTTTCACCCTCTTTGAAATCTGTCTTCTAATGTCAGTGGAGTTGAGACTATAGGGAAAAGTGTCAGCTTCAACCAGTTGTGTAATAAAAAGGTAAAGGTAAAGGTTCCCCTCGCACATATGTGCTAGTCGTTCCTGACTCAAGGGGGTGGTGCTCATCTCCGTTTCAAAGTGAAGAGTCAGCGCTGTCTGAAGACGTCTCCGTGATCATGTGGCCGGCATGACAAAATGCCAAAGGCGCATGGAACGCTGTTACCTTCCCACCAAAGGTGGTCCCTATTTTTCTACTTGCATTTTTTTACGTGCTTTCGAACTGCTAGGTTGGCAGAAGCTGGGAAAAGTAACGGGAGCTCACCCTGTTACGCGGCACTAGGGATTCGAACCATTGGACTGCCGACCTTTCGATCAACAAGCTCAGCATCGTAACCACTGAGCCACCGCATCCTGTGTGTAATACTCAGTTGTGTAATACAGCTAGCCTTATTCTAGTCTCCATAGTCACTATTCCACCTCCATATTGAAGCATTGGAAATACAGTGAGGAACTTGGAAAATTGCTTTTAAAAATTTAAACAAGAAACAATGGTATAACATGGATGGGGGAGGGAAGGTACCAATTGTGTGCCATATAGGGCTTGGCTTCGAAGGCCTTAGTTGCTGACCTCTACTGACCTCCTTTGGAATGATGAGATCTTAAAATACTGCTCCACTTCTATGGAGTACTTTGTGAAGCATAAGTAACATTAACCCTTTTATTTTCACTAGCCTTAAAGGTTGCAGCCAGCAGTGGTGGTATTTAGTTGGTTCTATCCGGATTGGGCGAACTGGTAGCGGCAGCTACAGGAGGCTCTGCCCACCTGCCTGGACATTATCACGTCCCATTTTTGACACTCTGCGCGGAAGGCCCTGTGCATGCACGGAGATGGCGTGTGCAATCGAAGCGTTCATGTGAGCGCTCACATTTGCCAACTGGTAGCGAAGGTAAGTGAATACCACCCCTGGCATCCAGGTATTGAACATATATTGCACATGTTCAACAGCATGATTATCAACATTCCAGGAGCCTTTTGATTTGCTGATTTGCAAATGCCAACATTTTAGTTTTAGGATAATTTATTTCCAGGTGGTTCTCTTTACACGGATGTATGAATGTGTTCAAAGCCCTCTTGAGTCCAGTGAGTGTCCTTCAGAGGATTACTGCATTATCTGCAAAGACCAGTAGAATAATGCTCGTTTGGGTAGAGGTAAGTTTTTTTTATTATTATTTATTTTTTTTATTTGATTTATATGCCGCCCTTCTCCGAAGACTCAGGGCAGCTTACAATGTGCTCAGCAATAGCCTTCATCCTTTTGTATATTTATACAAAGTCAGTTTATTGCCCCCACAAACTGGGTCCTCATTTCACCTACCTTAGAAAGGATGGAAGGCTGAGTCAACCTTGAGCCTTGGCGAGATTCGAACCCTGCAGTAATTGCAGGCAGCTGGTCTTAAGCAGCTTAATAACAGGGTGCCTTAAACCCTTGTACTACCAAGGCTCTGAACCAAGTTCAGCTTCTTCAGTTACTCTACCACATCGTTTATATAAACATTAAACATTAAACAATATGTAGCTGTGTTTTGCAGCCTTGATATTTGCAATGGTGTTGTCAGGTGTCCTTGAGAGGTGCATCTTGCCCTAAGCTCTATTTCATCATGCAATGCACGGATAAAATGCACGAATGAAAAGCAACAGTGATCAATTGTGTTATAAAGCTTATTCCATAGCTTAGTCTGAGATAAAGAGTCAAATACTGCTTAAGATCAACAAAGTGAATGAAATGAAGCAGTATTCCGAGAGATGTATTTCTTGATAAGATGTTGAAGTATAAGACATTGGTCAATTATTAAATGACCTTCTCTGAAACCAACTTGTTCCTTGACCAATAGTTCTTCTTGTCCCATTTGGTCTCTAAGTTTCCATTGAAGAACTCATTAATAAACTTTAAAGGTAAAGGTTCCCCCATACATGCATATTCTAGTAGTTTCCGGCTCTAGGGGGCGGTGCTCCTCTCCGTTTCAAAGCTGAAGAACCTAAATGGCAAAAATTGTGGTTGCAGAATTATAAAATGACAATGTCTACAGCATATAAGGAGAATTTGTATAAGATGTTTTACAGGTGGCACCAACCCCCAACGAGGATAGCCAGAATGTTCAAGAATAAATCAGAGAAATGTTGGAAGTGTCATCAGACTCCAGGATCATATTACCATATGTGGTGGACATGTGTAGAAGCTAAAATATATTGGACTAAGATACACATGTGGTTGGAAAAAAATGACAAAGAAACATATTGACTTTAAACCAGAGATATTTTTATTGGGGATTTTACCAGAAACATATAACAGAGAAGTGCAGTATTTAATTGTGAACGTTTTAACAATGACTAGAATCGTATTTGCTAAAAATTGGAAAGGAGAGAAGTTACCTACTGATGATGAGATTATTAAGAAAATTATGGAATGTGCTGAAATGAGCAATTTGACTTTTGAAATTAGAGAACAGGAAGATAAACAATATTATTTGATATGGGATTTGTTTTATCAATGGATAGATAATAAATCATGGAATTGAAGTATGAAATATGGGGTTGATGTAAAGATAAAATATCTGATGTTTTTTTTTTCTATAAAAGATATAAGTTTCTGTTATAAATTGGTATTTTAGAAATGGATTTATGCATAAGAGTATGAACCGTTTGATTCACTGTCTGTAATTGTTTGGAATGATGATGGTTTTATGTTTTGTTTTTGTTTTAAAATAAAAAAAAAATTCTCAAAAAAAAAAAAAGCCGAAGAGGCAGCGCTGTCCAAAGACATCTCCGTGGTCATGTGGCCGGCATGACTAAATGTCAAAAGTGCATGGAACACTGTTACCTTCCCACCAAAGGGGGTCCCTATTTTTCTACTTGCATTTTTTGCGTGCTTTCGAGCTGCTAGGTTGGCAGAAGCTGGGACAAGTAACAGGAGCTCACTCCATTACGCGGCACTAGGGATTCGAACCGCTGAACTGCCAACCTTTCGATCGACAAACTCAGCATCTTAGTCACTGAGCCATCGCATCCCTTTAAGTTTATTTAAGTTTATAGGTAAATAAACTTTACCTACACTATTAAAGAGACTTATAGGTTAATAATTGGCAGGTCAGCCTTTCTTATATATAAGCACAAAGATAGCTAGACCCCATTTTTTTTGGTCTATGGCTACATTTGTCAATTGCTGTGATCAGTGATGCCAGTTCAGGGATCCATCGTTCTGCATTATTTTTAATTAGCCCAGGTCTAATAGAATCTGCACCTGGTAACTTCACTCACTTGAGTTAGGAAATTAGACTCATAACCTTGGGTTTTATTGGTTGACAAGAATGCAGCTCTTCCATGTAATTAAGTAGGGACCTGGTAGATACTGAACTGACTTTGTAGAAATCCCTGTAGTGATTTCTCCATATTTTTGGCAACATGAGGTTGTCCAGTTAACACAGGCCAGGGCATCTTGCAATGATGTGGAAACTATGTAGATCTTTTGCATGTATGAAAAATGTACATGGTTTCCAAACCTTGAATATACCCTAGTGAATCTTTCAGTTATACCCCTATTCTAATTTGCCTTGATATACATTCCGAATTAAATATTAAAATGTGCAAGAGCTGAGAGTTAGAAAACCAAAAATAATCCCATTGAAATTATGTATTTGGCAATAAATACATTTTCAAAAATACGTATTAGGAACAGATGCTGCTCAGGTGTTACAGCCAAATCATTTCATGGAATGATAGATAAATGTGTTTTCAGGCATTTTATGGATTGCATGCTACTACCCAAGTGGAAACAAATTCCCATATCTCCAAAATCTTGTTCGGTACACTGAAATATACCTAACAAAGAAACAAAGTGAAAGCAATATTTTTAGCTAATCAGACTGATAATATATGTATAACATTTGCATGCAGCATATTTGCAATTTCATCATGTTGAACACAAATTCAGTCAACGGCTACTTGACAGAATTAGAAAAATGTCATTAAAAGTATTATCTCTTTAATATTCAAAGATAAAGCAATTTTTGAAATTTCCATTTTCCCCATATTTACAATTTAAGCATTTTAACTTTTTAAGATTGGTTTTATGAAAATTTCATGACTGTTTTGTGATTTATGAATGACAAAATGATAAGATAAAGGAGAAAAGAAACTACAGGTAACAATTACAGTTATATAATGCTAACCCCATTCATATTTTTGCTCCTCTTTTAATCATCCTCTTCGTTTAATTAAGGTCAGGAAAAATAAAATCTGCTTTCTTTTCTGATTGATTCTCACTCATTTTGAAGAAAAAAAAGTTGCTGAATTACAAAAGATAAAAAATTTTTAAAAAAATTCTTATGTGTGAAATGTTGTATTTGCACACTAATTTCATTACAAGATGCCTAAACATTGAGTATGAATAACCAAATATCTGTGTTGATTTACAGATGCTCTGGCTTTTATATATCTATTAAGTCCCATGAATTCACTGCTATATCATTTATTTATTTCATGAGGGCAAATTATTTGGCTAGATTTACTCCAGTTTATTCTACAACCGGCCCTGTTGTAAACATACAATGACCAGTCATCAGATGACTTCATTACTGGACATTCATTTGGGATACTTAAACTGTTTTCTACAGAAGAGTTAGATGCAGTGGTGGATTGTTCACTCCGGATCGGGGAAACCGGTAGCGGCGGTAGCAGGAGGCTCCGCACACCTGCACGGATCCTTCTGCGCATGTGCGAGCGAACCAGTAGCAAACTAAATCGAAACCCACTACTGGTTAGATGAGAGTCAAGTTGGAAGGAAAAAGTCTGTGATCTTGGCCTGGCTTCCTCCCTCTTTGTAATCTACTATTCCAGTTTCTGGCTCTAATCTTAGCCAATGATAGCCACCTCTTGGGAGGAACATTTTAAGTGTTTAAGAAATAATAATAGTAAAAGCTCTCCTACTCATGATGTTCTCAAACATGATTCCATCTTCCTTGTTAATTATGTTCGAGGATCGTGCCCAATAACTCCATAGACAGGTTCTTGTTGAATCAATTACTGTTTATTAATTATACATCTTATCGTTACAGGTACAAGTCTGGAACTGGAGCAGAGCCGCATGGCTGACCCTTAAGTACCCCTGGGGCGTGGCTAAGGTAAGGAGGGGTTATTGGGCTAGGGTGGACCTTGGGGACTGGCTTGTCCAGCCCCCCTGCTTCTAGCTCTGGATCAGAGGCAAGGCATTTATTCGTGACAAAACCCCCTCTAAATGCCTGGCCGAGATATTTTTGTGTGGTGTGTACCTGAGGTGTCCTTTTCAGTAGAACGCCTAATTTTGATGTGAGATACGTGTGCTGTTTATTTTGCAATGGTTTTGTTAGAATGTCTGCTGTTTGCTCTTCCGTGTCACAGTGTATAACCTTCACAAATCCTATGTTCGCAAACTGCCTAACGTGCTTGTACTTTATGTCGATATGCCTCGACCTTTGACCCACCGCTTCGGCCTTAGATATTTCCATGGCAGCTTTATTGTCCTCGTGCATGATGATGGGGTAGTTTGGCTCGGCCCATATGTCAGCGAGCAGGTCATCAAACCAGACCAGGTTGTTGGCGGCTTTGGACAAGCAGATATACTCGGCCTCCGTGGTGGATGTGGCTACTAAGTCTTGCTTGCCTGTATACCAATGAACTGGGCTGTTGTTTAGAAAAAATATGTAACCCGAAGTGCTCCTTCTGCACTTTACGTCCCCAGCCCAGTCAGCGTCAGCATAGCACGTGAGTGTGGGTGTTGTGGCGTTCTCGGGCTCTAATGACAGGCAAGCCTCGGGAGTTTGCTTTAGATACCTTAATACCCTTTTGATGGCCTCCCAGTGGTACACAGTGGGCTTACCCACATGTCTTGACAGCAAGTTAACTGGCAGAGCGATGTCTGGCCTGGTCCAGTTTGCAATGTATAGAAGGGAGCCTATGGTGGATCTGTATAATGTGTTGTCTTTGAACGCCTCAGCCTCATTATACATGTCCTTCAAGAAATCTGGTTGCATTGGCGTTTCACACCCCTTGGCGCTTGTCATGTTGCATTTATGTATTAGTTCCAAGATTTTATCCTTCTGTGACAGTTGAAAACCCTTGCTTGTTTTCGTGATCTGCACCCCCAAGTATTTGTCTACCTTGCCCAATACCTTTAGTGTAAAATGTTTCCCCAGCTCATTGGCGAAGTTATTACATTTGCTGGCTTGATCACCGATATACAATATATCGTCTACGTATATCAAAACATATTCGAGGGAGTTGTCTGACTTCTTGGTGAAGAAGCAGTTGTCGGCTGAAGTGGCTGAGAATCCCATGGATTTCAATGTCTTGGATAGGCACTCATACCAACGTTTCCCTGATTGTTTGAGTCCGTACAAGCTTCGGTTTAAAATCCAGGTTTCTCCCTTTTTGGTGCTTTGGCTGGGTGGCGCTCTCACGTATATCTCCTTGTCGAGCTCAGCGTGCAGGTAAGCGGTTTGCACGTCGAATTGGTGCACTTCTAACCCTAGCAGTGATGCGATTACGAGTGCACACTTCACGCTCTCGGCCCTGACTGTGGGGGAGTACGTTTCCGTGTAGTCATCAGGGTATTTCTGGGCGAACCCCTGTGCCACCAGTCTTGCTTTGTAGAGCGCCTTGTTTCCCTCTAGTGTTTTAACCTTGTAGACCCACCTAGTGCCTATGGTTGTCTTTCCTGTTGGGACTTCAGAGGGAGTGTATACGTTTAGTTCCCTCAGGCTGTCCATTTCCCTTTCCATGGCTTGTTCCCATTTCTCTCTTTCCTCATCCGGTAACCCCAGTACGTCCTCATATGTGTTGGGGGTTAGTTGGTTAGTGTGTAGGGATAGTATGTAGTCCCCTAACCTTTCTGGCCTTTTGCCCCTGTTTGCCCTGATTGGTCTGTCAGGAGGTGTCTCTGTGTCATGCATGTACCTAGCTTCCCTCTCAGTGAGTGAGTCTACTTTAATGTGTGGGTGGTTTTCCTTCCATCCCTTCACTGGTATTTCCTGTCCCCTGGGTTTGTTCTTTCCCTGTTCAGTGCCCCTTCCTGCTTGGTGTTTTATTTCCCTTTGATCATCCCCTGGTCCGTCCTCGTTAAGGGACACCTCGTTGAGGTGTATTTTGGACCAGTTAGCGTTTTCGTGAAAAACAGCTGTTCGTGATATTACGAAATTGTTGCTGTTGTCTATGAACCTGTATCCCTTCGTCCCCGGTTCATAGCCCATGAACCTCAGCCTCCTGGATACCCTGTCCCCCTTACGCCTGAGTTGCTTGGGGATGTGCACATCTGCTGTGACCCCGAATATGTGTAAGTGTGACACCTGTGGTTTCCTTTGGTACATTAATTCGTATGGAGTTTTATTCAGTACGCTGGACCATAGTCTATTTAGGGTATAATTCGAATAAATGAGTGCTTCGGACCAGAAATGCTGCCCTAGGCCAGCATCATCCAGCGCGCACCTCATCATGGTCTGTAGCGTTCCGTTTTTTCGTTCTGCTACGCCATTTTGAAAGGCGGAAAATGGAGAAGTCATGTAATGGACCATCCCGCGTGCTTTTAGCCATCGTGAGAAGTCGCTTGATAAGAATTCAGACCCTCGATCTGTCATTATTTGCCTGATTTTGGTGTTGTCCTGTGTCTCCACCCTCGCATAGAATTCCTTAAATTTTTGGAATACCTCATTTTTGTGTTTTAGGGTGTACACGAAGCCATAGCGGCTGAAGTCATCCACTATGGTCAGGAAGTACCTTTTCCTGTACTTGATGGAGGGCCTTAGTGGCCCCACTAGGTCCATATGTACAAGTTGAAATATCGAATTAGTTGTGCGTACTGACTTCTTGGGTCTTGGTTTGGTTTTTAATTTGGAGCCCTTACAAATAGAACACTCGAGATAGTTCTCACAATCCTTTATTTTTATACCTTCAGAACATTCCAACATTTTCTGCACTACAGGAAAACTAATGTGTCCTAGTTTTCTGTGTAATAGGTGGGCACAGTTGTCATGCATCGGTTTTCCTATCGCTGGTTTCCCCTTCCTGGGTGCCCCCTGTTCACTGGGTTCATCGGTGGTGTGTGTGTGCTTAACCCCCTCTACTTCCTTACTTGCGTTGCCTGTGCTATTGGGTCTAACCCCTCGGTGATTGTTTACTTCTGGCTGTTTGTCCTTGGTTGGGTGGAAGAATGGTAGTTCCCCACTGACTACTACTTTCCCTATCCTTTTACCCCCTCTGGTTACCTGTGCCTTTCCTTCTTTGAAAATCACCTCGACATTGTTATCCTTGCTCAGTTTTAGGGTGGCAAGGATATTATATGGTATGTTTGGCACTAGGAGTATTCCCTGTACCACACCTATACCTGGCACGTATGCGTTACCTTTGCCTGTTACTTGCACGTTATTCTGGTTAGCCACTTTCACTACAAAGCTTTCTCCTGTAAAAGAGGTTAGTAGATTGCGGTCATGTGTGGTGTGGTTTGTGGCTCCTGAGTCCAGTAGCCATGTGCCTTCCTCTTTGTCCTGACCTATGTATCGCCCTTGATCCCCTATGCCATACAGTGATCCAGTGTGGCTCTCCCTGGAACTGTCCCTGTGGTCTCTCCTGTCCCTAGGGCTAGGGGAATCCCTACGCCTGTGTCTGGCCTCTGGTGAGCGCCCGCTGGTATGTCTTGCTCTTTGCTCTGGCCTATCTCTTCTGTGTGTCCTGTCTCCTGTATTTCTAGGACAGTCCCTTTTGTAATGGTTTCTTGACCCACATATATAACACTCTGTGTTGCTGTGGCTCCTGCCCTGTGGCTCAACCTTTCTGCTAGGTCTTTGTTCCCTGCGGCTTAGGGAGCGGTCCTTTCTGATGCAATCCTCTGATATTAGTTTGCTTGTTAGTAAGTCCAGTGAGAGCCTCCCTGTCCCTAGGTTGTCTATCTGCGTAATGAAGGTGTCCCAACTGGGGTCTAGGGAATTTACTATGATACTTATCATGGTCCTCTCGCTTATGACCTCCCCCCTTTGTGTCAGCTGGGCCCTAGTATTATTTAGGGATAGTAAATGCTCGCTCATGGGTGTCCCTGCCTTGAGTTTGGTGGCATAAAATTCCCTGGACAGCCTGGTGGTGCTGGCAACGCTTTGGCAGTAAAACAATTTGTGCATTCTCTGTATTATTTCTAACGCAGTCAGGTGGTGTCTAATACTGGGGTAAATGCTGGGGGTAATGCTGGCAATGACAATACAGTAAGCTTTGTGATGAATGCAATCTAATTCAAAAGTCCAGGGTTTTTCTGGGGGGTCTGTAACCATAGATAATAGGTCTTCCTTAAGCAGGGTGGCCTGGAGTTGTTGATTCCAGTCCAGGAAATTCTCCCCATCTAGCCTCAGTTTGGGAAAGTCACTGGGCAAAGTCCCTGAATTGTAAGTTAAATTACTCACATTATGTCGCTGTCCATGGTTTCTCACGTAAGGATACTCGCAATAAGGCAGGGGAACGACTGTGGCAAGTCTGAACTGACTTGTCTCTATGTGCCTGCGTCGGTGTAGCTCTATGTCCTGTTCTGTTTCTCTTACAGGGGCGTGCTGCGCATGCGTGAGATTCATTTC
Organism: Pituophis catenifer annectens; assembly: GCF_029215685.1. Lineage (NCBI taxonomy): Eukaryota > Metazoa > Chordata > Lepidosauria > Squamata > Colubridae > Pituophis > Pituophis catenifer. The sequence continues at coordinate 14,462,445 of NW_027256888.1, forward strand.
TCCCCAGTCGCCGTGGAGTGAGGAGCTCGTCCATGCTGCTCCCGGGTGAAGGCCCCAATCTTCCGGATGGGCCTTCAGTTCCTCTCCGGTCGGCCTTGTCTGCTCGGGATCGTCGCGGATCGTCACTTGAAGTCTCGGGAAGCGGTGAGGATCGCCGGTGGACGCTGGGAGTCCCGTTGGGGCCGCGAATGGTCCCGGGTGGCCCGGTCTTGTGCGGATGCCGCCTGTGGGTGTCGGGCCGAGCCCCCTGCCCACCGATGGATGTCCCCTGCCAGCGGATGGCCTCGCAGTCCACGGATCTGGTCCCGGTCGTCGGTCCGGTGAGTAGTCCCATCGCCCTTGGTGTCCCGTTTTTGTGGGTAGGTCCCTTAGGGGCTCTGGGTGGTCCTGGGTCCACGCGATGGTGGCTGCCTTCCCAGGGTGGATGTCGGTGCCGGCCCTCGTCGCGCTGGGGTCCCTTTTGCTTTTCGGCCTGGCACCGGGGTGTATGGTCGGTATTTTCACCTTGTCCCCTAGGGCCGCGGCGATTAGCTCGATGGCTTTATTGACCTCGGGCTCGGTAGGCGAGTCTGTAGGTTTGGGTTTGGGGCTTTTGTGTTTTTTGTAGTATTTTTGGTCGGTAGTTTTTGAGTAGGCCCCGATTCCCGCCATGGGGTTTAAATCTCGGGAGTCTATTGGTGGATGGTCGGCCATTTTTGATGACGCCGTCTTCCAAGATGGCCGCCGTGAAAAGGGCGCGAAGTCTCCTTCGGCCTTTGCGGTAGGTTTTTGGTGGGGGAAATCTTCCCTTACCGGGTCTCCTTCGCTGTAATCGGATTCGTCCTCCTCTTCCTCACTCGCTGCTTCGCAGCCTTTGATCAGGCTTCGGAGTTCCGCGATGAGGTCGTTGTTGCTTTGCGACGAATCTATCAGCTCGAGGAGTTTTCCTTTTAGGTCGTGCATCTCTTCCTTTGAAGTTTCGTCCACCCCTCGTTGCTCCTGGCCGGGGTGGATGGGTGGTGGAGTAGGCCGCTCGTCTCGGGTGCCTCTCCTTGCGTGGTTTCGGGTTGGGCAGGTCGTTCTGCCATCCTCTTGGTGAATGCTCTGGTATTCACCCTGTCTGTCGTGGTTCCTTGCATGCTGTGGAGTATCAGGATTGGGCTATCAAACCATCCTCTGCTACCATATTGTTAATTATGTTCGAGGATCGTGCCCAATAACTCCATAGACAGGTTCTTGTTGAATCAATTACTGTTTATTAATTATACATCTTATCGTTACAGGTACAAGTCTGGAACTGGAGCAGAGCCGCATGGCTGACCCTTAAGTACCCCTGGGGCGTGGCTAAGGTAAGGAGGGGTTATTGGGCTAGGGTGGACCTTGGGGACTGGCTTGTCCAGCCCCCCTGCTTCTAGCTCTGGATCAGAGGCAAGGCATTTATTCGTGACATTCCTCCAGTCAGATTTATTAAATGGCTGCTGTATTATAGTTGTAATACCTTTTGTAAGATAAAACATACAGACTTCCACCTTTAGTTAACATGCTTTGTTATTGGTATACTGCGCTTCTGCAATAAATGTAGTTTCTTGCAGTCACGCCACGGCTGATACTGATGCAGTGTGCTTTAATTTAAAAAAAATCCTACCCAATATTTATAAAATAAAATTTAAAATTAAGGGATGTGGTGGCTCAGTGGCTAAGACACTGAGATTGTCGATCGAAAGGTCGGCAGTTCAGCGGTTCGAATCCCTAGTGCCGCAGAATGGGATGAGCTCCCATTACTTGTCCCAGCTTCTGCCAACCTAGTAGTTCGAAAACACATTATAAATGCAAGTAGAAAAATAGGGACCACCTTTGGTGGGAAGGTAACAGCGTTCCGTGTGCCTTTGGCGTTTAGTCATGCCAGCCACATGACCACAGAGAAGTCTTCAGACAGCGCTGGCTCTTCGGCTTTGAAACAGAGTTGAGCACCGTCCCCTAGAGTCGAGAACGACTAGCACATATGTGTGAGAGGAACCTTTACCTTAAAATTTAATATTATCATATTGAACTCATGTACATGCAGCCACATCTCCCTGGAAGTCCATTTATTTATTTAACAGATGATTCTGGGCAGTGTGCAGCTAGACAATGTTACATCTATTAAAAACTTAAAAAATAAAAGCAAAATTGTGAAAAAAGAGCATTCATCTAAACACTGTATAATCATGCAGGTTCCCTATGAGATCCACAAGGTTGCTGGAAAAACATGCTTCTAGGTGTTTGTTGTTGTTTAGATAGTACTTATTACTACAATTGGGACTGGAACTTCCATTACTAAGTGAAGCAGTGAATTGTGCCCAATTTTACAACCTTTTAAACCTAATTTCACCCTCGAGCTGCCCAGATACACTCAGCACATCCGCTGTCTGAGGCAACAACATTTAGGATCACAGCTATACCGGTTTAAAAGGTGCTTATCATTTTCTCCCAAGAGTGGTTGTAGATCATTGTATGATCCAGCTCATCCCGACTGACAGGCAGAAACTGAAAACTGGTCAAAATAGTGAAGTCTTGGAGTGAGGAAGCCAAGTTAGAGCTACAGGTTGCTTTGATTGCACAGACTGGAGTGTTGTTTTTTTTTTAATTTGATTTATATGCCGCCCTTCTCTGGAGACTCAGGGCGGCTTACAATGCGTTAAGCAATAGCCTTCATACTTTTGTATATTTATACAAAGTCAGCTTATTGCCCCCACAAACTGGGTCCTCATTTAACCTACCTTAGAAAGGATGGAAGGCTGAGTCAACCTTGAGCCTGGTAAGATTAGAACCTGCAGAAATTGCAGGCAGCTGTGTTAATAACAGGGTGCATTAAACCACTGTACTACCAAGGCTCCTTTTGAAGCTCCTTCAATGAACTTGGACGAATTTACTGATATTTTGTTATCATATGCTAGCTTCTGTGAGGACATGTGTGTACCTACCAAGAATTTGCATAGATATAAAAGCCTAGTCCAGCACAATAGCATTGAAAAGGAAAAATAAGAAATCCAAGAAGAAACCAGCATGGCTGCCTAAAGAACCCTCTGATAAACTGGAAGACAAAAAGGAGAAATAAAAAATGGAAAGAGATACAAATAACTAAAGCAGAATACCAGCATATAACTCGAATGTACAAAAATGAAGTCAGGAAACCTAAGGTTCAGAATGAACTAAGATTTGCAACCAATGTCAAAAATAATAATAAAAAAAGTTTCAACATGTAAAATAACAAGGAAACAATCAAGAGCCTTGGTAGTACAGTGGTCTAAAGCACCCTGTTATTAAGACCAGCTGCCTGCAATTACTGCAGGTTCTAATCTCGCCAGGCTCAAGGTTGACTCAGCCTTCCATCCTTTCTAAGGTAGGTAAATTGAGGACCCAGTTGTGGGGGCAATAAGCTGACTTTGTATAAATATACAAAAGGATGAAGGCTATTGCTTAGCGCATTGTAAGCTGCCCTGAGTCTCCGGAGAGGGGCGGCATATAAATCAATTTTTTTTAAAAAAAGGAAACAATCAGTCCACTAATGGGAGAAAATGGCAAGGAAGTGACAGGCAGCAGGAAGAAAGCAGAGCTGCTTAATTCATTCTTTGCATCTGTCTTCATGAAAAAGGAAAAAACAGCCCCCCAAAACAGCCCAAATATAGTGCAATGTCCAAATTGATCAATGATGGATAAAGGTGAATCTGAAGAAAGCAATGGATTTTAAAATGTATAGAATGTGGATGGTGTTCAATCTTTTTTTTAAAGTCTGTGAAACTGGGAATTGAAAAAAGTGAATTAATTTTCTTGAGTAGGATATCCCAAAACGAAAGTGAAAGAGGGAACAAAGTAAAATTACCTACCTGTGAAATCCTACAGTTAAAAATATCTCTGTAAGCCATATGGAAATCATTAAAAAGGAAAAAAGTTTACTGTAAGTTTCTTCACCAGTATATGTATATATAATGAATTGATTATATTTGGGAACTAGCAGTTAAAGAACTTTGTTTCATGTCATGCCAGATTTTTATAATGACTGATTCCCAGAATGGTGAAATTCATGCTTTGAAACCATCATCTTCAGTTTCAGGCAGCTGCCAAAGAGTCTGAAAATTAAGTGTAGAGCAGTCCGCACTAATGACAACAGGCAGAGCAAGCAGCGTGAGAGAACTGACAATGAAGATATCGAAATGGTAGATAGCTTCTGCTTTTTAGGATCAACCTTCAATGATAAAGGAAGAAGCTGTCAAGAAATACCTTGCTTGCACACTAGCGCTTGATAGAGCAGGTATAGCTGTCTTAGAAACATATGCAGATGCTGTATTGTGTCTATTTCTATAAATATCGGAATAGTGCAAGCCAAGGTATTCCAAAAATGCAAGTAGAAAAACAGGGACCACCTTTGGTGGGAAGGTAACAGCGTTCCATGGGCCTTTGGCATTTAGTCATGCTGGCCACATGACCACAGAGACGTCTTCGGACAGTGCTGGCTCTTCGGCTTTGAAACGGAGATGAGCACCGCCCCCTAGAGTCAGGAACGACTAGCACATATGTGTGAGGGGAACCTTTACCTTATATATTTTTTTGTCTTTTAATGACTCTGTAATCCCTTACCTCGGGGTGGAATCAGGGCAACTGATTGGAGCTGAGTGTTTACTGGCTGGATGCCCTTCCTGTTGCCAATGCAGAGTTTGCAGCAGATAATTACTCATTGTGCCCAGGGAGAGAAATATCTGCCGCTACCTAGGATAGAACTCACAGCCTCCTGATTTTGAGGCGAGAGCTCCACCTCCAGGCCACTGCACTTCTCAATTCCAGTATACTACATATAGATACAATTCTGAAAATATTAAAAGCAAAAACCTGTGACACTTAGTTTGTTCTTTACTCTGACCTTCTAAATAAAGAAGGAAATACTAGTTCCAGTAAAATCAACACTAATTTTTCAACTGACCTTTGTGAATTTAAAAGATCATCCACTTAGTATCAGTGTGGGATATCAGAAATATATTTTCTACAGACATTTATGGCAGGCCAGTTTAGCTTGCTATTTTAAATCAAGACATATACATACTCAAAAGACTTACAAGGAGGTTTTCCTTATCTGCCATGAAAAGAAATAAGTCCATGCCATCTCCAAGAAGAATGCAAAAAAATAATAAATCTGTATTTCAGCCCCTGTCTTAAACAATCTGAGATGCTTTTATAATTGTTTTATATAATTACATATATGAATCAATTCACAAGCTAAACTTGCAACTAGGTGTGACAGGAAAATTTCTATCCCTACAATATTCCAACTGCAAAGAAATGTAGTTAATTTGGAAACCTTCTATGTGTAATTACCAGCATCTAAATGGTACAGCTGAGATAACTGATCATTTCAGTATCTCCTGTAATACTTCAAGTCAAGTGGAATGGTTCCTTAATTTTCATTCTGGTTCTCAGATGTTAGTATTTAATCAACAAATCGGGAGCTCACTCTTTTCTTTATTAAGTAACAGACAATTATCCAAGATCTAAATAAACATTTTGTTCTTTTTAAAAGCACCAGCTAATTTCAGAGTTGGTACAGGCATAAATCCAAATAATTTGCAGATGAAGCCATTACCCTTACAGTAAAGGAAAGATTATAACGACAAATCCTTTATTATAAAAAAAAAAAAACAGTTCTTTGTTTCAGAAAGTTATCCTTTTTTTTTAAAAAAAAAAAACCCTCACTTTATTTTGATTATTTAACATTTACCCTACTATTTAATGCACAATCATTCCCATTCCTGTGAAAAATATAGAAATTGAATTTTCCTTTTTAAATAAATTATATATGTTTAACTTGAGATATTTTTTGTTATTTTTTTCTTGATTTTGCTCTTGAATTTTCCTTTGTAAAGCAAAATTCTAAACATAAGAACTTTTGTAGGATCCAATCTGGGTTGGTCACTGGGACCAGAGATTTTGTCTTCCGAGCTTTCCGACTCATACTGGAGCTCATATTCAAGGAACTTCTCTCTAGAAGAGTTGGAGCCCATCTTCAAGGATCTTCTCTCTAGAAGAGCTGGAACCCATCTTCAAGGAACTTCTCTCTAGAAGAGTTGGAGCCCATCTTCAAGGATCTTCTCTCTAGAAGAGTTGGAGCCCATCTTCAAGGATCTTCTCTCTAGAAGAGCTGGAACCCATCTTCAAGGAACTTCTCTCTAGCAGAGTGTGTGCTGTTCTGTGTGCAGTATTTATAGTGCCTGTTATAAGTGGTTTTTTAGATGTTGTTTGGAGTGCTTTTAAGTCATTCTGCAAAGGGATTGTGCAAAGCTTGCAATGTTAAATGAGCAGAAACTACCACACAGCAGGGTACATGACTCCAGAGTGCTTCCTCTGGGAATCCTAGCTGGGTGCACTTTCTTGGGATTCCTAGAGTGTGGGCACACTTTTGTGCTCTTTTGAGGAACAAAGGCATGGTTTCTCTATATAAAAGTTTTTTTTGTGTGAGGGGATGGCTCAGTGCTTCTGACTCTGACAGCCAATTGTATATTGCCCTCCTGGAATAAACTCTACCTCTGCCTTCATTCCTTATTTGTAGCTCAGAAATGTGTTGTATATACTTCTATAGAAGAAGAAAATAGAAAGACTTATAAGTGTATGATATGGCTATCATATCTGAGTGTTGTGGTCTGCCAGCAGCCTGCGGAGCTGGCAGCAGAGTCGGACAGTGAGGAGGCTGGAGAGGACAATAGGCCAGTCCTGGAGTCAGGGGAAGGCCTGGATGAGGGCTCTGCACCGGAGGCAGAGATGGGGCCAGGACCATCTGAGAGCAATACACAGACTCTGGAGACTCCAAAGGCGGATAGCAGAGAGGCAGAGGAACAGGAGGAGCCTGTTCCTAGTGCACGCATGCAAAGAACTGTCAGAAGGCAAGAGCAGCTAAAGCAAAAAGGATGACTCAGGAATAAGGCCAGGAGATGATTGGCCCCTCCCAGAAGGCTTAAAAGAGCAGCAACGACTCTTTGTAGAAAAGCAACGTTTGCTACATTTGTTTCTAGTCAGTGTCTCTTGCTTCTGAACTTTTGCCAAGAAAAGCCTTTGGCAGGGTGCCAAAGAAGACAAAGGTTGGTGATAAGGCCGAAGGACTGTTTATGAAGTATTAGTTTTGGACTAAGCTGAAAATGAAGTAATTCTCAGCTGCTCTAATAAAATATGTTTGTTTAGAACTGATTGTATCTGGTAATAACTACTTGGGCCTAGGTCACAATACTGAGCAAGAAACTCAGTACAGTGAGACTCCTCTCTGCTGCCCTCTAAAGGGTTTCTGAATATTTGCAGCCCAGACATGCGTAGTCCTTGCCTGTAGTCCTTGCTTGTAGTGCATACATGCATAAGCCTTTAAATTAGCTTTAACCACAACAGAATTTTAATAGATCATGGGAAAACAGACAAGAAAACAGGAGCATTGCAGAGACCTCTGAACCCAGGGGAAAAGGAAAACATGAAAAAGAAACTTATAATTGTAAAAAAATAAATACGAAACACTATAATGGAATTACAGATGGGGAGGGCGGGGCAGGGTGGAGGAGAGGTGGGATCTGTTATTAATTGATCAACTATCCCCATTGTGCCACTGGGGCCCCAAGCTAACTGACAGGGCCAGGATTTCAGGCTCTTACAAAAGAGTTCTCTATGTTCTCCAAATTTCACATATATGTTAAATGCTCATTTACTCTGAAATAAAGAGGGGGGGGAATCCCTGTTAGTTGGATATTTTTCCTTCATTTTAAAAAAAATGCTGATTTATAATGTTTAAAGAAGATGTCAGGAAAAGATAAGGGTTGGAAACAATGTGATTGGCAGTTGGGTTTTCTAGTCATACAATGGAAGCTGTTTGTATTTTTTTTTTTTTTTTTTGCCTGGAACATACTTGAAAAACCTTTAATGTCCATTGTAATAATGCTTTTATTTCTCCAGAAGAATCTGTGCTGGTGATATATTGTGCAACTCTTATGTCCCTTTGTTTAAGTCATTTATAGAAATGTTGAAAAACATTAGACTTAGAAGGGAAGCTCGAAATATACGACAAACATACCTTTCTCCAAGTAAACATTGATTTATTGAGCGCAATTGTTCAACCAACTGGAAAACATTGTAAAATGTGATATAAAAATAATAAAACAAAATAAAAAATATGCAATGCAATGCAATGCAAAATGCAATGCAATGCAATACATTCCAGAAGATTGGAGAAGAGGTAATCAATTCTCATTTTTAAAAGCCTTTTAAAAAAGTGATTCAGGAAACTACAAAGCAGCATGACAACAATATCTGTAAAATTCAAGAATTGACTGTTAAAGGACTTAGACAAAAATAGGTTGATTACTAGAAGCAGTGGTGGGATTCAACCGGTTTGGTTAAATTGCTGGCTGGGTCCCCCTCCCCGCCCCACCCCTTCCAGAAGTCCCCACGCACCCTGATTTGCCTCCCAGGTAAATTCAGGGAGGCCTACTAGGGCCACAACAGGGTGCAGGGGGGCAGTGCCCCCCCTGCAGCCTATTTTTGCTCCCAGGGGGCTGCAGGGTGGCCTACTAGGCCCCAAATGGGGTGTGGAGGGGTGCAGCACGGTCCCCCGCAGGAGGCCAATGAGGCCCCAAATGGGACATTGGGAAGGTGCTGCACTGGCCCCCCAATGGCCCGTTTTTGCTCCCAGGGTGGTACAGGAGGCCAAGTGCTGCCTGTCACACCCCTGGCCATGTCCAACATGCCATCCAGCCAGCCAGTCATTAGGGCAAAGAACCGGTTGTTAAATTATTTGAATCCCACCACTGACTAGAAGCCATCATAGAGTTGTTGAAAATAAAATACATCTTGTAGTAGGGCAATCCATCCATCTCACATTTTTCAATTTTACAAAGAAGGAAACCATGGTCAACTTTATCAAGTACCTTCAGTATTCACTTTGTCAATAAAAGCAGTAACCTTAGTCTGGTGTGATCTATTTTCAGCAATTCTATGATGGCTTCTAGAAAACTTGTAAAGCCATGGAAGATGGAAACAGACATGGAGAAACAAGGAAAGTCTTCCAAAAGACATCTGACCTCAGAAAAAAAATCCAGCTTTAAATCCATTATGTTAAAGGACACCAATGGACATATAAGTAAATGATTCAAAGGAGATCAAAGAGAAATGGAGGGTATATACTAAAATACTATAGAGATATCACCATCCCATGTACCTCTAGTAATAGAAAATGAAGTTAGATCCTGTCATTACCAAGTTGAAAGACTACAGGAGCTGATCAAATAACCACAGAAACATGGCACATATGAGAAGAAGAATCAGATAAGGGTCTAACCAAACTATACTAAAAAGAATCTAGGGAATGCTTCACTGCCCAATACATTGGAAGAGATCAGTCTATATTACAATACCAAAGAAAAAGGAGACTTAAAGCAGAGTGTGCAAACTATTGTACTACATCCTTAATTCACATGCCAGCAAAATAATGCTTTAGGCCAGGGGTCTGCAACCTTAAACACTCAAAGAGCCATTTGGACCCATTTCCCACAGAAAAGAAAACACCGGGAGCCACAAAACCCTTCCCATGCCTGACTATTTCTTCAGCAGCCACAAAACTAGCATATGTAGTTGAATTAAACATTCTGTTTCCTTGTGAAACTTTTCTTTTCTTGGATTTATCCATGGTTGGCCTACTGGAGTTTGAAAAGCTCATTAAATTGTGTGCCCACAGATGTCACACATTGGCGGTTGTGATGCATATTTTGAGTGACGGAGCCGCAGCAGAGAGGTGAAAGAGTCACATGCGGCTCCAGAGCCGCAGGTTGCTGACCCCTGCTTTAGGCTCATCGAATGCAGATTGGAGCTATACATGAAATAAAAAAGATGCCAGACAGTCAAACTGAGTTATATAAGGCCAAGAAACCGAGATATTACTGATGCACACTGAAAAATTGAGAAAGATATAGAAAACCAACAAGAAGTCACTGTGTACTTAATTTATTAGAAAAGTCTTCAATTATATTGTTTGTGGAAAGTATTCAAAAAAATGTGAATTCAAGAACATCTCAAGGACCTTGGAGTACTCATATCAAATGATCTAAGTGCCAAAGCCCGCTGTAACAACATCGCCAAAAAGGCATTAAGAGTTGTAAACCTAATCTTGCATAGCTTCTTCTTCGGGAATATTACACTACTAACCAGAGCATACAAATAATTTGCTAGACCAATTCTCGAATACAGCTCATCTGTCTGGAACCTGCACTGCATATCAGACATTAATACAATTGAGCGCGTCTAGAAATATTTCACAAGAAGAGTCCTCCACTCCTCTGCTCATAACAAAATACCCTATGCCACCAGACTTGAAATTCTGGATTTAGAAAATTTAGAACTACGCCCCCTTTGGTATGACCTAAGCATAGCTCATAAAATCATCTGCTACAATGTCCTACCTGTCAATGACTACTTCAGCTTCAACCACAACAATACACAAGCACACAACAGATACAAACTTGAAGTGAACCGCTCCAAACTCAGTTGCAGAAAATATGACTTCAGTAACAGAGTTGTTAATGCCTGGAATGCACTACCAGACTCTGTGGTTTCATCCCAAAACCCCCAAAACTTTAACCTACAACTGTCTACTGTTGACCTCACCCCATTCCTAAGAGGTCTGTAAGGGGCGTGCATAAGAGCACCAGCGTCCCTGTCCTAATGTTCCCTTTAATTGTATTCATTTTATGCATTCAATTCATGCTTATACTTATATATATTATCTAATATGTACTCGACAATATAAAACAAAATAAAAACATCTCATTGTCTTAATGGAAAACTTATATGCAGGGCAGGAAGCCATAATATAATCAGAATATGGTGAAATAAACTGTTTGCAGATCGACAAAGAAAGTTTACAAGGCTATATTTTTTTTTAATCTGTTACCTTTGAGTCAGCCTTGACTCCTGGTAACAGCACAGACAAGTTAAATACTCTCCATTATTGTTTTAAATCCATATGCTTCACATATATTAAAGGAAGCCTGATTGGAAGAAGATGAGCATGGGTTAGAAGCAGGAGAAGAAACATTAATAACCTGAAGTATGCTGATAACTCTACTCTGAAAACACAAGTAGTAAATAACAAAGGACAAATTGTCAAGAAATGCATGGCAGACTAGCACTTGATACCGCAGTTCTTAATGCCTTGGAAGTGATATTTATATGCCCTGATGTGTCTATACCTACAAAGATCACAACAGTGCAACAATAATATTCTTTGTAATATTCTATGAAAGTTAAAGTTGGATTTTGAAGAAGCAGGATAGAAAGAATATTGATGCTTTTGGATTTTGCTGCAGGAGAAAATCCTTGAGATTACCATGGGCAGCCAAGCAAATATACAAATAGATCATCAAACAACTCAATCCAGAATTGTCATTTAAAGTCTGGGCTCAAATAATCCTAGTTAAGGTAAAGGTTCTCCTCGCACATATGTGCTAGTCGTTCCCAACTCTAGGGGGTGGTGCTCATCTCTGTTTCAAAGCCGAAGAGCCAGCGCTGTCCGAAGATGTCTCCATGGTCATATGGCCGGCATGACTAAAAGCCAAAGGTGCATGGAACGCTGTTACCTTCCCACCAAAGGTAGTCCCTATTTTCCTACTTGCATTTTTTACGTGCTTTCAAACTGCTAGGTTGGCAGAAGCTGGGACAAGTAACGGGAGCTCACCCCATTATGCGGCACTAGGGATTCGAACCGCTGAACTGCCGACCTTTCGATAAACAAGCTCAGCGTTTTAGCCACTGAACCACAGCATCCCCAAATAATCCTACATTATATGAAAACCTAGTTCTTTGGAAAAGGTTTTAATGCTGGGAAAGATAGAAGGAAAGTGAAGAAAGGACAATCAGTGGCAAGCTGTAGGAACTCAGTTATAATAGCAAGGAATGTACTATTGGAAGACCTGAAATACCAGATTAGGGACAGACCGTCCTCTTAAGAGTGGTTCCTAAGAGTTGACACTGACTTGGTGGCACATCACCAATCAATCAGTTTTACCCTGAGTATTTATGAAGACAGTCCTTCTTTACTGGCCTCTCTACTGGTGGTCCTATTGAAAGAACTCATTTCTTTAATGCTTAGATTGGCTGCATTTCTTACAACTATACAATTAGTGAAGCACCCCTTTTGACCATTATGCACAGACATAACAATTAAGTCATAATAATATTGAGAAGCCCTATATCCATGATGGTGAATCTATGGCACACGTGCCCAAAGTGGCACGTGAAGCCATGTTACCTGGCTCGTGCGGGATTGCCTTTTTGTCTTCCAGGTTTCTGGCATGCATGCACACATGACAATCAGCTGTCAGCGTGCACGGCAGTGGCGAAAGCCAGTACTCATGCACTCCAGCCAGCTGATTTTCAGGCATGTATAGGCGCCAGAACCCGGAATTTCAGCTTTTCCAGGAGCATGATCCCTTCATGTGTGCGGCAGTGCCACAAACCAGCTTGTGCATGAATGCCCGCCAGCTGATTGTTGGGCGCACATGCGTGCCAGAACCCAGAAGTTTGGCTTTTCTGAAGCGCGGCCCCAATGAGTGAATGCATGAGCGCACGATGTTTCTGCGCGACCTTTTCAGCACTCGGTGTCAAAAAGGTTTGCCATCACTGCCCTATGTAGTTGTGGCTATAATAGCAGTTCTTGTAGCAGTTGCTTTTGTTACCGTAATAAAAGTCACGGCAATATATTTTTACAATATTACATCTTTTAAAATGTCCACACAATCACTACATGAAGATAGATGGAAATAATATGATTGCCATCAAGTCTCCAGTACTGACATGTAATTATTCATATCTGAAAGTTCAGATGAGCTTAACATTTTTATATTGATTTACAATTGGTGCAATTACAAATTATGTAAATTATATTATGTTTGCATGTGGTTTTGGTTGATTGGCTTGTATTTGAAATGCTTGTTGTTTTCCTTCTTTTTTTTATTTTTAGGTGGGAGAAAGCTCTATACATGAAAAGATATATTTCCCATTTGAAATAGTTTTTCCTGAAACATCTGCCACCAGAACGTGTCTCTAGAGCTAAGTTATGATGGATGAATTTTTGACAGGTAATTGGAATTCAGATCAGATGCAGACAGATTTAGTAGTGAGGAACTGCAGTTTATTAAAATCAGTATTGACGGGTTATAGAACAACCCCCTCCTTTATTTATTTTTTTTAGCATGATCCAGAGATTGATCACTTGGATTGATCACTTGAATGCAGTGGGATCCATAATCCGAAAATGCCTCAAATGTATAGCCCACATTTTCTAAATTAAGCCATTTTAGCATATTTTCCTCACAAGTTATGTTCTTCGTGTTGCTTCCTTATTATATTATTGAAAGCACAATTTGCTTTGGCAGCAAAACATACAAATATTATGAGGCAAATAAGAATAGGGTGACATAAATTTTGGGAGATTAGCATGGGAGGCATACAGTGGTGGGTTGCTACCGGTTCGCCCCGGATCAGACTAACCAGTAGCGGTGGCGATAGGCTCCGCCCACGCCTGGACGCTTCTGCGCAGAAGCGTTGCGGGAGCGAACCAGTAGCAATGGGTTTTGAAACCCACTACTGGAGGCATACTATCTAATATGTGGTAAATACGAACACCTCAATCAATACTCAAAAGGTTAAGTTTAGGATTAGGATTTTGTCTAATGTTATGTTTACCTACTATGTTGTCTTTCCTCCATTCTTTGACAGAAAGAATTAGCATACACTTTCCTAGAATTTATATTTTGTTCATGCTGCAATAAATTTGTCAGACTTTAAATACTGCGAAACCTTTCTCTCTTCTTTAATGTACATATGTCTTCCCAATGGAATAATTAAAAAAAATGCTTCTAAGCAAACCAAGCAAGTGCCAAAAGACAAGATGAATAGTTGTCAACCCATGATAGATGGGATTAAGGATTTGTGGATGGAGACAAAAGACCTGGAGCAATATGCATCACATTATGCTTCAAGCATCATCAGGTTTCCATTCGGTTGATGTATAAGATTTTATTTTGTCAACAGTCTGATCTCGTCACCTCTCGCCTGGACTACAGCAATGCTCTCTACATGGGACTCCCCTTGAAGAGCACCCGGAGGCTCCAACTGGTCCAGAATGCGTCCGCGCGGGTAGTTACAGGAGCCGCATGGTGCTCCCACATAACACCACTCCTGCGTGAGCTGCACTGGCTTCCAGTGGTCTTCCGGGTGCACTTCAAGGTGTTGGTTGTCACCTTTAAAGCACTCCATGGCATAGGACCTGGATATCTTCGAGACCGCCTGCTGCTACCAATGGCCTTCCACCGACCTGTGCGCTCCCACAGAGAGGGCCTCCTCAGGGTGCCATCAGCCAAGCAATGTAGACTGGTGGCCCCCAGTCTACATTTCTGTGGGGGCACCTGCCCTCTGGAATCAGCTGCCCCCAGAGATACGAAGAACCCAAGACCTCAGTGCCTTCCGCCGTGCCCTTAAGACCATTTCTTTTTCAGGAAGCCGGGCTGGCTTAACACTTTTTTAAATGTTTTTAATAGGTTTGTTATTGTTTTTTTAACCAATGGGCCAAACGCATATATATCTTTTTAACTGTATTTTAATGTTTGTATTTATGTTTTTACTTTGGCTGTGCACCTCCCTAAGTCCTTCGGGAGAAGGGCGGTATATAAATCTGATAATAAATAAATAAATAAAAATCTCAAGTATTTCCAAAGTTGGACACGTCACTAATCATCGGTCAAGGATTTTGTTATTGCTTCTTATAGAAGGGGGCGAAAATCAATATTACACAATGAAGTCAATATGACAGACTTAAATATACAGAGTTAGTCTTTTTGTTGCCTGAACAATTTTAGCTCTGTTATGTCATATTAAAATAATAAAAATGACACATTATATTCATTTTAAGTACAGGGGCTGCCATCAAAACTTTACAGTATTTTAATGAAAATATATTTAAATTTGTCTTTCCTTTGCAATCAGTTTTCTATGTAGAGTTTTTAACACTAAAAATGTGGAACCACATAACCAGTTTGGGTTATTTATTTTCCGAACAGTTACTATCAGCTAAATAGAATTGATTGTGAGCACAGCACAGCCGAAAAGCCCACAGACTAGTATTCTGGTAATGTTTATTTTAGGAATGAAAACTCTTCTGGGTATGGTAATTCTAAATAAACACATCATAATGGCATCATAACAAACTGTATTGTTCGCTGTACAAAAGTTTGAGGCTGAATTTTGCTATGTTTTTATAACTTACTTTATAACAGAAAATATATGTAATTAAAATATTTTAAGTAGAGCACAATTACTTAATATCCAGTATCACCTATGTTTGTATGTTTTCTTTGCTGCTAACACTCTCATAGTGAAATGTCGTTTACTTTTTTTGCATTTATGATATCAGAGTTGTTGCCAAAAGGGGAAAAAATATTTCTTTTCACATATTTAATTTAATGGATTTGAGCTAATTACATTAATAACCTCTTCTATATGTCTATGGAGATTCTCAGTCATCCAGGTCATGGTTGTCCAAAAGGTGCTTTTGTCCAGTTTTTTTGTCCAGTTGTTGTTTTTTTCAGTTTTTGTCCAGATAGTCCAATTGCCTCTTGAAAGCTTCTTGGATGAGAAGCAAAACATCTTCAGAGAAAAACCAAAGAAAGTAGAGTTGCCTCTTGAAAGCGTACCTTTGGGACAACCTCTTCTATTTTTTTAAATATATATATATTTTATAAACAAACAAACATACAACATAATCATTCAGTGCTTCATCTGAGTACATCTTTTGTGACTTCTTCTTATTCTCCAATGGTAATCATTTCATAATATCATCATTTCATTTATTATAACATTTCTCCCACATTTCTTACCGGGTTTCCCCGAAAATAAGACCCTGTTTTATATTTTTTTCAACCCCGAAATAAGTGCTTGGCCTTATTTTCGTGGAGGTCTTATTATTTTGGGGCACTTGGAGGAAACAAGAGGAAATGGAGGGGACTGGATGCACATGCGTTTAAATATTTTTGGGGAGGGCTTATTTTCAGGAGGGGGGTTATTTTATTGCATGCGCTCAAAAGCCCAATTGGGCTTATTATCAGGGGATGTCTTATTTTAGAGGAAACAGGGTACTTTGCTATTAATAAATTTATCTTCTCTCTCCTCTTTCTTCTTCCCATGTTTCATTATAACATTACCCTATATATATTTCTTCTCTAACCAATGGTAAAATTGTCTCCATATCTTAAAATATTCAGATTCCTCTATTTATTTATTTATTTATTTATTTATTTATTTATTTATTTATTTATTTATTTGTTCGATTTATATGCCGTCCTTTTACGGAGACTCAGGATGGCTTACAATGCCTTAAGCAATAGCCTTCTATTCTGTCCCCCTTCTTCACACAGGCAAACCAAGCACGCCTGCCAATATCTTATTAGGTAAACAGATTAGAATTCTTGGCAGACCAAGGTTTTGGCAGCAAACTGCCGAATGCCTGCCAAGACCGTTTTCACTCTCATAAAGCAGAAGAGGACTTATCTTCAGTCGGTTCCAGGAGCAACAAATTATCCACGAGACAAGAGTTTAGTCAATGTTCAGTCCAAAATATATCCAAGCCGAATTTCAGAGATCACAATGTGACTTTCAGGGTTTAATTTTGTCCATCACAAAGCCTGAAGAGCAATCCCACCCACTTTTATTCCTGGTGGGGCATGGCTCCGTGACTCAGCTCAATATCTGGTCCTCCCACGCCTCTTCCGTTGCTGTGCATGCTTCTCCCTCCGACGCTGCCTGGGATCAAGCCAGGATTCATCATCCTCGCTCCCTATCAATTGGTGCTCCGATATGCCTTCCTCCTGGCACATCCCAGGCTGTTCCTCCAGGCCTTCGGATGGAACCTGAGGCATTGCCAGAAAGGAGGGTCCTGGAGAGGAAGGCCTTGTCAGTTCCTCCCCATCACCTCCTGAGTCCTCTTCCTCTGTTAGGACAGGCTCGGGAGTCAGGGTCACAACACCTTCATACTTTTGTATATACCTACTTAGTAGGGCTTTGCCCCCCCCCCCAAGCAGTGTTCTTTTTTATACAAAGTCAGCCCCTACCTCGAAAGGATGGAAGGCTGAGTCAACCTTGAGCCTGGTGAGATTTGAACTTGCAATAATTGCAGGCAGCTGGTGTTACTTAACAGTGCTTCAGTCTGCTGCGCCACCAAGGCTCTTTCTTTGATTGTCAAAGTCAATCTATTCATTTCTGCACAATCCAATATTTTCTTAATTACTTCACCCTCTGTAGGGATTTTCTCTGCTTTCCATCCTCTGCCCTTAGGCACCATTGGCATCCTTCATTGTCCAATGAATCAGTCAATTTCACCAGATGGAAACAGGAAGATGGCCTTCCTTGTTGCAACACCTGTGATATCCCCTGGAAGCTTGACACCTTGATCATATATAAAGGAACTCTTAAAACCTGACAATTCCCCAGGCTTGGGGATAGAATGATTGGTGGGCAATTCGTGAGTTGGTGTTCTTTTTCTGGACGTTTGTTTTGTACAACAAAACAAAACAAAAACAGGAAAGAGGGGATAGACATTCCATCTTGGGGAAGGATAAGTGTGATTTTCAATTACCCTAGTTCAGTTCTGGATTTTGAACTGTTCTACATGTAATCTCTTGCTCCAGTATTGATTTGATTAGTATGTTCACACAATACACTGAATCTTTAACTGATCTAATCCAGAACACTGTGCAAATCCAATCACTTTTTCCCATGATTCTCTCTGATTCTTTTCCTCATGTGCATATAATGTATTTGTTGTTATATACATTATTAGCTTTATTTTTGGAAACAAAGGCTGGGGTCTATTACACTACCCAAGTAGTACATGGAATAACAATTTTAAAAGCAATTGTTAAAGAATATTAACAAAAGTGGGAGACCATATATTAGATAACGTGAAAAAAATTATCCACACATGGGCTCATATTGATAGACACCACACTCGGGACTCCAAGGTTAGTGCATATAAATTATTATACAATAGCTATCAGTGGATGAAAATTCTAAAGAGAAGGCCATTGATACTTAATAAACAAAGAAACAATATAACAATAAACCAGCGGCTAATGCATGATGAGTTTTCGTGCATACTTTTAATAATTAGCATTGCATTAAAAAAAAAACACATTTCTTTTTGGATTATTGTATTCTGCATATTCATCAATTCTTTTGAGAATTTAATTAGAGTGCATACATGGCAGCTCCTGAATATAAATAGAGATTTTAATTTTATAGAAGTGATATATTTAAAACAAGCAAATATACAGCCAGTGCATCTAAGGAAGCTGATTACCAGATGTCACAGTAAGGATTAGCCCTTTCTTGGAGGAATTGTTGCCTGAGGAAAAAGATCTATAGTCCATTGAGAAATCTACTGATGATTCATGAGGAGAAGCCACAATGATTAATTCTAAAAGCAACTCAGCAAAGAAATCCCTACAACACAATGTTTTTTTCCTGTGAGATTAATGTGAATTGTGTCGGATCAAAGATGGTATATACCTTTAAAATAACAACCGCAGCAACCACAACAATGACAGAATCATCCTTTGGGGTTGAACTTATCTACAAGATAATACTAGAAAGTCATACTCATAACTGTAAAATAATTCAGGGCAGACGGGAATATAAAATGAAGGTCATGACAGTTATGTTTTCTGGTGTCTTGGTAATTATAATGGCAGCTGTCGTGTAGCATGCTGTATCAAATCGAGAAAAATCTCCTTTGAGTCTAGTTCAACTGTCAGTAACTTCCTGGACCTATTCATGTAGTTTTCTTTACAACAGTATTGAACCGTGCTTCGTAAGTTTCAGAGAATTCTTCACTCTAATGAAGGTTCAGTTGAAATTTTCCTCAGAGCTCCTTCTTGAAGTAAGGTTCTTATTTCTAAGATCTATAGCTCTTCTATATCTCTCTTTACCTGAATCACCTTAATAGAGGAAAAATGCACCCATAATGTTTAGGGAAAATAAATTTAATGAATTAATCAAGGGCATTCAGATAATGTACTTTTAAATGAATATGGAACAATCATGTCATCCGTATTCGGTTTGGGGAGAAAAAGCAATAGGTCAAGGCACTTAAGAATGCAGTATTTTATTTTAGTTATCCTTCAATTTTTTTTTAACAGGGATAAGCCTTTTTATTTCATCAGAATTTTAGATTTGTCTTGTTATGTTGAATGCTTGCTTGTTCTTCTGTTTTTCAGAGTAATCAGTTTTAATCTAAGATCTGGTGTTTTAAGACGGGAAGCCAAAAGCAAAAGATAGAACAATTTATAGAAGGCATTGCTGTGAATACAAATACTTTTTTTTAGAACGTAGGGAAATAAAAGTAAATTCATGCCTAATTTAAACTTTAATTCCTGGGATTTTATAAGCAGGATTTGATTAATATATTTCAGAAAATAAGGTATATATCGGAGTAGTATTTTTTTTATTTTTGATGTAACAATATGCTAGGTGGCATCATCCTACCATACTAATCTTAAACAGTGAAGCAGAACCAAAGTATTATGAAGCATTTAGATGGAAGATTTTCAGGAGTTACAACTGATTTGCCAACAGTTATTGGTAACCAAAGATTTTATTTTAATAAATTCTGAAGAACTTATTAAAGAAAATAAGTGACAAAGTCAAAAACAAAACAAAACAAAACATTTATATCAACTGTCCAGCAAGTTACTAGGAATTGCAATCAACTTAAAAATAATTTACCTAACTTGAATCACATTTCTCAGATTTACCCTGGTTTTCATTCTGTGCAATTAAGCACAGTTCCAAAAATAGCACTAAGCTACAATCATCTCCCATTTTTATTTTGTAAAATATTT
The DNA here is from genome assembly GCF_029215685.1 of Pituophis catenifer annectens. NCBI lineage: Eukaryota > Metazoa > Chordata > Lepidosauria > Squamata > Colubridae > Pituophis > Pituophis catenifer. Next base: position 14,482,367 of record NW_027256888.1, read on the forward strand.
ATGTGATCATGTAGGCCTAGAGGTATTTTTAAAAATAAATTAGAAGTCAGGTATAGTAGGATTCTAGTACTTGAAATACTAGAATGTTTGAAAATAACATTTCAAACATTCATTTCATATTATTATAGATTAATACAAAAGAAATATGTGCCCAAGACAGACAAATAGCTAAAGAAGTCACATTATTAGAATTTTATATTAGAAGTTGAGTTTCGAACGAAGTCTCCCTTGTTTTTGAACAAAAATATAAAACATTTTGTTTCTGTTGCATGAGCAATAACTGAGTACCAAAACTATAAATTTTAGCGGGATAAAATGATGCCATTTATTTATTTATTTACCAAATTTTATATCGTACACAATTCCCTCAGGTTAAAAACAGAACAAAACTATATAAACATTGACACTCACCAAACCGGTGCATCTTTCTGGGAGTGAAATTTGTCTGTGAGTCTTCTGAAGAAGTAGCATTTTTACAGCTCTCCAGAAGCAAATTAATAAGTGAATGGTAACGTCACTAAAAGCTCTCTAGAATGAGGTATCTGAAGATGGCATTAAATTAGTGGAGCAGCTCTTGTTTTTACCAGGCAGACAGATATAATTTGGAGCAGGTTGTCTGATACTGAGAACCTGAGCCATGTAAGTCTTCAAAAGTTAAATCAATGGCTTGAATTTTGTCATCATTGCATGTACTGCACAGAACATAGGTCAGCATGAGAAGAAATGGAAAATAATATGCGAACCTTATGGCCAGTGTTGATTACTACTCAACATATGTGAGTTATGGTGGCGCAGTGGTTAGAATGCAGTACTGCAGACTACTTCTGCTGACTCCCGGCAGCCAGCAAGTCAGAAGTTCGATTCTCACTGGCTCAAGGCTGACTCAGCCTTCCATCCTTCCGAGGTCGGTAAAATGAGGACCCAGATTGTTGTGGGGCAATATGCTGACTCTATAAACCACTTAGAGAGGGCTGTAAAGCACTGTGAAGTATAGGTATATAAGTCTAAGTCAGTGATGGCTAACCTTTTTGTCATCGCATGCTAAAAGTGCGCAAGTGCGTGCCAGCACCCATAATGCAATGAGCATGTGATGCCCCCCATGTGCCCCATCCACCACACATGCGCGTGTAACACCCCCATGCTCTCATACCCCCCGTGCCCCATTTTGGGCCTAGCAGGCCTTCCTGCAGCCTCCTGGGACCAAAAATGGGCCACCGGGGGGCATGCTACACCCCTCCATGCTTCCCTCTCCTACGTGCATGCACCTGCAACCTCCACCCCCATGCATGCACTTGTGACCCACTCCATCCCCCCTGTGCACATGTACCCGCATCTCCCGCATGCACCCTGCCCCCACACATGCACAGCAGAGACCCAAAAATCAGATGGCCAACGGGAGACATGTACGCATGCATGACAGAGCTGAGCAGGAGCGAGAGCTCGTGTGCCCGCAGAGAGGGCTCTGTGTGCCACGTGTGTGTCACGGGTCTAAGTGCTATTGTACATAATATACTGTAATAAAATATTATAACAGAATGAGGAAAATCAGACATCATATCTAAATAGAGTTACATAGATGTCAAAATCTTATATTCTTTCACTATAGCTACATATTTATGAGATTAGGAACTATAGAGACAATTACTTGTTCTGGAAAATTGGAAATCTATAGGAACTTAGCTGATATATTGTAACTGGAACAGTTGAGATGAAAAATAAACTACCGTCCTGTTTATGAAGTCTAATAGCCTATTTTGAAACAAAGTCATCAAGAAAAGTTGCAACAGAAAAGTAGGTTCAGCATCTGATGAAGACAAAAACTCTTGAGGGCGATAATGGTAGTGTAACTCTCCACCATTCTTGCTCCAACAAACACAGACTTATTTCTATACAATCTGTGTGAAATCTAAATAAATATAATGTTGCTGGCACAGCTGAACTTGACAAAGAGGTATTCAAACAAACTAATTTTTTCTTTGTTCTGAAAACACATTAAATGCTTTTTCTTCCTTTTTACTTCATTCTTAACATGGAAAGTCAGAGGTTTGCATGATGCATAAGCACTAATCATGATGAGCTATACAACCTTGCTTTCTTTCAAACAACAATCTATTGCCTGAAGATCAAGGAAGCATGGCAAAACTGAACGTCAAATTTGTTGTAGGGAAATTCAGTTAAATATTCTATCTAGTTATGTATTTATTCATTCACTTTAGCAGGTTTTTCCGGCATCTCTCAGAAAATAAGAAAAAAACAAAGCAAAAGAACTTATTTAAAAATGAAAAAAAGCAATATAAATCAAACGAGAATAGAAAATCTAAACAATATATGACTGTTCGTGTGTCTGTGCGTCATCTATTGAATAAATATTAATCAATTTAAAAAGTTTATAAATTAAAGAGAATAATTGATAATGCTTTTTCACCAGAGTGAAAATCTGGGTGTGTCTTATACTCCAAATGTAGCCCTATCCAGCCTCTCAAATGGAGGTTTCAGAGGCTGAAAAAAGCCTGAGAAACAAAGCTTCAGAAAAAAAAGCCTCTGAAACAGAGCTTCAGAAAAAAAGCCTCAGAAGCGAAAGCTTCAGAAAAAAAGCCTCCAAACAGAACTTCAGAAAAAAAGCCTCAGAAACAGAGCTTCAGAGGCTTTTTTTTCTGAAGCTCTGTTTTGGAGGCTTTCAGAGGCAGAAAAAATATATATTCTGAAACAGAGTTTCAGATGTTTCAGAGGGTGAAAAAAAAAAGCAAGGCACAGAGCTCACAACCAACAAACCTATTGCTAAAATTCACCTCTGGGAACAGCTGATTGGGGGTATTCTGGGAGGCCAATCCACCCACTAATCAGCTTTTTTCTTATTTTCCTCCCCAAAAAACTAAGGTGCATCTTATACTCCGGTGTGTCTTATACTCCGAAAAATACAGTAAGTATAGAATTTTAACAGGCTTCAATTCTACCCAGTAACTAAATGACTGAATTCTCTATATGACTGAATTCAAACAATGATATTTATTCATGTTCTGTTGTTCTATGGTGCAAAACAACAAAATATGGTACACATTTTGCACATTACAGGTAAAACCTTTTTTCCTAAGAACTACAGTTGCATATAAATCTTCCTATTTCTACCATTACAGACAGCACTTCCTTTTGTTATGGTATTGTTGCAAAATCCTGTTTTGGGAAGAATATACCCCCAAATCATTAAAAGAAATGACATATATGCTTCCTAAAATTAATTTAGCATTGATTGATATAAAGTTTTCTTCTCACATTCATGTATTTTCAAACATTTGTCAACTTTAAGAATCACTAAGTAGTTGCACTGAAAATAATAATAAAAAACCTCTAAAGATTGTGTATGTGTGTGTGTTTTATATATAGATCAACCTTGAAAGTGATTGTGAGAAATTTCACACCATACAACTTTCCAGACTTGAAAAGAAACAATCATAAATATTTCAATAATATTTTCACTAGCGTCTTATAATGCACAAGACATAAATCTCCTTTCTATTAGGGAAAGTCAGTTTTCAACCAAAAGGCAGAATATGTATAAGAGTTATATCATTGTAAGTCTTAATTTTCTTTGCTACTCCTCTATTGTCTTATTAATTCCTATCTCGTCTTTCCTATTTCTTAAATATAATTAAAAATACTCTTTAATTGAAGTTGTTTCACTGTTATCATGGAGAAAAAGGTTTCTTCCCCGTCTTTTCATTCATGGTTTGGCTTGACCAATCTCTTGCTCTGTACTGTTGAAAGGAATATGAAATCATGATATGTTTTGCTTCTATATTGTAAATCTTATTAGCAATTAAATTCTAAAAGGTAAAGGTTCCCCTCGCACATATGTGAGAGCCGTTTCTGACTCTAGGGGGCAGTGCTCCTCTGCGTTTCAAAGCCGAAGAGCCAGCACTATCCGAAGACGTCTCCATGGTCATATGGCCAGCATGACTAAACGCCAAAGGCGCATGGAGCACTGTTACCTTTCCACCAAAGGTGGTCCCTATTTTTCTACTTGCATTTTTTATGTGCTTTCGAACTGCTAGGTTAGCAGAAGCTGGGACAAGTAACAGGAGCTCACCCCATTACGTGGCACTAGGGATTCGAACCACTGAATTGCCAACCTTTCGATCGACAAGCTCAGCGTCTTAGCCACTTAGCCACCATGTCCCATAATTAAATTAAATCCTAGTCCTTTTCAAAACATGAAAATGTATAAACAGGACTACTATCCCATTAATTGTATAGTGATATACATAGGGATTATTATACATAAGTGAGCAGACATACATACATACAGACACACACACACACACAAATGTATGTATCTGCAGACATATGTACTGCACACATATGCAAATTCTGCAAATTCTGGTCTTTAAAAAAACCCAAAGCCTAGGAGCAAATCATTTGGGACAGGGAAAACGTGTATATGGAACTGCTAGTGGGTAGAGCAAAAGTGATATTTTTATTCTTCATGCAATCCGCAAAAAACTGACACGTACAAACCAGATAATCTGGTTTGAAGAAAATGGAATACTGCATATAAGTTGATTATAAAATGTCAGGACTGTAAGAGGGGAAATACGTCATTTCACTCAAGTGTGATTTATTACCATTTCTGAAGATGTTAATAAAAAATCAATTGTTTTTTTCCACTTTTGCTGTCATTTAGGAAGATAGATGAATATTGTTGTTGTTGTTCCACCTATGCTGCCACTTCACAACTAATGCGGGAAAACATGACAGCCTTGTAAAGAGTGCTCAGTTTACCTCACTCACCACAGTCACCGAGCAGAAGGCATGGAAATGATGATAGCGATGTCTTCCCTGATACTACAAGGGAATGCGTGTGTAATGGCATGTTGTACAGAGAAGTTACCCTGCTGGATCAGCTACTACATCAAATAACAGGATGGAGATGGAGATTTGGAAATGAAATAGTGCAGCATGAGATAGATATGTACGCCATCTGTCAGAATAAAGCTGGAAGGGACCTTGGAGGTCTTCAGGTCCAACCCTCTGCTCAAGCAGTCACTTCAGACAAGTGGCTGTCCAATCTCTACTTAAAACCTCCAGTTGTGGGAGTGGAGCACCCATAACTTCTGCAGGCAAGCTGGTTAATTGTACTCATTGTTAGAAAGTTTCTCCTTAATTTTAGATTGCTTCTCTTAATTAGTTTCCATCCATTGTTTCTTGTCCTGCCCTCTGGTGCTTTGGAAAATAAGTTTTTTTTTAATTTTTTTTAATTTTTATTTATTTTTATATGCCGCCCTTCTCCGGAGACTCAGGGCGGCTTACAATGCGTTAAGCAATAGCCTTCATACTTTTGTATATTTTATACACAGTCCCCATAAACCGGGTCCTCATTTTACCCACCTTAGAAAGGATGGAAGGCTGAGTCGACCTTGAGCCTGGTGAGAATTGAACTTGCAGTAATTGCAGGCAGCTGGATGTTAAATGCTGCCTTAGTAGGAGGCATTAGCCTCCTACGCCACTCAAGTTGACCCCCTCTTCTTTTATGATAGCCTCCCAAATACCGGAATACTGCTTTCATGTCATGCCTAGTCATTCTTTTCACTAGACTAGCCGTACCGAAATCCTGCAACTGTTCTTTATATGTTTTAGTCTCTGGGCCTTTAATCATCTTAGTTGCTTTTCTCTATGCTTTTTCCAAAGTCTCAACATCTTTTTTTTGTAATGTGGTGACTGTTCTGTTCCCCAGGCTTTTGGCTCCACTGGGAACAGGCAGATAAACTCTAGCAAACAGGTTTTCATATAGATCGTTTATTAGGGTATCCTCAAACATAGACTTACAATCGTGATGAGTCATGGTGAGTCGTGTTGAGATTCATCCTTATTTCATAATCTGTCCCATTTCCTAGTGTAAAATGATGGCAGTTCTGTCCCCTGTTCAGAAAGCATGCTTCTCTCTTCTGTGGTAATTCAAAATAGCCGGGTCTTTGTTCTGCACCCAGGCAGAGTGCCTCAGTGGCCAATCAGACACACAGATATGGTCACATGTCATGGACTACATTTCCCATAATGCAATCTCTCTCTACATCTCCCACAATGTAATCTCTTAAGGAGACAGCTCTTAATCCTTAAGGTAACTAATTCACTATGACTCACTATCTGTAACAGCACAGTGACCAGTGCAGTATTCTAGGTGTGGTCTTACTAAGGTTTTTATAAAGCAGTACAAATACTTCACGTGATTTTGATTCTATGCCTCGGTTTATACAACCAAGGATTGTATTAGCTTTTTTGGATGTTGCTGCATACTGCTGACTCATATTTAAGTGATCATTCACTAGGACTCCAAGGTCCTTCTCACAGTTATTGACCTGAGTCAGATTTTGCCTTAAATGTACTTGCACATTTGGTTTTTTCCTGCCTTATCTTGATTTTCTCATACACTCATATACACATACACTTACCCAAACACTTACATACACTTAGTCACATGTATACATATACACATTTGTTGAGGGTGAATCAATGGGTCAAATCTTTTATTGGTACAATTAGAACAGAACAGGTTGGACTTATTCTCACTCCTTCTGCTCCCCAGGTATTTCAACTATCATTTCCTTGAATAGATTTGGAGAGAGAAGAGGAACTACAGGTAACAAGCAGCACTGAGAAGACCTCAGCAGGGAGACACCATAAATTAAAGGCTATTGTGTACATATCACCAGGGGTGGGCTGCTGGGGGTTCACAGGGGTTCAGGAGAACATCTAGCTAAGATTCTGTGCAGTTCAGAGAATCCCCAAATCCCACTCCTGGATGGCCCCATCCACCTCGCTCTTCCCAGGAATCCCCACACGGCCTGTTTTGGATCCAGGTAGAGTGCAGGGTGCATGTGAAGGCTCGAGGAGGACAAAAAATGGGCCTACCGGAAGTTTGGGAAGGCTGGAAATGGAGCCTGGAGATGCTGTTTTCGCTTTCCCGGAGGCTTGAGGAAAGCCTCCAGAGCCTGGGGAGGGCAAAACTGTCCCCCCCCCATGGTGCAGGAGGCTGACTAGGCCATGCCCAAGTCCACCCAGCAACTGGGCAGAGAAATGCTAACATTTCTGAAGCCCACCCCTGCATATCACTGATTCAACAAAATGAATTAGGGTAATAAATACAATTTAAAACTGGATTGAATGTTGTAGAATTATTAAGGAACTTTTGAATTTTTGGATAAACATTTGATTTTGTATACAGAAACCCAACATCAGATTCTGATTTCCTTTTTTTTTTTTTGCTGATTTCTTCCAATATTAAAATATTATTTGCTTGTTCTCAAAATAATGTACTATTTAAACAAGTTTGAGAATGCTTATATATATACTGCTCAAACAACTAAAGGGAACACAAAACTACTGTATGTAATGAACAAAGTATTTAATAAGGCTATTTCATTCATTCAGATCTCGGATGTCTTCTGCTTGTGTTCCCTTTATTTTTTTGAGCAGTGTATATATATTCTTTCTCGTGACTTGAAATGGGGAAGAGGTACAATAAGAAGGCTAGTGAACATTATTTTATTTTATTAAAATTGCTACATTTAATAAGTCAATGTAAGGAACGATTTTCAATATAACCGTAAGCATTTATCATTAAACTATCTCATCATTCATGAAACAATGTCCTAAAGCACACATAAATAAGGCAATATTTCAGAAGCTAAAATACAAGAAATACGAGAAATATATGTTTTGGAATTATTAATGTGTATCAAACATTAATGTGTATCCTATCCCCAAACTTTTGAAAAAGAAACCATTGCAATAGGAATGACCACTTGTATGACTATAGTTGGGGGCAAGATGTAAATAATGTTTATATTGTAAACCGTCCAGAGAGGCTTTAAAGTACTATGGAGCTTTTTATAAGCCTAAATGCTATTGCTATTTGTTCTACAATTGGCTGAAACAATAAATCCTTCCCACACTTTATTCAGGAAAAAAAGCCACTTAAAAAGAGAAAATAGTGATGCATTTCTGTTATTTTTCCACTATCCATAATGTTTACACTTTGTCAAACATAATTGAATCCTACTAGCAGTTTTTCTCAGCGCAAAAAAAAATGTATATTCTCATAAAAATGTATGTAATGTTTCCTTATGGTTACATTTTAGAAATATTTTTCCTAGTGTACCGTTTTTGTATCCACATCTCATAATACAAACCTTTTTATTTACATATTTTGGTTGAATCAATACTTCAATGTCTGGAGAAATGCAAATGGCTCTTTTTGTGCTCTCGTTTCTATATTAGTTTAGGAAATGTTAATTAGATCAGTTCCAATCAAAATAAAAATCAAACAATTTTTTTCCCTTTGTTCCTGGTATAAATTGATACGCCAAGCTTCAACAGTAATGCTATGTTCATTTTTAGAAAGGAAACATTAATTGTACATTTTTGTCCTATGTTGTAAAACAATAAGACAATAACTATGTAATGGGGTATTGGAGAATATTCAAATGGAGAATACTATATAATACCAATGTGGTAGTTTAATTTTCTCTCTATGTGTATGCAAATAAAGAGATTATATATACAACCAAATTATATCAAGAATGTAAATGTAAGCATATTTTTATACACTTGTGCAAGACTTGTTTTCAAGAAACGGAAATCAAAAGTGTAAAGATATTGTATGATAACTTAAAATTTCAGAAGTAATAACCTTTTTTACTATTATTCTGAAAAGACTAAGTAGAAATGGGGTTTTCGAGCAATGAATATATTACTGTCTGAACCCCCTGGTGGAAATATCGATTCAGTTTTTTCCTTAAAGATATGAATCAATCATCACTGACCTCATCAATTCTTTCCTGTCAGATATTTCATTTATTCTGGAGTGTTTGCACGACATTCAAGAACTTGTTTGGTTCCTATTTCACCAACATTAAAGTAGGGTGGAACTAATCAGGTATTGTATATTTTTAAAAAGAACTTATTTAGGAGTAGACACATCATATTAATAAATGTGGTAATCATTAACCTGATTATTTGAAGCCTTTTAAAGGACTGTTCTTTCAAAAGTATATTATGTAAAGCTGAGTGGCGCGGAGAATAGGCTTCCATAATTGATTTCTTCCCCATTTTAGCCTATATGGCAGTGATTTTTTTTTTAATTTGATTTATCTGCCGCCCTTCTCCGGAGACTCAGGGCAGCTTACAATGTGTTAAGCAATAGCCTTCATACTTTTGTATATTTATACAAAGTCAGTTTATTGCCCCCACAAACTGGGTCCTCAATTTACCTACCTTAGAAAGGATGGAAGGCTGAGTCAACCTTGAGCCTGGTGAGATTTGAACTTACAGTAATTGCAGACAGCTGGTGTTAATCACAATGCTATCAGTCTGCTGAGCCACCAGGCCCAACACTTGACTTTTTGTTGCTTGCCAATTTCTCACCACACATTAAGCATAGACTGAATGCGACCACATGTTTGTTGGACCCGTGCCCCTCCTGGTTAGTGCTGGCTTCCCGGGAGGTGACGCGAGGCTGGCTCCAGGGGATTATAAATGCTTCATTGGGCGAGGGTATCTTTCCCGCCGCCTTGAAAGAGGCGGTGGTGAGACCTCTCCTCAAGAAGCCTTCCCTGGACCCGGCAATATTGGCTAACTATCGTCCAGTCTCCAACCTTCGCTTTGTGGCGAAGGTTGTTGAGAGTGTGGTTGCACGACAGCTTCCCCAGTACCTGGATGAAACGACGTATCTAGATCCATTCCAGTCGGGTTTCAGGCCTGGGTACAGCATGGAAACGGCATTGGTCGCGTTGGTGGATGATCTCTGGAGGGCTCGGGACAGAGGTTGTTCCTCTGTCCTGGTCCTATTAGATCTCTCAGCGGCTTTTGATACCATCGACCATGGTATCATGCTGCACCGGTTGGAAGAGTTGGGGGTGGGAGGCACCGTATAACGGTGGTTCTCCTCCTTTCTCTCCGACCGGTTGCAGTCTGTGTTGACAGGGGGGCAGAGGTCAACCCCGAGGCCCCTTATACGTGGGGTGCCACAAGGATCGGTCCTCTCGCCCCTTTTGTTCAACATTTATGTGAAGCCGCTGGGCGAGATCATCTGTGGTTTCGGGGTGGAGTACCATCAGTACGCTGACGACACCCAGCTGTACATCTCCACCCCAGACCACCCCAACGATGCCCTTGAAGTGATGTCCCGGTGCCTGGAGGCCGTACGGATCTGGATGGGGAGAAACAGGCTCAGGCTCAACCCATTCAAGACTGAGTGGCTGTGGTTTCCGACGTCCCGATATAGTCAGCTGGTGCCATCCCTGACTATTGGGGGTGAAGCATTGGCCCCCACGGAAAGGGCTCGCAACTTGGGTGTCCTCCTGGATTTACGGCTGTCTTTAGAAGAGCACTTGATGGCCGTGACCGGGAGGATTTTTCAATAGGTCCGCCTGATCCGCCAGTTGCGTCCCTTTCTGGATCGGGACTCGTTACGCACAGTCACTCATGCCCTTGTCACCTCCCGTTTGGACTATTGTAATGCTCTCTACATGGGGCTCCCCTTGAGGAGCACTCGGAGGCTCCAACTGGCGCAGAGTGCGGCCGCGCGGGTGGTGATGGGAGCGACGTGGCACTCCTATGTAACGCCTCTCCTGCGCGAGCTGCACTGGCTCCCGGTGGTCTTCCGAGTGCGCTTCAAGGTTTTGGTCATCACCTTCAGAGCGCTCCATGGCTTAGGACCTGGCTATTTACGGGACCGCCTGCTACCACCAATAGCCTCCCACCGACCAGTATGCTCCCATAGAGAGGGGTTCCTCCGGGTGCCGTCGGCCAAACAATGTCGACTGGCGGCCCCCAGGGGGAGAGCCTTCTCTGTGGGGGCACCTATGATCTGGAATGAGCTCCCCCCGGAGATACGGAAGATTCTGGATCTGCGTACCTTCCGTCGCTCGCTTAAGACGTTCCTATTTCATCAAGCTGGCCTGACCTAAATTTTTCCTCTTTTTAAATGGAAATTTTAGATTTGGTTTTAATTTATTGGGGTTTTAAAATGGTTCAGCCAAATTTATTTAATTAGTTTTATCTCTATTTTAAATTTTGTATCTATATGCTTTATTTTATGGCTGTTCACCGCCCTGAGTCCTTCGGGAGTAGGGCAGTATACAAATTTAATAAAATGAAAAAAATGAAAAATGAAATACTGGTAAACCAGTCTCATCAGCAGTGAAAGCAAATGAATCTGCTCACATACCATTTAATGTTCTGTTTTCTTCTGAAACTTTTCTTTTCTTGGATTTATCCATGTTTGGCCTACTTGGGGGGGGGGTCGAAAAGCTCAATAAATTGCATGCTGGCAGGTGTTGCACATTGGCAGTTGTGGCACATATTTTGAGCAACAGGGAGCTGCAGCAGTGGATGAAAGAGCCACATGCAGTTCCAGAATCGCAGATTGTCGATCCTTGTTTTAGAATATGCCCTGTATTATTCCATCTAGAACAAGTTTCTCCGATTCAGTTTTCTCCAAGTGCTTTTCAATGAATGTACAGTATTTTTTGGACTATAAGACACACTTTTTTGTCTCCCAAAATGGGGTGAAAACGTCTGTGCATCTTATAGACCGAATATTGCCAAAGCCCCACCCACCCGCCAGCATTTTTTGGGCTCCACATGCCCTGTTTTCGGGCCTCTTTTCAGCCTTTTTCAGGAAAAAACGGGATGAAAAAAAGCCTCAAAACAGGCAGAAAAAAGGCTGGAAAAGGGCAGAAAAAAGGCCCCAAAAAGGGTTGAAAATGGGGTGTGTGGAGACCAAAAACTGTTTTCCTCTTCTAAATTTAGGTGCATCTTAGAGTCTGGTGTGTCTTATAGTCCAAAAAATATGTTAAGTTTTATTTTTGAAGCCCATTAGAAATAATGGCTGTAGCTAGTGGGGTTATTCTCTAAAATACTGTGAGGATTATAAAATAATAATAATAACAGGTATCCTTTTTTAGAATTTCAGCTCTGTATGATGGAGCAGAGATTGGAAAGTTTAAGCAGATTTGGTGAATAATGACACAAGACTTTTGCTGTTGTTAAAAAGGAGTCATGGCTTAGAAGGGCCATGTTCTTTAGTAGAGTATTATGTTTTCTATAAAAAAAAGGTCATGTGTTCAGTCATCAGCATCTCCAGGAATATCTGAGGAAGAGCACCTGTCTGAAACTTTGCAGTTATTACCAAGCACTGTTGACAATATTGAGTTAGAGGGAGGCACAGTGGCCTACCTTATTGTAAGGCACTTTCTAAATGAAATTATATTCTACAAGACGCTCAGTGACAATAAATAGAAAAGCAATTAATCTGAACATCCATCATCATTTACAAATTCTGCTTCAAGAAGTTTATTTCCAACAAAATATCACATTCAAGTTTAATGGGATGTCACAAAACCATAATAATAGCAAGACTACCATCTTTGGTCAACAAAATCTAAATAAGGATCTCTTTGCTGCCACCCAGAGACCATCTAGCTTTTTGCATCCACATATGGAATCTAAAAATAAGATTGTCAACCTGCAAAATGACTTCAGCTGAAGCCATGCTTACTTCTGCTTTGTTTCTTGGTTGCCATTCAAGAGAGAAGGGGGAGAGAATAGGGGAAACTCAGAAATGTGGTACCTCAGATGTGGTCACAACATCTCCCAGTTGGCGTATGAACCAAGGTCATTTCAGTGGTCATTTGTCAAAGTTGACCGGGAACCAACCTGGACTGATTGGTCTAGGTGACCTTAGGGACAAAGCGGGGTGGGGAGGTCTTATTCTTTTAACTATCCCTGAGCGCGGGAATAATTTAGAGCTAGTTTCAACTGTCTAAGTGCCGATATGATGTACTCAATAAAGGATCTCTTGAACCTGCAAAAAGTGTCAGAGCCCTGATTTCATTACTCAGAACCAGTGGTGGGATTCAGCCAGTTCACACCACTTCAGGAGAACCGGTTGTTAACTTTCTGAGCAGTTTGGTGAACTGATTGTTGTAAGAAATAAATAGGGCAGAGAATCGGTTGTTAAATTATTTGAATCCCACCACTGCTCAGAACGATGACAAAGATACATCTTTATCTGTCAGTTGGAATAATTGCCTAGAAAAAACTAGGTAATCCTGGATATGCTGGTATTACTAATATTACTATTAGTACACATAAATTCATGGCTATTCACTTTAGAGATTGTTTTCTTGTTGTTGTTTTTTTATCCCCATAACAATTCTAAGAATCCAGTAATGAGAGACTGCAGCTAGTCCAAAATCGTCCAGAGAATTCCATGGTCAAGTTAAAGCTGCACTTGAAATTTTATAATTGCATAAGAGCCCTGTGACTGGAAAGTAATTTATAAATCCCTCTAATAATTATAGGCATGACTTGTTGTAGCAATAGCAATGTTACTCTAGTACAGGTACAGTATTGCTGTGACAAGTGCCACAGGTGCACTTTATCCTTATATAATCAAACGAGGGACTTGGTTTAATATTACCAGCTGCAATGTTTTCATGGTATCTCTTGTTGAAATTAAAGAAACATTTCATGGACTGAAAAATTATAATGCCGAGAATCTATTTATTGCTACTAATTGGCTTAAAAAAAAGGGAAAACGTTCCGTTAGTTCAGTAATATTGGTAGAGATATATTAATTATGCATGATATACTACATTCATTCAGAGAAGTTGCCAGAAAACAAAACGATATTCCAGAAAAATAGTAATAATTAGGTAGTAGAGATCATTTAAAAAGAAGCAATGTGCCCTGTTATGTGAAATAAACTTCCTTCTGTCAGGAAAGTGGGAAGAAGAAACAACATTTCCTTTATTTCCTGAACTCTGTGTTGTTAATGACTAGTTCTAAACTTAATGGCAATCTCATTAATTTACATTTGTTTCTTGCTATGTAGCTTCATAGACAGTTCTACTTCTATTCACTTCTTTGTAATCAACACCATTTTAGTTAAAAGGTCAGAAGAGTGAAAAACACCAAGATAGGAAAAAAAGACAGATAATCAGGATTTATATATTTTCTACTTAATTTTCAGGTTTAACCACAAATATATACATATTATCTTAGAAAGTACTGCAGTATTGCAAAAGAAAACTCATGACCCGTATAGATTGGAAACATGCGACAACTAGAAAAAAAGTAGGCCTACAGATTAAACTGCAAAGAAGTTAGAAATCTCAACTCACTTCCATATTGTTGCCTGGAATAAGCTTGGTTCAAGAGAAGCTTCACTTCTTCACTTTTCTCAAGTATAAATTCTGTCAACAATCTTTGATATGTGGAGGTAAATACCCTAAATGAAACATATAGGCTAGCTGGGCAACCTATATGAAATAAACACTTTAACCAGGGGTGAAATGCTCTCGGTTCGGACCGGCTCGGGCGAGTAGGTAGCTATGGCGGTGGGCAGTTCGGAGAACAGGTAGCAAAAATCCCTCCCCCCCCTCGCCTCCAGCTTGCTTACCTTAGCTGCTGGTCGCAACACCTGCCTTGCTCCCTGCAATCAATTGCAGTCCATTGCATCAGCAAGCAACTGAATCTCCCTGCCTGCAATCAACCTCATCAGTGAGCTGTTTGTCTGCTTTGCTGGCTGAGGAATTCTGGGAGTTGAAGTTCACAAGTCTTAAATTTGCCAAGGTTGGAAACCCCTGTTCTATTGGGTAAGTTTTTTCCTCCTTTGGGAGCTTTAAAAAAAATAGTTAATTGGGTTTTTTTTTAGTTGTTCTTTTTTTTAGACCTAGCCATTTAAAGTTTAGGAAGTTTTAAATTTAGCTGCTTTTATATAAAAATAAAAATAAAATAAAATAATATTTGTGCAGCTTTCGGAGATTTTGTGTGTTTTTGTAGTGTTTCACTCTAACTACACAAATACACAAAATCTCACAAAGCTGTATGTGGAATTTTGTGTGTGTAAAGTGTGAAAGTTGGTGTTTTGGGTTTTTTGTGGCTGTGTGAGGTTCTTGCTTGTTGCAGGGGCCATTTTGGGTCTAGCACAGCTGCTTTTACATTGTGGGAGAGCCAGTTGTGTTGTGTTGTGTTTTATAGGTTAAAAGAGGGCAAAGAAGTGACATTGACTTGGCCACGCCCACCCAGTCACCTTACCACCAAGCCACACCCACTAATTAAGCCACGCCCACAGAACCGGTAGCGAAAATTTTTAGATTTCACCCCTGACTTTAACATACAGTAAAGCTGTATGTATAGTCAATGGTCACCCTCCGATTTTATTATTTCAATTTTTTTCAGTCAGGTTCATAGCTGTAGTTCACTGCTGAATTTTATCCAATAACCTCCCCACACACACCCCAAGTTAATAAATATGAAATGACATAAAATGTGTAAACGAATTATAAACTGTCAGAATGTGCCCTGATTAAAATACCCATTTACTTGAAGATACCACACTCAAAAATTAATCACGTTATTTACAGCAACTTGAGGCACAGTAGTGAAGAAAGCGGTAATGAAATCTGAAGGTTTGCTATGTTTGCATGTGACTTCCCAGTGGGTTTTCTGCACTTAGGCAGAGGAAGGAAAATGTGTCAATTGTTTGAAAATTCAAAGTTATAAAATCATACATGTTGCATATTTTTTTTAACATGTTACAAATTTCCAATGCTCCAGAAGATAGGCTTACGATACAGAAGGATCTTGACAGACTTGAACATTGGGCGCTATCTAACAAAATGAAATTCAATGGTGAAAAAAGTAAGGTTCTACATTTAGAAACAAAGTGCACAGGTACAGTATATGTGGTACCTTGCTCAATAGTAGCAACTGTGAGGCAGATCTTGGAGTCCTAGTGGACAACCATTTAAATATGAGCCAAAATGTGCAGCAGCTTCCAAAAAAGGCAACGCAGTTCTAGGCTGCATAAACAGAGGGATAGAATCAAGATCATGTGAAGTGTTAATACCACTTTATAATGCCTTGGTAAGGCCACACTTGGAATACTGCACCCAGTTTTGGTCGTCATGATGTAAAAAAGATGTTGAGACTCTAGAAAGAGTGCAGAGAAGAGCATCAAATATGATTAGGAGACTGGAGGCTAAAACATATGAAGAACGGTTGCTGGAATTGGGTATGTCTAGTTTAATGAAAAGAAGGACTTGGGGAGACATGATAGCAGTGTTCCAATATCTCAGGGGCTGCCACAAAGAAGAGGGAGTCAAGCTATTCTCCAAAGCACCTGAGGGTAGGACAAGAAGCAATGGGTGGAAACTAATCAAGGAGAGAAGCAATTTAGAACTAAGGAGAAATTTCCTGACAGTTAGAAGAATCAGTCCGTGGAACAACTTGCCTCCAGAAGTTGTGAATGCTCCAACACTGGAAGTTTTTAAGAAGATGTTGGGTAACTATTTGTCTGAAATGGTGGTAGGGTTTCCTGCCTAAGCAGGGGGTTGGACTAAAAGACCTTTCTCGTCCCTTCCAACTCTGTTATTCCTCAATAATCCAAACTGGGGTTTTAAAATTTCATTACTGATGGACTGTTTCCTAGTTTAGCTCTACCAAGATATTTTGCTATGTGAAGATGAAAGACAAATGGCATACATTCTCTCAAATCAGCCTGCAAAATACCTAAAGCTGGCCTGTGAGTTTGCTGTCTGAAAGAGAGAATCCTACAGATGCCTAGAAGCTCAAATGGGAAATAATAATACTAACTCAGTATTCTTGCCTGTTTACTGTTTATAGTTGAAAAAAATGATTTTCTCATTTTGTCTAACATAGGAATGGAGAAGTTCATGATTACGGCCAGCAAGTAATATTTTGGTGAATATTACATTATATATTGGAAAAGCTATTCTATGTCAACACAATTAGGTTGCTTTGTACAAATCAACATCTTGAATTCAATTAGGGGCAAGATGCAAAACCTTTCCTGTTTCTCACCCACTTTAATTACTTCTAAATTCTAAGGCAACTGCTACCATTTGTTTTGTTGTTGTTGTTGTTAGTTACGAAGTCGTGTCCGACCCATCTTGACCCCATAGACAACGTTCCTCCAGATCCTTCCTGTCCTCTACCATCCCCCGGAGTCCATTTAATCTCATGCCAACTGCTTCAGTGACTCCATCCAGCCACTTCATTCTCTGTCGTCCCCTTCTTCTTTTGCCCTCAATCTTTCCCAGCATTAGGCTCTTCTCCAGTGAGTCCTTCCTTCTTATTAGGTGGCCAAAGTATTTGAGTTTCATCTTCAGGATCTGGCCTTCTAAAGAGCAGTCAGGGTTGGTCTCCTCTAGGACTGACCATTTTGATCGTTTTGCAGTCCAAGGGACTTGCAGGAGTCTTCTCCAGCACCAGAGTTCAAAGATCATTTGTTTATCCAATTTATCCAAAAACACCTTTTTTTTTACTTGCAATGTTTAGTTCCTTTCATTCTACTGTTTCAAGGAGAACATTTTATTTGCCGCAATCCATGTTTCTGCTGTTCCTGTTTGTTCACCTTAATGACACAAACAATTTTATGAACCATGTAAGTATTGCACAGAAATATCTATATTCCCTGGCAAGTGGATGTGATTTGATTTGTCATATGCTTGCCTACAAAATTATGGCGAGTGAGAATTCAGCTAAACCATTCAGCTGAATATGAAACACAAGCAGTAATCAAATAGGTATTGTTATTTCTTTCGGAAAGCACTTTTTTCCTCTGAGATTAATTGCTTACAAATAATAGATATCTTGAAAACAGGCATTTAGCCATCTCCTCCTAGCAACGGAAACAACAGGAAATATGATAAATAAGTTTTCGTTGGAAGCCCAAGAGAATAAGATCATCATTATCTAGTCTTAGAAAAACAAAGTACCAAATTAGAATGATTACTTGGATGAATACATGCAGCATGCTTAGGTTATACACCTATACTTAGATGTGTGTGTATGACACGGTGGCTCAGTGGTTAAGACGCTGAACTTGTCGATCGAAAGGTCGGCAGTTCAGCGGTTTGAATCCCTAGTACCGCATAATGGGATGAGCTCCTGTTACTTGTCCCAGCTTCTGCCAACCTAGCAGTTCGAAAACATATGAAAAATGCAAGTAGAAAAATAAGGACCAATTCAGTGGGAAGGTAACAGCGCTCCGTGTGCCTTTGGCGTTTAGTCATGCCAGCCACATGACCACGGAGACGTCTTCGGATAGCGCTGGCTCTTCGGCTTTGAAACGGAGATGAGCACTGTCCCCTAGAGTCGGGAATGACTAGCACATATGTGCGAGGGGAATCTTTACCTTTACCTTATGTATGTGTGTGTGTGTGTGTGTGTGTGTGTGTGTGTGTGTGTGTGTGTGTGTGTATTCTTGTGAATCCACCATTAGATATAATTGGATCTCATTGGTCAATCTTTTATTAGTTATACTCAACTCTGATGGCGATAGGGATCAACTTATTCTAGTTAAATAGTTTTATTTTCTGTCATGGGGAAGTACATTGAAGGTTCTTTTTCTTCCTCTTCTGATCAGTTTAGACTGATGTGCCAAAATGGATTTCCTTGGAAGAGAAATAAATTTGTTATGATTACCTATGCCTAGTAATATATAGATTGGTTTAAGATAAGATAGTAATTATATTTATAGGGAACATTCAACTAATTCAGATCATGCTGGACAGGTTAATGACCACTACTGCTTGATTAAAACATGTCTTAACAGTATGTTGCGTAAAAGAAAACACAATATTCTAGATGTTAATTTTAAGTTATAATTGAAGATGCTTAGGAACATTTTTTTTTTGAAGGATTACACCTTCCAATAGAAAACATCATTTTCATTAATATCTTGATGAACTCTTTGCCTGCTCTGCATATTCCAAAGCTTTTTCCAAGATCCCTGAACTGCTACCAAATGTCTACTAAAAGGATGTACCATTGTTAGCAGTAGTCAATATTTCCTTTGATTTAAGGGCCACATTTGACTTTTGAGTAATATGCCCCTCCAAAATCAGGGGAGAAAGCAAGGGAAGAGAAGGGAGTAAGGGAAAAACACAGGATCCAAAAAATATAGGCTGGAAACTGCATGAATCTCACGAGGTTCTTTTTGAGACCCTCAGAGACACCCCATGGAATGAGTAAGGTAAAGGTAAAGGGTCCCCTCGCACATATGTGCTAGTCGTTCCCAACTCTAGGGGACAGTGCTCCATTTCAAAGCCAAAGAGCCAGCGCTGTCTGAAGACATCTCCGTGGTGATATGGCCAGCATGACTAAACGCCAAAGGCAGATGGAACGCTGTTACCTTCCCACCAAAGGTGGTCCCTATTTTTCTACTTGCATTTTTTATGTGCTTTTGAACCATTAGGTTGGCAGAAGCTGGGAGAAGGAATGGGAGCTCACCCCATTACGCAGCACTAGGGATTCGAACCACTGAACTGCCAACAAGCCCAGCGTCTTAGCCTTTTTTTTGTTTTCCAGTTTGGAATTTGAGCCTTTTTTGTGTGTTTTTGAGTTAGGGAAAGTGTTAAATGGCAAAAGGGATTACGTAATACTTGTTGAGGTTTAAGGCACCAGTTTCACATCTGAGACTCCCAATGATTTTATGATCTACCCATTTTCACGTGTGCTGTTGACATGTCATACAAAGCATATAATGGCCTTCAAACTAATAGTTGTGCATTGTTACGTACTTTTTTTAAGCAGGGTAATTACAGGGTAATTGAAATAGAATCAAATTAAGTACATTTAATGGGTGATTAATGACTGAAGGAAAAGTTTTTCTGGTGATTTTTTAAAAAAATTGTTCATAAAGTATAATGTAGGTTAATTTCTTGGCACCCCTCTTTTTTTCATTGCTTTATATATCTATGGTTTTAACTTTCAGCTTATGGGCATTGCTTCTAAGTGATCATTCAGCTATCTCTCTCTAGACAGGTGATATGATGGGGGCTAGTTCTCCAAGTATTTTCTGTGAGAAGCTAAAGTATTTCAAATGCTCTGTTTGAGACACCATTTCCCCATAAAGAGCTGTCTGGAATTTTCTTTTTTGTCCTACGGCTAAGGAAAATCTTTGCTACCAGATCTAAATCTATGGAGAAGGGATTCATTACTACTCAATCCAGTAGCTTTCCTTTTCTCTTATTCAAGCTTCTTTACACATTATTCCCATCAACATGTGTTGGAAGAACCAGTACAGGTGTTAGAACCAGTGTTTTCTAACTGGTTAACTGGGCGTGCTACCGCGGCTGAACTTCCTAGGTCTTCTACTTGGAAGTTATTGCTGCACAGGATCAGGAACTGAAACTTAATTTTGTCTTTGCTTACTTGTCATGACATTTATGCTTCTTCAAAATTCTGCCCTTATAATTGCTGCCTTAAGGAGCAAAGCAGTGGTGGGTTTCAAATTTTTTTACTATTGGTTCTGTGGGTGTGGCTTGGTGGGTGTGGCATGGCTTGGTGGGTGTGGCTTGGTGGGCATGGCAGGGGAAGGATACTGTAAAATCTCCATTCCCACCCCACTCCAGGGAAAGGATACTGCAAAATCCCCATTTCCTCCCGATTAGCTGGGACTCGGGAGGCAGAGAATAGATGGGGGTGGGGCCAGTCACAGGTGGTATTTATCAGTTCTCCAAAATACTCAAAATTTCCTTTACCGGTTCTCCAGAACTGGTCATAACCTGCTGAAACCCACCTCTGGAGCAAAGTGTGATTGTGCAGAGCAGCACAAATGTTTTCATTCAACTTCTCATATTTTGAAGAGTATCATTTAAAAAATCATAACCTGCTGGAAAGTTTTGAAAGGATTCTGAGAACACATCTATTAGACACCCACAGATTTTAGTAATTTCTCTTTAGCCAGGTTCTTCCTACATAAACCAAGATTTTTATGCAGCCCTAGTTCAGAGAAATCACAATCCACTAGTTTCTAGGCTTTTTTCAGGCAGCCAACAAGCACCCAGAAGTCTCTCAATGGGCAGCAGGGAGCTTGCTGGCTGCCTGAAAAAAGCCTAGAAACTAGTGGATTTTGATTTCACTGAACTAGGGCTGCATAAAAATCTTGGTTTACGTAGGAAGAATCTGGCTAAAGAGAAATACACATACATACATACATACATACATACATACATACATACATACGTACATATATAGATATAGATATAGATATAGATATAGATATAGATATAGATATAGATATAGATATCGATAGATAAATTAGAAGATTTTAAACTGGGATTTTAACCAGGATTTTAAATATTTTAACCAACTTATTTATAATGACGTGGGAAAACACCAGAGATTTTAATTTTTTGCACACACACACACATATATAAAACCCTGACTAAAAAAGTGTCATATATATATATATCTATATATATATATATCTATATCTATATATATCTATATATCTATATATCTATATATCTATATATCTATATATCTATATATCTATATATCTATATATCTATCTATCTATCTATCTATCTATCTATCTATCTATCTATCTATATATATATATATATATATAAATTTTCTTACTTCTTCGTAGGGTTTATGTGTGTTTTTCTTCATGGGGAAAACCTGGCTAGAAGAAAAACATATATATATATATATATATATATATATATATATATATATATATATATATATATATATATATATGTAAGTTTTCACGGGTATGTATGTGTGTATAGTTAATATTTCGGGTTTCTTCCCGTGTAATTGTGGATATATCCCTAAAAGGGTAGAAGCGACGTTTCGACAGATGATGGCAGATGGGATTCTGTCGAAACGTCACTTCTACCCTTTTAGGGATATATCCACAATTACACGGGAAGAAACCCGAAATATTAACTATACACATATACACTATAAACTATACACTTTTTTAGTCAGGGTTTTTTCTTACGTAGCTCAAGATGTTTGTATAGCCATAGTGGGGTACATACAAACATCTTGAGCTACATAAGAAAAAATCCTGACTAAAAAAGTATTATCATGCAAGGTTTCTTCTGCTAAAAAAGAAAGAAAACGAGGAGATTTCTAGGTAGCATACCACCTATTTCAAGCAATATAAGACTTGCTTGAGGTGTTAAAGAAAACAAGAAGAAAGATAAAGCTGTTTAGGAGCACAAGCTGCATCTTTATCATGAATCTTAGCCAGAGGGTAAGCAGATGGACAAGCAAGGCATTGAGCACTCAACAAAACCCTATTGGCTAAATTTTTTTGTCGCAGCATACTGCACTGAGTCAGTAATAGATTTGGCCTATGAATTACCTAATAATAGTGCTATAGTTTCATTTGTGTCTTCAAGGAAAAAAAAACCTGAACTTTGCTTGGCACATAAATACATTCAAACTGGCTACCAGATATCTTCCACTCCATTTCACTCTGGTCTCCAAAGGCCACGCTCTGGCACAATCGGAAAGGTGCAATGAATTCATTTGCTACTTAAACACCCTGATATTTTTCTCTGTCACAAGTACATAGGGATGATAGGAACAGCTTAATTATCTTGAAGTGAATCTAGTCCATTTAGCCCAGACAGTTGTTTGTGCAGCATAGATTCAATACAATATCTGGTTCTAAGTGAGACTTCTTTAAAAAAAAAAAAATAGAAGTCATACATATACGTATACATATACTGTATTTTTCGGAGTATAAGATGCACCTTTTTCCCCCCTAAAAGAAGCTGAAAATTTGGGTGCGTCTTATACTACGAATGTAGCTTTTTCGAAGCTTTTTTCAGCCCTAACGAGGCACTAACGAGGCGCTAGCGAGTGAAGCGAACTTCCCATCTTTGCCTGCTCCACTGTGCTTTAACGAGGTGCTAGTGAGTGAAGCGATCTCCATGCTTTGCTCCGACTCTCAGCTGTTCTTTAGAAGCTTTTTTTCAGCCCTAACTAGGCGCTAGCCGAGTGAAGTGATCTCCCCGTGCTTTGCCTGCTTTTCTCATTGCTGCTTCCTCTCAGCTGTGCCTTAGAAGCTGTTTTTTATCTCCAAGCAGGGGATAAAAACCAGAAAACTAATGTGCTGAAGCTGGCCAGACTAAGGACGCTAGCCAGATGAATACCTGATAGGCAGATTTTTTTCCCCTATTTTCCTCCCCAAAAACTAAGCTGCATCTTATACACCAAAAAATACGGCACATAAAATCTCCCTTTTACAACCCTGTAATCCCTTAATTTGGGATAGAATCAGAGTGACTGGATGAAGCTGAGCATTTACTGAGCCTTGGTGGCGCAGCGGACTAAAAACTGCTGTTAAAGTAGTACTTAGCTGCCAGCTGCCTGCGATTACTGCGAGTTCAATTCTCACCAGGCTCAAGGTTGACTCAGCCTTCCATCCTTCCGAGGTAAGTAAAATGAGGACCCGGTTTGTGGGGGCAATAAACTGACTTTGTATAAAAATAGAACACCGCTTAGGGGGGGCCAAAAAGCCCTACTAAGCAGGTATATACAAAAGTATGAAGGCTATTGCTTAAAGCATTGTAAATCGCCCTGAGTCTTCGGAGAAGGGCAGCATATAAATTGAATGAATGAATGAATGAATGAATGAATGAATGAATGAATGAATACATACATACATACATACATACATACATACATACATACATACTGGCTGGATGCTCTTCCATGCGAAGTTCGCAGCAGTTATTTTCTCTTTGCATTCTAGAAGAGAAGCATCTGCCACTACCTAGGATTGAACTCTCAACCTTCTGGGTAGAAGGCAAGCATCTACAGCACTAGCCATCACCACACACACACACACACACACACACACACAACCTTGAGCCAGGCAGAATTGAACTCCTGGCAGTGAGTAGAATTAGCCTGCAATACTGCATTCTAACCACTGTACGACCATGACTCGGTGGAAATATGATTGAGTTAAATTCATTTGTTTACTTATTGATTTACTTATTAATAAAAATTTAATCCTGATAACTTGGATTTTTATATTATTACTATTTATCATCATAACCATAAAGCCACACATGATAAGAGGAAAAACAGTGAAATTTACAGTGATTATAATGTAAAACAAACACATAGCACTATGTATAGTAAATAGGCAAATCAAGCCAATTTCATATAGGCAAATCAAGCTTGGCAAAGAGTTTAAATGTGGAAAAGAATTGAGGATTTATGCATTGGTAGGATGTTCTGAAAAAACAGTCAATCAATCTGGGGGGGGGGATAATAATTAAAAAAATGGATGCAGCTGGTTGTAGAACAACCTCTCTGATGGCCCTAGATATAACTAAGAACATTGCCACTTTTTCCAGACGTTTCAATATGACATTGATCTTGTAGCAAATGATGTATAATCATTGCCTTTGATAGGTGGTAAAGCAGACTAACACGAGATCAAAGTCCCAGGTGTGATATTAAAAGCAGACTAGCAAGACATCTGCCACGACAGACCCATCCATGTTGACTGAACATATGCAAAAGTGATCCTGGTAAGGAATATTATATGGTAATCATTGGTGGCAGAACGCTAAATCACACCAATGTGAATAACCTATTGTGTGGGGCATGGACTTTAATATAAAAATACATAAATATCAGAAGAGAAATCAACACAAGCTGCTATAATGAAAATTTTGGAGATGTCAAGATCCAAATCTCTGTACTTAAACTCTGCCAAAGCTTTTTATAGACTAGCGGTTCTCAGTTTCCCTTAGGAATGATCAGTGAGTTTAAAACTATTTGCATAACAAAACAACTTTATTTGCCTTTTTTCATTCTCATTTGTTCATGAGTGTACAGTGGATTAAAATGCCTTAGCCCAAATCAAGACTGTTACAGGTGTTATGCCTACAGACAGTGGCACCAAACTGTGCCAATATTCTTTTTCTATACCCACTTGCAATTAAATTATATTTAAAAAAAATAGTTTCATTTAAGAATGTCCTTGAGGAAGCAGTAAAATGTTAATGTTATTAAATCCTGAATGCATGTCTTTTTAATATTCTGTGTGCCAAAAGGAGAGGAATGCATAAAGCATTAATGTTATTTTTTTCACGCTGCATAATGAAATGTGTCAACTTTGGAAGATCTGCCTTACTCTCTGAATCAATATTTTTCAAATGACCAATGCATGATGTTAGCAAAACCATTCAAATGCATGATGTTAGCAAAACCATGATAGAACAAAGGATTTTAATGTAAAAGAAGACAGAAAGTTTGCTGGCAGGACTTCAAATTCCACATTGCAACAAACTTTTTTAAGTTTTTTAGAGTTTTGATGTAGTATCAAAGAAGATTATCTGAAAAGGCTGTTAAAATATTCTTCCTTTTTCCAATTACATATCTTTGTGAGGCCAGATTTGTTCATATATTTCAACCAAAGGAACTCCACACATCAGCCAAAATCTCTTTGGGTTTCTCAGTAATTTTCAAGAATGTGAAGAGGGTTTGAGAACTGCTGATCAAGACCCATGGAGCATATAGCTAGGGATGGATTTAGCAGGCAAATTCAAGTCCATTTGTTTCTTTAAGGCGAAGCTGAAAATTTCCAACAATGTAAGCCAAGACCTGAAGTTAAACTGGAATGTTGTTTTAGCCAAAAATTTAGCCAGCAAGATTTGTCAGGCCTCAAGAGAGATGCAACCAAGTTCCAGCTGTTTGTGTTTGATAAAAGAGACGTGGAAAATAGCCTTCAAAAAGTTGATTTGTTCTTTTTTTAATCTTCAAACCTTTTATTTCTGGGTCTTGTCTGATCTGTCTGAGTAGGACTTCTAGAGTTAGTATGAATAAAAGAGGAGATAGTAGACAATCTTGTCTTATACCCTTGTTTATGTCAATTTTTTCTGTTGTTTCTCCATTTACTATCACTTTCGCCGTTTGATTGGAATATGTTGCTTGGATCATCTTCACGAAGTTTTCACCGAAGTTCATGTTTGTTAACTGTAGCGTCATAACAAGCCAGTTCATGTTATCGAAGGCTTTTCGTGTGTCCAGAAAGATCAATGCAAGCTGTTTTTCGGAGTGGACTTCGTAGTATTTCAATACATTCATAATAATCCTCATGTTATTTTTTAATTGTCTTTTAGGTAGAAAACTATGTACATACAGTGTTACACATCATGTAGCAACAAACTTTCTTTGAATAATTTGTTTGCTGCAGGAATATTTTTATTTCTGTCTTGCAAATCTGATAATTTTGTTAAGATCTTTCTTTCTTTCTTTCTTTCTTTCTTTCTTTCTTTCTTTCTTTCTTTCTTCTTCTTCTTCTTCTTCTTCTTCTTCTTCTTCTTCTTCTTCTTCTTCTTCTTCTTCTTCTTCTTCTTCTTCTTCTTCTTCTTCTTCTTTTTTTTGGTGCTCTTGATGTGAACTCACTTATTAGATAATTCTAGGAAGCAGGTGTTTGGAAATGAATATCTAGATACTTAATGTCCTTAACTTGCTTGACAGGTTTATTATTGAATTGCCAATTATAAGAAAGGTTAAAATGCTTTTTAGTGAAAATTAGAACCTTTGTTTTAGCATCATTAATTTCCATGTTTCCCTAGGAAAAAAAAGAATGTTATAGCTTCTAAATATCTACAAAGGGCAACTTAAGATGTGGAGAAAGTGATGACATCATGTGCATAGAGTCAAACAGAAATAGGCAAGCTGGTGAGGACTTGAGGGGTGAAATTTTGGTTGGGCAAGGGCCAGAAGGGAGTCATTTGTCAACTTGCAAAGCTTTCAAGTTGCCATGAGCAGGAGGGAGGCAGAATACATACATTTTTTCTGACCGCAATCAGAAGGAGGGTGTTAGGTTTCACAGCCAGCCAAAGTGGCTAATTGGAGAATGTGATTTATGACATGGCCAGAGAGGAGGGGAGAGACAGGGTCATAGGGGAACGTAAATCTACGTGGGATCAGTCCTAACTACATCCGAGTATTGCCGGAATGTTGCTCCTAATAAATGACTATATTTCCTTTGAAGTTTGGATCATGGCTCATGAATTAATTAGGGCATCTTTCGGAAACTTGACATCATTAATATAAAAATTTTAAAATAGCAGAGCTGGAATGCATCCATACATGGCTTCCTTAGAGACTGAAAAGGAAGCCAGTAAATTCCTCTTGTTTTTACATTTGATTTCCATAAAGGTGTTTTTATACAGCAGCATTATCAGCCTTTCCTGGGGCATTGGGTCAAAAGAAGCCTTCACATTGATAAAAGCAGTGTAAAAAGAATCTCTTGGGAAACTTGGCCAGATGGTATAAAACTGTACACCTATTAACAATCAAACAATGTGGTCTAAAGCATGCTTGGTCAGTGGCCAAGGTAATCTTCTGGTCCATCCTACTTGCAAATTTATTATAAAGGTATTCCACATAGAGCTTGCTAATTACACACAGCAGACTAACTTGGCAATAATTACCTAAAATATTCTTATTTCTTAAATTTTAGAATTGTGATGGGATAGCTCCAGTTTTTAGATTTGTTGTAAATAGGGGAACTAATATAACCAATACTTGTTTTCAAGAACTCTGGGGGAATTAATCCAGGGGTGAAATCCAGCAGGTTCTGACAGGTTCTGGAGAACCGGCAGCGGACATTTTGAGTAGTTCGGAGAACCGGCAAATACTACCTCTGGCTGGGCCCAGAGTGGGGTGGGAATGGAGATTTTGCAGTATCCTTCCCCCAGGAATGGGAAGGGAATGGGCATTTTGCAGTATCCTTCCCTTGCCACGTCCACCAAGCCATGCCCACAGAACCGGTAATAACAATTTTTGGATTTCACCACTGAATTAATCCCTCTTCAATCACTTGACTATTTTTCAACTGGTGAAAATCCATTTAAAGATTTCTAAATTCGAAACCGGTGGTTTGTCACACAAAAGATCAGAAATTGAGAAACCTAGTCTTTCTTTGCTAAATGATATATGAAACAGGTCGTGAGAGCATGTGGCCCAGTTTAATGCCAAAAATGCACTGCCCTGCATCCAATATTAAAGAACAGGCTATGATTTTTCCTTAAAAACAGTTTGTTAAGAGATAGCTTTGCCAGTTTGTTAAGAGATAGCTTTGTCTATTTGTTTTTAATTCCGTTCCTGAAAAATGAAATTATGCATATACAAGCACATATATAACATCCTAAATAATTTAGTCGAAACTTTATTATGGGTCACAGTCTTCATAAAAGGAAGTGCAGTACATAATTTAAATGCCATTCTACCTTCTTTTCCCAAAAATAAGACATCCCCTGATAATAAGTCCAATCGGGCTTTTGAGTGCATGCGCTAAAATAAGCCTCCCCCCAAAAATAAGCCCTCCCCGAAAATATTTAAATGCAGAGCTGGAAATCAGGTAAGACGGCAAGAGGACCCCCATCTTGTTCTATGCAATTGCCCAAAATAATAAGACCTTCCTGAAAATAAGGCCAAGCGCTTATTTCGGGATTCAAAAAAATATAAGACAAGGTCTTATTTTCGGGAAAACACGGTAGCATGCAAACACAAAGTACATTGACTCATCAAGTAACTATGCAGACACAATAGATGTACTAACTTACCCTTACATCTCCACTTTCATCAACATAATAAAACATAATCTCCATAACTGTCTGGTTTGGCTCTGCAACCAAACAAGACAATCACAGACTTCAATGGATAATTAGAACTGCAGAAAAAACAATTGCTCCCAACCTGCCTTCCACTGAGGATCTCTATACTGCACGAGTCAAAATGTGAAAATATCTACAGACCCCTCACATCCTGGATATAAATTGTTTCAATTTCTACCCTCAAAATGACGCTATAGAGCACTGAACACCAGAACAACTAGACAGTTTTTTTCCTCCAAATGCCGTCACTCTGCTTAACAACTAATTCCCACAACATTGTCAAATAATTTACTAAGACTGCATTACTAATTGTCTTCCTTACTAGTATCTATCTTTTCCCACTTATTACTATAACCATGTGTTTGTATCTTTATATTGTTTTTATGTGTTTCCTAGTACAATTTGATAGCTTATTAGTAACCTTGACTATCACTAAGTGTTGTATCTTTTTATTCTTGATGAATGTATTTTATTCTCCTTATGTACGCTGAGAGCATATTCACCAAAGACAAATTCCTTGTGTGTCCAATCACACTTGGCCAATAAAGAATTCTATTCTATAAAGAATTCTATAACAGCACTTCTATCTTTTTTTTTTTATTTGATTTATATGCCGCCCTTCTCCGGAGACTCAGGGCGGCTTACAATGCGTTAAGCAATAGCCTTCATACTTTTGTATATTTATACAAAGTCAGTTTATTGCCCCCACAAACTGGGTCCTCATTTCACCTACCTTAGAAAGGATGGAAGGCTGAGTCAACCTTGAGCCTGGTAAGATTCGAACCTGCAGAAATTGCAGGCAGCTGTGTTAATTACAGGGTGCATTAAACCACTGTACTACCAAGGCTCCTTTTTCCCTCTCACAAAAAATACTGAAGTACAGATTAAGTTAAGGATTCACTAGAATTGAGTTTTATAAGAAGACTGTTATTTTATCTTGTTTAATAATTGTTTTTTTTTATATTGATAATTAAAAATATGTCTTAACTTAAGCACAAAGTCAAATGAATGACCTTGGATCAGCAGCCTTCCCTCAGCCTTAGCAAGGAAGCACTGGCAAGTCACTTCTGAAAAACCTTGCCAAGGAAACTGTAGGCACATGTCCAAACAGCCTTTGAAAATCAGGCATGGTTGAATGGAATAAAATATAATGGCAGATATAGGAATACGTTTTACTTCATAACAATAACTTTAGCCACATAAGCCATGATCTATCCAGCAGATCCCCCCAAATAAATACCTCATTATTGACGATCGTGATTAAATTAAAGTTAACTTTATTATATGAACGTATCCAATCACATTCACATTGCGTATACTCTGTTTTGGACTACGTTATTTTCTTAGCGGCGATTCATTCTGAAATCACCAAAATTGGACTTGGCATCCCAATTCCCTAAATAAGATCAGTAAACAGAACTGTCACTTTCACTTCAGTTGACCTGATTCAAGAGAAAGATCAAGAAGGAGAAACTCTCTGAACAAAGCCAGCTAGTCGTTTGTAAAATACCCAATACAACTGTCAGAATCAATTGATCCAATAGATTTCTCTTCCAGACAAGTCCAAATTGGGACTCCCTATCTAAATGCATGATGTTGATAGGCATATGGCCTTTGGGATATTAAAGAAAACTCTGCTTCTTGAGAATCTGTTTCATATGAGCTTTTTCAAAAATAAGATTTTTAAAGAACAGCTCTCAAAAAAGAACAACAATTCTGAAGATGTAAAGGGGAAAGTATATGAAAAATGCTTGTGCCCAAGTGGCCAAAATGTTTTTTTTTCCCCATTCAAGTAATTTCATCTATTTTTTTTCCCACCCATCCTGGTTTGTCATATTATACTTATTCCTATTTACTTTCTTTTCTGTCCTGTGCTTTCAAATTCATCATATAAAAATATTCCCCCTTCTAAAAATATTTCGTTAGATTACCTTTCGAGACATAATGAAATCTTTATTCTTATGTTTTCTTATTATGTAGATTTCAATCTCAGGAAGTAATCATATCTTTTTTTCTTCTGAATCTTTTACCTTTTAAAAGTTTTGCCATCCAAATGTATTAGTATGATGCATGGTAGGATTTAAAATCAAATAGTATCGGCTGAAAAAGGCCACTATATCCCTATTATTGCACATTATTATTGAAAAACAGTGTCTGTAATGTCTTTTTGTATTACATGCAATTTTAACAGCCACTAATTTGACATGGTGAAATATAGAATTAAAGTAATGGTTCTACCAACAGCACAAAATGGCTCCTTGTATAACAGAATGTATGGTAAGGACAAGAAAAGTTACACAATATTTTGAATTTCAGAAGTTGGAAGAATAGATTTGTGCCAGGGGTGAAATCCAGAAAGTTCTAACAGGTACTGGAGAACTGGTAGTGGAAATTTTGAGTAGTTCAGAGAACTGGCAAATACCACCTCTGGCTGGCCCCAAAGTGGGGTAGGAATGGAGCTTTTGCAATATTCTTCCCCCAGGAGTGGGGAGGGAATGGGGATTTCGCAATATCCTTCCCTTGCCATGACCACCAAGCCACGACCACAGAACCAGTAGGGAAAAATTTTGAATTTTACCCCTGGTTTCTGCCATCCTAGTAACAGTATACTGAAAAATCTTATCAATGTTTTTGTACACATATAAAACACAGAGATACTCCCAATAACAATGCTCTTTATATTAGGAGGTGAAATTATTTTCAGAGGAGTAATAGCATATTTGAAACTTTTTTTTTTCATTTTCTCATTTGTCGATAAATATGGATGAATATCACTATGTTTTGTGGATGAATCACTGTCTAGCAGTTGCTACAAAAGGTGCTACCCAAAAGCTAGCAATTGTTCCAAAAGCTACAATATTCCATTTCTGATTTATTTCTTCATTTTTGTATTAATGTCATTGAAACTAGCACAAATCCAAGTTTTGTTTCTTTTTTTATATAAAGAAGTATGTTGGATACATGCAGGGGTGAAATCTAAAATTTGTTACTACCAGTTCTGTGGGCGTGGCTTGGTGGTGGTAGAGATAATGTGACTGGGTGGGTGTGGCCAATTTTTTTTTTTTTACTTTTAAAACCATTTTTTCTACAATCTCTTCGGTGAAGAGGTTGTAAAAAAATGCTTTCAAAAGGCTCTGACGATCCCAGCTGAGTTGCCTGATCGGCAGAGACTTTTTTTTCTTTTAAATGCCTCTGACGATCAGGCAACTCAGCTTGGATCGTCAGAGGCATTTAAAAGAAAAAAATGGTTTTTTCTTTTAAATGCCTCTGACGATCAGGCAACTCAGCATGAATCGTCAGAAGCATTTAAAAGAAAAAAAGGTTTTTTTCTTTTAAATGCCTCTGACGATCAGACAACTCAGCTTGGATCGTCAGAGGCATTTAAAAGAAAAAGACCCTTTTTTTTCATCAGAGGCATTTAAAAGAAAAAAAGTCTCTGCTGATCAGGCAACTCAGCTTGGATCGTCAGAGGCATTTAAAAGAAAAAATGGGTTTTTTTTTCTTTTAAAAGCCTTTGATGATCCCAGCTGAGCCGCGCGATCATCAGAGGCTTTTTTTTTTAACTTTTAAAAGCATTTTTTTTCGGCTGAAGAGGTTGTAGAAAAAATGCTTTTAAAAGTAAAAAAAAAAGCCTCTGATGATTGTGCAGCTCAGCTGGACATGGGAGGGGGGGGAGCAAGGATTTTTGCTACTGGTTCTCCAAACCACCCGCCTCCATCGCTACCGGATCAGGCAATCTGATCCGAACCGGGAGCATTTCACCCCTGGATACATGTAGTAAACTGCATAATTATAAATGGGCAATAGAATTTAAGTCCTGAAATACTAAAATTCAAAAAGTAACTATAAATATGTCTAAAAACAGTGCACACTCAAGGTGATTTGGGCAAAAATACCCTTGGTGCACCCCTTTTTCATGCAAAGCTATAGAGGTATGATGGAAAAATAAATTCTACCACCAGTAACTAGAGTTCAACATTACACTAACAGTAATCTGAAATCAAGCAATGTCAATGCATGGATACTGCTGCCAAACCTACATGCAACATAATATTTAAGTCAACTCTCTCAATCACATGACTTCATTCATTGAATTCTTTTTTAAAAAATCTGTGTCGTGGCCTTAGCATTGTCAAAGTACTCTATTTCAGTTGTTGATAAAAGAAAGTAGAGTTAGCAGGAAAATGAAGTAAATGTAAAAATATAATCAAATAAAACTATTCCTAGCAAGGTCCTTGCAAGATATTAAAAAAAAAAAATCTTGCAAGATATTAAAGAAAATCTTGATATTTTAAGAGACTATATCATCCTGATCAATTACAAGATAACTAAGATAAAAAGAGTTGACACAGTCTGACTATTGAGATAATAAAGATATAGTAAACTTCGTGCCTAGCTAGAAAACAAAACACGAAAAGAAAAGGATCATCAAATAAATCAACATAGAGTTCTCACTCAAGGCACAAATAACCAGGCTGAAATTATCCTACTTCAGAAATATTATGTGAAGACTATCTCTCTGGAAAAAGCTCATCACCTACTTGATGATACATAATCAATTGAGTTCATGTTAACGTCCCTGGTAAGACTGAGCTGGGCTGTTTGTTGATGAAGATTTTCAGTCATCCGGATAGAGTTGTCTGAAAATCAAGTCATGGCAACTGGGCTTATTTTTCTTAATTTGAAATGTTTTGTTGGTCATCCAAGCAGCTTCCTCAGTCTGAGCAAGGCAGAGAGTTGTAGGACTGTACAAACTCCTTCTGCAACAAACTCAGGGGTTTCCTCCCCAAAGACAGTGCTGGGCTGCTGCCAGTTCAGACTGGTTTGGGTGAACCGGTAGTTCTGATGATCAGCTGGCCCCGTCCACCTGCCCCTGCTATATCCTGGCCTATATTTCCTTCTTCCTGGCTCAGCTGATTCATGTGGCACAGCTGATTTCTGCGCCTCTGCTGTTCTACTTACCGGGGTTTCCTTAGAAGGTAAACAGCTGAGCTTCAAATGGCTGTATTTTGAATACTGCGCACAAGCGTGTTAGGCTCGCATGGGTGCGAAGCCCACATGTGTGAGTAAAGCACACACTCACAGAACCAGTTGTTAAACCGGTTGCAGCCCACCACTGCCCAAACTGCATGGCAAGGAAGGAATTATGGGTTTGATACAGGAAGAGTTTATTTTCAGACATGTGGGCTATTGTTTCAATAGTTACTATGTAATGCAAAGGTAACAGGGATGTGGTGGCTCAGTGGCTAAGACGGCAGTTCGGCGGTTCAAATCCCTAACAGGGTGAGCTCCCATTACTTGTCCCAGCTTCTGCCAACCTAGCAGTTCGAAAGCACGTAAAAATGCAAGTAGAAAAATAGGGACCACCTTTGGTGGGAAGGTAACAGTGTTCTGTGCACCTCTGGCATTTAGTCATGCTGGCCACATGACCACAGAGACGTCTTCGGACAGCGCTGGCTCTTTGGCTTTGAAACAGAGAGGACCACTGCCTCCTAGAGTCGGGAACGACTAGCACATATGTGTGAGGGGAACTTTACCTTTACCTTAATGCAAAGGTGTTCATTTTTACGTAATTTTTATGAAATCTAAAACCACTGTTTGCAAAGCCTTACAGTGTGTGTCAGAGTTAGACCTTTAAAGGTTGTAAAACTTAGAGCTTTAAAGGTTATAATCAGAAGTTCACTTATTTATTAATCATGCCCATCTCACTATCCAAAGTGACTCTGGATGGCTTATAATAGAGTAAAAACATAAATTTTTAAAAATTGAATTTTTAGTTTAAAGTATTAAATAAAAAGTAGTGGGAGCCAATGCAGGCTTGGCAATGCTAATGTTGCATAAATATAGTAGGGTTTTGTTTTAAACCTACTTTGTGAACTGCTGAATTTTGTACATAATTGCACTTTCCGAATGATATTTAAACGCAGTCATCAGAAAGTCAGATGATTTCTGAACACAGAATAGCTTTGTCTTGCTGGGGCATTGTACTAATTTATGTTTGTGCTCACTAGTTTTGGGGATTCAGCAATAAACATTTAAGTTATTTGTACATTTTAAAGCTACACCACTCTAGTTGCAGAAAACTATTTTCTTGCTGTATGGCTATTTTGAGTATTTGACTAGGGTTCTGAGATTGTAATCTTGGGTTCTAGCTTCAGAAAGAAAAATTAATGCTTTTTTTAGCTTCATTCAAACATTCACATTCATTCTCTCTCCCTCTCCCTTTCCCCCCTCTCCTTCCCTCCCTTTCTCTCTTTTCCCCTCCCTCCCTCCCATTTTCCTTTTATGGATGTGGACACCAAACACAATTTATCAAGTAATACAGCTAATAAAATAGGAACAAACAGAACTAATAGAATCTTAACTGCTCACTGATCCAGTAATTCATTTAGATCCACTGATCTAAATTCATGGCATTTAGAACTGGCAGGCTAAGTAAGAACTATTGTCTGTCAAGTGCCATTCTTCTTCTATGGGAAAGGGACGTCTATTTTTATTTGAAAGGTTTTTTTTTATGTGATGTCATTTCTTTTCATATGATTCAACATTTTACAAGCACTAGCAAAAGAAGGATTAAAAGAGAAACCATATTAAATGTACATAAGGCGTCTCTTTCCATAAAAGGATACGTGTATAATGGTTTCCTCATTTTTATTTTTTTTAAGTGTTTTTATTCACAATTTTTTTTTTCAAATTCACAGCGAGAGGATATAGATGCCTATCTATGGAAGTGGTCAGTGGTGAAATCTGAACCAGTTTACTATCGGTTCGCTGGCTGTGCATGTGTACTTCATGCTTGCATGCGCAGTGCGCACCACACACTAAATGCTCAGGCAGCTCAGCTGGGATCGTCAGAGCCTTTTTTTTTTACCTTTTAAAAGCATTTTTTAAAAGAAGCAGCAAGCCGTTAAGCGGGCGACCAGGCGATTGGGTGGGCATGGGTGGGGGGGGCAGGGATTTTTGCTACTGGTTCTCCAAACCACCTGCCATCATCGCCACCGGATTGGCCGAACCGGTCCGAACCGGGAGCATTTCACCCCTGGAAATGGTCTACTTTGCAATGATATAGTGATATTGGGATGCTGTTCACCTAGCTAGCTGATAGCACACCTCGTGGATCTGGTCATGTTGATAGTGCTGGAATTCTCTCTCTCTCTCTCTCTCTCTCTCTCTCTCTCTCTCTCTCTCTCTCTCTCTCTCTCTTTCTTTCTTTCGCTCTACACACACACACACACACACACACACACACACACACATATATATATATACATATATATATATATATATATATATATATATATGATATTTTTGTAATCAGGGTTTTTTCCTATGTAGATAAAGTTGTTAAATGGCCATGGTATTAAGCCTATGAATTAAAAAGAATAAATATTTGACCTTTACAGGGAGGAGTCATAAAATATGGGTGTGGCTGGCTGAAGAGATCCAAAAAAGACCGAAATAGTGCTATCCCAGTCTCCCATAAGTCTCAGAATAAACAACACAAAATGTCTGACAGGCCTGAAAGTGATGATTGGAGATTTCATCCCACCATGGCCATTTAACAACTTTATCTACATAAGAAAAAACCCTGATTACAAAAATATCATACATTTAAGCCTATGAATTAAAAAGAATATGTGTGTGTGTGTGTGTGTGTGTGTGTGTGTGTTTTCTGAGGTTTTCGTGGGTGTTTGTATGTAGATCTTTGGTTATTCGGGTTTTCTCCCGCGTAAAATTGGAGGTTTCTTGGCAACGTTTCGATGAAGCCAAAGACACCAGCCTGAAGATGACGAATGAGACTTTGTCGAAACGTTGCCAAGAAACCTCCAATTTTACGCGGGAGAAAACCCGAATAACCAAAGATCTATATCTATATATATCTATATCTATCTATCTATCTATCTATCTATCTATCTATCTATCTATCTATCTAACCCCTGGAAGTGGCAACACAGCTCACACGTTTGAGGCCCAGACACACTTAATAAAACACATATTAGATCTGGTCTTTAGAACATATGAAATAAAATCTGGAGAACATTAATATCTGTTTTTTGGTTGTGTTCAGATCACACGCTGCAGATCACAGATGCTCCAGACTTATACAAGCCCTCTGGACTTCATTAAAATAGTTCACTCAATAGGATTTCTCTATCAGTCTGATAGCAGCTCTATCTTATGTCAGGTTAACCTGTGAAATATGAGAAGTAGCCAGAATGATGAATGGGATTGATCCAGTGATGAGTCTTCCTAGTCACCATTCCCAAACAACCTTTGGTTTAATTAGAAGAAGAAAGAAATTAAACAGTCAAAAAGAGGCCTGGACTGACAATAGGGATATCCAGAATGACATGTAACTGGATATTGGTAAGAACGTGTGTCTGAGTTTACATTCTGGCATTAAGAGCATGTAGTGTTTTCTCCATATTTATTCATCCACTGACTCTATTGAGTCAAAAAAATAACCCAGCATTTTTAGGAAAGGATGGGCAAAAAATAAATAAATAAATAACTCAGAAGCAACACTAGGTGATTTTGCAAGTTTCTTAGCAAATAATCACTTGAATCTGCTCTGAATTTGATATTAGTTAAACAGAGTCCACAGTGTGGATTAAAGTGACAACTGGTATTGTAATCTGGGGTTTGGTTACAGTAACATATTTTAAAAATCTACTAAAAAGTTAAGGCAATAAGGAGTTACGTCTTTAAATCTCATGCTTGTGTCTGTGCTGCACAGTTGATATATACTGGCTTGTGTGGTACATGATGTAGCCTCCTGCTTATATAAGGTGACTTCTATAGGTCAATTTTATAGGCCTCACTTATGCCATTTGGAAATCGTTTCTCATTGGGGCAGGAGAGGATGAGACAAGAAAAGGAGATTGCTAATGAAATAGCTTCAGAAGGAATTGCAGAGATCATAAAGAATGCCCAAATGCCCTCAGGACTATAGAGCTATACCAGTCTACTCCAATTAAGATGATGGAACAGGAGTGGGGAATTCTAGTCTTGCCTTTGATACAGAAGTCTGCTGGGTGACTTTGAACCAGTGATTCTCTCCCAATCCTAGACTGGGAAACAAAAATAATCTACCAATTTAACAAACCACACCAGACCAGCAAGGCAGATTATGACTCATAATATTTAAAGAGATTTGCATCTTGCCATAGATTGAGCTGATGATCATCAGAAAAATAAGTTAACAGAGCTATTAAGTATTGTCATCGTATTAACAGACGGAGAGAATCAAGATCACGTAAAGTGTTAGTACCGCTTTATAATGTCTTGGTAAGACCACACTTGGAATACTGCATCCAATTTTGCTCACCATAATATTAAAAAGATGTTGAGATTCTGGAAAGGGTGCAAAGAAGAGCACAAAGATGATGAGGGGGCTGGAGGCTAAAACGTATGAAGAACAGTTGCGGGAATTGGGTATGGGCTAATCTAGTGAAAAGAAAGACTAGGGGTAACATGATAGCAGTGTTACAATATTTGAGGGGTTGCCATAAGGAAGAGCGAGTCAATCTATTTTCCAAGGCACCAGAAGGCAAGACAAGAAATGATGGGTTGAAATGAGAAGCAACCTAGAACTAAGAGAAATTTCTTGACAGTGAGAACAATTAACCAGTGGAATAGGTTGCCTTCAGAAGTTGTGGGTGCTCCATCACTGGAGATTTTTAAAGAAGAGATTGGACAGCTATTTGTCTGAAATGGTCTCTTTCTTGAGCAGGGATATACAGTATCAGTGGTGGTATTCAGCCGGTTCAGGAAAACCGGTAGCGGCAGTGGGAGACTCCGCCCACCTTCCAGCACATCATCACATCCCGTTTTTGACACTCTGTGAATGGTCATGTGCGTGCGCTCACATTTGTGAACCAGTAGCGAAGGTAAGTGAATACTACCCCTGGGATAGATAGATGATAGATAGATAGATAGATAGATAGATAGATAGATAGATAGATAGATAGATAGATAGATAGTATTAAATATATTCTATATAATAAAAAGAAACTGATTCTGTTTTATAGATCAATAGTTAATATATTTGTATGATATGTAGGAGCCATGGTGGTGCAGTGATTAGAATACAGGCTAACTCACTGCTCACTGTCAGGAGTTCAATTCTGGCAAACTCAAGGTTGACTCAGCCTTCCATCTTTCCAAGGTCGGTAAAATGAGGGTTCCAATTGTTGGGGGCAATATGCTGACTGTAAACAGCTTAGAGAGGGCTGTAAACATTATGAAGTGGTATATAAGTCTAAATGCTATTGCTATTGATATGCTATTATTTAGACTTTATAGTTACATCAATAGTGGTATAAGAAATGGCATTAGGCTACAGCTGTCTTTTTTATCAATAAAAGCGCATCACAAGGGTAATTTTGATATATAATAATAATTTCTGTATGCAATTCAAGATACCAATTGATAATCTGCAGCATTAAATGGGCAGAAAAAGAAAATTATTTTAATTAGTATTCAAATGAAAAGCATTTTAGGTTTTTAAAATATTGACCCTGATCTTTTATAGACTGTTTTAAATTTGTCTCATATCATCGCCACTTCATTTTTTTTTTAATTAGGGAACATTCACCTTAATTCTTATTTATCTAGACCTCTGAAAATACTTCTAACATAATCTAGTTATAAGGCAGCAATCACTAATTAACTAATTAGATTTAGTTAAATGTTTATACACAAATCTATCACTAGTCTGCAGCTATGAATCAAATGTGATTAGGATGAATGTTTTGTTTAATTAAATTCTTTTCTGAATTAAGCCAAATTGTTTAATACACTTATTAATACGGAATAAGCTATTTAGAAGCATCTGGCCTAACCTTATGCTGAATAATCATTAATAACTAAAGATCATTAACAACCCTTGTTTTCCTAGTCAGATTTACATTTTAAAATGGAAGGAAGAACAAATATAATTTATTATCACAGACCAGTAATTTCAATTAATATAATATAATGCAAACATGTTACATTTTTAAGACTGATTACTTATTTACTCCAATAGTTTATATGGCTACCCAATTCATAATGGCAACCGTGGGTGGCTGTCATATGATTAAAAAATAAAAACAAAGGAATTAAAAATGTGCTTTAAATACACAAACATTTAATAAAGAATAACACTTGATCCTGTGGTGGATTGCTATCGGTTCGCTCCGGGTCGGACGAACTGGTAGTGGCGGCAGCGGGAGACTCCGCCCACACACCTGGACACTTCTGTACATGCGCAGAAGCATTGCACACAAGCGCGCGCCCACGAGCGAACTGGTAGCGATTGTTGTGGCTCCGTTGCCTGAGCCTGGGCTATCGACAGATGCAGACTCTGAGAATGAGGGAGAGGAGTTGGCAAGGCCTCCCTCTCCAGGACCTTCCTCTCTGGCAATGCCTCCGGAGGACACCGAAGGCCAAACGATAGGCTCAGAGCCAAGCACGTCCCCGCAGCCACAGGTGGACAGTGACGAGGAAGATAAGTGCTGGCTGGACCCTCGACAGAGGCGCAGAGAAAAGCATGCACAGCAGAGGGGAAGTTGTGCCAGAGATTAGCTGAGTCACTGGACCACACCCCACAGGGTATAAATGTGGGTGTGGTGGCTGGTTCAGTTTGTGACGAGCAAAAACTGGAAATACTCCATGATCTCTGCGTTACTGGACTTTGCCTGCTTTATCGGACTGCATTTGGATTAATCCTTGTATTATTTGCACTCTGCCTGTTTTATCGGAATGCTTGCAGTCTAATCTTTGTTTTGTGTGAGTAAAGTCTGAATTGGTAGCTAGCCACTGGGTTGCTGCCAGCTTTATCTTCAAAGAGTTTTGTCGTGTGGCTTATTAACTCTGGGCCGTCTGTGGGGGTGCAGAGACAGAACAGCGATGGGTTTTGAAACCTGCCCCTGACATAATAATATTTTATATATAGTATTTTATATATTGCACTCTTTTCAGAAATCATATCTATGCATATTGAATAGAATAGAATAGTGATAATCAAAGTTACGAATAAGCTATCAAATCGTACTAGGAAACAAATAAAAATAATATAAATTGAAAGATACAAGCACATGGTTATAGTAATAAGGGGGAAGAGATAGATACTAGTAAGGAAGAGAAGAATAATAGTAATACAGTCTTAGGAAATTATTTTATTTACTAATAATATATTATATATTATTAATATAATATATATAATATATTAATAGTAAATTAATATATACTAAATAAATAGAAACAGAAAATTGACAGCTGAAAAAGGCTCAGTGGTCCATCTAGTCTGCTCTTTGAGGTTTTCGATTCGATTCTATTTTATTTATTTTTAGCATTTTAAAAATATTAAGAATCTAATCACAATGTAATCAATTCCAATCTGACCTTTAGTTCCTAAAGGGGGGGAATGTGACATCAAAACATGCCTTTTACATTTCACAAATCTTTGTTATGGTTTTCTCCAAGATTATGAAGCTACATATTGAAAAATATACAGTGGCAACGAAGAATGGCACAAGTCAGAAGAAGACAAAGAATTGAAAGCCTTACTAGATCTCTGTTACGCCTCTATATCTGAGGGGATTTTCATCAAACAATAAATACCTTCAAATCCCATTGTGAGAAATGAAAGATAACGTATATATAAATATATGTTTTTCTCAGAAGGAGGATGAAATGAAAAGGCAGAAAGTGCTATTTTTCACTTTTACTAGGGTGGCCAATTTGATTGTTGTTTATTGTTGTGGCAGCTATTTTCTGTTCTTGGACATCTCAACAATTTAAAATGTTTAATTTGCTCAAGCTAAGCTCCATCAAAGTGGATGGATGCCCAAGAGCCCTTAATTGTGAATACATTGGTCTTGTCAGTATTGATGCCTAAGCCTTATGGATAAACAGGGATTTTTATATTGAGTGGGCTTCTCTTTCATTGTCTGGAAAAGTCATCAACAAGCATTATATATGTGAAGAATTGTCCAATCTTGTCCACGTTTGACACTACACTTGTACACTACAAGGAAGAGCATCTCCCTTGCTCTTGT
This sequence comes from Pituophis catenifer annectens, assembly GCF_029215685.1. Lineage (NCBI taxonomy): Eukaryota > Metazoa > Chordata > Lepidosauria > Squamata > Colubridae > Pituophis > Pituophis catenifer. The sequence continues at coordinate 14,523,894 of NW_027256888.1, forward strand.
TGAAGAGCAAGGGAGATGCAACAAAGATTAAATTATACACAAAGAAACAGTGAAGTCTTTATACATTTTGCTGTAACACTTGTGATACCTCATATTTTTACTACAGTAGGCATACTATATTAGCTTGCAGCTCTTCTGCAGTGAGTGCCTTCCAATGTGTTTGCCAATGGACACTGCCAAATGCTGCTGCAAAGTCAATGAACCCAGTGATGAGCATTTTTCAACATCTAAGGCATTCTTCAAGAAATTGTCATGGGACAAATATTTTTGACCAAAGCATCTTCTGTTCTGTTTCTTTCTGAAGCCTCTGTGGCTTTCCAAAATATGTTCCCCAGGACTGACAACGGGCTAAATCCCACAGAAATTTGTGTTCTCCTATCTTGAAATTTGATGTTATTATTTCCTATTTCGGTACATTTTGCATTTTTTTTTCCAAACTGCCAGATTATTTGAAGAAGTCAGTGGAGCCAACAATCAACACATCAACATATCATCTCCAGACTTAGGGTTACAGCAGTGACTTCATCTGCTTCAACACTTTTTATCTGATGGATGGCAGGTTTTATTTCAGAGATTCTGGGCTCACATTTTTCAGCAGTTTCATCTGAGCTGTCAAGAGATGATGATTCTACTGCAGTGCCTTCTAAATAGGGCAGTTGCAAAGGAGCTGTGAGTAGCTGTGTCAATGACTTAGTCATTCAACTCCATAGCACACAAAAGTGTCATCTGCCATTCTGATGTTATCGTTGTGCACTGAAATTTACCTTCGAGACAGTATAATACGGGGAGAAGCTACACAATAGGCAGCAATAGGCAGCAATATGGAATTTCTTCAAGTTCTTCCGTAACATTATTCTGCATTGGCATTCTCTTCTGCTTTAACGTGGGTGTGGATTTGCTTATTTTCTGTCAATACTGTGTCCCCTCTCTGGCATCCCATTGTTTTTATTTGTCTAATAATGCTAGCCATGCATTCAAATTACACAATTGTTCTTGCCATCCTGCTACAGGACAAAATCATCTAGCATGTTTGTTAATTGTTTTTGAAAACTGTACACCTTCCAGATGTTTGCGGGCAAAAAAAAAATAATCAGTTGCAAGTATTTCCTTGCACCTTTATCCATTCATAATACATATTACAGAAATAAAAAATTAAAGAATGGTAAGGTAAAGGTAAAGGTTCCCCTCGAACATATGTGCTAGTCGTTCCCGGCTCTAGGAGGTGGTGTTCATCTCCGTTTCAAAGCTGAAGAGTCAGCACTATCCAAAGACATTTCCATGGTCATATGGCCGGCATGACTAAATGCCAAAAGCGCACAGAACGCTGTTACCTTCCCACCAAAGGTGGTCCCTATTTTTTTACTTGCACTTTTTACGTGCTTTCGAACTGCTCGGTTGACAGAAGCTGGGACAAGTAACGGGAGCTCACCCCATTACACAACACTAGGGATTCGAACCGCTGAACTGCCAACCTTTCGATCGACAAGCTCAGCGTCTTAGTCACTGAGCCACCGCATCCATAGTATGGTGTCCCTAAAGAATGGTTCTGGAGCCTAAATCTCTCCATTCTCACTTCTTCCTTGATGGAATAGTAAAAGGTGGCTTTCATTAATTTCTTTTTTAACTATATGAAAACAACAAGTTTTTTTTGTGATTTTTCACCTCATAGCTCAAGTGATGGAAGCAGTGGGGGAGTTTTGCCTGGTTTACATTCCACTGTAGGAGCACCAGACAATGTCAACAAAAAGAGGGCATCAGAAGAAAGGAAGTCATACAGAAAGTCTATCACCGGAAGCTACATGTACTAAATGATCCTTATATAAAAGAAAGTGATTGTTGCTTATTTTCCTGTCATGAATGTGTGAAGATAAATACATACAGGAATCCACCGATCAAGGGGCCATTATGAGTGTAATCCAGACAGAACATGGCCTACCACTGTGGCAAAAGCAGAAAGATGTTGAACCACAGAATTGGAGTTCTTGGAGTGCTAGCTTGATTTCCAGCTGGTTTACACAAGGGAGTCTACAATGTAGAAAAACTTAATGCTAGGTAATTATCGTTTGAAGAATTGATGTACTTAGAAGCAATCTTTCTCTTCAGACAATTCTCAGGGACTAACTTATTTCCTAGTGTGGAAATTACTGTATCAGAAAGAGGTAATAATTGTGGGGACACTCAACTACATCTTTACGGGTGACCTACAGACAACGTGTAGTGACAATCACACCATTATGGAAGCCACTTTCTAAATTAAACTCTACATCAGTCTTGGAAGATATTTGTGTCCTTGTGACTGATTGATCATATGCAACCAGAACATTGATGCCTTTTATATGCAAGCTCCTCTACAATGCCTTGAGTGCAGCCACCAAAAGGTGCTGCTAGTTTTTTATTGTTTATGTAATTAAGGGACAAGTTATTAAAGGGAATTACGGAAACAGTCACATTAGTGCTATGCCAAATCCTTTATCCTTTTAAAAATAAATTATTTGTTTCCTACAAAAAAGAACATATTTTTGCTCTTCATTTGCAGAGAAGGAAATTATTCTTTTTTAAAAAAAAATCAGGACTAGCTCACACAGTTCTTCTAATGATTTTTCTTTCAAATAATTGTATTAAGAATTATAAATAAAAGTCAAAACCAGGAACAGTCACTCCACTCATACATCATGTGTAAAAATGGCAATTTCTGAGATCTATTCGTGAGGAGCAGCTGTCTGGAGTCACATCAATGATATCTCCTTTTTTTATAAAGATATTATGCTAACTAGGATCCAGCATTAAGTGGCAAGTCCCCTTGTAAAAGCTGTCTTGCTAACCAGTGAAAACCAACAAGCATTGCCTCCCACTAGAGCTTACAGGAAATCGGATCATCAGCATTTTTGCTAATTTGGTTGTGTTTGACCGGGGGGGGGGGAAGGAGGGCATGGCCAGGGGTCGTGGCCAGTTCACACAGTCTCCCCAAGCTCCAGTTTTGCTGCCAGAGGGCTGCAGGAGGCTGTTGCAGCCAAAAACAGAACCTGGGCAGGCTCTGTGGCCTCCCCAAGCTCTGTTTTCACTGGCAGAGATCTACAGGAGGCCGTCATGGCTGAAAATGGAGCCCAGGAGGGCCGCGCTTGGCCTCCTGAGTTCCAGTTTTGCTGGGAGAAGCACCATGCTGTTTGCTGTTTCCTTTGAGATTTCCAGGGGGGGCCCACAGGCCATATCTAAACACCCCGGTGGCTGGATCCGGCCCACTGGCCCTGAGTTTGACACCCCTGCTCTAGAGCATATCTGACAACACTCCCTGATGTGATCACTTGGGTCTCTCCTGCTAGGTGAAGCAGGCTTGGTAGGGTGAGTGAGAGTATATGTATCTATGATCTATCTATATCTATTTTCCTATTTGATTTTTTTTTTTTAACAATTCAGCATGCATTAAAATCACTGCAGCCTGGGATGCTTATCCACATACTGAAATAGCACTTGATGGAGAATAAGAAAACCTTTGCATCAGCCAGCCCTTGAAGAGAGTAGTATGTTTTTAAACTATCAAGCATAAATAATAAGCACACAAAGACACCTATAAATAAGGCGAAATAAAAGTGTATATCAAAATTCTAGAAGGGAACACACACATATTGTAGATACATTACACTTGACCAACATTTAGCAAGAAGTGAGTTCAATACAATAACATTTATCATTTAAAGCTTTAAAAGAACTGGTGATTGCAAAGTCCTTTTGAACATTTTATGATAAATGTTACTGTTCAAGGTCATTTCATAGCATCATTTGGGGGGAAAACAAAATTTCTCTCTCAAATAGTGTATTTGCTGGATTCTAAGAGAAGGGAAAATATAAATGATACTCTAACAATGCACACACACACACACACACACACACACACACACACACAAATACACATACACACATGCCTGCATTTATTACACTGCATTTATTATACAAAATATGATAAAATATGTTTAGTCAATGTTGCACAAAAATATACGTCAGGAGAATTTTCATGAGCTTGATAGAAATATAATCAGGGAACATTTATTTATTTTGAATGAATGTACACATATAGTGATAAACTTAATTCTAGAATATTGACTGAATCTCTGGAAATGCTGGAAAGATAATGAGTCTGCCTTTCAGCAAGACAGTTGACAAGATATTGTGTTTACATGGGATGGCATACTAATGCAATAATAGATGGAGATCTGGCTTGAAAATGATATAAGCTGGTTCACTGATGGTTATTCATTAAATAAGGTTTACTAAGCTCAGTTTTAGTATCTGTTTTCTTTAAAAAAAAATTTCAATGCTCTGACTGAGAAGGTGGGAGGTAAGCTGCCCCAAGGTAAGAACCAATGTCTCTCCATATACTACTACAACTCTTGTTTCTGTTTGATTGTCTGTTATCTTCAGGTAAGCAGAATTGGAAGGTTCAGGACAACATTTATTGAATCAAGGTAACTCAAATGGGCTATGTTTCAGAATCCCAGGAGATCCCATGGCTCTCATGAGAATGGAATTTGGGAAAGTTGTGTGACCACTTCAGCACTGCTGCACTGCTGATATTATTTGGTGCTGCTGAAGTGTCATAATCAGCCATGGTCAAATGATCCTAATTTTCAATATTCCCCGACAGCTTCCAACAAGTTGATGGCGAAGATGGAAGCAACCAATATAATTGCCAACCCTTCTTGCCATTTTCCCACAAGTAGAAAATTAGGATAGTGGTAGATTGTTGTTGTTGTTAGTTGCGAAGTCGTGTCCAACCCATCACAACCCCATGGACAATGTTCCTTCAGGCCTTCCTGTCCTCTCGTCTGGAGGACTCCTGACCATCGTCTGGAGTCCATTTAAACTCATGCCTACTGCTTCAGTGACTCCATCCAGCCACCTCATTCTCTGTCATTCCCTTCTTCTTTTGCCCTCAATCTTTCTCAGCATTAGGCTCTTCTCCAGTGAGTCCTTCTTTCTCATTAGGTGGCCAAAGTATTTGTGTTTCATCTGCAGGATCTGGCCTTCTTTTTTAAACATTTTTTTTTATTTTTTTCAGACACACAAACATAAAATACATAATTTCTGAACAGAGTATTGACCGAATCAAAATTTCATACCTCTTATTTTCCATATTTACTATAAGTGATAGATGAAGATAAAGAGGCGAGGGGGGATGGTAATGTTGATTATATATTTTATAGAAAATATAGATAAAAGGGGAAAAGTAGAGTATTGACAGAAATTGGAGTATATATAGTAAATATAGGATCTGGCCTTCTAAAGAGCAGTCAGGGTGGATCTCCTCTAGGACTGACTGGTTTGATCACCTTGCAGTCCAAGGGACTCACAAGAGTCTTCTCCAGCACCATAATTCAAAGGCCTCAATTCTTTGGCGCTCAGCCTTTCTTAAGGTCCAACTTTCACAGCCATACATTGCAACTGGGAAAACCATAGCCTTGACTATGCGCACTTTTGTTGGCAGGCTAATGTCTCTGCTTTTTAGTATGCTGTCTAGATTTACCATGGTAGACCATAGGCTAGCCTTAAACTACCTGAAAGGATATACACAGAAAAGAGTCAAGAATAGTTTTCTATTGTTCCAGAGTACAGAGTACAGGTTACAAAACTAATGAAGTTATAGGAAGACAGATTATGATTAAATCTCAGGGGGAAAAAGACTAATAGCAACACAGAGAGTTGTGGTGGGCTTTCTTTTTTGACATTTTTGGCATGTTTTAATATGAGTTCCTACACTGAGAAAAGGATTGGTTTTGTTCTTTCCAACTGTGCAATTCTGTAATATATTTTCTTTTGAAGTTAACTTTCACGCTCATACAGACACAGAAGAAGCAAAACAAAACTGAGTGAAAAACAAAAAAACTTAGGAAAAGAGAAAATGGGATTCATCTTGATGCTTGTTACTCCTGATGCTTAAATCAGAGATAACCAGCAATATTTTTTTGTACGACAGGATATTTGGAAAATATTTGAGTATTTTCTAAATGTTCTCACTCAATGGTTACAGTTCTGAAGATCGTTTGTTCCCCAGTGCTGTCATGATAGGCACAAGAAATCAATTGGTACCTCATTTGTAATTGCCCATATCAGTATATATTTTCCCATCTTCTTTCATTCTATGTTTGTTTGTTCACATGCGCGGGGGAAAGTGTTTTTCAAGGATTGTTATTTTATAAAAATGATCAGCTGCTGTCTTCTAAAAATATTAGCCAATATAGAGTGGCAAACAACTGAAATCTGCAAAGTATGCTTGATATGACATGATAAATGATAGAGAGGGATAGAGAGATAGATTGATGGCTGCTATTATTTTATTTATTTAAGCGGTTTAAACTTGTAAGCAGTAATTCTCATCAACAGATATAGGTTACCTTGTATTAGAAAGTTTGCATTTAGATATGGATACACAATATCACATTTTTTAAAAAAAAATAATCGAAATTTATAACATTTCTTCTATTATGAGATGGCAATCAATTTCATTATAACTCGTGGAAGCTTAGCACAGTGAAAACATACACAATAACCAGGGGTGAAATGCTCCTGGTTCAGACCGGATCGCCCGATCCGGTAGTGATGGCGGCGGGTGGTTCAGAGAACCGGTAGCAAAAATCCCTCCCCACCCCCATGCCCAGCTGAGCCGTGCAATCGAGGCTTTTTATTTTATTTTTAAAAGCATTTTTTTCTACAACCTGTTCGGCCGAAAAAATGCTTTTAAAAGTAAAAACAAAGCCTCTGCCGATCAGGCAAGATCATCAGAGGCTTTAAAAAAAAAAGAAAAGCCTCTGCCGATCAGGCAACTCAGCTGGGATCATCAGAAGCTTTTAAAAGCATTTTTTTACAACCTCTTCAGCCGAAGAGGTTGTAGAAAAAATAGTTTTAAAAGTAAAAAAAAAAAATAGTTGGCCATGCCCACTCAGTCATATTACCCTCACCACCACCGAGCCACGCCCACAGAACCAGTAGTAACAAATTTTACATTTCACCACTGACAATAACTCATCATCATCATCATTTTAGCCTTTGCCTATCCACTTCAGGATGAAGGCCTCTTGCGCATGTTTCCAACCAATATGGTCCTGAGCTTTCTTTTGCCAATTGGCACCGCAATACTTGCTGATGTCGACGATCCATCTTGTTTTAGGTCTCCTTCATGGATTTTTATCAAGTGGGATCCATTCTATGACTGACTTGGTCCACCTGCCATCAGTTCTTCTTGCTGTGTGACCAGCTCGTTTCCATTTCAATCCTTTTACTCTCTTGATGATATTGTATACTTTTGTTTGTTCTCTAATCCATGTGCAGGTCTTTCTACCTTGTCTTGTAAATGCGGAGCATATATCTTTCCATGGCTCTTTGTCTCACTCGTAGCTTTTGAATTGATTGTGAAGTTAGTGTCCATGTTTTATCGGCATATGTTAGAACAGGTAGCCCACATTGATCAAAGTCTTTTCTCTTCAGGAATAGCGGGAGGTTGTTTTTGAAAATTATGCTTAGCTTGCCAAATGCCTGCCAACCACATTTAATTGAATTTCTTTTATTATATCATCTCCTATTGAGATCTGTTGGCCAAGGTATAAATAATGGTCTACTACGTCTAGTTCTTTTCAAGATATATTTTTCTTTCTTTCTTTGGTGAATTTATTAAATATAACCTGGCTCTTTTTCAGGTTTATTTTTAAGCCAAATGGTTTTCCAGCTTTATGCATTTTAAATGATTAAAATAGGTGCCATTGATTTTTATTCCATCTTTTGCCAGGGTATAGTTTGCAAAAATACTTTTTCAAGGCAGGCTGAGAAAAGGATAGGTGGTATTGACGTATACCTCGTTCTATGTTGATTTGCACTTTAAGATCATTGAGGCAAATTGTCGCCACTGTTTTTTTCATATATTGATTGTAGTAAGTTTATGTAAGCAGCGTGTCTACACCTTGATTGAGCAATGCATTAATTATTGCTTGTTGGAATACTGAGTCAAACACCGTTTTGTAGTCAATGAAAACCATGTACAGATGCATGGTATATTCATTGTGCCTTTCAATGACTAGCTGAGCAACCTGGATGTGATCCAGTGGTTGCTCCCAGTTCGGCCTGGTTCCGCCGAGCCGGTAGCAGTGACGATATGATGTCACCGGTTCTGCCCCCCTTGTTCCCCCATGTTATTCTTACCTTTTTTTGCCCCCACCCCCAATCTATTGCTGCCTCCTGAGTCCCAGCTGATGGCTAGAGGGAATAAAACTGTTTAAACTCTTGTCGCGGGGCTTCAAAGGGCCGCCCTACAGCTGATCAGTGTTAAAAGAAAACAAATGAGTAGACCGGTGCCTGCAAAAATAAATGGGTAGACCAGTGCCTGCAAAAATACATGAGTAGACTGGTGCCTGCAAAAATAAATGGGTAGACCGGTGCCTGCAAAAATACATGGGTAGACCAGTGCCTGCAAAAATACATGAGTAGATCAGTGCCTGCAAAAATACATGAGCAGATCAGTGCCTGCAAAAATAAATGGGTAGATCGGTACAGCTCTGCAAGCAGTTAAAAGCCTGGTAGACCAGTACCTCTGCTAAATCCTAAATAATTGTCACATGACCATAAAGCCACACCCACAAAATAAGCCACGCCCACAGAATCAGTAATAAAAAAATTTAGAACCCACCCCTGATGTGATCCATTGTGCTGTAAGCACGTCTGAATCCCGCCTCTTCTTTTGGCTGTGCATCATTTAATTCTTTTTGTTATTACCTTGGTGAAAACCTTGTAGTTGACTTAAAGAAGACTTATTGGGTGACAGTTCTTTAAATCGTCTTGGGCCCTTTCTTGTGTATAAGAATTTTTTTTTATATGTAAATTTTTTAATAAAAAAATTATATATGTGTCATTTTTTTAATGGGTATTTTTTCTTTTCTGAAGCATCTCAAGTATAGTTTTGCTAGTATGTTGTATAAACTGTGACCATCCGCTTTCAGCGTTACAACTGTAACACAGTCATTCTTGAACCTTTGCCATTTTTTTAATTGATTTTATGGCACATGATACTACTGGGATATGTGGCATTTCCTCTGTCATGGGTATTGTTACTTTGAGCGATCTTGATCTTTGTATAGGTCTGAATAGAGTTTTCCAATTACTTCTAACATTTTCTGTCTTGTTCTACACACAGAATAATCTTCCCATTTTAATGCAAAAACCTTTTTCTTGTATTTATAAGCTTGCATTTTGCTCTGTTAATCCCTCTGTTCTCTTCAAAGGTCTTTTTAACAGGCTTCATGTTAAACTGATGCATTTCTTCTTGGATACATTTTCTTATGGTCTTGCATAGTTCATTGTCCATCATTTTTTATTAAATCAATAGTTTCATCAGAGATTTTTGACTGCACAAAGTATTTTTCCAGTGGTGCTATAGATATAGCAGGATGTTTTTGACTATTTGTTCATTTTGGTCCATAATGTTCATCTCTTCCAAATCTTGCAATAGAGCAAATTGATTTAATAGATTAATCTCAAAACCGCTGTTCTCCTCTAACAACTTGCCACACTTTATTTTTGTTTTTTGTGATGTCTTTATCATTTTCATGCGCTCTTTTCAACAGTCTGTCTTCATTTTAGCTTGTGCCATTCTATGGCCACTTCCAACGTTGGAACGATTGATAACGGTACAATTGGAGAATATGGTTTTATCATTTGACATAATAACTATAAAGGTTAAAATGTAGTGAAACATAAAATCTGTCTGAATAACAGTAACAACACCTTAATGGTTTACTAAATAATAGTAAGATAGTATATTGCAGTATAACAGTGCTACAATAATACATTCTAACTTCAAAGAGCCTCAGAATTACCGTATTTTTCGGAGTATAAGGCGCACCTTTCCCCCCCAAAAAAGAAGGTGAAAGATCTGGGTGCGTCTTATACTCCGAATGTAGCCCTGCCCGGCTTCTCAAATGGAGGTTTCAGAGGCTGAAAAAAGCATCAGAAACAAAGCTTCAGAGAAGAAGCCTCCAAACTTTTTTTCTGAGGCTTTTTTTCTGAAGCTCTGTTTCTGAAGCTTTCAGAAGCAGGAAAAAAAGTTTTTTCTGAAATGGAGTTTCAGAAGTTTCAGAGGCAGAAAAAAAAGCAAAAAAAAAAAAAAGCAAGGCACAGAGCTCACAGCCAAGGAACCTGTTGCTAAAATTCACCTCTGGGAACAGCTGATTGGGGGTATTCCGGGAGGCCGATCCACCTGCCAATCAGCTTTTTTCTTATTTTCCTCCCCAAAAACTAAAGTGTGTCTTATACTCCGGTGTGTCTTATACTCCGAAAACTATGGTAATTCAATCTTTATTGCTTTCCTAAAGGCCAGCTAATATCTGCAGGAGGTGGTTCCACTGAGTTGGTGCTACAGATGGACACTTTAGATGCAGATAATGCTGAAAACATTTCTTCCCCATTCCAATTACTGAGTTACATTCAAAGTATGGAATCATGTCATTTTAAATCACAACATGCTGAAGTTGGAATAAATTATTCCCTTTTAGTGAAATTTCAAAGGCAGCCAATGATGGGTATGCCAAAGTCATGGCCACTGCCAGCAATGTTGTTTTCTATAAAAGCCAACTGGGGAAAACAAAATTAATAGCTCAAAGTCTTCTGCCTTAAGGGCTATGTTGAGTTGTTGAGACAGGAACAGCAGCCATGCCAGGCTTCACACTTCGCCTTTCTGCCAGTTTCTGAACAACAGCATAAAGAAACATGATTATATACTGGCTTCTGTTGTTGTCCTTGACTCCTAGCCAAGCTTTTAGACACAAACTTGTTGACTCTGTAAACAAAAATAAAAAAGACTGCTTTATTCTAAAAAATATATATGCAGCACTATTGCCCTGTTTGGCTGAGTATGCCCAGTATGCTAAAATATATTTGGTTAACAGCTAGTTAACCAAATACAATTGCTATATTCAATTAACAAACTACCATATTTTTCAGAGTATAAGACGCACCTTTTTCCCACAAAAAAGAGGGTGAAAATCTGGGTGCATCTTATACTCCGAATGTAGCCCCATCCAGCTTCTCAAACGGAGGTTTCAGAGGCTGAAAAAAGCATCAGAAACGAAGCTTCAGAAAAAAACCCTCCAAACAGAGCTTCAGAAAAGAAGCCCCCAAACAGAGCTTCAGAGGCCTTTTTTCTGAAGTTCTGTTTCGGAGCCTTTCAGAGGCAGAAAAGAAAGTTTTTTCTGAAATGGAGTTTCAGAATTTTCAGAGGCAGAAAAAAAAGCAAAAAAAAAAAAAAAAGCAAGGCACAGAGCTCACAACCAAGGAACCTGTTGCTAAAATTCACCTCTGGGAACCCCATTTTCTCTGGCAGAGCACTCAGGCCACCACAGGCACCCCCGATCCACCCTCCAATCAGCTTTTTTCTTATTTTCCTCCCCCAAAACTAAAGTGCGTCTTACACTCCGGTGCGTCTTATACTCTGAAAAATACGGTATGCCTCCCCAAATTTATTGTGGTTTAATGTCATGGCTTACTTCATACCACACGTTAAAATAATACATAAGTTCCTACAATATGCTGGTTCATAAACTACCCTAGTCCAACATGTTGCACAAGCATCTAACAACCTAAGTATAGTACACAAAATTGTCTGCCACAACATCCTATCTGTCAACCACTACTTCAGCTTCAACCACAATAATACAAACAATAGATACAAACTCTAAACTGCTCCAAACTCAATTGCAGAAAATACAACTTCAGCAACAGAGTGGTCAATGACTGGAATGCTCTAACCGACTCTGTTGTTACATTCTCAAATCCCCACAGCTTCAACCTTAAATGGTCTACTGTGGACTTCACCCCATTCCTAAGAGGTCTCTAAGGGGGCGTGCATAAGCGCACCAGCTTGCCTACCATCCCTGTCCTACTGTCCTCATTTATTTGTACTCATTTCCTGTGCTCACATCCATGTTTATACTTATACCTGTTATCTCGTACATATTTGACAAACTAAATAAAATTAAATAAAAAATAAAGCATCAACAATGAGCATTTCACATTTCTGCATGGAAATAATATGCACTCTGCCCAATTTCAAATGAATTTTGAAGATGGTTCATATTGTCTCTTTTTCCCCAAGTCTTACTATGCTGCCTCATTTTGGTGGTGGTGAGTTTTCCTGGAAGGGATAAATGAAGAATGTCAGGAGATATGAGTAGCTACTTTCAGCAAGGGTCACCCAAGACATAAATGTCATTCCCGCCATCCAGCTAAAGAAAGTAAGGACCTTGGGCAGAAGGCATTGTGTGCCAGTTGCAGGCTTTCCTGGATCAAGACTCCCTGTGATCAACTATTCAAACCCTGGTCATCTTATGTCTGGACCACTGAAATGCTACTAAATGCTCCTACTATATGAGACTACCCTTAAAGACATCCCAAAGCTTCCATTAGTGCAGAGTGTGATGGTATGGGCAGTTTTAGGGCCTGTAGGATGTGGTGGCTCAGTGGCTAAGACACTGAGCTTGTCGATTGAAAGGTCAGCAGTTCAGCGGTTCGAATCCCTGGTGCCGCGTAATGGGGTGAGCTCCCGTTACTTGACCCAGCTTCTGCCAACCTAGCAGTTCGAAAGCACGTAAAAAGTGCAAATAGAAAAATAGGGACCACCTTTGGTGGGAAGGTAACAGCGTTCCTTGTGCCTTTGGCGTTTAGTCATGCCAGCCACATGACCACGGAGTTGTCTTCGGACAGCACTGGCTCTTCGGCTTTGAAACAGAGATGAGCACTGCCCCCTAGAGTCAGGAACAACTAGCACATATGTGTGAGGGGAACCTTTACCTTTTAGATTTGCTCATGTTACACCCATGCTCCCCAAGCTGCACTGGCTGAACAACCAAGAAAACAAACCAATTATTGAGCAAATCAAACCACAATTCTCACTTCAGGTAAAAATGATCCACCTTTAATTATCCCACTTCAGGCCCATTAAACAAATATTTAATGCTGAGAAAGAGTGAAGGAAAGAAAGGAATAGGATGACCAATAGCAAGGTTGATGGATGCAATTACAGAAGCAATGAGTGTACTGTTGGGAGATAGGAAAGAACAGTGAAGGATAAAACAACTTAAAGAAAATCTGTATGATTGCTAGGAGTAAAAAACAACAACAACAGGAGCTCTGGTGGCTCAGCAGACTAATTAACATCCACTTACATCTGCTGCCTGCAATTACTGCAAGTTCAAATCTCACCAGGCTCAAGGTTGACTCGGCCTTCCATCCTTTCTAAGGTAGGTAAAATGAGGACCCAGTTTGTGGGGGCAATAAGCTGACTTTGTAAGCCGCCCTGAGTCTCTGGAGAAGGGCGGCATATAAATCAAATTTAAAAAAAAAAACCTCAGTGGAACCTAATCAATCAATCAAAATCATATTGTATTCATCTATCAACTATGTAATCATCTATGTAATCATCTATCAACCTGAATTGCTAAAAAATAAGGGTACAAGGAAAACAGCTAGAGATTCCTCCCTCATCTGGGTAATTGGTTAGCTATATTTCTCATTCGTCAAAGAGCATTTATGAAAGAATGAGAAAAATGCGTTGTACTAGCCAACTCAGAGATAAATGGAGTGTTAAAAATGAATACATAATTGTTGAAATGTATGTGATAATCTGCTTTCTTTTCAGGAAATTTAAAGAAGCCTTTCAAAACTATTCTGCTGATATGTGATGATAGTTCTGACTCATGTTGAAAATTACAGTTTCAAGTTTTACAAGCAGTTATCGGCAAGTCAGGTAATCGCTATTCATATCGGTGCTTTCTTTAGGGAATAACTCTGTAGTCAAAATTTAACTCTCCTAAATTTCAGTTTAAGTCATTTCTTTAACTTAGCAAACAATTTTGATTTTTTTTTTTGCTATATTCTAGAACAGGAGTGTCAAACTCGATTTCATTGAGGGCCATGTCAGGATTGTGCCTGACCTCGAGGGGGGGGGCGTGGCCAGGGGGGGCATGGCCAGCTCAATGTCACTCGTGTCGGGGGTGCCTGTGGTGGCCCGAGTGCTCTGCCAGAGAAAATGGGCTCCCAAGCTCCGTTTTTTGCTGCGACGGCCTCCTGCAACCCTCTACTAGCGAAAACAAAGGCCTCCCGAGCTCTGTTTTCACTGGCAGATGCACCATGGGTCAGTCCTTCACTGATTCCAGGGTGGCCCTGTGGGCCAGATCTAAGCATCCAGTGGGCTGGATCCAGCCCCCCAGGCTTTGAGTTTGACAACCCTGTTCTAGAATATTAGCTAGTCTAACCGAAGTTCACTAAGATTTTATAAGCTTTCTTTCCATATCAGGCGGAGGGGAAGGGGAGGGAAGGAAGGAAGAAAGAAGGGAAGAGGAAGGGGAAAAATGGAAGAAAGGAAAAAGGAAGAAAGGATGGAAATTGATCTTAGTTGTAGGTTACTTGATGCTTCCCTTTAAATAAATGAAGAATTAGTGATTAGTTTTCAAGTCAGCTATCTAGACTGTTGTTGATCAACTTAGCCAACTCATATTTACATAACTTGCTTATCAAGGGTGGGTTCTAATTTTTTCTTACTACCAGTTCTGTGGGCGTGGCTTATTTTGTGGGTGTGGCTTATTTTGTGGGCGTGGCTTGATGGTCATGTGACAATTATTTAGTATTTAGCAGAGGTACTGGTCTACCAGGCTTTTAACTGCTTGCAGAGCAGGGGGGGGGGGCAGAACCGGTTCGGTGATGTCATATCGTCACTGCTACCGGCTCGGCAGAACCGGGCCGAATCTGGAGGAACCCACCACTGTTGCTTATTCAGTATATGAAGAAATACTTTATCAAATTTTTTTCTGATACATTTTCTCAACAGCATTTTCACTTGTTAAAAAGTGTATAGGGTTAATCAGAAAATATTTGTTATTATTTCCTTTGCATTATTTGTTACTTACTCCTCTTATTTTTTATTCTCCAATAATAATTGGTATGATGATGAAGATGATGAATTTGTTGCTTTGCATGTACACTGAGAGCTTCTGCACCAGAGACAAATTTCCTGTGTCTAATCACACTTGGCCAAACAAAGTATTCTATGCTATTTGCTATTTGCTATTTGCTATTCTATTCTATTCTATTCTATTCTATTCTATTCTATTCTATTCTATTCTATTCTATTCTATTCTATTCTATTCTATTCCATTCCATTCCATTCCATTCTATCCATTCATTCCATTCCATTCCATTCCATTCCATTCCATTCCATTCCATTCCATTCCATTCCATTCCATTCCATTCTGTTCTATTCTATTCTATTCTTGACCTATTCATATTTGTATTTTCTATACATGTTCTTTGTTTTCTACCTTCACTTTTTTCCCCTGACAGGAATTGTCGGAAATTGTGTTTCTATGTTCTACTCATAGAAATTCACAGCCATTTTCCCATTAATATCTGATATTGTGAAATAATATTGCTTTATTAATATTTCATCTATATTTGGTGTATATGGATTACATTACAATTTCTCTTTCTCCCAATGGTCCTACAAATTCTTCACCCTCTGCTTAATCTTACCTACTAGATAGTATCAAGTTAGGGTTAACTCATCCTCTTTTGATTTCCTTATCTTCTTAAGAATATTGTCAGGAAGATAAATCAGGAATTTCCTTGAAGGACCAGACTTAGCACACTTTGTCTTTAAAAAAAATCAGTACAGCTAAAATCTCTTTTCACTACAACTTTTTGAAAGATCTACATTTGCTCTGGTAGGTGACTGATTCTAGACACTGTCAACAATATGACTTTTATTTTTCTCCCACTTAGTTTATCCCAGATGCTAGCTGCAAAAATCTAGGTTCACTCATTTGCATTTTTTTAAACGAATGAGGATTTTTAATATACAGCAAAATTCCTCCTCACTCTTGTTTTTATTCCTGTTCAATAAATTTTATCGTTTAATTATTGTATCCCAGTCATGGGAATTATCCAAGCATATTTATTTTATTTACATCCATTTAGCTAAATTTGACTTCATGTTCTACTAACTAAAGCTCACTTTGCTTCATATACTCACAGGAATTAATGAATAAACTATGAAGCTCAAAAACCACAGATTATATTCCTTTCTTTCTTAAGTATTTATGTGGTGCAATTAATCTTTAATTGCAACTTTTATGTCAGGAATTTCATTTCATCCATACACATCTCAAAATTCAGTTTACAGCTCTTTCCTCTTGCTCCTTTCTTTATTTCGGAAAGACCAGCTACAAAGCCATTAAAATACCCTTTATTTAAACATCCTGAAACTCAAACAAGGATAATGGTAAAGCAAACATTTTAGTCATGGCACTTTTTCCTTAAAAAAAAAAAGACTATTAGCTTGGCTTGGCAATAATTTTTTAACTACACATCAATTGGCAGAATTATGATAGTTCTATTCACTAGTATTTTGGGAGACTGGAGGTCCAGATCAATTTTCCAATTAGTGCAGAATCCCTGCTAGAACATATCCTGGAGTTTCCAAAATTCCCTCACTGAAATCAATGGGGCTTGCTTCTAAGAAATATTCATAGGAATAAATGCCTGACGTCACATTAATATTCTTTCAAGCAGCTTTTTTGAAGCTTAGATATTCTTATAATGGTCATGCTGGTTGAAGAATTCTGAATTCCACTCATATAGGCTTGGGATGGGGGGTCACATTTGTCCTTATTCTCCTGGATGATTCAGTGCTTTTCAGTCATGGTATCCTTCAGGATTGGATTAGGGAATTGGGAATGGGAAACATTGTCTTGCAGTTGTTATAAAGTCATTGTTAAAAAGTTAACCTAATGCCATTTTAGAGGGGAAGGTTTGCTTTATTACAGAAGCAAGAAAAGCACATAAATAGATTGGAAAGAAATGAAATGACAAATGTTACACTCATAATAACAGAGATAAAGGTAAAGGTTCCCCTCACACATATGTGCTAGTCGTTCCTGACTCTAGGGGGCAGTGCTCATCTCCGTTTCAAAGCCGAAGAGCCAGCAGTGTCTGAAGATGTCTCCGTGGTCATGTGGCTGGCATGACTAAACTCCAAAGGTGCACAGAACGCTGTTACCTTCCCACCAAAGGTGGTCCCTATTTTTCTAACAGGAGCTCACCCCATTACGCAGCACTAGGGATTCGAACCGCTGAATTACTGACCTTTCGATCGACAAGCTCAGCGTCTTAGCCACTGAGCCACCATGTTCCTATAACAGAGATATAATGTGCCAATTATTAAATGAGAAATTTGGCCATTCCTTATTAGGAAAGTAAAACTTGATAATTCTAGAACTAAGCAAAATATCAACCTGGACATAGTGACATACAAATCCAGGTAGATTAATTCACCTTTTAAGGAATGAATAACAAATAGTGAAAAATATAATGAATGATGATTGTGTTCTTTTTTAAAAATACATTCATTTTCTATCGTAACTTTCAAATTATGATGCATTATAATTGATGTCCTATATTATATTGGGATTTTTTTTTTAGTTGCAATGTGTAAAGAATTGCACAAATTGTTGTGGAAATAATATTCCCATGAAGTTGATTTTAAGGATCCCAATAAGCTTTCTCAAACATTCTTCAAGAAAGTTTGTATAAGTAACAGATTTATTTGGAAATAAAGGTCAGCACAGAATCCTATGCTTAAATTACCATGTAATTCTGGGCATGGTAGCAAGCAGATGTTAGACATTCACATCTGAGCTCATTTCCTCCAGTGAATTATTTTTTGGGGGGAGGAAATAACATTTAAAACAAAAAGAGCAACAGTCAAACTTTACATGCCAAATATTTGAAACAGCATTCAGAGCAATTGCAAAAGGCAGAAAACTTTTCTCTTCTTTCTTTCTTTCTTTCTTTCTTTCTTTCTTTCTTTCTTTCTTTCTTTCTTTCCTTCCTTCCTTCCTTCCCTCCCTCCTTTCTTTCCTTCCTGCCTTCCCTCTCTCCCTCCTTTTCTTTTTCCTTCTTTTTCCTTGCTTCCTTCCTTGCTTCCTTCCTTGCTTCCTTCCCTCCCTCCCTCCCTCCCTCCCTCCTTCCTCTTTCTTTCTTTCTTTCTTTCTTTCTTTCTTTCTTTCTTTCTTTCTTTCTTTCTTTCTTTCTTTCTTTCTTTCTTTTTCTTCCTTCCTTTCTTTTTCTTACCACAAGGTTTATTTTTTTCTATTTTTCAAGTAGACCAAGCTGCTACCACATATTATTTATAGATTATACAATTCCTACTTTTAAAAAAAAAAATACAAAAGGCCGAATAACAGTAGCAAGAAATATTTATCATGCCAAGAAAAAAAGTTTGTGAGGTATTATGGTTGTTGTTGTTGTTATTGTTGTTGTTATTATTGTTGTTATCATGAAATAATAATAAGTCTTCACTATTGATGTAGAAAAGTAAGCTGGATTCTTTTGTGACTCTCTTGGGAAATCTAAAGCTGGCGATTAAAACCATAGGTCTGTTTACTTACAGGCGGGAAGATGCCTACTATTGAGAAAGGTCAGAGGCTGATTGCTCATTAGTCTTCAGAAGACTTTCAAAATACCTAACAGCTAAATCTTTGGCATCAGAAATTGGTCTTAGGTGCCATCAGCATGTAATGATAAAAGCATACTCTTTGACACTGATTACTCAATGTCCTGCCATTTCCTGCTGGAATAAGAAACACGTTTTTTTATATATATATATACCCACTGCTATTTCTTTTTTGGCTAGTCAAAAAAAAAAAAAAAGAGTATAATTTACAACCAGCAGCTACAGCCTGAAAGCTAGTATAACTAACAATGGAGGAGAAAAGAAGAGAACATTATAAAATTCACCCATTTCTTTTGGGAACTCTGAATAGTAATAATTAAATCTCGTTTTTTGTAGCTTGGACAGAAATTGTTCAATTCAGACTCCCTTTGGTTTCTATTATTGACTCTTAAATATATAGTTTTCACTAGCTGCTGAATTGTAATCAACTACGATAGCAGTGTAACATTTTCCAGTAGGAAAAAAAAAGGAAATAACAAGGAACACTCAAGTATCAAGAAGGCAAATGGTCCTATATAAAATCTGATAATCAAGTTTAGCATTTTGTATCCACTATTGGCTTCAGAAACATATGCACAGGAAACATGTGCATAGGAGGGGATAAACTTTGGGTATTTTCCAATAAATATACACCTAGGTGACTTAAGCTATTCTTAAGCAACCAGATCAAAAAATATCTACTGAATATCCCAAATATTTCAAGCTACAATTTGGCAAATAGTTGTTTTTCATTTGAACGGCGTTATTGCTGAGACTCTCGACACACCTGAACTTCTGATTTTCAATCAAAATTGTACAATTTTCAATCAAAAATGTACAATAAAAATTTATATTTTATAATATGTAATTATATTTTATAATTATTTATGAAATAAAAATTTTACAATTTTTTTTAAAAATTAAAATTTTGGAATTTTTTAAAATAAAATTATATTTTATAATTTATAAATAAAATAAAATAAAATAATATTTTTGATCAAAAGTGTTCAATGTTGAGCAACTGTGTTATTAAGCAATCTGTAAAACAAAAACTGAGTTCAAACTGAGTTCAAAAAGATAAAAATACAAAAAATATACAAAAAGTTACATATCAAGGAGGAGTGAAATAGAATTAAATTTTGACAAGGATGATTTAATCCTCTTTGGGGTTTTGTGAAATCTGATTCTTTTTTTGTTTCTGTGTAGTCTTTGTCATCTTTTATTTATTTATTTTATACCTGTCTATTCTTGCATTTTTTTCTTTATTATTTTTTTTTTATTGTGAATCATCAATGGGGGTAGGGTCAGGGGTGAAATGCTCCCACTTCGGACAGGATCACCTGATCCGGTAGCGATGGAGGCAGGTGGTTCGGAGAACCAGTAGCAAAAATCCCTGCCCCGCCCCCCCATTGCCCAACTGAGCCGCGCAATCATCAGAGGCTTTTTTTTAATTTTTAAAAGCATTTTTTCTACAACCTCTTTGGCTGAAAAAATGCTTTTAAAAGTAAAAAAAAAAGCCTCTGATGATCGCATGGCTCAGTTGGATCATCAGAGGCTTTTAAAAGCATTTTTTCTACAACCTCTTCAGCCGAAGAGGTTATAGAAAAAATGTTTTTAAAAGGAAAAAAAGCTGGGATCGTCAGAGGCTTTAAAAGCATTTTTTTTTTACAATCTCTTCAGCCGAAGTTTTTTTTTTAAAAAAAACCCAGTCATTTTACCTTCCCCCACCAAGCCACAACCACAGAAGCGGTAGTAACAAATTTTACATTTCACCATTGGGTAGGGTGGTCCATAAATTTAATATAAAAAGAGAGAGAGAGAGAGATGAGATATTTGTGTTGCTAGGGGAGAAAATAATTCCATATATAGCAAAATAACATATTAGTTTGCGCACACCAGTCAGCTGAATTTCGGGCCTTCCGGGCCCACCGGAGGTTGGGAAACAGGCTGTTTCCGGCCTCTGGAGGGCCTCCAGGGGAGGAAAAGCCTGTTGTTTGCTCTCCCCAGGCTCCAGAAGCTTTCTAGGTCCCACCGTAAATCAGCAAAACAGACTGTTTCCGGCCTTCAGAGGGCCTCCTGGGGGGTGGGGAAGGCCGTTTTCGCCCCTCCCTAGGCTCTAAAAAAGCCTCTGTAGCCTGGGGAGGGCGAAAAATGGGCCTACTGGACCCACCGTGCCATCATGTGCCAAAAGCGGGGGAGCTCAGTGGGGTCATGTGGACATGGGTAGGGAGATGGGGTGCATTGAATTATGGGCATGGGTATATGCGCGCGTGACCCCCCCACTCCCCCGACTTTTGGCACATGACGGCAAAAAGGTTAGCCATCACTGGGTTAAGGCATCAATCTAGAAACTGGGAAACTGTAAATTCTAGTGTCATCTTAGTCACAAAGCCAGCTGAGTGACCTTGGCCCACTCTCTCTCTCTCTTAGCCCTAGGAAGGAGATAATGGCAAAAGTCCTTGCTGAGAAAAATGCATTATCTTGCTGGTGTTGAAATGTTGATCGTGCTACTCATACAGAGTTTTGAAATGAAAAAAAATTCCCATTAATATTTTTAAAATGAATTTATGAATATTTACCATTACTGAAATAAAAGAAGAGGAGGAAAAAAAAAAAACTCCCAATATTTATGTCTGTTTGGAAACTAAATAACTTGCACATATTGTACAGCAATGGGAAATTGTTGTGCCTGAGTATAATGTATTACTAAACAAGCAAATCAATTCTCCTTTGGGAACCGAAGAAAAAATATATATGAAAAAATGTCATGAACATTGGGGTTTTGAAGATTTCATTCCTCAGCTTTGTCAAGCCCAATTCAAATATATTTGAGTCTTCAGAAAAACAGGATAAGGGCCAGATAAATGCTATTCTTTTGTATCTGAGAAATATTTGGAGACATCTCCGAATAAAGGTAGGAAAAGAGAAAAATAAAGCTATTGATTTTGCAAGAACAGATATGAACTCCTGAATCCAGTCCAGTCCAAATTAATGTTGTTGTTTTCTTACATTTTTGAACAAAGAAATAATAGATTCACAGAGTTGAGACCAGGGGTGAAATGCTACTGGTTCGGACTGATTCTCCCAAACCGGTAGTAAAAAAATGCTACCGGTTCAGGCGAACTGGTATTTCCGATGATCAGCTGGGCGATGATCAGCTGTGATGCGTGATTTATATTAGCTAGAATTGTTGGATTTCCTGCTTTCTAGCTATCTAAATTGTGTGGCACAGTGGATTCCCCCCCTCACTGTTCTACTTACCTTTGCAGACTCAAAAGGCTTCAGAATTTCTTTTCTAGCGCTGTGCGGGCATGCCTCAGGTGCGCATGTGCACGCTCGGTAGCAGACTCACAGAACTGGTAGCAGACTTCAGAGGATTTCACCGCTAGTTGAGAGGTACCACAGTCTTATAGTCCAATATTTGCACCTCCTGTTTTTTCTATGACCTATTTATATTCTAATCATATACACTTTGGCGCAACTGTATTGTTTAGCAAAAAATGTCTTCCTTGTAAGTACCATTTTTAAATGTAGTCATTTTTCCTTGGTGTAATAGAAAATTAATTTACTTTATTATCAAAGTCTTAAAATAAGATAAAGTGACTATCATATTGTTTTTATATATTAATAGTTTGTTTACTGTAGTGCAACAGTAGTGCAACAGAAAACATATAATTAATGAGATCATAATGATATATCCGAACTATATCTATATCTATCTATCTATCTATCTATCTATCTATCTATCTATCTATCTATCTATCTATCTATCTATTCAGGCATATATGTATTTATTGAAGCAAATACAGTAGAGAAGTTATAGTCATGTGAAAAAGCAAATACAACCCACTGAATTTTTTTTTACTTTTTCAACATGTAAAATCTTTGATCTTCATTTCAACAAAATTTATAAAGGGGAGGGGCAGTTTTAATACAACAATTATCTTGCACTATTTACATTTTGTACTGTAGTCTATTGTGTAATTTCAAAATCAAAAATTTCAATACAGTATTAGGTAGTCCTTAACTTTATTTATTTATTTATTTATTTGATTTGATTTATATGCCGCCCTTCTCCGGAGACTCAGGGCGGCTTACAGTGCGTTAAGCAATAGCCTTCATACTTTTTGTATATATTTATACAAAGTCAGCTAATTGCCCCCACAATCTGGGTCCTCATTTTACCTACCTTTGAAAGGATGGAAGGCTGAGTCAACCTTGAGCCTGGTGAGAGTTGAACTTGCAGTAATTGCAGGTTAATAACAGTGCTTTAATCTGTTGCGCCACCAGGGCTCCTAGGATTTTGTTTGTCAGAAGGTCAGAAAAGGTGATCATATGATCCCAGGACAATGCAGTCATCATAAACATTAGTCAATTCTTAAGAAGCCTAACCTGGATCCTGACGTACTTAACAACTACCGTCCAGTCTCCAACCTTCGCTTTTTAGCGAAGGTTGTTGAGTCCGTGGTGGCACAGCAATTCCCTCAATTCCTGGAGGAAACTGACTACCTGGATCCTTACCAATCTGGTTTCAGGCGTGGCCACAGCACGGAAACGGCATTGGTCGCCCTAGTAAATGATCTCTGGCGGGCCAGGGATGGGGGTTGCTCCTCCATCCTGGTCCTTCTTGACCTCTCAGCGGCATTCGATACCATCGACCATGGTATCCTGCTGCAGCGGCTCAGGGGGATAGGGTTAGGAGGCACTGTTTTACAGTGGTTCTCCTCCTATCTCTCGGGCCGTCTGCAGTCTGTTTGGGCGGGGGGTCAGGGATCCTCCCAGAGGCCTCTCACTTGTGGGGTGCCTCAGGGATCGGTTCTCTCCCCTCTGCTCTTTAATATCTATATGAAACCGCTGGGTGAGATCATCCGTGGTTTTGGGGTGAGGTATCATCAATATGCTGATGATACCCAGCTTTACATCTCCACCCCTGACCACCCTAGGGATGCCCTTTCCGTGATGTCCCACTGCCTGGAAGCGGTGCGGGTTTGGAGGGGGAGGAACAGGCTTAGACTCAACCCTTCCAAGACTGAGTGGCTGTGGATGCCGGCATCCCGGGATCTGGAGGTTCCATCCTTAATGATCGGAGGTGAAATCCTTGCTCCCTCCGACAGGGTCCGCAACTTGGGTGTCCTCCTGGATTCTCGGCTGTCTTTAGATGACCATCTGACGGCCGTAACCAGGGGGGCCTTCGCACAGGTCCGTCTTGTGCGCCAGTTGCGCCCGTTCCTAGACCGGGATGCCCTCGCCACGGTCACTCACGCCCTTGTTACCTCTAGGTTGGACTACTGTAACACCCTCTACATGGGGCTGCCCTTGGGATGTGTCCGGAGGCTTCAGCTAGTCCAAAATGCAGCCGCGCGGGTAGTTACGGGGGCGTCTAGATACTCCCGTGTAACACCTCTCCTGCGTGAGCTGCATTGGCTGCCGGTGGCACTCCGGATACGTTTCAAGGTGCTGGTGCTCACCTATAAAGCCCTTCATGGCTTAGGCCCGGGGTACTTGCAGGACCATCTCCAGCCATTCTCCCATCGTCCTGTGCGCTCTCACAGAGTCGGCCTCCTCAGGGTGCCGTCGGCTAAACAATGTCGGCTGACGACCCCCAGGGGGAGGGCGTTCTCTGTGGGAGCCCCGACCCTCTGGAATGGATTGCCCACTGAGCTCAGGACAGCCCCCGACCTTCTTTCCTTCCGTCGCGAGCTGAAGACGTGGCTCTTCCGCCAATTAAACTGATCCGTTTGGGGGTACACTGGTATAATTTTAAATCATTTTTAATTGGGTTACTGATTTTAATTTGGTATTGTATTGTGATTTGTATTGAAGCTGTCATTTTGTAAGCCGCCTTGAGTCCCTAGGGAGAAAGGCGGCATATAAATCACAATAAATAAATAAATAAATAAATTCCCCCAAGCCTCTGAATTTTAATCATGTAACCATGCGCTGGTGCAATGGTTGTAAGTGTGAAAAACAATCCTAAATCACTTTTTCCAGTGCTGTTGTAACTTTGAACAGTCACTAAATGAACAGTTGTAAGTTGAGGACTAGAATAGAATAGAATAACAGAGTTGGAAGGGACCTTGGAGGTCTTCTAGTCCAACCCCCTGCTTAGGCAGGAAACCCTACACGACTTCAGACAAATAGTTATCCAACATCTTCTTAAAAACTTCCAGCATTCACAACTTCTGGAGGCAAGTTGTTCCACTAATTAATTGTTCCAACTGTCAGGAAATTTCTCCTTAGTTCTAAGTTGCTTCTCTCCTTAATTAGTTTCCACCCATTGCTTCTTGTCCTGCCCTCAGGTGCTTTGGAGAATAACTTCACTCCCTCTTCTTTGTGGCAGCCCCCGAGATATTGGAACACTGCTATCATGTCTCCTCTAGTCCTTCTCTTCATTAAACTAGACATATCCAGTTCCTACAATCCTTCTTCATATGTTTTAGCCTCCAGTCCCCTAATCATCTTTGTTGCTCTTCTCTGCACTCTTTCTAGAGCCTCCACATCTTTTTTACATCATGACTACCTGTACTTACTTTTTTCACAACTATTAAATCAATGCCTTCCAAATGGCTACTGGTATTATCTATCTGAATTTTGATCACATGATCAAAGGGGATGCTTCAAAGGTTGTAAATGTGAAAAACGGTCATAAGTCACTTTTTTGGTGTCGTTGTAACTGTAAACAGTCACTAAATGAACTGTTGTAAGTTGAGGGCTACCTGTAGTTACTCTTCTAAAATTGCTATTTTTTGGTCATTAGCCATTTTTATCAAGCACATAATTAGAGAAACTTTCCAACTGAGAGATTCAAAGTAACATCCTCTGCCTTTTCACTTGGAATAACTTCAGAACTTTTGAAATTAAAATCCCTTAGATATTATATAACAACATCAGGGGTGAAATTAGACCGGTTTGGATGGTTCAGGTGAACCCATAGGGATGATATGAATCGGTTTGCAGAACTGGTAAAAATCACCCCTGGTTGGCCCCGCCCATGCCCACCCAGTCGCCCGATCACCCAGTCACCACCGCGAAAAAGAGGCTCGCTTGCCTCTTTCAGCCGCTCGACCCATTCAACGTTAAATGCTGCAGCAGAGAGAATCCGAATTTTTCTCCCTCCATTCACAGCGGAGCTGTTGCAGCCTGTCCCATTAAGGTACTTCGACCCCTGGGAGGAGGGGGCCAGGGGTGGACCAGAAAGGGAGCAGCAGCTCTGCTGTGAATGAAGGGATAAAGTTTGGCTTCTCTCTGCCACAGCATTCACTATGAGGCCTTCTGGTGCTCATACACACATTTTTCCTACCAGGTTCTATGGACGTGGCTTGGGGAGGTCATGTGATTGAGTGGGCGTGGGCGTGATGTGGCCACGCCCACTCAGTCACGGGACCCCACCACCAAGCCACACCCACAGAACTGGTAGGGAAAAAAAATTGAATGTCACCACTGAACATCACCATTAATTGTATGTTGACAAGCAATATTTATTTATTTATTTATTTATTTTTAAATTTGTATACCGCCCTTCTCCCTGAGGACTCAGGGCGGTGAACAGCCAAGTAAAAACATAAACTACAAACATTAAAATACAATTACAATTATATATATAAATTTGGCCCCATTATTAAAAACAATAACAAACAATTAAAAACATTTTAAAAAGTGTTAGGCCAGCCCGGCTTGCTGGAAAAAGAAGGTTTTAAGGGCATGGCGGAAGGCACCGAGGTCTTGGATTCTCCTTATCTCTGGGGGCAGCTGATTCCAGAGGGTAGGTGCCCCCACAGAGAAGGCCCTCCCCCTGGGGGTCACCAGCCTACATTGTTTGGCTGATGGCACCCCGAGGAGGCCCTCTCTGTGGGAGCGCACAGGTCGATGGGAGGCCGTCGGTAGCAGCAGGCGGTCTCGAAGATAACTAGGTCCTATGCCATGGAGTACTTTAAAGGTAATAACCAACACCTTGAAGCGCACCCGGAAGACCACTGGGAGCCAGTGCAGCTCACGCAGGAGAGGTGTTGTATGGGAGCACCATGCGGCTCCCGTGACTACCCGCGCAGCCACATTCTGGACAAGTTGGAGCCTCCGGGTGCTCTTCAAGGGGAGCCCCATGTAGAGAGCATTGCAGTAGTCCAGGCGAGAGGTGAGGAGGGCATGAGTGACTGTGCACAGGGAATCCCGATCAAGAAAGGGCCGCAACTGGCGAATCAGGCGAACCTGACAGAAGGTCCCCCTGGCTACAGCCGTCAGATGTTCCTCCAAGGACAACTGTGTATCCAGGAGGAGTCCCAGATTGCGCACCCTCTCCGCGGGGGCCAAAGACTCGCCCCCAATAGTCAGTGATGGAGTCCCGGGATGCCAGGAACCACAGCCACTCAGTCTTGGAAGGGTTGAGCTTGAGCCTGTTCCTCCCCATCCAGATCCGCACAGCCTCCAGGCACTGGGACATCACTTCAAGGGCATCGTTGGGGTGGCCTGGGGTGGAGATGTACAGCTGGGTGTCATCAGCGTACTGATGGTACTTCACCCCAAAGCCAAGGATGATCTCGCCCAGCGGCTTCACATAAATGTTGAACAGAAGGGGCAAGAGGACCGACCCCTGAGGCACTCCACATATAAGAGGCCTCGAGGTCGACCTCTGCCCCCCTGCCAACACGAACTGCGACCAGTCTGAGAGAAAGGAGGAGAACCACCATAACACGGTGTCCCCCATCCCCAACTCTTCTAACTGGTGCAGCATGATACCATGGTCGATGGTATCAAAAGCCGCTGAGAGGACTAACAGGGCCAGAACAGAGGAGCAATCCCTGTCCCGAACCCTCCAGAGATCATCTACCGATGCGACCAATGCCGTTTCCGTGCTGTGCCTGGGCCTGAAACCCGACTGGAACGGATCTAGATAAGATGTTTCCTCCAGGTACTGCGGAAACTGTCGTGCGACCATACTCTCGACAACCTTTGCCACAAAGCGAAGGTTGGAGACAGGACGATAGTTGGCTAATACTGCCGAGTCCAGGGAAGACTTCTTGAGGAGAGGCCTCACCACCGCCTCTTTCAAGGCCATAGGGAAGTAACCCTCACTCAACGAAGCGTTAATAATTCCCTGGAGCCAGCCTCGTGTAACCTCCCGAGAAGCCAGTACTAACCAGGAGGGACACGGGTCCAGTAAACATGTGGCCACACTAAGTCTCCCCAGAATCCTGTCCACGTCATCAGGGGTCACAGAGTCAAACTCTTCCCAGATAATGTTCTCAAGTCTATTCCTCGCCACCCTGCCCGAATCTACCCAGTCAGAGTCCAAATCCCCCCGGATCTGAGCGATTTTGTCATACAGATATTGTTCGAAATCCTCGGCCCTGCCTTCCAAGGGGTCCTCCCGCGCTCCCGGGTGGAGCAGGGAGCGGGTCACCCTGAACAGGGTGGCCGGACGATTCTCTGATGACACAATAAGAGTGGAAAAGTAATTAAACTTTGCCGCTTTTATAGCCACTAAGTAGGTCTTAATATGCGACCTTACCAGTGTTCGGTCAGATTCAGCGAGACTGGCCCTCCAACCGCTCTCTAGGCGTCTTTTCCGGCGTTTCATCTCCGATATTTAAAGATTAAATATCTTTAAACTGAGAAGCATTTCTCCATGTCTTAAACTGTAGTTTACCTATTACACTCCCTAGCAAATCAGGGGTTTGTTTGTTTGTTTTTAGTGAGAGAGGTTATTTTTGACTTTGACTCTGAAATCATTACAGAGAAGTCCGAAAGAATGAAAGCACGGCAGCAGACACTTCCATAAATGTTCAGGGAACCGGCTGAATTTACATCAGCTTGCTATTTCAAAGAGAAATATAGTCTGACAACAAATCTATGTTTAAAAGCTGTTAGGGAATTTGACAATGTCTCTCTTCTGAATAATATTGACAAATAAATTTATTAACAAAAAGTACAGCAGATACAGTTGTAACATTTGCTTTATCTAGAAATTGGAATTGCAGTTGTAATATTTGCTTTATCTATTGGAATTGGAATTGAAAATAAGATCCTGCGTTCAGTTGAAGATGATCCATTGGCAGAAGCTAAAAATCTATACTTTGAATGTCATAGTGACTGAGCCAGAGTTTTAAGAAGGTAGACCTTTCTTTTAAAAGAGCACTGTTGTAACATCCACTCAATTGCAATCCCAAATAAAAACCCAGTGGAAATAGCTCTTGCAAGATGCAAGATGAGTTTTGCTGATAAAACATTAAAATAAAATGTTCTCTAGGCATTCTGAATGCTACACTTTCAAGAACGTACAACTCTTTCCTAGCAATTTGTTGTATATTCTTCTTCCAATTAATCCAGCAACTGTGTCAAATATGCAAGAGTTCATTGACATCAACCACTAACTGAATCTTCTAACTAGAAGATTCCAAAGATTGAACTTTAGATTCCTGTAAAACAGACATTCATTGACTTATGACTTATGACAAGTTAAAATTATCCATCTAGGGATGTGAGATACTGTTGTGTTTAATAATTTAGTTTCCCTTACCTGAATAGCATTGGAAAAATCTCAAAGTTTTGTGTGTGTGTTCTGTTTGTCTGTTTTTAATGAGAATTCAAGATAGTCCTTGACTTACAACAGTTCATTTAGTGACCATTTGAAATTGGGACCAGCAATTTCATTAATAAATAGTATGGTTGTTAAGAAAAACATCATGTGACTGTGATGGACTTGCAACCTCACTTCCAACATGGTTATTAAGTGAATCAGTCATGGTTGATGAGCAATACATTACACAACTGCAGCTTGCCATTGTACTGCAAGCTTCTCCTTTGACTCTCTTGTTGAAAGCTAGCTGTGAAGTGGTCAAATGACAATCATGTGACTATTGGGATGATGCAACAGTCTTAAGTACAAAAACCACTAATTAAGCTACTTTTTCAGTGCCATTGTAACTTTGGGCAGTTGCTAAAACTGCCTTTGTAAGGAAATGTGTGGATGACCTTGAGGTTTGACGAAAAGAGAAGCTACCCCGGGAAAAAAATTAGACAAGAGACAGAGAAGCTTCCAATGACTTAATATTCAAAGAAAGAAACTCAACCCACCCCAAAGGATCAGATGGTTAAAGGTAGAAGTAGAAAGTTTGTGCCTTCAGACTTGCAAGATTCTCTTAAGGTAGCCTTACAATAACTTAGCTTGTCAATTCCAGTTTCCTGTCTGGATTGCTGACATCAATATTACAATTCTGAAGATAACAAACTTCCAGCCATCACTTTTAACTGTTTGATCCATTAGAACAGGGATCTGCAACCTTAAACACTCAAAGAGCTATTTGGATCCATTTCCCACAGAAAAGAAAACACCGGAAGCCACAAAACCCTTCCGGTGCCTGACTATTTCTTGAGCAGCCACAAAACTAGCATATGTAGTTGAATTAAATGTTCTGTTTTCTTCTGAAACTTTTCTTTTCTTGGATTTATCCATGGTTGGTCTACAGGGGGTTGAAAAGCTCAATTAAACGCGTGCCGGCGGGTGTCACACATTGGCGGTTGTGACACATATTTTGAATGACAGGGAGCCACAGCTGATGGGTGAAAGAGCCACATGCGGCTCCAGAGCTGCAGGTTGCTGACCCCTGCATTAGAACAAATTTCCTAAGTTTCTTTCTCTGACCCATAAGTTTTGGGGGGCTCCTTCCTCTCGTGTCTGATTGTTTCTTAGGCAGCATCTCTTTTTGTCATGCTCGAAGGTCATTAAGCAAGGACTATCTACATTATTTACTGTTGTCTGGCAAAAACAATTTCCTTAGGAGGCAGTTTTCAGTAAAAAAAAAAAACTTCATGAAATGAAGAGTTTATGATCTCATCTTCTGATGGGGTTTTAATTTAATTTTGAACTTTAAAGAGGATCTTTTATGCATGTGTGGGTTTCTAAGTTTTTATACTACATATAATGAGTATGAAGTGCTTTATCCATAATTTCTCCTGGCAGCTTGCTGATAGCATGCTCTTTTTATCCAAAGAAATTTATATTTATTTTTATTTTACAATTATATTTAGCAGCAGAAAGAATCCAGTGAATTATAATAATATTATTTGCATGTTGCCCTTCAAAACCAATTTTTGATTTTAAAAATGGAAGTGTTTTTTGAAACTAAAACTTTAATTAAAATACAACATATAAAACAATAATAACTGAATGTTGGGGTTTTGATAGATTCCTAATTTTCCTCTGTGTATATTTTAACCTACTGAAATTTCAATCTAATGTGACTATATGGGCAGATCTGCATATAACCTATCACCATCAACCATCATTTTCTATTGCAACAACATAGAGATTACAATTACTACTATCCCCTATCCGTCGTAAATGTACTAGCCTCACTGGTTTACAGCTTTGATTGAAAAACAGTATTTTCTTATGTAAGGCAAAGTTGATGGGCTCAAGCACTGAAGTAGTAGCAGACCCAGTTCCAATTGGCTGCAGTGCCTGGTACACCTTCTCCATCAAGGAACTGATGTCTGCAGCCATTTACTCTTAGGTTGCTACACTGTAGTACAGTGATCAACAGCGTCCATTTCCTATAATCTTGCATTACCCATTTAAGTTATGAAATGTCTTTATCTGTGTATTCCTATCCTCTATTCGGGCTAATAACTATAAACTAAACCTTCATCTCCCAATAGGCATCCTGTTAATGACCACCTGGGTGAAATATGTTCCATTGTTTTCCTATTGTTTTGTTTTGTTTTGTTTTGTTTTGTTTTGGGCTTCAACAACTTAGAACTATGTTGCCTTCGGTCTGATGTAAGCGTAGTACACAAAATTATCTGCTACAACATCCTACCTGTCAATGACTACTTCAGCTTCAACCGCAATAATACATGAGCACTATAGATACAATAGATACAAACTTAAGGTAAACCACTCCAAACTCGATTGTGGAAAATATGACTTTAGCAACAGAGTGGTCAATGCCTGGAATGCACTATCTGATTCTGTGGTTTCATCCCCAAACCCCCATAACTTTAACCTTAGACTGTCTACTGTTGACCTCACCCCATTCCTCAGAGGTCTGTAAGGGGCGTGCATAAGTGCGCCAGTGTGCCTACCGTCCCTGTCCTACTGTCCCCATTTATTCGTATCCATTTCCTGTATTCATAATCATGTTTATGCTTATATCTGTTATCTTATGCTTGACAAAAATAAATAAATAAAAATACTCCCAGCCCATAGTACTGTAAAATACCCTTTTCATTTCAATAATAATAAGATCCTTGGTAGCACAGTGGACTAAAGCACTGTTATTAACTTGCAATTACTGCAAGTTCAAATCTCACCAGGCTCAAGGTTGACTCAGCCTTCCATCCTTTCAAAGGTAGGTAAAATGAGGACCCAGATTGTGGGGGCAATAAGCTGACTTTGTATAAATATATACAAAAAGTATGAGGCTATTGCTTAACGCATTGTAAGCCACCCTGAGTCTCCGAAGAAGGGCAGCATATAAATTAAAGCAAGGAGGAGGAGGAGGAGGAGGAGGAGGAGGAGGAGGAGGAGGAGGAGGAGGAGGAGGAGGAGGAGGATGGGGAGGAGGAGGAGGAGGAGGTGGTTGCACATTAGTGCAAAGAAAATAAAGTCTGGGAAGGAAGTATATTCAGCATCCTTATGTGCACACATATGGGTAAAGAAATGAAAGTCATGGAAACTGGGGATGTGAGAACAATCCCTAAAAAGAAAAGGTGAGCTTAAGTGACTTACTCACTGAAAGTTCAGCATGGATGGAAGGACAAGAAGTAGAGAACTGAGGTCCTGAGGTGTTTGGAGTACTGCCTGAGCACCTACAGTAGTGGCCAAAGTTGTGGAAACCTTTTAGGAAAAGTGTATTTTCTAAAACTAGCTAATAACACCACTTTTTTTGGAATAGTACCATAAAATTATATATCAATGGAAAGATAATTTAATCGAGAATGTAATGCAATAACTTTTATGAAGGATTTGCTATTAGAATATCAGTTACAGTATAAAGAATAAAAGTGAAACACGTAGAAAAAAACGAGATATACAAAAATTATTATGTCAGTTAATACTTAGTTGGGTAACCTTTAGCATGAATTACAGCCTTACAAGGTCTTCCCATGGAGTGGACCAAGTCTTTTAGCTATGCAGCTGTTATAATGTGAAACCAAGATTGAATGATTGCTTCTATTAACTGGGTCTTAATTGCTGAGTCGCTTCTAACTAATAAGTTTCGTTAGTCGGTCGGCTCCATCAATTTTCAATTGGGTTAAGGTCTGGGCTATTCCCAGGCCATTCCAACAGTGGAATATGATTATCTTGAAACTCCAAAAAAAAAAAAAAAGTGGTGTTATTAGCCATCAAACCTCAAAAATACATTTTTCCCAAAAGGTTCCCACAATTTTGGCTACTACTGTATCTTGTCCCATGACCAACCCTTCTGCAATCTAAGGTAGAATGTCTTAACCTAAAAACTAGAATTGTCCTATATTCAAATTCTCAAAAGTATCCTAGGCATACTTTTCTATGAATAAGCCTCAGAGTTTAAAGAGAACTTCCAGTGAAATGACTTAAAACAACAGAGCTCAGCAAATTACAGTTCTTCTATCTCTTATAGTTCCACCATACTAAAGAAATGGGACAATATTTTTATATAGAAACCGAATATGGGAATCTGCAAACACTAAAGTATACAGCTTAAATGATAACGCTTCATAAAATTCACAAAAGGGGAAATGACCTAGTATAGCTGGAACATATAGTAAAATTGTAAAGATAGTATGGGCCCTAGCGACAGGCAGAGCATTGACTGTGTTGTGAGACTGATTCCT
Organism: Pituophis catenifer annectens; assembly: GCF_029215685.1. Classification (NCBI taxonomy): domain Eukaryota; kingdom Metazoa; phylum Chordata; class Lepidosauria; order Squamata; family Colubridae; genus Pituophis; species Pituophis catenifer. The sequence goes on from NW_027256888.1 coordinate 14,557,225, forward strand.
ACTTAAAGAAACCCAGTGAGATTTACTTCTGAGTAGACAAACATAGGATTTCATTGTGAAGGGAATCATTTTAAGATGAAGTAATCAGGCTCTAGGAAAAAAAATGACAGTGGATCACAGCTGCAAGAGAAAGTAATTTCAGTACACAATAAAGGAGCAACCTCAAGTGTATAGGGAAGGATATACATGAGAAAAAAATGTGTAGTTGGTACAAAGCATGATACATGGTTATAAAATGTTCTTCCCAGCATTAAATCATAAGGTTCGATTTGTACCATCAGTAATAGAAGAATTCTTATTACCTCAGCACTCAAAAAAGGGGCTCCACCATATTCTGTTTTTCTTAATATTGTCTGCTGTGCCTTTTATATCACAATATTTTCTTAATGCATGTAGTAGTAATGCAATGTTGGAATTGATTAAACCAAATCCTTTAGAAATATTCTTTTATTGGTTGGGCTTTTACACTTTGCTATATTTCCAGAGAATAAACTTGATTATGCATTCTTCTTTCTTAAGTCAATTTTCAGGTCTGTAATATTTGAAACCTAAACGTTATTTACTTACCTGTTTTCATTTTTTTTATTCTGTTTATATTTTAATTTTTACTCTTTATACTTTTATCTTTAATTCTGCCACATTTTAATCTGTTCATATTTTATTCCACGGATTTTATGGCTAAATGAGTGGAAAGTCCTGCAGCATCTAATTCTATAATTCCAAACAATTTTTCCCATATTCATTCTCCATATAGATCATGGCATTGTGCTTTCATTATCCTGATGACATGAGGGTCTGCAAAATCCATGTTGTTACAGTGACAGTAATTCTTTTGTTTTTAGTACTGAACAGAAATATTGCCTAAACTACCCTCATAAACCAATTCAATATTTTATTTAACAATTTAACAATAGACAATGGATCTATTGATGGCTAATTTGTCTGAATGTCAAAGTTCAGGAATTCTCAAGTGTTTTTGGATTTGATTTGGTCCAAGATGATAACAATTTTCCAGGTAAAAGTGTGGTTGACTATGTATAGAGAGATGAAGGAGTTTTCATCATGTCTTCTGATTGCATAAATATCAACTAGGAATCAGAAACTTAGAACAAACGAAATGCAAAAAAACCCAACAAGGACTCCATGCCAATTATTATGTTAAACAATAGCAATAATATACAATCAGCAATTTTATAGAGCCCGGACTAAACTATAAATTTTAATCTAAATAAACATACATATTTACAATTTTAGAAACTAATTCCAAGTTTGAGGAAAGTAATTCTACTATAACTTTTTTTCTTCCATTCAAGCTTGTCAGAATAGAATAGAATAGAATAGAATAGAATAGAATAGAATAGAATAGAATAGAATAGAATAGAATAGAATAGAATAGAATAGAATAGAATAGAATAACAGTCTTGGAAGGGACTTTGGAGGTTTTCTAGTCCAACCCCCTGCTTAGGCAGGAAACCCTATGTGGTGTACACAAATGGTTATCCAATTTCTTCTTAAAAATTTTCAGTGCTGGAGATTTTCAGGGTTCTTCCTGGACAATCCCTGCAGTTTTCCTGGCAAGTTTTTCAGAAGTTGTTTGCTTCCTCTAGTCTAAGAGAAAATGTCTGTCACCTGATGCCTTACCCACTACACCAAAGTGGTTCAGGCTATAACCATTCCTGCATTATAAACACTATTATACAATGTTGTGACTATTTTATATAAAGCTATGATACAATATAGGAGAATATAGATATAGAGAAGGTGTTTGTGATTAACAGCTTAGTAATTTTAGCTACGGTGATCCTAATGACATTACAACGACAGGCAATCTTATTTAGTCGCTGCCTCACTTAGTGTTTGTCATCATGACAGTGATGAAAAAAATAAATACATCCCTGCTTTATTAGCAGCATTTTCATCTTGCAAATTCGTCAAAGTTTTATAGCTGCCAGTGGGGCTGATGTTCTCTCTGAACTCCTTAGGATCTTCCAAACTATAAGAACTTTTGTTGTTAGTTGTGAAGTCATGTCCAACCCATCGCGACCCCATGGACAACGTTCCTCCAGGCCTTCCTGTCCTCTACCATCCTCTGGAGTCCATTTAAGCTCACGCCTACTGCTTCAGTGACTCCATCCAGCCACCTCGTTCTCTGTCGTCCCCTTCTTCTTTTGCCCTCAATCTTTCCAAGCATTAGGTTCTTCTCCAGTCAGTCCTTCTCATTAGGTGGCCAAAGTATTTGAGTTTCATCTTCAGGGCCTGCAGTCCAAAGGACTCACAGGAGTCTTCTCCGGCACCATAGTTCAATGCCCTCAATTCTTTGGCGCTCAGCCTTTCTTATGCCTGATTTTTGATAGGTCAGGACCTCCTTTAGTCCTATTTCCTATCTGGGAGATCTGACATCAACTGAGTCCAACCCAACCTTTAACAAAAAACCAACCAAGCTCAGTTTGAAGACTTTTTCAGATTAAAATATAGATTGGATATAATTTTATCTGAGCAAACCATTACATATTATCTGAGCTAATCATATAAATAATACAAAATACCCAACACATTTCTCCCTGAAGTTTTGGGTAATATGTGTATGCATGATAATTTTGCAGTACAGTGGGTTACCCTTTTGTCTTTCTTAATTTAAAAGAAAATCTGTGTTAACCTAGAAAATGCTTAGCTAATTACTTGATCACAAAGGGCAAAAAGAAAAGACTGCTAATGCTTTCTGGATGGGTGTTTGAGCAAGTTCATAGCACATTAAGGCATTTCTGTGAACTCCTCTATAAGATATGACACTTGCTAGAATGAAATTATTGTATACAAAATTAAAGAAGTCAATTTGTCTAAGAACAGGTCATATAATTATATAGATGCCAAGAAAACACAACCTATATAAAAGAATAATGTGGATTCTTTTCTATCTTGCCTGTGGTTGTAAACATTTGAATGTAAAAAGCATCGCTTTTTTCTATTTTGACCATTCCGTGTCTTATATTGTGAAAATCCTTTAAAACATATTACTTATAAGAAGCAAGAACATTAAACAGCCGCTATGGAAATCATCCCAATAAAGAATGTTTCTTTCTTTATTTAACATCATTGCACTTGACAAGTGTCTCACATCTTAGGCATCCATTGCTACCTGTGAGGATGAAAACAATAATACACAACCCTTTTTGCACTTATTTTTTGACATCAGACACAAGTAAACCAGGGTTTTTACTGTAATGTTATCATGCATATTTCTTACATATGCCACTGACATCTCTAAGTCATAATCAACTGCTATAATATATATGTGTATGCCGTATATATGTGCATATACCTGTAAGACAGATTGAAAGTCAGTTCTCTCTACTGTTTCTCTTCTATGTCACTCTCTCACACACAAACATGAACATATGAATAAACCCTAATATTAATTTAAGTTTTAAGTTTTAAAAGGTATTTCTAATCCATACTATGTAGGACACGGTGGCTCAGTGGCTAAGATGCTGAGGTCGATCGAAAGGTTGGCAGTTCAGCAGTTCGAATCCCTAGTGCTGCATAACGGAGTGAGCTCCCGTTACTTGTCCCAGCTTCTGCCAACCTAGCAGTTTGAAAGCACATAAAAAATGCAAGTAGAAAAATAGGGACCACCATTGGTGGGAAGGTAACAGCATTCCATGCGCCTTTGGCGTTTAATCATGGCAGCCACATGACCATGGAGATGTCTTCGGACAGCGCTGGCTCTTTGGCTTTGAAACAGAGATGAGCACTGCCCCCTAGAGTCAGGAACGACTAGCACATATGTGCAAGGGGAACCTTTAACTGTACTCCATACTATAGTTTCTACCACTGAAAGACCACTGATAATTAAAATTAAACTAATTTTTGTATATACAGAGAGAGAAAGTATTACTGTATAAGTCAGAGATGGAGAAATGTTGATATAAGATATTTCACAGAAATATCTTTTGGGACATTCTTTTTATGCCTTTGCATTACATGATGTGATGCCTATGGGAAAGAAATCATGATATATCTATTTGAGCCCTTCTACTAGCAGTAGAAAATAAGCAATGGCAAGTACCATATATTTTCAGCAATAAAAGTAAAAAAGTTGAAGAAGTGAAGTTGGAGGTCAAAGGGCTATAAGCCTACAATATAAAGCAAGATTTTACTCAATTGCCACTTTCTAAGAGCATTTAAGGACACTGAAGTACTTTTTCAGAGTGAAAATACAACTAAGTTAAAGAAGTTGCTAGGAATAATGTTGTGCTGAAATAGCCACAATGTAGCACACAGCAAGTTCTTCTGATCATCATTAAAAAATGAACTTGCTAGACATTAATTTTTGATGTGTGAGGAACTTGCTTTGCAATTTCATTGTCAATTAAATTCATGTACTGTAAATTGAAAGCATGCTTAAAATAGCTGTGAGTTGCTTGTTAGTATGCATTCTTATACTCTTCAGAATTTAAGCAGAAAACGCTAACTTAAAAGGGCATTCAGATTTCCATTTTGAGATATTAGCACTAACTGCCTGAATTATATAAAGCACAAATGATGTGAGTAATATATGACAATTAGTAGAAGCACTACTTATTCAATGTAAATTTAAATGAAAATGTATCTGTTTGTGCAGATATATCATTTGTACCAACATCTAAATTAACAATTAAGTGGTAATATTTGAGGGGCTGCCACAAAGAAGAGGGGACCAAAGCACTAGAATACAAGAAACAATGGATGGAAACTAATCAAGGTCAGAAGAACTAAGGAGAATCTTCCTGAAAGTGAGAACAATTAACTGGCGGAACAGTTTGCCTTCAGAAGCTGTGGGTGCGCCATCACTGGAGGCTTTTAAAAAGAGATTGGAGAACCTGTTGTCTGGAACGGTATAGGGCCATGATGGTGAACCTCTGGCACGCATGCCAGACATGGCATGCAGAGCCCTTTCTGTGGGCATGCGTGCCATCATCCCAGCTGAGCCAGCTGATTGTTGAGTTTCCGAGGTGCGTATGCGCACCGGGTAGCTGGTCGACGGGTTTCTGGCACTCTGGCATGTACACCTTCCTTTAGCCACTCTGTGCCTAAAAGGTTTGTCATCACTGGTATGTACTAGTTGTTCCCGACTCTAGGGGGCAGTGCTCATCTCTGTTTCAAAGCCGAAGAGCCAGCACTGTCCAAAGACGTCTCCGTGGTCATGTGGCTGGCATGATTAAACACCAAAGGCACACGGAACGCTGTTACCTTCCCATCAAAGGCGGTCCCTATTTTCCTACTTGGATTTGAACCGCTGAACTGCCAACCTTTTGATCAATAAGCTCAGTGTCTTAGCCACTGAGCCACCACATCCCTAGGAAAGAAATACTCATGTGTAAATGCTATTTGTCAACTTTAGTTTGGCATTTAATATGATCATTCCTCAGCATTTAGTAGACAAACTGGCCTTTCAGGCTTTAATACAAATAGATTCTTGATTATTTAACTGATAGGCCCCAGTATTTGTGAGTTAGGACTGGTATTTCTAACACCCTTTTCTTGAGCATAGGTTCTCCTCAGGGTTGTGTACTAAGTCAACTGTTGTTCAACCTCTTGACCCATGATTGTTGTGCAAGGTTTGCTATCAACCATATTGTGAAGTACGCGGATGATACAACAGTTGTGAGCCTTGTTCAGGATGACAATCAGAGTGGTTACAGGGAGGAGGTAGAGGGTTTGGTGACTGGTGTAATAAGAACAGAATGTAAGAGTTCGATCCTGACTGGCTTAAGGTTGATTCAACCCTCCATCCTTCTAAAGTCAGTGGACTCAGAAGAAATAACATAACTCCCATAATCTGTTGAAAAGCAAATAGTCCAACAAAGAAAATCTTAATAGTAAATTAATACTTATGCCGTGCTTTTCTACAATGAATATTATTTAATCAATCTATATATTTCTTCCATGGTATTGATTTTTTTCCTATTGCAGTAAAAAGAAAGAGAAAAATGTTTCAGAAATTACACATTTATTTTCAGCATTGTGCTATAGAATTGAAGATCTATCTATGCATTCCACAAAGCTCTTGTTCTTTCACAGGGCAGATCAACCATTTTTATGAAGTTCTACTGTATTTATCAGGAAATAAATTAGAGGTGAAATGAGTCCTTCCCTGTTCCATTTCTTTAAAACATTCTTCCATGAATTTTATTGGTGAATATTCTTTAAATAGAATATCCAGCAATATTACACACATAGTTAATTATTGCAGTGTTGGCATTTGACTCAAACTGCTTTCAAACTAGATAGAAAGTCCGAATTGTCTATTTTGAAAGTCCAAAAAAAAAAAAATCCTATCTTGTAATCATGGTGTGACTTTCTCAAAATCTTAAAGTCTTTTCATATATCTAGTGGATTATGACCTAATGTTTTCTTCACAACCAATAATATGCATTACATAGGGAGTTTTTTAAATCTTATCATGAAATCCAAAGGATAGTTTTTAACACATTATTACTTCTCTCTACAGTTTATTTTGTCAGCAGTTTGAAAACTATAATACCCATCTCTGTAATATGTCCAATGGAAACAGACATTTGCCCAAAGGATCTTAGAATGTCTTTGTGCTGAAGTACTGTAGTTCCAGGGCTCCTAAATGATTCCTCTCCCAACTTCAGTTTTGGTTGTTACAATGTAAAAAAGATGTTGAGACTCTAAGAAGAGCATAGAGAACAGCAATAAATATGATTAGGGGACTGAAGGGTAAAATATGCAAAGAACAGTTGCAGGAATTGGATATCTCTAGTTTAATGAAAAGAAAGACTAGGGGTGATATAATAACAGTGTTCCAATATCTAAGGGTCTTCCACAAAGAAGAGGGGGAGTCAACCTATTCTCAAAAGGAACTGAAGGCAGGACAAGAAACAACTGATGGAAACTAATCAAGGACAGAACCAACCTAAAATTTAAGAGGGCTTTCATGACAGTTAGAACAATTAATCAGTGGAATGATTTGTCTCCAAAAGTTGTGAATACTGGAGATTTTTAATAAGAGATTGGACAGCCATTTGTCTGAAATGGGTTTTTTTTAAAATAGAGTTTCCTGCCCAAGCAGGGAGTTGGACTAGAACTCTGTTATTCTGTTATTCAATTCTAAATAAATATTTTGCATGCTGCTCTAATGATTTATGCATTCATTATTTAATATGCTTATGTATTGTCCGTCATACTATTCACATTTCAGAGTGATTTAAAACAAATACAAGCAATCAAACTACAAAAAATATTTGAATGGAAGATAAAGAAGAGTACAACAGGACAGACCTAGGAATAGAGGGATGTTTTCAACAATACCTAAAAGATGTCTTAGAATGTCTAGCATGTATTTGCAAAGAGAAAAAGGAATTCCAAAGTTATCACAAAGAAAACGTGACCATTGATCACTACAAAATGGCACCCTTCCAAACTTAATACACACACAACTTTTCATTAGTTCTTAAACAAGACTTTAATGGTGAAGTTGGCTGCTCAGGAATACTGATTTCAACTTCTATAGGACCTACTTTTAAACACCCCTCCATTTTCCATACAGGTAGTCCTTGACTTACATTTGTTTGGTGACCATTCAAAGTTACAACAGTACTGAAAAAAAATAGTTTATAACGGGTCCTGACACTTACAACTGTTGCAGTATCCCCATGGGGTCACATGATCAAATTTTGGTTTTGGCACTTATGAGACATTTGCAGTATCCCTAAGTCATGATTTGCAACCTTCCCAGTTGGCTTCCGAAAAGCAAAGTCAATGGGAGAAGCCAGATTCGCTTAACACCCCTGTGATTCATTTAACAACTATAGTGATTTGTTTATTCATGGCAGAAATGGACATAGAATTAGGCATGGCTCACTTAATAACCACCTTGCTTAACAATGGAAATTCCGGGATTTCCAGTTGACATCATGACGAGATAGTCAGAGAAATAGTGGGCTCTGATGAGCCCCGCAAAAATCCCAGCTGCCAAACTGCCGCCGATGGGTCTGCGGACCGAACCTATCCTGCAGGGACGGGGGAAGAAGAGGGGCACCTCGGAATACCGAGAGGAACAGGCAAGTTCCTCAGAGGTCAGAGGGAACCCTCTGTGAGTCGGCGGCGGGGGGCAGCAGCATGGCAGCTGCCACAAAGCTGGGACAACCGGGTAAGAAAAGTGCTGGAAAGTGAAGTAAAACAGAGTCTTTTGAAGCCAGTTGAGTGACAACAGCCCAGGCTTTTAACATTGTTTGGAGCTATATTAATACCTAGAAGACCCCTAGCCTAAAACAGTGGCTAAGTAACAAAGGGGCTTTGGAAATTTTTTAAACTGTAACTTTAAAGAACAAAGACCCAAGAAATAACTAATTTTGGAACAAGAACTAAGAGACTTAATTTAGAGATATGGTAAAAGAACTAAATACTTTAAAAATTTGAATTGGACTAAGGAAAAAAAAAAGAAGATTTGATATTTTTTAAACTAAAAGAAGAAAATGAAGTGGATGGTTATATAACAAGAAATAAAATGGAGTCTTGCATGACTAATGGGAAATGTAGACTATAGAGAGACACCATCTGGCATAAAGAGGAACTTTGTAACCCCCCTTTATTATGAGATCTTTGAGCTCTACAGAAATTTTTTTTTTTTGCTGAACTGTGGAGGAGGATTTTTCTTTCCTGACTGCAAGCAGCTGGACTTTGGTGAAAAGAAAAAGAATTTACAATGGAACTCCTACAGTTGAACAAATAATAATTTGAATGTTGGCCCAGGAATAGAAGAAGGAATAAGCGCAGCCTTAAAAAGAAAGAGATTTGATACATTATATCCGGAATAAAAATATGAAAAGAGACTTAATTGGATTTACGGAGAATAAAATTAAAAACTTGGAAAATAAAAGGAAATTCATGTTTGCAGATGAGGAAATGAAGATAATGTGATTAAAAATTAAAATAAAGTAAAGATGATTGTAATAAATTAAAGGGAGGTTTTTATAGAAATTAAGAATGTTAAATGAAATTAATTAATACATGTAAAAATATGTTTAATGCAAGAACTATGTTTTAATGGTAACATGTTAAGGTAAAGAACAAGTGTGAATATGATTAATTGAAAATGTTAAAAGGAATTCAAAAATATACTTAAAAATATGTTTTAAGCAAGAACCATGTCTCAAGGTTAAAATGTTATGAATGCTATGAAAAAGGATAAAGAAAAATATGATTAAATGAAAAGCAATGCATAGATGGAGGGAAACAACAAAGAAAGGTTTAAGTAGAGATCGTTAAACCAACTATGAACATGCTGTATTGAACAGCCAAAAAGCTATAATATGCTGTATTGAACAGCCAAACAAATGGTCATGCTGGGTATCAGCCAAAACGAAACTTAATATGCCGTGTAACAGCCAAAAAACAAAATTAATATGCTGTGTTTAACAGCCAAACAAAGGGCATGCTGGGTAATGGCCAAAAAATAAAAATATGCTATATTCAACAGCTAAAACAAAGGGTTATGCTGTGATTAACAGTCAAGAAATAGAAATGATTGGTTTAACATCAAAGATAATAAAAAGAGGTGGGATAATTAAAATGAAGAGGTGTATGTTGAGAGTGATAGATAAGATAAAATGCATAAGATAGGTTTAATAATAATTAAATAATTAATGAATGATTAATCTGTTTAATATAACTGTTTGATTTATATTGTTAAAATATCCATCTAAGCAAATGAAAGAGAAAAATGAATTGATAATTGGTTAGGATTTAAGATTTAAGTAACGGGTTTTTGGGGATAATGGCATAGTTATATAGATAGATTTGAGGGAAATACTTGTTTAAAATATTGAGTTGTGTTAATTGAAAATAAGATTTATTAATGATTTGTTTTAATTTGTGACCGGAGCAAAAGCTTTGTTTTGAAAAAATGTGTTTTATGATTTTTTTTGGTTTTGTTTTTAAAAAATTAAAAAAAAATATTCCAAAAAGAAAAACAATGGAAATTCCGGTCCCAATTGTAAGTCAAGGACTATATATGAAAGTAAAATGTTAAAATGTTATTATATTGTGTTTCCACAAAAATAAGATCTATTCCGAAAATAAGCCCTAGCTTGATTTTTACACGTGCACCCAATATAAGTCCTACCACCAAAATAAGCCCTAGTTAAGCCCCCACCCACTCTGGGGTGCACGGGGTGGGGTGAGGCACATGGATAAATATTAAGCTAGGGAGGGGATGAGGGGATAGAGATGCCCTACTACTTACCTTTGGACAGCTGCAGTCAGGCTGCGCACCCCCTGACATCTGCCTTACCTTGCTGTCCCACTACTTCTGCGGCCACTTGTTGCCACTTGCATGCATCACCTCTGGCCTCTATTTCGCAGAGGCCTTCAGGAAAGGTATCTGCAGCCGAGAAACGGGCTCCAGATTGACGCATGCGTTGCCCCGGCCTCCATTTCACCATCAGAGGCCCTTCAGGAAAGGCCTCTTCAGCTGATAATAGAGCTCCAGATCTGTTATCAGTGCTCCTGTTATCGGCTGCAGAGGACTTTCTTGAAGGTCTTCTGACAGCGAAACAGAGGCCGGGGCGACGTGCGCAAGCAGTGACAAGCAGCCGCAGAAGAAGTGGGCTGGCAGCAGACTCCTGCTGGGCAGGGCTGTCGGTGCTGCCATTATGAAGTGAGTCAGTGAAGATATCCCCCGAAAATAAGACCTGGTGCCTTTTTGATGGCAAAAAATATATAAGACCCAGTCTTATTTCTGGGAAAACACGTGTAATATATAGTCTGCAACAACTATAGATGAAACTGTAAATCCACTGACTCTGCAAAGCATTTTATAGTGCTTAGAGGTGCTTCAGAACCACCTGATTAGGTTCACTGCTTAGAAGCAGGTCCCTGCTAAATTTGCAAATCTGCTTTCAAAGTGTGGTTTCAAATAAGGTCTTGATGAATCAAATCAGCCCTTCAAAATATGTGCTGCACTGTAATAAATCTTGGTGTCTTTTAAAAGATTTAAAATGACAGCAGATTGGTTCTCCCAAATACTGCAACTGAACCTTTTAAACAAAAATGTACAATTTGGAAGGAAGGTGGATTGGAGTGGGAAACATAATCTATTTGTTCACTCCTATATCATTATTTCCTTCACTGACATTGGAAATCATATTTTTTGGTATTTGCAATATACAAATACCAAAAAATATCATTTACAGATATTCATATACATGTTCGATCTTTGTCTTTAGCCTCATGTTGTATTTGTAATGTCCTACTGTTTATGTCTTGCAACAAAACTGATGCCATATTACAAAACCTGTAATGAGAAGAAGTATCAGAAGGAAAGCAAAAACAAAAAAAACCCCTGACCCTGGTTTATAATAGCCCATAAATAATGTTTAAGTACAGAAGGAACATCTGTTTTGTCTACAAAAAGAAGCAATTAAAAGTTTTCATGAGGTATCTTTTTAGATGAGAATTCAGCTACTGCCATCTATTGATATATTATAAAGTTTTTATTGCAAAAGAGAATGAATACTGGTATTCAGTAATATGAAGACATCGCTAGACTTCAAAATTTTATGTAGATTTTGCTCACAAACCTAATTCAAAATGAGAAAAGAAAGTTATGACAGTGGCAGTGAAATTGGTCTTATGACTAGAAAATAAATTTGCAGGTAAAATGTGATTCCTGGCCCTCCAGACAACCCATATCGCACAGATCATGTCATGGATTAGAGAAAATAAAATAGTATTGCAGGCACCATTTGAAGGAGATTTTACTTTTATTGTTTTCTGTCCATGCATCTCATCTGTTTTGAGAAATTTAAATTAGACCATATTCATTCATTTTTTGTCCTAATCTTTTTTTAAAAAAATTCCTCTCCTTCATTTTCAAAGCATATCTCCGCTCTACTTTTTGGAGCATGCAGTGTAGCATATACTTTCTATGTCTACTTCTCTTTTCATAATTTTCATACTGCTATCAATTAATTATTATTATAATCATGTTCCTACATGCCAGAAATATATACATGTAAATGACATCACAAAAAGGATTCGGAAATGCTTATATAATTCATGTTTCTTTTCATAACAAAGTTCCTAATTTGAAAAGCAATGCAATATTATACTGTTATTCATTGGATAATTTAACTTGTTGGTCTTTATATGTTTATTACAAGAAAAAGGAAATTGCCTATCATGATGCAATTACTTAAGACAATACTATTTTGAATTTAGAGACAGGGTGAGAGTGCCTCAACTTTATTGGCCTCTCATTTTTAACTTTTTAATCCAAATCTACCTGTAGAAATGTCATTAATGATTGCACCTAAGCAAACGTCTTACAAGATTTGGATTCAGAAAACTGCAATCAAAACCTATAAAAATTATTGTTTTCAATGTTTTAAAAATAAGCATAACTTAAAGGAAAGTTGGTTTGTATACTTCTAAAAGAAAAAAAATGATTTTTATTTTCAACATTAAATGCCACTATAATATACTGTTTGTAAAAGGAATCAAAGCAAATATTATTTTGATATCCATTTCTGACAGTTATTCACCCTCAGCTTGTTCTAGGGATGGTACCTTAGAATTTAAAATATAACAAGAAGCGTGGAGACTAATAGCAATAGCACGTAGATTTATATACCGCTTTACAGTGCTTCACAGCCCTCTCTAAGTGGTTTACAGTCAGCATATTGCTCCCTACAATCTGGGTCCTCATTTTACCCACCTCGGAAGGATGGAAGGCTGAGTCAACCTTGAGCCTGGTGAGATTCAATCTGCCAAATTGCAGGCAGCCGGCAGTTAGAAGTAATAGCCTGCAGTACTGCATTCTAACCACTGTGCCACCACAGCACTGTGCCACCACGGCTCTATGTAATGTAAAAGTATATGAAGTATATGAAGAAGTGTTTCATTGATTACTTTAATGCATGGTTTATACAGTAATCACCAATTGAAGTTATGTGGTTATTTGAGTTGCTGAAGGAGTCAATACATATTGCTGATTCTTATTGAATATATTTGTTTTCTTTTTCTAAAAGTAAACTATGTTTGTTCTGAAGTCAAATATAGCAAGGAGAGAGAAAGTGAGGGGGGAGAGAGAGGGGAGAGAGAGAAAGAGAGATTAATTTCAGTTGAATGTGTGAATTATATTCCCAACATTTTATTAAATGATAAAGTGTTTTGGTGACAAATGTATTAAAATACCTTTATCTTCATTTATTTATCTCATTTATGTAAACTGCATAATCCAATGTCTAATAAAAGTGTTCCTGGGTAAATTTTATTATGTACTCCTCAGTATAAATCAGTTAAGATTATGCCATGAATGACTATAACAATTTAAAAGCAATACTTTATGACTAGGTGTATTTTCACCACTGAAAAGAATTGTACATATTATTGTGTGCTTTATTTTCTTACAAAGAAATAAACATAAAAACGATCTAGGAATAAAGAAAAGGAGATAATTTACTTTCCCAAATGAAATTTGATACAGACAATCCAGAAATGTTTCCTACTCATTAATATTTAGCTTTAACTGTTATTGTAGTCCTTATGTAGTCCTAGATACTAGGTTCCCTAATATCTAGATGTACAATCTTATGGGGCGGGGGCGTTGCTAAGGTACTGAGCTTTAAGTGACTTGCCATCCAAAATATGGGTGAAACCTGAACTAAAAGATGGTGGACCAAAAGCAAAAACCCAACTCCAAATACTCCCTGGGTTTGCCAAAAATGTTGAGATTGTTGATAAAATCAATGACAGCTCATGCATTTTATTTAATATTAGGAGGTAGTATGTTATTTTACAACTGAAAGTATTTTTAAAAAAGTGAGTTGGATATAAATACTTAGTGTAAAAATTAAAGTTACTTTAAAAGCTACTTTTAAAACTGTTAAATTTCATTTAAAACAATAAACCTTAATAGTTTAATAGTTATTGTGATTAATTTGTCATGCATTTAATTATTTAAAAAAATAACAATTTTTAGTACTTTTTGGAGAAGCTCTGGGAGGAAAATCAAAGATTTTGGTAGTGACACGATTATCTATTTCTAATCTGCTACTTCTTCTATCAGCTCCCGCATGCCCCAGCTAAAAATTCATATACACATATCATCCTCACAGTTAGTGGTCAGTTGTGTTTGTGACTTTTTCAAAACAAAAGGCAGTTCTGTCAAGAAGCAACAGTCACTCATAGATATTTTGACATTGTTATAATTTTGTTCTTCAAGTTTTAATATAATTTTATTCCGTTAAAATATTCTAATTTTATTATCTGTAAATTGTCTGGAGTCTGTGGGAATTAAGCAGGAGATAAATTGCACAAATAAAGAACAGTCTAGAGTAACTTCATATATTCAGCCCTACATGAATCTGAGCCCAACAAGCCAAACATTACTTCCACCTAATTCTAGGATTAATTCTGTTTCAGGTTCTATTTGAGTTGGCGGGGGGTACAAGCCTTGAGCATATTTTTAGTGCTTTATTCATGGTTAGTCAGATTTAACTGTTTTATATTGTTGGGAGAAAAATCCAGTCCAGTTCCAAGCCGGAAGAAAGACTCTGGGAACAAAATGGAGCCTGGCTGCAGGAAAGAAGGTCTTGTTTATTTAGCCAGAAACTTCAGTGACCGCAGCATGTTTCTGGGGTGGCTGGGCTTGAGATAGGTGGGCTTTTATACATTCTTTGAGGGTTTGTGATTGAGATTCCTGTTCCTGTGCAATAATTTGTCCTTTAATATTTTAATGGCTGTTGCTAGATTCCTATGGGGTCAAATTGGGGTCATGGCTGCCTCTACACGCAAAAGGGGAAATGCAAATCCTAGGTCTTCGATTGAGCTAAACTTGTCAGCTTTGGCTTCCCTAATTGTATTGCTTCTTTGGAGTCTCTTTGCTTATGAATAGATTGGCCCAGTCTTTCTGAATGGATACAAAATCTCCATTCTAAAAGACCAGCCTCTTCAATCTTCTGCTTGAGGCTCTTTTCCTAAGGCAGGAGACTGGCCAATTTAATCATATTTTTCTCCTCTTCTCTTTTAGGGGAAGTATTCTATCCTGCCTCTTTTTAATATTAAGAATAAAGAATATTTTAATCTGAGGAAGGGGAACCTTCCTACAATATCATGAAAACAATTCAAATGTTTTCAGCAAATATATCACATGGACTCTCAACTCCTTGACAATATATTATGTGGAATTGTTCCTTCACTAATATCAAGAAAAAATGAATTTTCTGTTGGTTAATGTATCATTTTGCATACAACAATTCAAATATAATTTGACTAAGGAAAAAAAAATCCATGTAATGAGTCTGAGATAGTATGGCAAATTCTTAATTCAGAAAATAATTACATGGCTATTTGTATCTGTAAATGTAAGATATTACTAATTCTGCTCTAGTAAATTGTTGTTTGCCCAGAGTTTTGAACTTTGTAAACACTAGGCCCTCAGGGGACTAAATATAAATTCTGACACAAGATGAACACAATTATCTGAGCCGACAAAGCAAATATTTATATATAAATAAGGAATAGATAAGAATATTAAAATATGTGAAAATATAACTTTAGAGGATAGCATAGGAAGCAAATCAATAAAAAAAATTATCTATCTATCTAATGAATTAGATAGATAGATGCTTGCAAAAATTTTGATTTTTAAATCCATTACTGTTTTATAATGGAGGAGTGGAGTTCTCTTAAATGAAAAACACTAACATAAAAGATGAATCAGCCTTAGTGTTTTGGAAAATACTTCTGGTAACATTGTGCACAATATCCTGATTTAAAGCAGTTTATGTTGTGATGTAAATGTATGGCTTTTTTTTTTTTATCAAGTTGATCCATGTTTACATAAATAAATAGGGATGTTTACCCTATAGCCAAGATGGCGAACCTTTGGCATGCATGCCACAGCTGGCACACAGAGCCCTCTCTGCGGGCACGCGAGCTGTCATCCAGCTCACATCCACTGTGCATGCGCCCACGCGTGCCTCCCACCGGTTAGCTGATTTCCGGGATGGGCAGGGGGCTGGGCACATGTGGGAGATGCATGTGCATGGATTGGGGTCACACATCCATGCATGAGGGGAGCGGGGGAGAGCGGCATGCATATTCCAGAAGTACAGAAATAGGCCTGTGGAGGGCGTCCAGAGCCCGAGGGAGGCCGTTTTTTGCCCTCCCAGAGGCTTGGGGAAAGCCTCCGGAGCCTGGAGAGGGTGAAACACAGTCCTCCCAGAAGTTCTGGAAGTCCAGAAATGGGCCCGTTTCTGGCCTCTGGAGGCTTCCAGAGCCTGGGGAAGGCTGTTTTTGCCCTCCTGGAGGCTTGAGGAAAGCCTCCGGAGCCTGGGAATGGTGAAAATGTCTCCCTCCCACTATGGTGCAGGTTGCTAAAATTTTTGAATCCCAACGCTCACACACATGTGTGGGGGGCCGGGGGTCATGGGGTCATGTGTGCATGCATGGGGCTGTGTGTGTGTGGGTCATTGCATTATGGGTGCCAGCACGTATACGTGCTGTTGCGTGCATGCTTTTGGCACCCAAAGAGAAAAAGCTTAGCCATCACTGCCATATAGAGTTGCATTCTAATTAAGGGACTAAACCAGGGAAATTGTCAGACTCTCTTCCCACCTGTCACAATATCCTAGATTAAGGTATAGATTGCATGTCCAATTACAGTGACACAACGACAAAATCATATAGCAATTTATGAGATCCTTTGAGCTTACATTACATTTTTTGACAATAAATAAAAAAAGAAAATATTAAATTGTTGGTATGATCAAAAGTGTCCTAAAACTTTTAAGGGAAAAATTCAGATAGATTAAGAATCTGTTGATTGTCAATCTCATTTTTTCCTCAGACTACTGTTTTTTTTAATATATCTATTTATAAATACAATTGTGAACCTTTTGGTTCAAAAATGAACAAAATAAAATCCCATTCTTGCCAGTGAACTCTATTCTGTTAGGTGGCCATAAATTGCATGTGTCTGAGATATTATATCAGATCCAGCCTTACCTGTCTGTGTTACCAAAGTAGGTAAGAGGCAGAAATTGTTTCATGATTTTTGATTTTTCTCCATTGCTCTCGTTTCCAAGGTAACCTTAATCTCTGTTGTGCTGCTTTTTGCTTTCATGAGAGATGGTTGGCTCCCCATATGCTCGTCTGAAGTCTAAATATAGTCTTATGAACTGAGCGAGAAGTATTTTCCCTCACATTTTCTTCATTGTTTTGTAGGAAGTAAGTCTGAAACATCAAAACCTTTTAATACACCCATCTTTCCATTTAGATTGCTGCCTCAATTGTTTGTATGAAAGTTCAGACAACTTTGTGCTAATCTCACAATATTTATTTCCTATCTTATCTATGAAAGATATTACATGTTACTTATTAACATTCAATATTCCTTGAATGAGGGATGCGGTGGCTCAATGGCTAAGACGCTGAGCTTGTTGATTGAAAGGTCTGCAGTTCAGCGGTTCAAATCCCTAGTGCCGCGTAATGGGGTGAACTCCCGTTACTTGTCCCAGCTTCTGCCAACCTAGCAGTGAAAGCACATTAAAAATGCAAGTAGAAAAATAGGGACCACCTTTGGTGGGAAGGGAACAGCGTTCCGTGCACCTTTGGAGTTTAGTCATGCTGGCCACATGATCATGGAGAAGTCTTCGGACAGCACTGGCTCTTTGGCTTTGAAACGGAGATGAGCACCACCCAGTAGTGAGATTCAAGTAATTTAACAACCGGTTCTCTGCCCTAATGATTTCTTCCAATGACCAGTTTGCCAAACTGCTCATAAAGTTAACAACCGGTTCTCCCGAAGTGGTGCGAACTGGCTGAATCCCATCACTGGCACCACCCCCTAGAGTTGGGAACTACTAGCACATATGTGCGAGGGGAACCTTTACCTTTACTTTTATTACTTGAATATTCACATTCAGAATTGGGCTTTATTATTCTTTCTAGGCTCTATCTTCTGTCCACTCTATCAAATCAATGCTAGAGTAATGAGGGCATCTTTGGAGCTAGAGTCAGCTACTAACTGAATTGTGAAGTGGAAATAGGTATTACATCCTCTCCTGGTATCAGAAATACTTGCTATCAACTTCAGAATCCTTGGAAAACTTAGATACATATTTAGGCTTCATAAGAGAAATCTTGGCTGCATTTCTTGGCAATCACATAGGATTAGGATTGTATATCTGCTAGGGCAAAAATAATGGCAGCTTTTAAAATGGATAAATCAAACAATTTCCCACAGATCAGAACCTAGATTATTGCTTATATTACTAAATGGGCAGCAGGTTGCTTGCTGGCTGCCTGAAAAAAGCCTAGAAACTAGTGGATTGTGATTTCACAGAACTAGGGCTGCATAAAAATCTTGGTTTATGTAGGAAGAACCTGGCTAAAGAGAAATACATGCATACATGCATGCATGCATACATACATACATACATACATACATACATACATACATAATACAGTCCTAGATATTATTATAAAATTGGTATTTCATAAGAATCACAGCAAGGATTTATGATAGAACTTCTGAGTCACAGTAATAGTGAAATCCTCCTCTCTTCCATCTCCCAGAATTATAAACCAAAAAAGTTATAAACCAAACATCTGCAGCTCCAATCTCAGGGGTCGCATAACTAGTTAGTCTGCCAGAGTCTCATTCGTTATTGGAATTAACCAGACAAATCGCTCCACCAATGAAGAACAACCATGCACCACCACACACAGAATCGAGAAAGAGCTATCAATCTGTCAACCCTTTCCGTGTCCGGGCCGGGTAAGGTTTCCCATATTGAGTCAAATTAAGCCGCAGGCTCCACTCCTGGTGGTGTCCTTCCATCAATTCCTTTAGGTTTCAGCTTTGCAACCATACTCCCCCTTGGAACCCAAAGACTTAGGTTTCCTGGAAGCTGCCCAGTGTTTCATGGCTTCCAACCTTTGGCATATCAGTCTTCTACAGAACAACACATATATCATATTTTTCGGACTATAAAATGCACCAGAGTATGAGACGCACCTTAGTTTTTGGGGAGGAAAATAAGAAAAAAGCTGATTGGGGATGGATCGGCCTCCCGGAATACCTCCAATCAGCTTTTCCCAGAGATGAACTTTAGCAACAGGTTCGTTGGTTGTGAGCTCTGTGTCTTTTTTCCCAGCCTCTCAAACGGAGGTTTCAGAGGCTTTTTTCAGCCTCTGAAACCTTTGTTTCAGAGGCTAGGTGGCGCTACATTCAGACTATGACACACCCAGATTTTCACCCTCTTTTTTTGGGTAAAAAGGTGTGTCTTATATTCTGAAAAATACGGTAGTTAAAACATTAAAAAAGGAAAAGCATGACGGGGAAAAAAGAGAATGTTTTAGATTTGGATTGAGAATGATCTCACAATTTACTTAGTTCTAGTCTGTAAGCTTGGTTTGTGATTTATTTGGATTTACTATAGCATGCCCTTCTCAATAAAGGCGTTATTCAAAGAAATACAAGCTCATTGTCAAGTAACTTGTCAAATCATTTCTGTCTGCAAAAGTGCAATTACTGCCAGATTTCATTTATCATAGAATGTCTCCTCATGCTACTGTCATTCATACTTGTTGCATCTTTTTTACTGATTAGACAAGAGTTAAACATAGATTTCTATACTGCTTGCTTTACTGAAACTTTAAGATGAACTAATTTTGATGTATTCAAGAATTATAGGCAGCCCAAGCTAATCAAGTAAGAATTTTAAATCACAGTTATTATTAATCAAGTATCAGCAATGACCTAATATACTATATATTTCATGGTTTTAGTTTTTTAGTCATTCCTTCTTTCTGAATTTCTCCCTGATTCATTTTATAACTGAGAATACCATCTTATAACCTTCCAATATAGTCAGGCTATGGTTTTCCCAGTTACAATGTATGGATGTGAAAGTTGGACCATAAGAAAGGCTGAGTGCCAAAGAATTGAAGCCTTTGAACTATGGTGCTGGAGAAGACTCCTGCGAGTCCCTTGGACTGCAAGACAATCAAACTGATCAGTCCTAGAGGGGATCAACCCTCACTGCTCTTTAGAAGGCCAGATCCTGAAGATAAAACTCAAATACTTTGGCCACCTAATGAGAAGGAAGGACTCTTGGAGAAGAGCCTAATGCTGGGAACGATTGAGGGCAAAAGAAGAATGGGATGGCAGAAAATGAAGTGGCTGGATGGAGTCACTGAAGCTGTAGGCGTGAGCTTAAATGGACTCCAGAGGATGGAAGAGGACAGGAAGGCCTGGAAGAACATTGTCCATGGGATCGCAATGGGTTGGACACAACTTCGCAACTAACAACAACAACAACCTTCCAAAGTTGTTACTCTTTTGTTTAATGGACTACAATTACAGAATTGCTTTGCTGTGTCCACACCATACTGGAGGGCATCATTTTTGAGATGGTTGATTGTTATAGTATCAGCCTGATTTTCATTTTATATTTAACAACAATATCAATCAGCTAGATACTCTTTCTAATCTAGATTGAATAATATGGGCAATTGAATCAGGTGGATATTTCTATATCAGCAGTATTGCTCACTATGCATGACTTTATTTTAAGACCGATCTATAATTATTTTGAATATTTCAGCATGTTTTTTTGAAAATGGATACTCTTGATTAATGGCTGTGTTTTGCTGAATCTTCAATTTATTACTGCCATTACTAGGGCATAATTTTGTGACATAATATCCTATTGCAAGGCAAGTAATTGATGTTAATTTAACAGAGATCTGAACAGCTCTTTCTGATGCTACATAAAGATCAAAAGTTACGTGCAGATTACTTTTAAAATCAATTGTAATTTGGCATCAGAATTAATTTGACTGGAGGATAAATTAAGTAAAAGCTATACAATGTATATCTTTTGACATAAGGCAAATAGAAATAGGCAGATATATTTGGTTATGTTTCCAGATCTCACAGTCGCCCTCATTTCTATTAATTATGGAAAATAAATTCAAAATATTCTTTCTTATACTTGCAAAAATGCTTTTAAACTGTCAGTACAGAGAAAGATTTCTGCCACTAAGAAGGAAAAGTCTATTTTTGGACAAATGTAGGTTGTGTGGGAAGTTTTATTTCATTCTGCCATCTTTTCTCTTAATTTTTCTCTTACTTTTCTTGTGTTTAATGTTTTATTTGTAGACCGACCAAAGTCCCTGAGAGTTGGGCAGCATCTAAATTTAATAAATTATTACTATCAGTATCTGAATAACTTGGGCAGTTGAAGTTTAAAATAGAATAAAAAGGGGTGCAAATAATAAAACTATTTGTTGACTAACAAAATTGGCAAGTAAGGATTTGAACACAGCAGCAAAATATTAATCTTGAAAACTAGTTTAACAAAAAATAAAGTGAAATAAAAGCAAAAATGAAAAGTGAGATTGGACACAGTGATGGGCCTTCAACTTTTCTCTATTAGTGGATAAAGTGTGAATAAGAAACAAGGTGAGCTGAAAGTCCCATGAAGGAAAAAATGATATAATTTAGAGATTACATAAACACAACAGGATTCATCCCATCAATGCAACATTAAGCTTCTTTGAGAAAGGGGTAATATAGCTTTGCTATCAGAAATAAACTTACCTATTTAGAGGCTCACTGACTGACACTACTGAAAGGATCTAAGTTAAGCGGATTTCTTACTAGGAATCTACAGATCATCCTCCAATCCCAGTCAGAAGAGATTTATTAAAATAGATTTTAAAAAGACTCAAAAATAGAAGTGATGAGAGATTATGGCTATTCAGACATTTATTTGAAGAGTAGTACTGCCAGATACAAGATAAGTCAGATAAATTCTTAATTTGTGTTGAGGTAATTTTCTCTTTCAAAAGGTTGTGGTGGAAGCTAAAGGATTTGCAACCTTGGACTTCATAGAGACTGAATGTATTAAAGTGGTGGGAACTTTAAGTACAAGTAATCATGCATTGTTAGGGTTCTTGGTTTTAATGAAATATTTGATAAAAAGAGACAAACACATGGGTTTTTTAAAAAGTCATTTTAAATAGGTGTTGCAGCTGGCTGGGCTTCTTAAAAAAGGAAGTTAGTGATAATATTGTCTCAAGCCATTTCAGTGATAAATAAAATATATAATTCCATTTCACACTGATAAACTAAGCTTCAAATATTTCAATGAATTCTTGGATACTTTAATCCAGGATCTATATCTCCACTTAAATAAATTATCCCAATAAATAAGGATATTTACATACACTGATGTTTCTCATATCATTAAATATAGTACAATATAGCTGAACTATTGTCACAAGTCAGCTTTAAGATACTCTTCAATGCCAGGCAAGCTCTGTGTATTTGCAAATCTTCTTAATTAAAACTATTTCGTATGGAGTTTATTAAAATGATATTTTATTCATATTATAGACATGTATTAAGAAGTATATAAAAGAGGGATTTAATGGGCACTTAATGCTATGAAGCTTTAAACTGTACAAATTACAAATTAGAGCTGTCCTTAGTCTTTTATGCTGTTGTGGCCCGCCGGTGGCAAGCAGAGCTGGCAGCAGAGTCAGACAGTGAGGAGGTTGAAGAGGAACTTGGGCCAGTCTTGGGGGCTGGGGAAAGCTTGGATGAGAGCTCTGCATTGGAGGCAGAGAGGGGGCCAAGGCCATCTGATAGTTATGTGCAGCCTCCAGAGTCTGACAGCAGCAAGGTAGAAGAACACCAGGAGCATGCACAGAGCTGCCAGAAAACAGGGTTGACTTGGGAGTAAGGCTTGGAGATGATTGGCCCATCCATAAGACATAAAAGAAGAGTGAAAGGGACATGAGCTTTTGCAGGAAGCAATTAGTTCATCTGGCCAATTCAAGATTTGAAAGTTTTGTTTGTGACTCTGTGCCAAGTTTGGAAATTAGCTCTCTGGCAGCGTTCCACGTTCCACATGAGATAAGGTGTTGATAACCTTCCTCTGAAAGACTGTTTATCAAGCCTTGTGGACAGTAAATGAAAGTAATTTACAGTTGTATAAATAAAAGAGGTTTTGCGGGACTAAGATTGTGCTTTATACTTTCTAAGGAAGCCTAGGTCAGAACATATGCTTTCCCATTTGAAGTCTGAAATACAATTTGCATTCATTCTACAAGGCTGAGCTACAATACCTTGCTGTCCATTGTCATTTATTGGGATCATAATTAATCTCTTCCCACACTAGGCCACACCCTTACATTTTGAAAGGCTTACTTTTTTGAGTCTTGGTTCATAATCTTCCTCTAAGCATGGCAATCTTTGAATGATCCAGAAATTAATTGGATAGCCCAGAATTGGAGAACAACCATTCCCCCCCCTCACGCCCCCACATTTTCACTTATAATTTTCATACTATACACAAAGACTTGAAATGATGAAATAATTTAATGAATGCCTTGGGCAAAAGCAAAACAACACACATGTGTCAAGAATTTTTACTACCGGTTCTGTGGGCATGGCTTGGTGAGCATGGCTTGGCAGGGGAAGGATACTGTAAAACCTCCATTCCTTCCCCACTCCAGGGAAAGGTTACTGCAAAATCCCCATTTCCTCCCGATCAACTTGGTCTTGGGAGGCAGAGAATAGATAGGGGCGGGGCCAGTCAGTAGTAGTATTTACCGGTTCTCCAAACTACTCAAAATTTCCGCTACCGTTTCTCCAGAACTGGTCAGAACCTGCTGAAACCCACCTCTGAAGTCTGAACACACCTTTTAAGAAAATAATGGGATATATAAATATCATTTAGATGTGGCTAGCCAACTTTTCATTTAAGCTGACTGAAGAAAAAGACCTGCAAATGATATTTAAATGGAGGAAAGAATAGATTTCCCTTGTTTTGCAGGTCTTATAACATTTTTGTTTTTCCAGTCTTGGATAAAGAAGGATAACAACTCAATTTCATAATTCATGCTAGGTATATAAAATGTGCATCAGACAGCTTCTACAGTTTCTACAAAAAGGGAAAAAAGTCTTCCTGAGGATAGGAGAACTAGTGCTTGTTAAAATGGATTGGACATATGCAACCTTTTCTGGTTGCATATTTTTTTTTTTAATTTGATTTATATGCCGCCCTTCTCCGAAGACTCAGAGCAGCTTACAATGTGCTCAGCAATAGCCTTCATCCTTTTGTATATTTTTATACAAAGTCAGCTTATTGCCCCCACAAACTGGGTCCTCATTTCACCTACCTTAGAAAGGATGGAAGGCTGAGTCAACCTTGAGCCTTGGCGAGATTCGAACCCTGCAGTAATTGCAGGCAGCTGGTCTTAATAAGCTTAATAACAGGGTGCCTTAAACCCCTGTACTACCAAGGCTCTTTTTATGCCTGATCTATTCCTTGTTCTGGTTTTCCTGAAGGTTCCACTCAAAAATTACCCTATAAAATGTCTGAGAATTTCACTCTCTTTTCTATATAAGACCTGTAGACTTGACTTACATAGATAGGGAACTATCTAGCACAGGGGTGCCCACGATGTGGTCGGATCCGGCCCGCGGGGTCATCCTGGAAAATGTAAGGGGCCATTCCATTCCACTTCACTTCAACTTCGGTCAACCCAATGCGAAGAGGAAACATGCCAGCAGTTTGGGGACTGGCATCAAGGTGTCCATGCCCACCCAGTCAGCCACACCCACCCAGTCGGCCATGCCCGCCCGGCCCCCTGAGGTCAACCATAGCCCTGATGCGGCCCTCAATGAAATGAAGTTTGACACCTCTGATCTAGCATATCCATTGCTGCGTATGGACTTGATCTGTATCACACTGGATTCCTTCTGGGGCAGGAAGGAACATAATTAGTGGAATCTAGAAGATGGTCAATGCTTCAGTTCCACCCTGAAGGAAGCTGTCCTGCAATCCTTCCTTAAGGAGGCAGTTTTAACAACTGCTACTCAGTCTCCAGCCTTTTCTTCATGAAGTCAGTTTCAAAGTACTCTGAATTAACTGAAACATTTTCAGCAGGATTCAGATTGAATCCCTAGGCATGAGTTTTAAAAAAAGTGGGGGAGTGATAGTTCTGTCCTTTTGTTTCAGATTAATTGTTGAATTGTGATATTGTCAATAGTAAGAGACTTTCTGACTGCCTGTGGGTGTTAATCATTGAAAGCAGGGGTGAAATCCAGCAGGTTCTGAGGTTCTGGAGACCAGTAGCGGAAATTTTGAGCAGTTCGGAGAACCGGCAGCGGAAATTTTGAGTAGTTCAGAAAACTGGCAAATACCACCTCTGGCTGGCCTCAGAGTGGGGTGGGAATGCAGATTTTGCAATGTCCTTCCCCCAGGAGTGGGGAGGGAATGGGGATTTTGCCGCATCCTTTCCCTGGAGTAGGGTGGGAATGGAGATTTTGCAGTATCCTTCCCCTGCCACACCCACCAAGCCACGCCCACAGAACTGGTAGTAAAAAAAAATTGGATTTCACCAATGATTGAAAGACTCAGTACCATATTGGCAAAATCAGAGAAATTTTGTCCTGGTTTCCGGAGAGTCTTTATATATGAATGGGACAAAAGAGGTAAAGTGGAATGTTGGATTTCTCAACTTCAGTCAGATCTAGCCTTGTCCCTCAGGCAGAAGCCACTATGCTAATAGAAATGCTCAACGAGTAGACTCTTGCTCAAGTAGAGGTTGTGATCTGAAGAGTTTTCTCCCAGCTCCAACTTGGGTAACAACTTTGCTACTTGGTGTAAGGACCTTGCAACATGACTCATACCCTTAACTCCATGTGCAGAATATTGTATAAAATGCTATAGCCCATTTGCTGGCAGGAACAAACGGGAAAGATTGTATTACAAAATCTTCTGGGGCCAGACCTGTCCAGTATGTTCAGTGGAGGGGAGCTTCTTGAAACATTTATAACTTTAGGGCTACTGAAGCAAGAAGATAATGCTTCTTCATGGTTGTCCCACTTGAACACTGGATTATGCCCATAGTGATGGCCTTCTGGAAATCTGTGAAGACTACTTTATTCTAAGAAATCATTGTTAGTTAATTGACTTGTATCTCTTAAAATGGGATTAGTTGATATCATTTAAGTCTCATTTGAACTACAATTACTAATTTATTTCTTACAAAGTTTTTGTGGCTATTTTATGTTATTTTGTCTATTTTGGATGTTCATCATACAGTTTACTATGGGTATTTTAATGTTGTATGCCCGTGATGGCAAACCTATGGCACGCGTACCACAGGTAGAACACGTAGCCATATTTGTGGTCATGGAAACTCAGCTCCGGCCGCATGTGGGTGCTGGCCAGCTGATTTCGGGACTTCTGGGCCCACTGGAAGTTGGCAAATGGACCACTTCCAGCCTCCGGAGGACTCCGGGTAGGTGGGAAAGGCCGTTTTCGCCTCCCCAGACTCTTAGAAAGGCTCTAGAGAGAGCTGGGGAGAGAGAAAAATGGGCCTTCCGGTCCCACTGGAAGTTGGCAAAGAGGCCTCCGGCGGGCTGGGGAAGGCCATTTTTGCCCTCCCCAGACTCCTAGAAAGGCTCTGGAGCCTGAGGAGAAAGAAAAATGGGTCTACCTGGCTACACACATGCCAGGAGTGGGGGGGTGCGTGGGGGTATCACGCATGCATGCGTGTGGGGTGATGGTAAATAAAACTTTGGTTGTG
The DNA here is from genome assembly GCF_029215685.1 of Pituophis catenifer annectens. NCBI lineage: Eukaryota > Metazoa > Chordata > Lepidosauria > Squamata > Colubridae > Pituophis > Pituophis catenifer. Next base: position 14,583,850 of record NW_027256888.1, read on the forward strand.
GGCATGCACGTGCACGACCCTCCCCTATGCTCTCCCCGCTCCTGGCACACAATGGCAAAAAGGTTAGCCATCACTACTGTATACCATTGGGATGAAAATCTCCTATGAACAATAACTGAAGAGCATCCAACTTTTAAAGCTAGCCAGTTACATTTCATACACTTCTGTATGCAAACAATGAAGGAGTAAGATCCCCCAAGGTTACGTAATTCTTTATAGAGTGTTGTGGTATAGAGTGATGCAAAAGAACAGTGTGAGCATGTGCATATACTAAAAGGCCAACAAATACAGGGATAATTACTTGATTATATTAAGGATGCAAGATAACAAAAAAGGGAAACAGACATCAAAGTGTGAAGATACTAACATAGCAGCTTTGATATACTGCAAGAGATGTGCCAAGTCTCTATAATTGTTATTCTAACAAGTTGACTCTGTACTGTAGAGTGAAAGAAAGTAAAACAGCAAAACACAATCATTAAATCCTTGCATTTGCTAAAGGCATAAATTCCATAATTATTTGAATCATTAACAATACATTGGGAAAACTAGAAAAATTTAGCAATTGAATAAGCAACTATAAGAAAAAAAAATTAAATGAATATACTGCAGAACTGAAAAGCATAAACTAAATTTTAATTTCAATTCTATATACCTTGGATATTTTAATTACACTATTTAGCATTGATGTTTTATTACTCATCTTATTGTAAACCATGAGTTTTGAAGAATTCAACAGCACATATAACTATACAATAATATATAAATCCAGACCAATATTTGAAGATATATAGGACCTACACCTAAAGCGTTTTGGAAACTATATCTGTCTCTGAAATCTTAGATTATACATTCTGGTGGAGACCAAGTGGAGTAGTTAAATCAAGGTTCTCAATCTGAATAAGGGTACTGGCAGTATATATATTTAAAATCCTGAATGTAAAACTAATGAAAAATTCAATTTAGAAATTAAAGTCAGAGTATGAATTAGTAGTAGATAATAATTCATAATTTATACTTTGTTGTTAGTTGCAAAGTCATTTCCGACCTATTGCGACCCCATGGACAATGTTCCTCCAGGCCTTCCTATCTTCTAACATCCCCTGGAATCTATTTAAGCTCATGCCTACTGCTTCAGTGACTCCATCCAGCCACCTCATTGTCTGTTGTCACCTTCTTCTTTTGCCCTCAATCTTTCCCAGAATTAGGCTCTTCTCCAGTGAGTCCTTCCTTCTCATTAGGTGGCCAAAGTATTTGAGTTTCATCTTCAGGATCTGGCCTTCTAAAGAGCAGTCAGGGTTGAATTTATAGTATATAAATGTATAGTATATACAGTATATATAATTTAAATGCAAATACTGTTATTTCATAGTTTAAAATCATCCTCTTCAGAAACTGGTAAATAGTTAGAATTGCACACATTATTCAAAGACCGGGAAATCAGTATACTAAGCTCTCCTATGCTCCTTTCATTATGCCACGAATAAAAGCATCTTGTCAGTAATAGAAAGCCTTCAATATCCATATATCTGCTATAGATATACAGTAGCGTTAAACTACATTCTTTACTGTTGTGATTAGCATTAAGTGGGCAGGTCAAAAAACTATTTGGTGAAGCCAAAGAATATATAAAAGGTAGGTAGGTAGGTGGGTGGGTGAAGTCTTGACAGATAACTGTGAAGGCCCAGTATTAACTCTCTCTCTTCCAGAAATTCATTGAATGATTGATGATGATGACAACATTTCCCTATGACTATCATTAAATGTTGCTCCTTATGATTCTTAACGAATGTATCTTTTCTTTTATGTACACCGAGAGTGTATGCACCAAGACAAATTCCTTGTGTGCCCAATCACACTTGGCCAATAAAGAATAAAGAATATTACCCATTCAAAATTAGCAATTTTGCTTATTTTTTCCTCTCTGCTTTTTTTTTTTTTTACTGCAGTAGCTCCAGTAGCTTAATGACACTTTGAAAAGTGGAAACACTTCTGTATCTGCAGGTCTAAGAACTTCTTTCTGATAAAGAAAATTCTCATTGTAATTTTCTAAGTTCTAGTTATCTTTTAATAGGAGTCACTCTGTAATTAAGTCAGTTACCTAAAGCTGGCCACTATTTGTGAGCACTATTGTTTAGATTAGTGTGGGTTTCCAGTGTTTATATGCTCAAGTAATCAGCTACCAATATTTGAATACCTATTAAACCTTTGGCTTATTTTTTATGGAATACTTTGAAAATACAATTTGAGATCAATTGAACAGATATGTGCATGGGATTGGAAACCTCAACTGAAAAGCCAGTTGAGGACTTCTAGGTATCGATCACAAAGAGTCCAGTTCATAGGTCATCTCACTCATTTTTTGTTTAATTATTAAGAATAGAATAGAGTAACAGAGTTGGAAAGAACATTCTAGTCCAACCCCCTGCTTAGGCAGGAAACCCTATACCAATTCAGACAAATGGTTATCCAATCTCTTCTTAAAAACTTCCGGTGTTGGAGCATTCACAACTTCTGGTGGCAAGTTGTTCCACTGATTAATTGTTCTAATTGTCAAGAAATTTCTCCTTAAGCACTAAATTGCTTCTCTCCTTGATTAATTTCCACCCATTGCTTCTTTTTTTTTTTTTTTTTTTTATTGAAAAAGTTTTCAAATACAATTTTTTCCCCCTTTTCCCCCCCCCTCTCCCTCCCCCTCCCTAACCCCCCCCTCCCCACCCATCCCCCCCTGTGACTTCTTCGTAACAAAAAAAAACCCCTAATTCATAACAGATTACTTACTCCCTCCTCAAAATACTGACCTTTACTTACTAAAAATATTATAAATATCATAACATCCCCCTTTATCCATACATTTCAGAAAAGAAGAGAACAAAAAAAAAAACAAAACATTATACTATAACTATTATAAAATAACTTCTAATTTAACATAATAGTATTTTATATCTATATATTATTACAACAATTCAAAACCACCTTCCACTTTAAAACTATACGATAAATCCTACTTTAATATTTAATCTTCTATATATATTACTATAACATTTCAAAGCGGCCTCCCCTTAAAATCTAATTTAACATTTATTCCACTCTATCCATTTCCTCCACTCCCCTAAATATATCACTTAAAAATCCCTTTTCTTAAACTAATCAGTCTGTAGTTAGCTTATTCACCCACTGTCCTGCAAATTTACCATACACAACAATTCTTAATATCTTTAATTCACTGCCCACACTACTTAAATATATATATATATATATTCCATTATATCTAAATAAAAAAAAAGAAAAGACAATAACTTTAAATTTATAGTCCATATAATATCTTCTTTGAGGTCTTTCCACTGGATTGTTAAAACCAACATCCATAATAGGGTAACATAGCTTACTGATGCAACAGTTTATTCAAGATCTTCAATCATATCTGCCCCCATCAGTAATAAATATCTTCTTATATGTATAAAAGTAAAAACAACCACCCGAGTGACATTATAATTATATTCCATATAATAATAATTGTGGGTTTCATCAGGATTATTGATTTCCATCATCGTAGTGGGTAACAACCGGATCTTCTGCATGCCCCAGCATGATTCTCTTGCCTTATGATTCAAGATAATTATAATATATTTATCAACACAAAAAGAAATTTCAAAGTAGATAATTCAAATCCATCAGTTTGAGGCTCTTTCCACGTCCCAAAATTACGGCAATGCAGAGATCTGCCACTATCCTCAGGATGATATTGACCAATATGTCGCCTCCTCTATGTTTTCACATAATTATTCATATTTTAAAGTCACTGGCTTCACTGTTGCTTGAGTTAGAAATTTCTATTTTTATACAACCTATTTCTTTTTTTGTTTTCTTTTTGTGGGTTTGACTTCCATCCTGGTTTCCTTTCTACAGATTGTGTGTCAACTGGTCGGTTTTCATTCTGCTTTGTAGATTGGTCGTGTTGATTTTGTTTTGGTGTCTCATGTTTCTTTTTTATCCCTTGTATATCCCCTAATTGGTTTCCATGCTTGCCTTGATAAGTCATCACATTAAAATCAGATGGCACTTCTCTCAAATTTGTAGATAATCCAGCTGGGGTGTCCGGTAAATCCAAAGGCAATTTATCTGGTACAGTCTCTGTAATTCGATATTTTCCCTTTATTTCCAGCTCCTTCTGCTTATCCTGTATCATTCCTGAAGATGTTAAATTCATGTTCAACCTATTTTGATAAAATTCTTCCGCTCTTTCAATAGTATCTAACTGATATCTTTCTCCTTGATGTCTCAGTATAATACCAACTGGGGCATTCCACCTATATGAGATATTTCTCTTTTTTAACTCAGGCACCAGAAAACCAAATTTCTTCCTTTCTGCTAATATCTTAGGTGGGAGTTCCTTGTAGATCCATATTTTTCTTCCATACAATTGCAAATTAGAATTAAAGGAATTTTGCACAATATTATTCCTAATTTCCTTGTCCGTAAAATAAATCACCACATCTCTAGGCAGTTGCCTTTGCTTAGCAATCCAGGAATTTATTCTAAAAACTCTGTCAATCCTACAAAACACTTCGTCAGGTTGAACCTTTAAAATCCCAGCTAGAATTTCAGAAGATATTTTCCTTAAATCATCTCTATTATTTTCCTGCAAACCTCTCAGTCTTATCGCATATTCTGTAAAATTATGTTGAACCATTAAACCTCTTTTTCAATCCTCTGTTGCAGATTTTCTACATTACCAGACTTTTGGTCAGCATCCATTTTAGGTTTTTCTTCTGAGCTATTATCCTGAGTGTTTATCAAATCATTTTCAATTTTTTGAATTCTATTGTCCAATTTATCTTGAATTTCATCCATTTTAGACTCTAGTAAATTAGTATTTGTATCCAACTGTATCATAAATTCTGAAAAACCATTAACCACTTTTAAAATTTTTTGCTCCAAAAAATCAAACTTAGATTTTACCAGTTCTTTAATTTCCTGCTTAAATTCTTCAAGATGCTGATTCACAATCTCATCCCTTCTTTCAATCTCCTCTAAGAGAAATTCTATTATATTAAAATCAGGTTTCTGAGACTGAAGAGTTAAAACTTGTTCCTTTAAATTGTGGGTGAGGGAATCCCCCCCCCTTCTTGTTTATCTGACTTTGTAAGTCTCAGTGCCATGTTTCCGCCCAGGCAGGCTTTGTTAAAAAGAAAAAAAAAAGAGAAAAAAAACAAGAAAAAAGACTTCTTTCCAGTCAACAACAATATCAAGTCTCCAGGAAAAAAAAAAGAAAGAAAAACACAGGAGCGAGGTTTTGTCTACAAATGTAGCCAGTGGTATTTATTCCGCTACATTGTAATAATAGAAAACGGAAAGACTTTTCCTTTCTGCCTCTTCTCCAGCTGCTGCAAGCGCCATTTTAAAAAACTTTTTCCCCTCCTTTCCTTTCCTCTTTTCTCTTAAGTTATTTTTTATTTTTAAAAGATAAGTAAAATACTTGCGGTTCAGTATTACAGATCCAGCTCACATTTTCTTTAAGTAATCTGTTAGATTCACAGGCTTGCTCTTGACGCCTGGCTCTGCATAAGCAGAGGTCTCCCAAAGCCCGGAGCGACGGCTGGGGATATGGGGCATCTCATCCGCTCCGTCCCAAAAGAAAAAGAAAAACTTTTGGGACTCTGCAGAGAGTTCTACCCACCCCTGCCGGCTCTATCTCCGTTTCCTCATGGAAACGGAGTTTTTTCGAGCTGCCGTTCCGTTGTGAAGGCGGCTCTGACAGGCAGTGGAAGCTGACGATCCCAAAGGAACGTCTGGCGGCGGCCAGCAGCAAACAGGAAGTCTCCTCCACCCATTGCTTCTTGTCCTACCCTCAGGTGCTTTGGAGAATAGCTTGACTTCTTCTTCTTTGTTGCAGCTCCTGAGATATTGGAACACTGCTATCATGTCACCCCTAGTCCTTCATTTCATTAAACTAGACATACCCAGTTCCAGCAACCGTTCCTTATATGTTTTAGCCTCCAGTCCCCTAATCATCTTTGTTGCTCTTCTCGCACTCTTTCTAGAATCTCAACATCTTTTTTTACATAATTTAATTTAATTTAATTTAATTTAATTTAATTTAATTTAATTTAATTTAATTTAATTTAATTTAATTAATTTAATTTAATTTAATTTAATTTAATTTAATTTAATTTAATTTAATTTAATTTAATTATTTAATTTAATTTAATTTATTGCATTTCTATGCCGCCCAACTCCCAAGGGACTCTGGGCAGCTTACAGCAAAAATAATGCGAACAATGAACATAGAAAAATTATTTTAAAACATTATAAAAACATTTAAAAACATTAAAAGCCCATGCACACCATTCATGGCTAGATCTCGCAAGATTGCCGGAAAAGCCAGGTCTTCACCGCTTTCCGGAAGGCCAATAGGGTGGGGGTAGTCCGGATCTCAGGAGGTAACTGGTTCCAGAGAGCTGGGGCAGCCACAGAGAAGGCCCTCCCCCGCAGACCCGCCAGCCGGCATTGTATAGCTGACGGGACCAGGAGGAGACCAACTCTGTGGGAACTTACCAGTCGCTGGGAGCTATGCGGTAAAAGGTGGTCTCGAAGATAGCCTGGCCCTGAGCCATGTAGGGCTTTAAAGGTAATAACCAACACCTTGAATTGTGCCCGGAGACCAATAGGGAGCCAGTGCAGCTCGCGGACGATTGGTGTAATGTGGGTGTACCTAGGTGTACCTGTCATGGCGACCAAAATTGGATATGGTATTCCAAGTGTGGCCTTACCAAGACATTATAAAGTGTATTAACACTTCACGAGATCTTCATTCTACCCTGTTTATACAGCCTAGAACTGTGTTGGCTTTTTTTGGCAGCTGCAGCACACTGCTGGCTCATATTTAAATGGTTGTCCACTAGGACTCCAAGATCCCTCTCACAGTTACTACTATTGAGTACATATACTGTACCTGTGCATATTGTTTTTCTTGCCTAAATGTAGATCCTTACTTTTTTCACTATTGAATGAAAGATAATTGATTAAGAATAATTTAAATCAACATTTGGTCGCAGATTAAAAAAAACTATTTGCAAGCTTAGATATTCTTAAAAAATGCTAACAAAACTACACACACCAACATATATTGAAAAATCTTCTAACTATAACTTTCCCCATTTTATGGCAGAATAGCAAGCAAAAATAAGAAATCAAGATGAATTCAGTCTGTTTTACCAGACAGCAGGCAAGCAAGTTGCATTAGTATAACAAACTAAGTTTACTGACAGTGAATAAATAAAACAGTCTACAGAAAAGGAATTTCATATATCAAAGTTCAGGCAATCTCCACTAGAATCCCAATGAATTGGGTTACAGACACAATAGCAGCATCCAAGGAAACTGGGTTGCAATGAGATTGTGGACATTTGTCTGGAGTTTAGTAGTAATGAAATGTCACCAGGACCTCTTCCAAAAACACTGTTCTTTTATCATGCTGGATCCTGCCTGCTGACTGACTCTTTTAGAATAGTTTCTTGTTTGCCAGTGTTTTGCCTTCTTTTCTCTTGCAATGCTAATATCCCAGGTCTCATCTTAATATTGGTCACCTTGTCTATCATTCCATGATACACAGAAAATGACTGGAAATGTAGTAAAATCAGGCTAGAAATCCAAAGACCATGAATTCAAGTGCCCCTTTAGCCATGAAAGCCAGCTTGGGACAGTCACTATCTCTCACCCCCAACCCACATCAGATGGTGGTGGTTGTGGGAAAAATAAGAAGAGGAACAGGTATTGTATCTATTCACCACTTTGAGTTATTTGTAAAAATAATAAAGGCAGGATACAAACAAACAAACAAACAAATGGAGTTGTAGCAGTGGTGGGTTTCCAAATTTTTTTACTACCGGTTCTGTGGGTGTGGCTTGGTGGGTGTGACAGGGAAAGGATACTGTAAAATCTCTATTCCCTCCCTAATCCAGGGGAAGGATACTGCAAAATCCCCATTTCCTCCCAATCAGCTGGGACTTGAGAGGCAGAGAATAGATGGGGGCAGGGCCAGTCAGAATTTTTACTACCGGTTCTCCGAACTACTCAAAATTTCTGCTACCCGGTTCTCCAGAACTGGTCCGAACCTGCTGAAACCCACCTCTGAGTTGTAGTCTTCACCAGCTGTTTCTTTTGCTTATCTTCTTTGGTAAATACAGTGCTGTAGATCTTGAACCCCTTATGATTTTCCAATTTCCCAACAGTTAGCAAAGTCAAATTCATCTAATTGCAGTCTTTAAAATAAATGTTATTGGTTAATGCAACAACTGATGAGGGCTCAGATAATGACTAGGTATTAACTTAAAGTAAAGGATATCTAATAGCAAAACCCTAGTTATTTGAAGATGTATATGAAGATCTAGACTAAGAAGGGGAAATTGTGGCCCTCAAGTTGTATGTATCTCTGGAACCCATTTTGAGGTCTCTTGCCAATTCCAGATCACATTTTGAAAATTTGACCACAGAACTGCTCATTTTTATTCTTGCTACCTAAGTAAATTTGAGGGTATTAATTTTGCTCATTAAAGCTGCTATAAATTTTAGCACTCAATCATCAAACAGGCTTGATATTTCCAGCTGCATAGATTTCAACTCACAGAATTCTCTCTCTCCTTCTCTATTTTTTAAATGTAAATTTAATATACTGTACATTTAAATTAAAATTTCATATAAAACTTATATTAACAATTTAAAAAAGGTGGAAAATCCTTGCCTGATCCTTGCCTAATCCTTCCAAATCATGCAACTGCTTTGTATTCTTCCACAAGTTTCAAAGTAACTTCAAGTCATTCGCACTTTTCCATCAATTACTACAGCTACAAATCAAAGAAATGAAATTTGAGACATTTTTATGCGTATGTATCAAATGTTTTGACTATTTTTGATCTGTTATTTAAGGAGCAGTGAGTTATATTCTTTAAATACTTTCTCAATATCTATGGAGCTTTTCAGTCATCCAGGTCACAGTTGTCGCAAATGTGCTTTTTCAAGAGGCAGTTGGACCTTCTGGTTTTTCTTTGCAGATGTTTCACTTCTCATCCAAGAAGCTTCTTCATCTCTGACTGGATAGTGGGAAATGGAAGGATTGTTCCCACCATCCAATCAGAGCTGAAGAAGCTTTTTGGATGAGAAGCAAAATGTCTTCAAAGAAAAATCAGAAAGTCCAGCTACCTTTGGAACTACTTTTTCAATATTTTGCAATGTTTTCTGAGAAAGTGGTATCTCTATTTGTACACCTATAATGCTGGCCTATTATATTTTTGACTATTCCGGAACATAGTTAAAAACCATAATTTGTAAAGCACATTAGGAAGGAAAGCAGAATATGCTTACAAAAGAAAACATTTCTGCTTTGTGCTGAACAACTTAATTGCTTCTTGTATTTTATTGGCAAGAATAAGAATTGGAGATTATCCTTGCCTGCAGACATATGATATGAAGTGCCTGTGTGTGCAGCAATACAAAAAAATGGCATATTGCATTGTCCATGCCAGCGTCATAGATATAAATAATTATACATTCTTGGCCACAATGCACCTGCGATAATACTGTTTCCAGAGCTATTAAACTGACGTCTGTGTATAGAGGAAGACATCCTGCTGTTTTTGGATATGGCCTCTATAAGAGATATAATTTTGCATCCAAGACTTGTATCTGACAGGAAGGGGGGAAAAAGTCAAGTTTTCAAAAACAAAGTAATTCTTGCTTCTCTCCAGCACATATTCAATAAGTTTTTATATGCTTTACAAAAAGAGTAGAGTTTAGACAAAACTGAATAACTGTAACTATGTATAATTATTTAAATATAGTGTCTGTCAACACTATTGGGCTGGCTTTTTTTAAACAAATGCACCAGCTAAATTTTATGAAAAACATTGTTGAGACTCTAGAAAGGGTGCAGAGACGAGCAACAAAGATGATTAGGGGACTGGAGGATAAAACATATGAAGAAGGGTTGCAGGAACTGGGTATGTCTAGTTTAATGAAAAGAAGGACTAGGGGAGACATGATATCAGTATTCCAATATCTCAGGAGCTGCCACAAAGAAAAGGGAGTCAAGGTATTCTCCAAAGCACCTGAGGATAGGACAAGAAGCAATGGGTGGGAACTAATCAAGGAGAGAAGCAATTAATCAGTGGAACAACTTGCCTCCAGATGTTGTGAATGCTCCAACACTGGAAGTTTTTAAGAAGATGTTGGATAACCATTTGTCTGAAGTGGTGTAGGGGGTTGGACTAGAATTCCTCCAAGATACCTTCCAACTCTGTTATTTTATTGTTATTCTATTGACATTGATTTTTAAAATTTATTTACTTAGTTGCATAAAAATAGCCTGATAACAGAAATATTGCAGTTATCATAATTATGAATTAGTTGAAGGTTCTATGCAACTGCCCTGCCTTTTAATGTGCTAGAATTTCCTTGCCACCATACTATTAAACATTTAAACTGCAACTTAATGTGAGTGAATGGAAAACATTATTTGGCCAGAGTGGTTCATCCTTTCATAAAAAGCAATTTTTGCATCAGAGTTTCTATGGAACACCCATTTTCTAATATAAGTTCTAAAGTTACATCATTAGACACTGTTGAATAGCATAAATAAAACCTGCTTTCAGCATTGTCATAACTACACAATCAAAAGTAAGGAGCTATTTTATACTTTCTTTTTGTACATTCCATTCCACATTGTCTGTCCTCCCAAAATATTTTCCAAGGCATATGCGATATCTATTGGAATGAGGAAAACAGCTTGGTGGGAGCCGCAAATAACATCCCACACCAATGCTGTGTTCCAAATCTTTTAATGAAAAACAATGAAGGCGTGAGATGTCTGGCTGTAATCCATTTCAAATATATACCAAAAAATTGTAAAATGGGGACGAGAGCTTCAGGAGAGAATTAGTGAACTAAGTTCAAGGCAAAATTCCAACTAGAACATATTGAGAGGTGGGCTTCATATACTGTAGCAACCGGTTCACCCAACACCGGAAATGTGAACGCATGCATGCGGCATCACAAAACACGGCAATTCGCTCACACACGCCATCCACACATGCATGCAATGTCAAACAACACAACAATTTGCTCGCGCACGCCATCTACACATACATGCAGCATCAAAAACACAGTGATATAGGATGGGTTGCGCCCGGGCAGACGGGCGGGGGGCAGGCCCACCCACAGGTCACCACTACCAGTTTGCCTGAACTGGTCCGAACCGGCTAAATACTACCTCTGAACATATTTCATTTCCAGTTAAGAATCAAAAGCCCAAACCTAGAATATACTTATGGAAAACTACTCCAATTTGTGTGTGTGTGTGTAATTTTTGCAAAGATATCTTGTTCTCTATCTTTCCATTTTAGAGTTCATGCTGAGCAAAGATTGTTTTGTACAAAAACATCTCTCTTTTTTTCCCCTCTTTCTCAACTCCCCACTTATAAAGTCATACAAAGGTTTGTTGGAAGACTGTAGTCTGAGACTCTGAAAAAATGTTTGATGTTAGAACGACATTTGAGGATAATAATCACTTGGACTTATACATGGCCTATTGACTTAAATGTATAAAATCTAGATAATCACAAGTATTTTTAGTTATCCTAATACATTCTTGTATGTATACTTTTAATGAGGATAACATACAGGCATCATTACTGTTCTAATGTATACAATTTGCCTATGTCAAAAATTAAAATTGTATAAATCCCATATTCTCTAGAAGGCGTAGAAATAAATTGTTGCAATAATAAAACATTAAATATTGAAAACTGTGAACCACAATTTAGTACTATACTTGAACTTAGTCATTAAAATAAATCAGGAATTTACCTAGATAAGTAGACATGCACAGCGAGGGAGGGAGGGAGGGAAGGAAGGAAGGAAGGAAATAAATTCTACTTTTGGATTTAGAAATTTGCAATCAAAAGATAATCTGTTTCTTCATTTGTTCTTGTACAATTTATATCAAAAGTTTGAGTTAGTTTGGGTAAACAGAGAAACACTGATCACTAATACCAATTTAAAGGTAGGCCTATCAGTCCTTTAAGTTGTGTTCTCTCTCCTAATTCTGCATTTTGCGGATAAAAGGATGATTCTTTAACATTTATCCCAAAGCGAACAAGAGGGAATTAAGAGCCTACAGAAAGTTAGCATCTTTTAGTTTATGTTTGTTAAATGTTATACCCTGTATTTGTTCTGGGAAGTCCGGGGTGGGGGGAGTGGGGTTGGAGGGAGAGGGGGGATGGGGGATGGGTGGTAGGTGGAAGAGGGAAGGTGGGGGAGGGACGGGGAAAAATTGTTGTAATATTTGATAAAACTTTTTAATAAAAAAAAACATTTATCCCAAAGCACTGGGACTAGAGATGCAGGATAACATCATTTTCCAAAGGCAAGCTAAACTTGCCTTTCCCAAGTTTAGTTACTTTGTAAGTACTTTCCTATCTAGGTTATCAAACAGGACAAAACTATTTTGTCCCCTGAGGTAGATTCAATGCTTTAAGATTGACTAAATTGTTTATTTTGCCTCAGTTTGGGCATTGAGGTATCTTGCATTTAGAAACAGTTCCCATAAGACCAACATTGAGACATTCTTTTTCTTAGATGATGCTTATATATAACCATACAATACTGTAAATTCTAATGTCTTACATCTTCTGAACACCAAGAGCTTTTGCATCTTTCACATAAAAGTAGATTTCTTTGATTAAAGTAAAAAAAGAAAATGACTTTCATGGGATGAAAATATTCTCAGTGAACGTGTTTCTATTATGCCATTGATCGTAGGTGTATAGGACATTTACAGCCCTCTGAGATAAAAGCCAGTTTTGAGATTTCTTGCAGGTTACAATAATGACGCAGATAAAAAACATCACATAATGTTTGAAAAGCTGTTGACAGACAAACATGGAAAAGTCTATTGCAGTATCTCATTAGTAAATAAGCAGGCCAGCAGATATGAAAACTAGGTATAGAGTCAAAATTGATTTTAAAAAATCTAGGAGAACAAAACCTTAATGAAACGTTGGCAAAAATGTGCAGTTTAGGAATTCTGTGCATGATAGATGGGGTAAAAATCAAGAGTCATTTCGATAAATAGTGGTGCCAAGAGATGGGTCAAAAAGGTGAAAAGCTTAGATAGAATACAAAATCTGAACATGTCAATATTATGCAGCAGAAAAAAAAATGAAGTGGCCACAGTGTTTCAAATATAGGCTTTCAGAGAATTGATAGCTAGTTATTATAAATGTTAAATCTAAACCAGATTAAATTTGGACACATTGATATGTGGAATCCTTGTAGTGTCTGGTTTTGCTTGCTTGTAGACATTTCATTACCTGACTAGGTAACATTATCAGCAATAACTGATCAGCAAGCAATAACTAAGCTTAGTGAACATCAAGAATAGAATAGAATAGAATAGAATAGAATAGAATAGAATAGAATAGAATAGAATAGAATAGAATAGAATAGAATAGAATAGAATAGAATTCTTTATTGGCCAAGTGTGATTGGACACACAAGGAATTTGTCTTGGTGCATACACTCTCAGTATACATAAAAGAAAAGATACATTTGTCAAGAATCATAAGGTACAACACTTAATGATACTCATAGGGTACAAATAAACAATCAAATCACGTTAGGAAACAGTCAATATAAATCGTAAGGTAACAAGGTTGCAGTCACATAGTCATAAGTGGGGGGAGATGGGTGATAGGAACGATGAGAAGATTAATAATAATGCAGACTTATTAACTAGTTTGACAGTGCTGAGGGAATTATTTGTTTAGCAGAGTGATGGTGTTCAGGAAAAAACTGTTCTTGTGTCTAGTTGTTCTGGTGTGCAGTGCTCTGTAGCATCGTTTTGAGGGTAGGAGTTGAAACAGTTTATGTCCAGGATGTGAGGGGTCTGTAAATATTTTCACAGCCCTCTTTTTGACTCGTGCAGTATACAGGTCCTCAATGGAAGGCAGGTTGGTAGTAATTGTTTTTTCAATTCTAAGCTACTTTGATGTGCTTTTTTCCCAGTAAAATGACACATGGAATGATCAATTCATTTACTACAGTTTTTCTGAGGGAGATATGGGAAGGAAGTCAGTCTTCTGATACCATATAGACTGATCACACATCAGCTGGGGCTGACAGTCATTAAGATAGCTACTTGCAGAATATAATAATCAAAGGACTACAATAGTTAAATATAACTTTCTCCGTGAGACAAAAGTAAATACTTTTCACATCCACTGATTTATGGCACAGTTAAGATAACTTTTTTGCATTCAGACAATAGACACATAAAGACTGTTGTCTGGTGACAAAACAAAGTATTTTTATACAAGAGGAGATATGCTGCTAGATAAAAGTCTATGATTAATAGACTTTCTAATAATGATTAATAATAATGATTGATTAGAAGATACTTGCTGTGTATATACTGTATATATGTAATCGCACGATACCTCAGATGTTACCTGAGATTTGATATTTTATTTTTTAAAAAAACCCTTTTTTAAAACTCAATAAAGTATATATATATATAAAAAAGTCTATGATTAACTACAGAAGACTATGGATAGCATTCCTATATCTCTGTCTCTTTTACATTTTTGGATATGATAGTTCGAAAGAGAACTTAATCAGCTCAGTATGTCAATTGTGAAATAATACGAAGTACAAGTTATATATCTGATTTACTATCTCCTTCTAAGCTGAGATTTATCCTGTTAAATTAAATAAATCAACTATTCTAATATAGTTTCTTCTTGGAGTAAATATCCAGGCTGATCCAGTGAGGAGTGATTTTTGTTGGAAAAAATTGCATAAAGGAGAAAAAAAATTAAACTCATTTCTGCTTTACATTTGATCCCACTTCCCATTCCTATTGTAGCCACTAAGGTACCAAAAACTTTACGAAGTCCAAGATGCATGAAACCTTTTCCCACACTATTTATCTGGTTAGACTTCTGTTTTCCTAAATATAAAAAATCTATGAGCCAAACATAGTGTTGTTTCACATTTCATTCATGGAATTTGTATGTGTGTGTGTGTGTGTGTGTGTGTGTGTGTGTAGGAGGGGGTGTAGCCTTTAAGGATTTTGAAGCTTGGTCCTACTGGAATTCAGCATACAACAATTAAACATTATAGGTGTTTCATACCTGTTTTCTAAGGAAGGGAGGGAGGGAGGGAGGGAGGGAGGGAGGGAAGGAAGGAAGGAAGGAAGGAAGGAAGGAAGGAAGGAAGGAAGGAAGGAAGGAAGGAAGGAAGGAAGGAAGGAAGGTTCCAAAAGGAAAGTTTACATAATTGTTTAAAACAGAAAAATCATTACAGAAAAAACCTGGTGGAAAATTCACCTTTGTCCATTTGTATGTTTTCACGACATTAGTTTGATATTATGGGTCTCTACCAAAGAAAAATCATTTAAGGAAAATATGGTGCCTGTCCGGTAAAAATGTTAATCTATGATCAAAACTTATTTTCTCTACTGATTGCAAATCAGTATTCACTACAATGTCTATTTTTTTTTGTGTGTAACTAGGCATATATTTAATTTCTATTTCTTTTTTTTCCTGTGTGTTTAATTTTAGACTGCAAACATCTTGGAAGGTGCTTTCTTCTATAGAGTTCCTTGCCCAATCATATCAGAGAATTAAATAGTAAAAATAAAGAAGGCAAGTTTGGCCTTCTTTTCTTTAAAAATGTGACCTTTCTATGATAATAGTATAATTTCATAATATTAAAAATATGTTTCATGATGGACTAACATTTTTGATTCTGGCAACAGCCATAGAAATATGTACAAAATTTAGGGGAAAATAGGCTATTTTCCATACCTCTTTGTATTCCAGATGTTGCTGTAATGAAGGGCAAGACACGAAGGGGCTATAAATAAAATTTCAAAAGCAGATAAACAAGATTGAAAGTATTGCAGGGCATTCTGTTCACATTCAGGAAAGAGATGGGAAATATTATTTGTTGCCAAGCTTAATCATAAGATTTATGTGGAATGATGTTGATTATAATCAAAATAAGACTAGAGCCAGAATCCTCACCATGATGGATGGATGGATTTGTTTGTTTGTTTGTTTGTTTGTCAACAAGTACAAGGAAACAAGTAACAGTATAGACCAGGGGTCAGCAACCTGCAGCTCTGGAGCCGCCTGTGGCTCTTTCACCCTTCTGCTATGACTCCCTGTCACTCAAAATATGCGTCTCAACCACCAATGTGCGACAACCGCCGTCACACAATTTATTGAGCTTTTCAACACCCAATAGGCCAACCATGGATAAGTCCAAGAAAAGAAAAGTTTCAGAAGAAAACAGAACGTTTAATTCAGTTGACTCCATCACTGACTATTGGGGGCGAGTCTTTGGCCCCCTCGGAGAGGGCTCGCAATCTGGGAGTCCTCCTGGATACGCAGCTGTCCTTGGAGGAACATCTGACGGCTGTTGCCAGGGGGACTTTTGGTCAGGTTCGCCTGATCTTCCAGTTGCGGCCCTTTCTTGATCGGGATTCCCTGTGCACAGTCATTCATGCCCTCCTCACCTCTCGCCTGGACTACTGCAACGCTCTTTACATGGGACTCCCCTTGAATAGCACCCGGAGGCTCCAACTGGTCCAGAATCCGGTCGCGCAGGTAGTCACGGGAGCCGCATGGCACTCCCATACAACACCTCTCCTGCGTGAGCTGCACTGGCTCCCAGTGGTCTTCCGGGTGCGCTTCAAGGTGTTGGTTATCGCCTTTAAAGCGCTCCATGGCATAGGACCTAGTTATCTTCGAGACCACCTGCTGCTACCGACGGCCTCCCATCAACCTGTGCGCTCCCACAGAGAGGGTCTTCTCGGGGTGCCATCAGCCAAAAAATGTAGGCTGGTGACCTCCAGGGGGAGGGCCTTCTCTGTGGGGGCACCTACCCTCTGGAATCAGCTGCCCCCAGAGATAAGGAGAATCCAAGACCTCGGTGCCTTCTGCCGTGCCCTTAAAACCTTCTTTTTCCAGCAAGCTGCGCTGGCTTAACACTTTTTAAAATGTTTTTAATTATTTGTTATTGTTTTTAATCATGGGGCCAAATTTATATATATCTTTTTAATTGTATTTTAATGTTTGTAGTTTATGCTTTTACTTGGCTGTTCACCGCCCTGAGTCCTCAGGGAGAAGGGCGGTATACAAATTTAAAAATAAATAAATAAACTACATATGCTAGTTTTGTGGCTGCTTAAGAAATAGTCAGGCACAGGAAAGATTTTGTGGCTCCTGGTGTTTTCTTTTCTGTGGCAAATGGGTCCAAATGGCTCTTTCAGTTTTTAAGGCTGCAGACCCCTGGTATAGACATAGATATGGGCACATGAAAAAAATTTGGCACAAATAAAAGGATATAAATAAGTAAAACATAGCCATAAAAACATAAAATAAGTACATATAAATGGAAACAGTAAGACAAGGACGGTAGGCACACTGGTGCGCTTATGCACGTCCCCTTAAGGACCTCTTAAAACGCGTGTAAGGTCCACGGTAGACAGTTTAAGGTAAAAGGTATGGGGGTTAGAGAGACTAACAACAGGATCAGGTAGAGTGTTCCAGACATTTACTATTCTATTGCTGAAGTCGTATTTCCTACAATCAAGATTAGAGCGAATTACATTGAGTTTGAATCTATTGATAGACCTTGTGTTATTGCGGTTGAAGTTAAAGTACTCATTAACAAGTAGGGACGTTATGGTAAATAATCTTGTGTACTAAGCTTAGGTGAGAACGTAGAATGTAACATGGATTGTTTCAGTGTTTATTATTTTAATATAAAGAATCCAAATTTCTGTATAAGGAAGAATTTCTTTCTTCACTGGGACAAAATATCTGTCTGTCTGTCTGTCTGTCTGTCTGTCTGACTGCAATATCATTTTTAGCTTGACTAACCAGAACTGTGATGGGTATTCAAGAACAGCAACCTGCCATATAAGAACCTAACCATATCAAACACTTCCCCCCACTTATGTTAACACTTCACAGCTTTGTAAATAATGCATGAGCCCCACCTTTTTGCTCACTCCTGTCTTACTTCTCTTTGGATGTTATGCGTTTTGGCTGTATGGCTAGAGAGAACTTCTTTAAAAGTTAAACAAATAATTTCTAAGTCAATATATTATTTAATTCCTAACACAGTTTCTAATGCACAGTTCTTCTTCCGTTTCTAGATCAAAATTTAAACTGCTGGAATGAAGCCACCTTCTTGGCTTTCTCGTTGGCCAAAAATAAATCATTATTGTACAGTTGTAGCCGACATACCAGCAGATGGGCTGGGCTCTGTGCCTCTACACATTCACATAGGGTCTATGGAGATTCTCAGTCATCCAGGTCATGATTGTCCCAATGGTGCTTTTTGAAGAGGCAACTGGACTTTCTGTTTTTTCTTTGAAGACATTTCACTTCTCATCCAAGAAGCTTCTTCAGCTATGGCTGAATGGTGGAGAATGGAAGGATTTATATTCCTTGCAGACAGTTGGTCATTTGCATTCTTGTAGCAGGTCGTTAAGGTCACCTGGAAGATTATCTGTGTCATCAGGGTCACCTGAGTGGTATAAATGGGTGTGGAGCCTTTTTGGAACTGCTGAAAGGACTCTGTTGTAGACTGGAGATAGCTGGAGTCATATCCCTCCCCCTCTGTTGAAAGAGGGCTGTTCAATTTTGATATAGATGGCCTCTTTGACTCTTCTTTCAAACCAGTGGTCCTCTCTGTCCAAAATGTGGACCTTGCTTTTTCAAAAGAGTGGCCTTTGTTTTTTTAAATGCAGATGGACTATTGAATATAGTCCGGATTGATTTGTCCTCTTATGTTGTGCCACTTTTTAAATGCATGGCATAACATAAGAGAACAAATCAATCTGGACTATATTCAGCAGTCTTCTTTTGAAGGCAGCAAAGACCACATTTGCTGAAAGAGGACTATAAAGCCTTCTATTCTCCACCATTCAGCCAGAGTTGAAGAAGCTTCTTGGATGAGAAGTGAAATGTCTTCAAAGAAAAACTAGAAAGTCCAGTTGCCTCTTGAAAAAGCACCTTTGGGATTCACATAGGATGCTGTTATCCACTAATAACCTCCACTTGAGCATATTGGTCTTACATTTAAGGCAGTAGTGGGTTTCAAATCCCAGCATTTTTGATGACGTCTGGGTGGGAGCCTCCCGCTGCCGCTACTGGTTTGCCTGAACCGGGGCAAATCAATAGAAATCCACCACTAATTTAAGGGATCTAACTCTTAATATATTCAGATCGCTCTTCTATTCAGAATGCACAATTCAAATAGCTCTCATTAAAACACATAATTTGTGACCCAACAGCATTACCACTATTTTCTTCTATTCAATGAAGGACATTCAGGCTATTTCTAACTATGAAGAAAAACTGTGACTTTTCCCAGTTGAAAAATTAATCTGCTCCTAGATCGACATAGACATGTGCATTTAAAACTGCATTTCCCGCACACTGTTATTGTCAGTTCATTTTATTCATACATTCTACCAGTGCCTTATACTAATTCTAATCCCTCTGGTTTGCCTATGTTCTAATTATGTTTGTTTATTTAGGCATCATGGTGTATTTTGACTTCGAAATTGCTGTTGGATTTTTCTTCTCTTTCTTGCCATGGAGAATGAGAAAGATAAATGACTCCGGTGCTTTGCTTCACCTCATGAAAAGGATTGTGCTATAATGCATACAAATTTGGATTCCCAACCTGAATTGGAGCTAGGCTAAGAAATACATCATTTGCTGCTTGATTAAAAGTCTGACAAAAGTCCTGAACTGTGAAGAATTATAAATGATCTCTCACTGCATAATTTGTAATGTAATTATTTGAAAAGAATCTTAGAAATCCAAAGTAAGTATTTCTGATCCCTCCCGCCCCCCATACAAAAATGTTATTATTATAAGAAAGGAAATGAATAATTGAGTTTACTAATGTTGTGATTAAATCAGCTTTTTCCCCAGGAGCATCTACTATAAAGACCATTAACAAACACACAAAAACGCCTAATGAAATCTCAGATATTTTCATGACTTATTCATGACAACAATCACATTGCTATAAGCCTATATTATATACGGATGCTACTTCCTTAGTATTCAATACAATATGGGTATAAAATATATAGATAAGTGACTCTGGGAGGAAGACTTTATTTGAATTTTTCAATTCCCATCATGTGAATGTGTGGGATGGACTAAAACTAATAGAGCCTTGCTTTTCAGGCAGAAGACATTCAGTTCCTACCATTATCACTTATTGTGCATCTATATAACATCCTTAATCTGCTTGTCTCCATTTTGAACCTGGCTAGAAATAAAGTTCTGTTTTGAGCAGAAGTTTATCAGACTTACTGAATGCTGCAAATATATATATATGGGTTTACCTGGTCTACCCAAATATGGGAAGGAGCATCCTGCTTCATTTTGTCTTTCATCCCCAATCCAGGAGCCCTCAGGCAGTCGCTTTCATGACAAACTATTTTGTATTAAATTTATATTTATTGACAAAGAAATAAAGGGAGACTAGTATAGATCTATTTCAAGCTATTTAGGTCTCATCAGCTAGCCGTACCTTCTCATCAACCAGGTTCGAATCCCAATTTCTTTTTGAAATTGAAGAGAATTGTCACTGATCAGAGGTGGTATTCAGCAGGTTCTGAACAGTCTGGAGAACTGGTAGCAGAAATTTTGAGTAGTTCGGAGAACCTGTAAATACCATCCTGCCCCTATCTATTCTCTGCCTCCCGAGTCCCAGCTGATCGGGAGGAAATGGGGATTTCACAGTAACTTTCCCCTGGAGTGGGGAGGGAATGGAGATTTTACAGTATCCTTCCCCTGAAGTGGGGAGGGAATGGAGATTTTACAGTATCCTTCCCCTGCCATACCCACCAAGCCACGCCCACCAAGCCATGCCACGCCCACCAAGCCACACCCACAGAACTGGTAGTAAAAAAATTTGAATCCCACCACTGCCACTGATCCGATCTCTGAGAGAATACTAAGGCAGTGATTAACAACGGTGAAATTCTATCCTTAAGAAATTCTTAGAGAATTTCTTCTTCTACTGGAGAAATCTGAAGAAATTTTCCATCCAAATTTTTCCACAGCAAATATGAAAGAAAATTTCAGAAGGCCATTTCTATCCCTCTTGAATGTTATGTTTTATTGACTTAATTTTAAATTGATCTGAATTTTAATTGTGTTCTATTTAGTTTTCCTCTCAATATTCCCCTCAGTGCTGCCCTTGGCATTTCACTCAAAGGACAAGTGAGTGACCCTCTGACACAAAGAAGCAACTTATTCTCTAAGAGGACATTATTATGCATCCAAAATAGCATTTATGTGCACAAGTGGAAGGAATGAAAGAGTTTCTGTTTATCTTAAACTTAAGAATAAGAAAACCTTTCAGAAAAAAAGAGCAGGAAAAGAAAGAGGTCAACAAAAGAAGTCAATGAAGATTAAGTGTGCAAGAAAAAAAGATTTATGAGCAAAGACGAATAGAATATCCTGGAACAGAAGATAACTAATAACTTGTTTCAGTCTTAAGACAAAGTCTATTAGACTGAAACAAAGATTTCATTTGTTTATAATTCTCAGGTAGATGTGAGAGCTTGATATTCTAGTTAGCAAGTACAAAAAGGAACCAAAAATAGGACTAGCTTTATGAGGACTTAGCACTTAGCAAATTCATAGTTATTTTCTAATTGTTGCAATAAGATCTTTTTCTTTTAAAAAAATGAATTTTTTGATCTATATCAAAGGCAAAGAGGTATGTTTGTTGATTCTAACATGAAAAACAGCATGAACTAAATAATATTTTTATTAACTGTTTCAAAATGATATGATATTGGAATATTACAGAGAAGTCTGCAATATCCATTGTTATCAAACAAACAAAAACAAGTTTGGATCATCGCTACACAAGCTCCCTCCTTTTCATATGTGCATAAAAAGGGGGCATCATAGTGTGACATTGTCTTCATCATTTTTCCTCTTTGAGTATTCTTCAATACTCTCCTTGAATACTTTCATGTTGGTATTAAGAAGGAGTATTATTTGGCTAACTTTGTGAATAAAAGTTATATGACTGTGATGGCAAACATATGGCATGCATGCCACAGGTGGCATGTGTAGCCATATCAGTGGGCACGCAAGCTCAGCTGATTTTCGGGCCTTCTGGGCCCACCAGAAGTAGGAAAACAGG
The DNA here is from genome assembly GCF_029215685.1 of Pituophis catenifer annectens. Taxonomy (NCBI): domain Eukaryota; kingdom Metazoa; phylum Chordata; class Lepidosauria; order Squamata; family Colubridae; genus Pituophis; species Pituophis catenifer. The sequence continues at coordinate 14,606,107 of NW_027256888.1, forward strand.
TTGTTTCCTGCCTCTGGAGTGCCTCTGGGGGGGGGTGGGGAAGGCCATTTTCGCTCTCCCCAGACTCCTAGAAAGGCTCTGGAGCCAGGTGAGAGAGAAAAACGGGCCTACCGGGCCATCATATGCCAGGAGCGGGGGAATGGTGGGGTCGCGCGTGCATGCACAGAGTCAGGGTGCATAGAATTATGGGTGTGGGCATGCACGTGCAAGACCCCCCCTCCCGCCCCCGGCACACAATGGCAAAAAGGTTAGCCATCACTGTTATATGGTTAGTTTATGAGATCTGTAACACATCAATCAGTCAAGAATAGCTCCAGGTGTTCACATTATACTAGGTACTTTCCCAGGCAACCAATTTCACAAGAACCTACTCTTAAGATAAGAAAAAGTGTGAAAATAAACTTGTAAATGGACACATTAGAAAGTTGCAAAGATTGAAATGTATCATGAAGGAGAAATACTGGGAAATTGTGGCTCAGTCTTACATTTTGTGTTTAAAAATGTATGTTTACAAAGTAGTGGATGATTTAATAAACCTCACTGTAAAATCTGCACTTAGAATACATAGCTAAGCTTTAAGTCACAATGCCCTAATAAGGTAAGTGCAAGTGTTAACTAAAAGAATGCCATATGGCCACAAGGAATGAATTAGACAGCTGGAAAATGCTAATGGTTACCTCTGGGAACCGAGGTTTTTCAGATTGTGGTTAAGGGAAAAATAAAGTAATGGCCAATTCTAAGGTCAATTGTTTCAGTAATGTGTTGGGAGGAATAACAGCATCCAACTTATTCCTTATTGAATATTTTCTATGCATAAAATTTAACCTAATTAATAATGTTAATTTTTTTATCAATTTTATTAGCAAAGTGACCTATATTTGCTGATTAATTGTAATTGCAATGCAACTAATCAAATGGAAGGTACTATTTGCATATATTGATAAAGGGGACTCAACTTTTCCTGGCATACCCATTGGCCTCTGGTGGGCTATCTGTCCCACAGAGAGGGCCTCCTCAGGGTGCCATCAGCCAAACAATGTAGGCTGGTGACCCCCAGGGGGAGAGCCTTCTCTGTGGGGGCACCTACCCTCTGGAATCAGCTGCCCCCAGAGATAAGGAGAATCCAAGACCTCAGTGCCTTCCGCCGTGCCCTTAAAACCCACTTTTTCCAGCAAGCCGGGCTGGCTTAGGAAGAAATTTTTTAAAATTTTTAAATGTTTAATTGGTTTGTGGTTTTTTAAATTTTGGGCCAAATTTATATAGATTTTAATTGTTTTTAATATTTGTATTTCATGTTTTTAATTCTGGCTGTGCACCGCCCTGAGTCCTCAGGGAGAAGGGCAGTATATAAATTGAAAATAAATAAATAAATAAATAAAATAAATCAGTGTTTGCTTCATACAATGGTGTCCTTGTTTTTTTCTCCAACAGTTTGGGAAACTGTGCAAATCAGTAGTGGGTTGCTCCAGTTTCGCACCAGTTTTACAAAACCGGTAGTAAAACCGGCAGGAGGCTCCACCCACTGACCCTGGCGTCATCAAAATGCTTCTGGGCATGCACAGAATCTTATTTTATCTTAGATCTCTCCCCCAACAGGGAAATGAGAAAAATGTCAAATTATTTTTCTGTGTTTCCTGATGTAAAGATTGCAAAGTTTATTTCTAAACTCTCACTGGTTGTTTTTTTTTTTTTTTTTTTGTCATTTGAAATAAGACAATTGGAACCGATGGTATTAATTTTTCAAGGATGTCTAAAGCCATCCTTTTCTATGTCTCTGAATGTTTGCTGATACTAATTACAATACTATTTACAAATGTATTTAATCTACAATCTGCATTTCAAGGTTGAATTTGAACTGCAGATCACATAGCTGATCTGACCTAAATGTTAGACTTTCTTGCTACTTCCCCATTTCAAGAGTTTTATAACATCATCTCAGACAAAAGAGTCTGAAAATGTAAATATTTATGCATTTCTTTTTGTCATGGATAAAATACAGCTCAGGTGTGGATTTTTTTCCCCTTCTGGTGAACCAATATGTCTATGATATTTTTCATCTAGTAATTATATGTATAATAATTATTCTGACCTAAATCCGCATATATAATGGTAATTTGAAATTCTGCTACATTACTTATCACAATTTATATTTCTTTCTATTGTTTTAATGTTTTAATGCATATTTATCAGACTGTTTTTTATGGCTCATGTCTGAATCAATATATCTACAATATGACCTACATATTATACATATATAATGTAACCTATGTGTATAACACATCTAGCCCTCTGCTAGATTTAATTCAGTTACTAAAGGTTTATCTGGCTATTCATCTTGAACCTGTCAAACAATTAAACAATCTTTAATAATACAATGTGACAAAAGCAACACATTAATGTAGATATTTCAGTATCCTATCTGCAGTGTCTACGTGAGTTGCTTATAAAGCAAATCAACAGAATTGTTATTTGGGTTCTTCAGAATGGATGGTTTGGAAAAAGAAATAACTCAAGAGGTGTGAAACATATGCTGCTTTTATCAGCAAGTGGACAGATAAAAATCACTGATTGCAAGGAAGGGGGGAATCCTTTTAAGGTAAAATTGAGAAACTTATGGTGGAGTTTGGCAGTTAGAAAAGGATCCCAATTTGAAATGGGATACCTGATAACCAGTGGTGGGACTTGAATAACTTAACAACTGGTTCTCTGGCTGGGTAGGCGTGGCCGGTTGGTCATGTGACTGGGTGGGTAACGTCACTCATCACACCCAGCCCCGCCTCACAGTCAGAGACGCAGAGGTAGGATTCAGCCAGTTGGGGATAATCCCACCACTGGCCCCAACCTCCCATTTTGGCTGTTTTTTTTGGGCCGTTTTCAGGCCATTTTCAGGCAGTTTTAGGGCCCAAAAAATGGCTTGAAAAAGGCCTGAAAAACAGCCTGGAAACAGCCCAAATGGCCAAAAACATCCCCAAATCCAGGCCTTTTGGGGGCTGTTTTGGGGGCATTTTCAGGTTGTTTTGGGGCCATTTTCAGGCTGGTTTTGGGGCCATTTTCAGGCTGATTTAGGGCCCAAAAATGGTCTGAAAAGGGCCTGGAAAACAGCCTGGAAACAGCCCAAAATGGCCAAAAGCAGCCCAAAATCCAGGCCTTTTGGGGGCTGTTTTTGGGCCATTTTCAGGTTGTTTTTGGGCCATTTTCAAGTTGTTTTTGGGTCATTTTTAGGCTGTTTTTGGGGCCGGTTTTAGGCCATTTTCAAGCCTGAAAAATAGCCTGAAAACGTCCCAAAAATGGCCAAAAACAGGCCAAAAAACAGGTTATTAGTAATAGCCTTTTCCATGACCTTGGGTTCAGCAATTTTAATAGCAAAATGGACCCAGATATGATTTCTCTAAATTAAGACTATGGAGGCATTTCCCTCTACTCATCTTATTTGAACTACTACATATAGTTTTTGAGTTATGATTGTTCATTTAACAATAGTTCTAAGTTACGATGACTCAGGAAAAGGGACTTACAACCCATCCTCAAAGTTGCAATAACCCCCTGAAGTCATGTGATTGCAAAATTCAGACACACTTGGCAACTAGCTTACTTTTACAACCATTGCAGTGTCTTGCGGCCACATGACTGTGGTTTGCAACCTTCTCAGCCAGCTTTCAACAAGCAAAATTAATTGGTAAAGCCAGATTTGATTAATGACCATGTTATTCACTTAACAATCATACAATTCACTTAACAACCACATAAATATAGTAGTCCAATCAACTCTGGTTATATGTTGACTTGATTAGTGGCCACATAGCTTACTGGTTGAAATTATGGTCCCAATTATGATTGTGAGAACAACAGCAATAGCACTTAAACTTATATACCGCTACATAGTGCTTTACAGCCACTCTTTACGCAGTTTACAGAGTCATCATATTGCCCCCAACAATCTGGCTCCACGTTTTACTGACCTCGGAAGAATGAACGGCTGAGTCAACCTTGAGCCAGTGAGGATCGAACTCCTGGCAGTCAGCAGAGTCAGCCTGCAATACTGCATTCTAACCACTGCACCACCACAGCTCCTATAAATAGCTGAATCTGACAGAGCTAGCAGAAGGGTAACTGCATAAAACAATGTTATGAGCCATGAATTCTTTCTGGGCAATTCCTATTGTTACTCTGAGCAATAGATACATGCTTTTCAATGAGTCATCCACTCTCCCTTAAATGATAAGAAATGCATGCATTACTACCTGTCTTTATTCACCACCTTTCTTCTATCCAAAAACTACCTCTCTACTTTACTCTATAATCTTAATTCAACATTGTCTATGCAAAAAGTTGCTTCTTATATGTTGTCTCCAGGGGTGGGTTCTACTTACCTTTATTATCGATTCAGAACAGGATCGTGCATGCGCAGATTGCCAATGATGACATCCAGGGCAGTGGGCGGGGCCTCCTGCCAGTCCGAACCGGGGGCAACTCACCAGTGGTTGTCTCTCTTCTTCTCATGTCTCTCTGTGTGTATCTCTCTGTGTCTCTCTCTCTGTGTGTTCCAAAATTCTGGATTTCTTTGCTGTGACAAGACTCTGTTTTGCCCTTTCCTTCGATAGCTGAAGGAAAATGGAATGTGAATCATGTCTTTCTCTTTCTAAATTCCTGCTTCATCATTCTGTCACTGAACTGAGTGTGGTACTTGTGAGTTCTTTGTCATTCTTCACTGAACTGAATGATAAACTCGATTCTCACTGATTATATTTGGTTTCTGACTTTATTTGTAATGCTAATTTCACTTTTCCTTGTCATATATGCCCCATTACTTGTCATCTGCTTATTTTATTGTTCTATACATTATTATTTTAAAATATTTAATAATACTATGGATAGATTCATAACTATACATTTCTTTTTGGGGATATCTATATCTAACATATACGCCAGATAATTACATATGTTAGGTAAATTTCTACAGAACCTATGGTGCTATGGTAAGCCCAATTTGCAATACATTTATCCAAACGCAAACTCAATTAAAAAAGAAGGTTGTCGCAAATATTTCAGAAGTTTATTTATAGAAATTCAAATATATAGCTATAAAATAAGCAATAGAGTTTAAATGAATCCTTTAAAGAAAAAAAAAGTCTTCCCAAACAATTTATTATTTGTATGTACAGAGGAATAAAAGGAGACCAGATGTTCTGTAAACAAGGATATATATTTAAGAATTGGGGAGGAAAAAGAATACAGCAGCAAGTAAACCATTATGCACTGCATGGAACATCTGTTGAGATATAAATCTCTGGATTTGTATTGTTCTGTCTTCAAGTGAAATTAAGGGGAAAGGGAGGGAAGCTAATTAAAATGTATCTTCATCGTAGAATTAATGTGTCATCATGTGATAATGATTTTATTAACAAATGATGATCCAAATTATATTCCTCCACCAACATGATGCCCTTCAGATTTCAAAATTAAATCTCTCACGTTTCTCAGGCATGCTGGTCAGAAATTATAGGAAAGATAGTTTTTTTTCAAACAAGTGTTATTCAGGCACCAAATTTATTACAGAATTTTATATAATCTTCAAACTGTAAAAAAAAATGTTGATTTAATTATTCAATTTTCCTCCATTTTTACTGCAGTCTTAGGGACTCTGGCATATGGCAGTATTCATGTGCATTTCTGTCATCTTTTAATTGACAGAAAAAATATACTAGCATAAATTGCACACTCCTCATTATTGCCTCGCTAATGAGACTGGAGTGTGTGGATGGCTCTATCCCTTGAATTTTAATGAGACACAACATAAGGAAAAACATTTATGTATTTATTTAATAAATTTATATGGTGACCCATCTCCTATACATGTCTCTGGGTGGTTAACAATTAAAAAAAATTAAGGACAAGATAATACCTTTTCTTAAAAAAAAAATCAACAGCAGAAAAACAAATTAGCTATTCAAATTCAAATTAAGTATGAAACTGCCTCACACATGTTGCCAAGGCACCAGGCTAAAAAGCAAAACAAAATTTATTATCGCCTATGAAAACCAGCAGGGTTGAGGCAAATATAATATCAGGGGAAATGATATTCCAGAGACTGGGCGCCATGCCATAGCAGAAATTTTTTTTTTATGAGTTTCACCAGATCAAACTCTTTAATGGACAAGATGAATTGACTACTGCAATGCTCTCTACATGGGGCTCCCCTTGAAGAGCACCCGGAGGCTCCAGCTGGTCCAGAATGCAGCAGCGCGGGTAGTGATGGGAGCAACATGGCACTCCCATGTAACACCGCTCCTGCGCGAGCTGCACTGGCTCCCGGTGATCTTCCGGATGCGCTTAAAGGTGTTGGTTATCACCTTTAAAGCGCTCCATGGCATAGGGCCTAGCTATCTGCTGGACCGCCTGCTGCTACCGACGACCTCCCATCGACCCGTGCGCTCCCACAGAGAGGGCCTCCTCAGGATGCCATCAGCCAAACAATGTAGGCTGGTGACCCCCAGGGGGAGGGCCTTCTCGGTGGGGGCTCCCATCCTCTGGAATCAGTTGCCCCCGGAGATAAGGAGAATCCATGACCTCAATGCCTTCTGTCGTTCCCTTAAAACCCATCTTTTCCAGCAAGCCGGGTTGGCTTAAGAAGAAATTTTTAAATTCTTTTAATCAGTCTGTGATTTCTTAACTTTCGGGCCAAAATTTATATATATTTTTAAATGTTTTTTAATATTTGTATTCTATGTTTTTTTATCTTGGCTGTACACCGCCCTGAGTCCTCAGGGAGACGGGCGGTATATAAATTGGAAATTAAATTAAATTAAATTAAGATCCAAGTATCTCCTGATGGATCTAATAGGATGAATAAATATTACTGGGGAGAGAGAATTCCAGTGGTGGGTTGCCCCCGGTTCGCACAGGTTCTATAGAACCGGTAGTAAAACCGGCAGGAGGCTCCGTCCACCGACCCCGACGTCATCAGAACGCTTCTGCGCATGCTCACGGCCCTTTTGCAGACTGGTAGTAAAGGTAAGTAGAACCCACCCCTGGAGCATTCCATAAGGAACTTGTCCTCAAGTAATAAAATATTTTAAAGGTCATCACCAGAACCTAGAATTGTAATTGGAAACATACTGGTAGCCAAGGTATAACATGATCCAAGTGATTACTACCCTAACTTTCTACAATGTTGCACTGTGCATTATTTGAAGCTTCCAAATATTGTTCCAGGACGACCTCACGTAAAGGTTGTACATATCTCTAACCAACTATTTCTCTTTTTCTTTCTTTTTCTTTTCCTTTCTTTCTTTTTAATGTTCAGATCCATGTTCATTCATTGATCATACTTTACATTCAAAAATATGCAAACATTCATATCCAACAAACATATAATGTCATAAGCTTCTTTAATAAAGTAGATTAGTCCATACATATATATTAAAACAAGCAAGGGAACATCATATAGCTTTGTCTTACTCCTTCTCCATGAACCATTTAAGCATTCAATCTAGGCTTATTCATGGTTTAGTCTCACCATTTACTCTCACCCAGGGGGTCGGACCGGATCGCCCGATCTTGTAGCGATGGCGGCGGGTGGTTCGGAGAACTGGTAGCAAAAATCCCAGTGTGCCTCCCCCCCCCACATACCCAGCTGAGCCGTACAATCATCAGAGGTTTTTTTTTACTTTTAAAAGCATTTTTTCTACAACCTCTTCAGCCCCAAAAAATGCTTTTAAAAGTGAAAAAAAAAAGCCTCTGATGATCGCGCAGCTCAGCTGGGATCGTCAGAGGCTTTTAAAAGCATTTTTTCTGCAACCTCTTTGGCCGAAAAAGAAAAAAAAGCCTCTGATGATCAGGCAACTCAGCTGGGATCGTCAGAGCCTTTTAAAAGCATTTTTTTTACAACCTCTTTGGCCAAAGAGGTTGTAGAAAAAATGCTTTTAAAAGTTAAAAAAAAACACAGTTGGCCACGCCCACCCAGTCAAATTACCCCCACCCACCAAGCCACGCCCACAGAACCAGTAGTAACAAATTTTACATTTCACCACTGCTCTCACCATATATATACTTCATTGCATTCAGCAATCAACTTCCTACCTCATATCTTGCTAACATTCTAGAAATAAAATCTATCAACACACTTCTTTAAATCAATATTCATTATGTTTCATTATGTGCCATTAACTCGGAGTCTACTTTTATTGACCACATACATTTTCTACATGGTAATTTGCCCCTAACTTGATTCTTCAAGTCTTTCAATGATGCACTCATTGTCATTTCAACTGTTTATTCATCTTGCTGATGGTCATCCTCTTCTTTTCCACCCTTGTCTGTACTGTAGACTTTTCTAGAGAGCTAAGTCTTCACATTATATATTCAAAGTATTGATAATTTGAGCCTGATCATTGTTGCCTCAAGTGAGAACTCTGGGTTGATTTGTTTCATTTGTTGATCCATTGATTTGTTTTATTGTCTGTTTATGGTATTCTCAGAAGTCTTCAACAGCACCAAAATTCAAAAGCATCAAGACTCTTTCTATCCTGTTTCTTCAAAGTTCACATTTCACTACAAAGTGTCATAGGGAATACCACTACTTTCATAATTCTGGTCTTTGTAGGTATAGATACATTTTTGTTGTTGTTAGTTGTGAAGTCATGTCCGACACATCGCAATCTGACGGACAACGTTCCTCAGGCCTTCCTGTCCTCTACCATCCTCTGGAGTCTATTTAAGCTCACACCTACTGCTTCAGTGATTCCATCGAGCCACCTTGTTCTCTGTCGTCCCCTTCTTCTTTTGCCCTCAATCTTTCCCAGCATTAGGCTCTTCTCCAGTGAGTCCTTCCTTCTTATTAGGTGGCCAAAGTATTTGAGTTTCATCTTCAGGATCTGGCCTTCTAAAGAGCAGTCAGGGTTGATGTCCTCTAGGACTGACCGGTTTGTTCGCCTTGCAGACCAAGGGACTCGTAGGAGACTTCTCCAGCACCATAGTTCAAAGGCCTCAATTGTTTGGCGCTCAGCCTTTTTTATGGTCCAACTTTCATAGATACATTACACATCTGAATATATTTTCGAAGATCTTCATGGCTATTCTATCAAGTGCCACTTCCTCTACTGTTGATGGTTGATCCTAAAACACAGAGGTTATCCATTACCTTCATTGTCAACTCTTAATAATACAAAATTAAAAAAACATTGGACATAGATATGACATCACTGGTTTCCAAACATCTTCCGTCACTTTACAATATTATTAGTACTCATATAAACATATAGTTCTCAAACATACATTTATCTATAATAACATCTATATTTTTGTTCTAACACTATACACTTGTCTTGGCTACCCTCTTGTTATCTATCCAATCATAAAATTGTTCCCAGATTTTGTAGTACTTAGTTTCACTTTTATCCTTGAGTTCCAAAGTGAGTCTGTCCATTTCTGCGCAGTTAAAGATTTTCAGTAATATTTCCTCTTCAGTTGGAATATCTTTCTCTTTCCATTTTTTTTTATTAAAAAAGTTTTTATTTTCTGATCAAACAAGTATACAATATAAATAATCATTCAAACTATCATCAAGAAAGAAAGAAAAAATCAATCCATAATCCATCACTAAACTCAATCTTCAACCCCTCCTCACCACCCCCCACCCCCGACTTCCCAGAACAAAAACAGGGCATAGATTTCACCAAACATTCGCTAAAGTAAACTAGCTAACTGCAAGATTTAATAGCTCCCAAGACCCCTTAACTCCCCTTTTATAATTTCATCAACCTGCCTTTTTATAGACTCAAAGTAGCGTATAATCCAATAACTCTAAGAGTTTTAAAACCATTAACAAATATTAAGCATTCAAACCTTAAAAATTCTCTTAATATATCAATAAAGTATTCAATTCATTTGCAAAAACATTTTTCCCCCTCTTACTTTTCTCAAAGTTCAGATATATTGAAATCTTATGACAAAAAATAAACCTTGGATATTCAATAGTTAAATTTCTACATTTTCTAAGTTTCTAAATTTTCCCCCTTCATTATTCCTCCCTCCAACTTTTAAAATTTTAAAACATAATCATCAACATTTTAATTAACCATTAATACATAAACTAGAAAACCAAAAAAGATTAATCTTACATTCTTACTCTTAAAAAATCTTAAAACAAAAAATAAACCTTAATTAATCATAATCTGTACATTTACCCCCTCAATCTTTTTTCCTCCCTCCAACTTTTAGCTACTAAAACATAATCATTTTTAGCCATTATCATTATTTAAGTTTCTACCTTTTTTAAAAAAAACATAATCATTTTCATTAACCCTTACTCTCAAATATTTTAAAAATCTTAAAACAAAAAAATAAACCTTAATTAATCATAATCTGTACGTTTACCCCCTCAGTCTTTTTTCCTCCCTCCAACTTTTAACTCCTAAAACATAATCATTTTTAGCCATTATCATTATTTAAGTTTCTACATTTTTTTAAAAAAAACATAATCATTGTAATTAACCATTAATGCATCGTATTTAAAAATCAATATTTAAATTTATACTTTTTCCCCCTCAGTAGTTATAACACCTAAAACATAATCATTTTTAACCATGAATAGAACAACTGCAAAACCAAAAAGAAAGGTTAATCTTCCATTCTTGCTTTCTTTTTATATTTTTTCCAGTCTTTCTGCATCCCTCCTACTTCTATTTTGAGGAGGTTTTTCATTTTAATTTGAGGTTGATGTAACTGCAAAGATTGTCCCCTTTTTGAGAAAATTTCCTCTGATTTAGAGCCCCCATATCGCCTCTTCTTGCTTATATAAATCAGTTCATTCCTTCGTCTGTAAGACCAAAGATTGTCAAGAGTTTGTGAAAAAAAGTTCAGTTGTTTCTTTTCTATTAAATGTATAAATACCACTGGCAAATCTCCTTCATCTTCTGAAACTTCGGAAGTCTGGTCATTTACTACTTTCTTCCAAACCAAGTTGTAATTTTGAAAGATTCTATCAATTTTTTCAAAAAGAGCAGAAAATAAGCTCGAAAATTCTTGAGAAGATTCTTCCACCTTCTCTGCTTCAATCAAAATGTCTCCTGAATTGTCATCATGCTCCGTACTTGCTTTTGTCTCCTCAGTCATTTCTGTCGTTATCCCTTTAAGAATTGCTATTTGATTACTTATAGTTGCAGTATGATTATTCATGGCTTCTTTTATAAATTCTGTAAATTCTGCATCAAAATCCTTATAGTTCTGTAAATCAGACAACTGTTTCATTTCTGACACCTCCAAATAGCTTCCAGCACTTTCAAAATCTCCTTTCTTGGAAGCCATTTTATTTTAAAAAGATTTTCTTTCTTCCCACAACCATAAAGTCATAAAGTCACAGCCATCCTCTTGAGCAACTTTCAGCAATTTCTTTATAAATCACCAAACGAGATAATCTTTTCCCAAACAGCTCTTTAAAATCTATTCCAGCAACTTAAAGCCAGTCTCTGAGCACGAGTCTATTAGCAGACACTTTCCTTTCTAGCTTTCACTTTTAAAATCGCAACAAAAAAACACCATCTTTACTTCCAGCTCAGAAAATCCAATTAGAAACATTGTATCCCCGGAGTTAAGTATTATACTTGCAAAAAGCTTGTCCTCCTGCTTCTGTTCCGCCTGCTTTTTTGAAATCATTTAATCTTCTGTTTGACAGCAGAAATTGGACATGACGCCTAGCTCTGTAAAAAAAACAGAGTCCCCCCGGATCCGGAGCTTCAGTGGGCTGAACGGGGAGCTCTCGCCCTCCTAACCCCTGGAATTAATCCAGGGGTTTTCGGGGAGCTCTACCCTCACCCACCTGCTCTCCTCCCCTTCTTTTCCCGAAGGGGAGATTTTCAAGCCGTTTGACAGCTGATTAGCGCTGTCAGAACGGCTCAACGGGATCGCGGGGGCGGCGGTCTAAAAAGACCGTCCATGGCGCCGTGGAGCCAACCCGGAAGCCAACTCTTAAGGCTGTTATGATACCTGTTCTCACTAATTTGTTCTTTATATTTTATTTAATTTTAGTTCCATTTTTTCATTGTGCTCCTTGATTTTATTAGTAGGACTAGGCGAGCAGAATACTTGCATTTTCAGTTATCAAAATAGTACTATCAACACAGTTCAAGATATTGATTTTCTTCCTCCAATTCTAAACCACATTCATCTTGTTTGAAGCCAGATTCCCTTAATATATACTCAGCATGTAGGCTTTAATCTAGCCATTAGTAGTCTAAAAGATTCTCAGCTCTTCTTCAGTAGCATCTTGGATGACATCCAACCTGGGGAATCCATCAACTGGCACTATATTGTCAATATTTTATATTTTCTATCCATGCGGTTTTCCATTGCCTTCTCCCAAGAATTGATGTCTTTGTCATTGTCACTAAAGCAATCGTTTACCTACACATATGCTGCTTGCCTAACAAAAAGTGGCATTGATTTCCAAATTTGACTCATTTTCATATGTCAAATCTTTCAAATCAGAATTCTGCAAAGATCACTACAAGCTAACAAGAAAATTACTCTTCTATAGATTTTGCATTCACTCTTGCTATGCATAGGGAAGCTTGCTTTCATATTTCCAATCACCAAGCACAGATACAATCTTTAGTCATGTTAAACAAGTTGCACAGCCACACATGAGCAAACACATTTCTATTTTAACATGTCTCAATTTATTCCTCTACTCTTACAACTTTATCAATTTTTAATTTTCACACAGATTTTATTATTTTCATCCACTTTTGGAGACACAAACATTTCCAACCTTCATTACTCTTTGACGTATCACTATATTCATGCTGATGTATAAAACACTTCTTCCAGTATTATTTCATTTTAGTTTCATTCCAAATAACTTCATCATTTTTACTTTTAATTCAAATTTATTTTTAAACCACTTCCATAACTCTTTAAAAAAATCCCAACAATATTCATTGTTTGGTTTAGTCTCTACTTTCTCTTGCTTCCTTTGACTATATTTTGCAACTATTTCATTTCCACTTATAGATTATACAATATCTTTCTCTAACCTCATTTTTGCAACAATTTGTGCTTATACATACTTGTATAATCCTGTTTCAATTTATAATTACCCAAGATTCTTTTTTCATACTATCAATTTTTGTAACTCCATGAATTTCGGTGAAATCTTTTTTACCTGTGCCCTGTCCCCCAAGATGATATGACTCCAATAAGGGACTGCCCCAAATTCAGAATTTATATCCTTGTATTTTCCCCTATTTTCTTTTCAAATTTTTTATCAAAAATGATAAAAGTGATCATGTTTTTAGATCCATTATGTTATGGTGTATTTGAGTAGATTTATATTTTGGGAGGGAAAAAAATTAAGGGGAAAAAAAACCCTAGATATTTATTCAAGCAGATATTGACTGATTTTTCTTTCAGGGTTTTCAAATAGCCCAGGTGTGGGTTTCAAAAATTTTAGCAAGGGGTTCTCTGCCTGGTTGCTGGGTAGGAATGGCCTAGTTGGCCCACTGCACCACAGTGGAGGGTGTGTTTTTGCCCTCCCCGGGCTCCGGAGGCTTTCCTCGAGCCTCTGAGAGAACAAAAATGGCCTCCCCAGGCTCCGGAGGCTATCTGGAAACTGGAAACAGGCCCATTTCTGGCCTTCCCGAACTTTCGGTAGGCCTGTTTTTCACCCTCCCCAAGCCTTCATGCGCACCCTGCACTTACCTGCATCCAAAACGGGCGACGTGGTAACTCCTGGGAGGGGTGGGATTGGGTGGGCAGGGCCAGACAGGAGTGGGAGTTGGGAGTTCTCCGAACTGCACAGAATCTTAGCTAGAGGTTCTCCCAAACTCCAGCAGCCCACCCCTGAATTAGCCCAATTATTTGTATGTACTTTCTAATATTGTTTCTTCTTATCCATGTCATCTTGTGGAATATTTTACTTTCCCTGAAACACGTTCATTTTCTCTAAACTTCATCATATCTGAGTTTTTTGATTTGTTATCACAGTTCACTGAATCATAACATGTAGCTAACAATGACCTATGAATTGCCATTTTGATGTGGCTCAGAACAATAGAGATGACATCAACATCAGAGGATGTCTAGGGAATTTGGTGCAGAAGTAACAGTCTCCCATTGAAAGATATTTTTAGGTGGGCAAGTAAGTGGTGGGTTTTTTTTTTTTTTTATGAAAATGAAATGTGTGACCAGAATGTGCTTGAAAAGATAATCCACTGTGCATTGGAGAGGCAACTGTGATTGAATAATGATCCCAGTTGACAAGTTTGGATTCAGTGTTTAAACTTGCATTTGCCATTATAAAATGTGTGAAGAAATCTTCAGGAAAGATGCTCCCTAAGGGAGTCTTGCAAAGCAATAGTCTGCCAGGAAACAAAATTGTGTGGATAAGCCAACTGATGGCATGTGAAAACTGGACCAAAATTATTAAACATTATTATTCTGAGTTACAAGTTCATTCGGATGATGATAATTTAATTTGAATTATTTCAAAATTCACAGGAGGAAAAAATGAATATTGTTTTAAACGTATCACAGCAGAGTTTGGAGTCACAATGCTTAAAATATAGCATTAGGAAAAACAGATGAAATTTAAGGTGAAAGTAAAAACATATTTTCCTCATTTTCAGCCAAATTACCCTGCCAAGCAATATACTGGGAGCTCTTCTTGGATTCAACACAGATTGTACCTGTCAAAATAATCTTCGGCAGTACAGTGGGTTTTCTACCATATTCATGCTGATCTACAAGTTGTTAGCTGTTATGCTATCCTGCTGAGATGGGAGAGGTAGATGGTGCAGAAATGCAGTCTGATTAATATTTTATATAAAACCATTCCTAATGTGTCATATATCTGCATTTAATGCAGCTATCATTGATGCTTGCATATGCTTTGTTTAGTACTGCCTTCACTGGCCATCAGATCTAATTTTTCATTAATTGATAACTGCTAAAGTGGTGAGGCAATTTATGCTTTAAATTTATGTCATTCCCAGTGTGGTATTCATAGATTATTACCTGCTTTCCCTCAGAAGAGTTATGCTTATGTCATATGAAATAATTCACCCACAGAATTTAGAGGAAATGTGCCTGGATCCATTGTACTTTAATCAGTGTCCGTTTCTGCTTTGTGCCCATGTGGTTCTACAGTCAGTGATTTAATAAGAATAAGAAAAGAATGATTCCTGAAAAGGGTAAGATTAAAACAGAACTGCAAAATAAACTTGAAAATCCTAATTATATTACATGGATAAGAACATTTGTATTGTTTGCCTATGATTGCATGCACATCTAACTTGTTTTGAATTTGAACCAATCTGTGAAGCAGAAAAGCAATTATACACCAATATTCATATTTTTCTAACGTATTGCAATCAATACAAATAACAATGCCTACTGATTGGGGAGCTTAGAAACATGTGAATAAAAACATTTGACATTTTTTTCAAAGGAAATGGATGGGGAAATACTATAATTTAGACAGAATTTCTTTTTTAGAACGATGCAATATCAGGAAGGCTCTCCAGAGATGAACAAAGGTAGAGACTAAGCTAGGTCAATAAATTCTTTCAGTAAATTATTGTTCATAAATTATTTCAGGCAAGCTAACTCTTTTATTTGGTACTGAATAGTGGAGTTTTGCAGGAATTTAGACTAATAATCAGACTGATAGTATGCAATGGCATTGATGATGGAGCAAAGGGAGCCAGACTGAGGAAAACCAATGTAAGTCTGATCCTTCTTCTTTGTATGTGTTTTGTCCTCACTACATGTTAGTCTATGTGCAGCTTGACATGCAGTTAAACCCAACTATCCTCCAATAAAACAGATCCTGTGTACATAGATCTGAATGCTTTATTGAAAGAACAGGATATGGTGAAACTGGGGAAAATAGGAATGCATGCAATGACAACCAAATACAAGATAGACAGGATTCAGTTACTGCTGAACATAACAATTAATAAATATAATCAATCTAAATCTCACCAGCAATACTCTGTGTATAGGATTGTCCTTGGATGACCACGTGCCACAGATTAAGATGGATTCTTTTTTGTGCCTCTGCCTTCTCCAAATGATAAAGGAAATGGAGTCTGGCTTTCCAGCACGCACTTGTTTTGAGAGTGCGAGCTGATGGGTAAAGGGGTTTCATTTATTTATTTATTTATTATATTTCTATACTGCCTTTCTCCCGTAGGACTCAAGATGGTGTACAGTCAAGAAAAATATAGATACACAAACATCATAAAATTGCTAATTAAAATTATTATTATAACATAGTTTGGCCCAATTAAATAGAACCTAAAATTAGCATTTTAAAAACATTCACATGTTCATATGTTTAGCCCCACTTGTTGGAACATCAGGGTTTTGAGGGCACAGCGGAAAGCACGGAGATCAGGGATATTCCGTATCTCCGGGGGCAGTTCATTCCAAAGGGTTGGAGCCCTCACAGAGAAGGCCCTCCCCCTGGGAGTCGCCAGTCAGCATAATTTGACTGATGGTACCCTGAGTAGTCCCTCCCTGTGAGAACGAACTGGTCGGTGGGAGGCTATTGGTGGCAAAAGACGGTCTCGTAGGTACCCAAGTCCTAAGCTATATTGTGTCAGCTTCAAACAATATAATTGGTATTTGTCTCTCGGGCCACTAAATGGGGCTAGAGAGCAACAACAGTATATAAAGATTGTATATTGGAGCATGTTTGTCCCTCCGGCCACTAAATGGGGCTAGAGAGTATATAAAAGTTGTATGCTGGGGCATGACAGTATGCATTGCATACATGCCCCAAAGAAACAAAGCTTGAGTTACAAAAGTGCAGTACTTTTGTTACTCTGATATTTTCATGTAAGGGAGATTTCATTCAAATTCCCTAAAGTTTCAGAATTTGCTAAGGATCATTCTTGTAGTTCAGGACCAGAGTGGTGTTGTAGAAAAAGAGGGCTTATTAAATGACATACACTTTCACATGCCTGGGTTCACTTATCGGTAATTTGTAGTTGACTCAACTCTGGATTCTTAGAGGATTGAGACCAACTGGGTGGATTTGGAATATTTAAGGCCTCTGTCTGCAAAATGCCATCTTCAAGAGCAAGAACGATATTTTGTAGATGTTTTGGAAGGAGAGGAAGAGATCTGATCACAACACTTTCTTTGTGAAGTGGCTAGATTGGCCATAATAAATACAAGTATATTTTCTGCTAGGCATTAATATAAAAGTATACTGTGTACTGTGTGATTTTTGCATCTCTGTATTAAAAACACATTTCATTAAATTGATGCTGTAATTAGCATTGTATTATTTGCATTACCAAACTTTAATACTACTCAAATACACTAAAGGCTGTTTAATTGTGTGTGTGTGTGTGTGTGTGTGTGTGTGTGTACTATGATATATATATATCTTTAGCCAGGTTCTACCTACATAAACCAAGATATTATGCAGCCCTAGATCAGTGAAATCACAATTCACTAGTTTCTGGGCTTTTTTCTTCTTCTTTTTTTTTTTCTCTTTCTGGCAGCCAGCAGACCCTTTGCTGCCCATTGGGAGACTAAGATAGATCTATTTCGGTAGATAGGTAGAACCTGGCTAAAGAGAAAGACACATAAAACCTACGAAAAAGTAAGAAAATAGATATTGTACCTTTACAGGGAGGATACATGAGATGTGGGTGTGGCTAACTGATGAAGCCTTATAAGGCCGAAATAGATCTATCTTAGTCTCCCAATGGGCAGCAAAGGATCTGCTGGCTGCCAGAAAGAGAAAAAGAAGAAGAAGAAGAAAAAAAGCCCAGAAACTAGTGAATTGTGATTTAACTGATCTAGGGCTGCATAATATCTTGGTTTACGTAGGTAGAACCTGGCTAAAGAGAAAGACACATAAAACCTACGAAAAAGTAAGAAAATAGATATTGTACCTTTACAGGGAGGATACATGAGATGTGGGTGTGGCTTACTGATGATGGCTAACAAGCCAGAAATAGATCTATATAAGTCTCTCACTGAGCAGCATAGGGCAACATAGGGCCTGCTGGCTGCCAGAAAGAAAAAAGCCCAGAATCGAGTGGATGTGACTCCATTAAGCTAGGGCTGTAGAAAAATCTTGGCTACGTAGGAAAAACCTGGCTAAAAGAAAAACACACATATAACCTACGAAAAAGTAAGAAAATAGCTATTGTACCTTTACAGGGAGGATACATGAGATGTGGGTGTGGCTTACTGATGATGGCTAACAAGCCAGAAATAGATCTGTATAAGTCTCTCACTGAGCAGCATAGGGCAACATAGGGCCTGCTGGCTGCCAGAAAGAAAAAAAGCCCAGAATCGAGTGGATATAGGTCTTTGGTTATTCGGGTTTTCTCCCGCATAAAATTGGAGGTGTCTTGGCAACGTTTCAACGAAGTCTCATTCGTCATCTTCAGGCTGGTGTTTTCGGCTTCGTGCTTCTAGGAGCAATGTGTGTGATCGCAGCTGTTTCTTCCTTTTAACTGCCAGTGGGGGTGTGAACTGATTGGGTGGGAGCTTGGCTGTGTTCTGATTGGGTGGAGGTGTGTTCTGATTGGTTGGGGGTTTGGCTGTGCTATGATTGGCTGGGGGTGTGTTCTGTTTAGGTGGGGGTTTGGTTGTGCTTGTGTTAGTCTGAGTAGCAGGTCGATTTGAGCTGGTGAGCTGTGTTGCTGTTGTTTGGCATCATGTTCATGGCAGTGCCACCTCTTCATGGTGGGTGTCAGTCTGCTTCATGTATGGATTGGAGGGGTTTAAAGTGGCTAATGATGCAGCTGTGGTCTGGCTTCTGGTCCGTGGTCGTGCCTCATCATCAGTGTGGGTTTGAATCTGCTTTCTGCGTGGATGTGTGGTGGTTTTTACGCGGGAGAAAACCCGAATAACCAAAGACCTACATACAAACACCCGCGATATATATATATATGTATAAAGAATTGTCCTAAAAATGTGAGTTCCAGGTATAGTTATAGAAGAGGTGATAGACATCACGATCTCCGGAACGTTTAAAAGTTTAAATTTTTTTATTTTAAAACTTGTGCTAAGCTTAAGCTCTAAGCTCTTAAGTCTTAAGAGGACCGATCACTAAGACTGAATGGAGATCGGGGACAAATTTCCTCCTTTAGGCATGGAGAGTGGCCCAATGAAGGTGTGATAAACCCTGATAGAGGGCAAGAAAGTAGGTTAGGGAAACAGCAGAATGAGGAAGATAGGGGGGGGGCAGTAAGGAAGAACAACGCAGACCCATCACAAGATCATGGGCAAAACAAATGGGTTTAGAGGAGGCAACGTGTATGCCTAAACGGGAAAGGCTTAACAAAGAGGGAGAGAGAGCCAGGAGAAATACCTTCAAAGCAATGCCTGATAACCCTGCATTACTCCCCAGGGAGAGGAAGAGGCAACACACAATGGGGAAGGAGGCAAGGGGAAGTGCATCGTCATCTGTTAGCATGACTAAGGCAGAGAAAAAGATAATTACAGGGGGAACGCAAGGGTGTGGGCCTGTTACGCGCGCAGTGACTAAATTGATCAGCATTACATAAAAGCAAGCAGCTCCTCAATGGGGATTTTATACTCTGATGAAGTCGGTAGGGGCCGACAAAAGCTTAGCACAAGTTTTAAAATAAAAAAATTTAAATTTTTAAACGTTCCGGAGATCGTGATGTCTATCACCTCTTATATATATATACATACATACATATATATATATATATATATATATATATATATATATATATATATATATATATGTGTGTGTGTGTGTGTGTGTGTGTGTGTGTGTGTGTGTGTGTATGTATGTATGTATATATATATATATATATATTTGTTTTTGTAGATTTTCACGGGTACAGGTATGCAAGTCTTGGTGTATTCGGGTCTTTTCCCATGTAAGATTGAGAGTATCTTGGCAACGTTTCGGCAGAATCTCATCTGCCATCATCAGGCCTGTGCAAGGGTTCTTCAATAGCAACAGCCGTTACTGTTTCAAATCTGGTGCTGGCAGCGTGCTTTGTTGGGATGGCCCCACCTCTTCATCCTGATTGGTTGGGAGTCCCAGTCTGTGTCCATTGGCTTGGCTTCGGGTGTACGGTTGGCTGTTCTCCACCAGGTGGCAGAGCTTCAACTTTGTGGCTGGCTGGGGTATGTTTTGGCTGGGGGTCTCAGGGTGTGTGTGTTTGGCTTCTGATGTGTGGATTTTTCTGTCTGTGGGTGCTGGGACTCGTTTGTTGACAAGGGCTAGTTTCCAGATGTGGGAGGTATCGTCACGTTTATTCATGTTATGGGGGTGTTTTTCTATTTCGATTATTCTCTTGTTGAAGTGTTCAGTTTTGGAGATTAATTTGGTTCCTTCAAAATCAATTTCATGTCCTGTTGCTTTAAGGTGCTGGAAAAGGGAGGAAGTGTTTTCTTCTTTTCTGATTGCGTTCTTGTGTTCTGCAATGCATGCATTTATTCTCCTATTAGTTTGTCCAATGTATGTGGCTGGGCAGATTTTGCATTGTATTTCATAGACTCCTTGGTTTTCTAGCTGGATCTTGTCTTTGGGGTTTCTTAAGATGTGGGCTATTTTTTGGTCAGTGCAGAAGGCTGTCTTGATATTGTGTTGTGGAGAATTTTGCTGATTTTATCTGTAGTGCCTTTGATGTAAGGAAGGAGGGCGATGCCGTTGTCCTGTTCTGTGTCTCGGTTCTTGGGGGGTGTCTCCCTTTGGATTAGGTTGGTAATTGTGTTTCTTTGGAATCGGTTAGAGATTAATACGTTTGTGAGAGTGTGTAAATCAGTTTTCAGGTGGTCTTTGTCGACTAGGTGTTTGGTTCTGGAGATGAAAGTCTTGGCTACGGAGTTGATCTGTGCAGGGTGGTGATGTGATTGTGCATTTAAGTAGCGATTGGTGTGTGTTTTTTTCTGGTAGATGGTGTGTCCTAGGAAGCCATTGGGTTTTTTGTAGATTAAGACATCCAGAAAGGGGAGTTGATTGTTAGCTTCTATTTCCATAGTAAATTGTATTTCGGGGTATAGGCTGTTGAGATGTGTGAGGAAGCTGTCCAGTTTTTCCTTTCCGTGTGGCCAAATTACGAAAGTGTCATCTACAAATCTAAGCCAGAGTTTGGGTTTGGGTTTATATATATATAGCATAGTAGTATAGATATTTTAAAGGTTTATCAATATTTGACAATATCAAGTAAGCTGACATGAAAAATAAAAAGTTATAAAACTATTGCCAATGATTCATATGGAATAGTCAAAACATTTCAAATATCTAATTTCTCAGCATTAGAACAAGAGAATACCACATTTCAAGGCAATCATGCCCTGGCAAGATTGTGAAAATATGGTCGCTTAAATCCTAGACAGGAAGAAGGAAAGAGGGAAAACAGTTTTTTAAGCAAGCTTTTTATAGTGATACAAAGCATGGGTGGAAAAGGTGAACTGAAGTATAGCTGACATCAATTCTTAGCTAAGATTGCTTTGTCTTTTTAAGCAAGTCACTCTTCTTTCACTCTTTGAAATAGGGTCATGCAGCCTTTTAAATGTTATCCATTCAAAACAGTAGGAAAACTGTGGGAAAAAGTGAACAGAAGGCAGAATTTGGTTTTATTTTAGCTTAAATAGGATCTGTCCATTTCTTTCAGCAACAGTCACACTATAACCCCTGACCTCCTATATATATCTAGAGAGAAGAATATAGAATATGAAATGTGTGCCTGTCTATCTAATGAAAACCAACATTCAGCCAGCAAAAATTTCTCCAGCCACAAACCTGTCGGTTTGATGGTTATACTACTCAAATTAATTTTCTCTTCTGTAATG
Organism: Pituophis catenifer annectens; assembly: GCF_029215685.1. Taxonomy (NCBI): domain Eukaryota; kingdom Metazoa; phylum Chordata; class Lepidosauria; order Squamata; family Colubridae; genus Pituophis; species Pituophis catenifer. The sequence continues at coordinate 14,627,908 of NW_027256888.1, forward strand.
TCTTCATTCTTGTACACGTACATGTGTTTCAAAAATAAAAAGTACATTTGTTTACATCAGGGGTAGGCTGCTGGGGGTTCGCAAGGGTTCGGGAGAACCTCTAGCTAAGATTCTGTGCAGTTCGGAGAACCCCAAATCCCACTCCTGGCTGGCTTTGCCCACCCCACCCAGCCCTGCCCCTCCCAGGAGTCCCACGCGGCCCATTTTGGATGCAGCTAAGTGCAGGGTGCACATTTTCGCCCTCCTGGAGGCTTGAGGAAAGCCTCTTGTGTCTGGGGAAGGCAAAAAGTCCCCCCTCCCCGCTGTGGTGCAGGAGGCTGATTAGGCCACACCCACCATGGACACGGCCACCTAGCAACCGGGCAGAGAACCCCTTGCTAAAAATTTTTGAAGCCCACCCCAATTTACATCCTAGCACTTTAAAGTAACCATAACCTTTCTTGTATCTGAAGTTGCAGTACTTACCGATCTGAAAAGTACCTGTTCATTTCTGTAATTATTGTTACTCTTGTGTAAATGTACATTCACTTTTTTTTTTTTTGCTTTAATTTATATGCTGCCCTTCTCCGGAGACTCAGGGCGGCTTACAATGCGTTAAGCATAGTCTTCATACTTTTGTATATTTATACAAAGTCAGCTTATTGCCCCCACAATCTGGGTCCTCATTTTACCTACCTTTGAAAAGATGAAAGGCTGAGTCAACCTTGAGCCTGGGGAGATTTGAACTGGTAGTAATTGCAAGCAGCAGATGTTAATAACAGTGCTTTAGTCCACTGTACTATCAGGCTCTTCTTCTTTAAGTGAAGGCATGCAGAACTGAGGCAACATCAATGTCTCAACTCACAGTGTCATATCTCAAAATGGTCGCAAATAATAATGGGAAAATAGCATTTGGAGGAAATACACCTTGTGCTTTCCATCTCTACTTCATGCTGCCCAGAAATAGAAATGTGAACAGCATTTTAAAAAGTTCTTTAAAATAAGGAGGTTTGCCACCTCAGGCAAAACTTCATAACTGAAAAGACTTTGAAACTTTCATCCACTGACTGATAGGCATCTAATCAAGCACTAATCTTCAATCACAGAGTTTTTATAGAATTAAGGAAATTATAAAAAGACTAGCTGTAATTTTCAAAGTGCATAATTCAGTTTTATTCAATAGAGGCTATAATTTTAAAAGCAATATAAAATAATTCAGTCATTACTGAATGACTGAATTACTCTTCCATTACATAATTTTTTTTTTGTCAATAACAAAAAGTACTTTCGAGGAAGTTAATGTAAACTATAGCAATACTTTTCTTTTCATATATAGAGAAATCCGCTTGCAAAATTTATGGTTCTGAACATACCTTAACATTCTTAAATTAAGATGGTCTACTATTACCTCTTCAGTTTGGTTAATCCGATACAGGTAGTCCTCAAGATAAGACTGTAATGGAACCTGCCCATTACAGTTGCATGTCATGGCAGTCGTTTGGTGAAACGGGTCATCTAATAAACTTTTGCCATCCTCGCTCTCCCCAATGAAACATAAAACAAATATACAGGTCATTAATTGGAGCATGGGGTGCCTCCTGGGTGAGAGATGACATTAGAGTCCTAGTATAGGTCCAGGTCTACCTGTTCTGTCCAACCTAAGGCCTCCCACATCCTAAGATGCCCCAAACTCCGGTTCATATACCAGGGGTTCTCAAACTATGGCCTGCGGGCCAGATATGGCCTGCCGAAGCCATTAATCTGGCCCGTGAGGGACCATGAGACTGCCCTGCCCACATCACCCCACCTACCCGTTGGCCCTCAACTCTGCTTTCTGGAGGCCGAGGAGGCCAAAAATGGGACACGCGGAGGCCCCAGGAGGCCAAAAACGGGCACATTTTTGGCCTCCCCAGCCTCCAGAGAGAGAGAGAGAGAGAAAGGGGGAAACACACACACACACACACACACACACACACACACACACACACAGAGAGAGAGAGAGAGAGAGAGAGAGAGAGAGAGAGAGAGAGAGAGAGAGAGAGAAAAGTCCCTCACCCCTCCCCAGGCAGCCGCATCCCTTCACTAACTTCTTTCCACCCCCAGGAGCATAACAAATTAAAGTTTAATTTGTGTGTATTGTTTAATGGACTGCTAAATTGGCCATGCCCACCCAGTCACATGACCACCTAGCCACACCCATCCAGCAGGTCCACCACCACCCCCAACAGTCTGAGGGACCGTGAATTGGCCCCCTGTTTAAAAAGTTTGAGGACCCCTGTCATACACCTTGGGTCCCAACAAGCCTTTTTCCACTGGACCTGTGACGGCTTTCCTGAAACTTCCCCAGATGCATCTCCAGATGCCAGGCATATTCCAGGCATGTTGGAGATGGGTGTACAGGGACATTTTGAGTTTTCAAGAGGCTCTGAATCAGGAGCAGTGACACCAAGCACCATGGAGCAACCACAACAGGAATGACTGGATGAGCAGCTGACTGAACTAGGGATAGGAAAGGCACAGTTGCAGCTGGGAAGCCCAGAAGCTTCAGAAGGACAAGGTGAGCAACTGCACTGGTCAGTAGAGATAAGGAAGAACTGCCTCCTACCCCTGATCCAAGAGCATGTAGATCTGAGAGGAGGACAATAAAGGTCAGTCTGGCTACTTGTGAGGTGTAGCTTTTGGAGGGTTTGTTGCAGGGGTGAAATGCTCCTGGTTTGGACTGGCTCGGGTGAGTAGGTAGCGATGCGGCGGGCAGTTCGAGAACCGGTAGCAAAAATCCCTGCCCCCGCCCCCTATGCCCAGATGAGCCGCGCGATCATCAGAGGCTTTTTTTCTTTTAAATGACTCTGACGATCCAAGCTCTGACGATCCCAGCTGAGTTGCCTGCCGATCAGGCAACTCAGCTGGGATTGTCAGAGCCATTTAAAAGAAAAAAAGCTTTTTTCTTTTAAATGGCTCTGACAATTCAAACTCTGACGATCCCAGCTGAGTTGCCTGATCGGCAGAAGGTTTTTTAAAACCCCTCTGACGATCAGGCAACTCAGCTGGGATTGTCAGAGCCTTTTGAAAGCATTTTTTTACATGGTTTTACATGTAAAAAATGGTTTTAAAAGTAAAAAAAAATTGGCCACGCCCACCCAGTCACATTACCCCCCCACACACATCAAGCCACGCCCACAGAACTGGTAGTTACAAATTTTAGATTTCACCACTGGTTTGTTGTAATTTCAAATGTTCGTTACATGGCCTGTTGTACCTCAAGGTCTCCTCCTCTTCATTGTTACCATATGATACTGATGTCAACACAGTTTTACTATGTTCTAATTACACCCATGTTGTTCACCTGTCATTGATATTAATTATTATGATTATTGTTATGTCAAAGGACCTACAAAGGAGACTAATAATAGTGAAATGAAGGAGAAATTATATATAAATCTCCCGAGCCAGCAGATTATAAATCCAAACTGTCACTACTAATCAGTCATACCAATGGCAAAAAGATGCATAGATCAGGGCATTTTCTATGAGCTTCACTGAGTTTCATGTTCAGTTCATGTCTGAATTTGATTTACCTTGTCTCAAAGTCCCCAAGATTTTAGAGACCAAGATTAAAACTAAAATCAGAGTGAGAAGCAAACTACAGTTATGCTATGTAACATAAATTCTAAATTTGATTTTCTTTCCTATGCAATCCTGGAACTGCTGTAGGCAACATCCATGAATTGCCAGCTGATCCTTAATCATAAGCCAAATACAGTCCACATGGTGTTAATAAATCTACTTCCACTATTAATCTTACGTTTATTAGAACATCTACATTATTTACATTCATACTATAATTCAAACATCAGTTATTAAGAAAGTAGTTAGATACATTGTCACCAGAGAATATGATTGTGCAATCATATTATTAGTTTTCAATAACAATAGCTATAAAACATGACGTATACCAGAAAAGATAACGAACATACCGTATTTTTCGGAGTATAAGACGCAAGGGAGTATGAGACGCACCTTAGTTTTTGGGGAAGAAAATAAGAAAAAAGCTGATTGGCAGGTGGATCGGCCTCCCGGAATACCCCCAATCAGCTGTTCCCAGAGGTGAATTTTAGCAACAGGTTCCTTGGTGGTGTTCTGCCTCAGCTCCAGATTCCCAAGGATTGTGACACACACCAACGGTCCTTATCAAATTTATAACGTACCAAGAATAAACAAAGTCCGGCAAAGGTTGGCAACCAGCCCAGAAAACAAGATACGATAAGATACTCTCTCTCCAAAATGCTCTGTAATAATTACACGTTGTTTCCAGCAAGAAATTACTAACTGTGTGTGACTTAAATAGGCTAAGGGAGTGGCCAATTATCCTCAAACCTTACTCTCGAGGAGACCTCCTCCTCCTGAGTAGCCACTCCTGCCTTTTGGCAGCCCTCCGTGCTCGAGCATTGAGGAGAGGCTCCTCCACTTCGCTCTCTCCACTTGAAGGAGCCTCTGGAGGTTCTGAAGGCCCTGGCTGAGTCTCTGCCTCTGGCACCACATCCTCTTCAGTCTCCTCGCTGTCTGACGCAAGCGCCAGCTGCGCAGGCTGCTGGCGCGACCCCACACCAGCCTCCTCATCGTCGGGATCAGCCACGATCCACGCAGGCCGCTGGCGGGCCACAACAGGTGGTGAGTTCCTGGCTTTTTTTTTTTTTTTTGCTTTTTTTTTCTGCCTCTGAAACTTCTGAAACTCTGTTTCAGAAAAAACTTTTTTTCCTGACTCTGAAAGCCTCTGAAACAGAGCTTCAGGAAAAAAGCCTCCAAAGATCTGTTTGGGGGCTTCTTTTCTGAAGCTCTGTTTGGGGCTTCTTTTCTGAAGCTTTGTTTCTGGTGCTTTTTTCAGCCTCTGAAACCTCTGTTTGAGAAGCTGGGAAGGGCTACATTTGGAGTATAAGACGCATCCAGATTTTCACCCTCTTTTTTGGGGGGGAAAGGTGCGTCTTATACTCAGAAAAATATAGTAGGTATGATATAGCCATTTAAGAATGGCAGCAACTTCTGAAATATGTAGAATAATGTTATACATTATACATTAATGATATAACCCTTATAACATTAAAAATATATATTTTGAATGCAGTATTTGCATATTTATGCAATTTTTTTGTTTCTGGATTTTATGATCTAAGCATGAGCCTCAAGGGCTGGTCCAACAACACCAGTAAAAAAAACTTGAATTTTATTTTCTACCTTATGGAAGTGTTTCCAAGGATATGCATCTGTGATATGTTTATGGTGAAAATAAATGAAAGAAAATTGTCATTTACATCTCGTCTTACCATGATTATATAAAATTAACAACAAAGGCTCTGCACAAATATAAATATTTTAGAAGTATATACAGTACTTTTGACAAAATAGTATATTGAACCATTTAAACTAAAATTCATGTAGCCAAATTTCAGATCTCAAGAATATTTTTGACATTTATTGAACTGTATGATTATCTTAAATTTTTACTTACTTGAGGCTTGGTTTCCATGTGCATATATCCCAAGCTAACATATCTTTTTGAGGCTATCGTATTCTGATCTGTAAACTGAACAGAAATCATCCTGTAATTAACTATAAACAGGATTTATAGCCTTGTTGAACAAACTCTTTTTTTGTCAAAATATAGTTGACGAAAAAGCATTTTCAAACTTCCTATACTTATTGAATTCCAGAGTGGATGTTTTAGGTGCTCTATATAAGGTTTTATATATGTGTAGCAGGGGTGAAACCCAGCAGATTCTGACAGGTTCTGGCGAACTGGTAGTGGAAATTTTGAGTAGTTCGGAGAACCGACAAATCTCAGCTCTGGTTGACCCCAGAGTGGGGTGGGAATGGAGATTTTGCAATATTCTTCCACCAGAAGTGGGGAGGGAATGGAGATTTTGCAATATCCTTCCCCTGCCATGCCAACCAAGCCACGCCCACCAAGCCACACCATGTCCACCAAGCCACGCCCACAGAACCAGTAGTAAAACAATTTGAATTTCACCACTGATATTTAGGTGTTGTCTTCCACAGGTTATCTTTCTGAGTTGGAAACAAATGGATCTCAATGAAATGAAGGATGATCTAAGATTAGATTATTAAACAAACACTTATCTGAATATAAATGAGATCATATTCTGATAGGCACTGCAGACCTTGGATCAGATTCTAATTTTAAAGCTCTCTAATTCCCACGGATGGATTTTCACAACTCCTACTGTACAAAAACATTATTACAGAATTAATGTAGTATTAATTTGCCCTCAGTTTATCTTCGCTTTCTTATATTGCCTGAATCTTTTACTTCATTAATTGTAATAGCTAAAATGTCCATTATCTGAAATGTCTAATATAATTCATATTCCTCAATAGCCTAAGTATCATCCAGCCAATATATAATGAAAAGTGGCAATCTTGTATTATATTTCCTTTGTCGTGATTCCTTATTATAAAACAAATACTAATAGTGTAATAAAATATACAGATTGCTAGACACTATCTGTAGGACAATTGCCTTACATTAAAAAAAACTACCTGTAATAAACCAGATATTAAAGTATGTTAATTGGGCTGTAGCTAAGCCAAGTCATTTGATTACTTCTTATATTAAATTGAATGGCAGCATCCAGACTTCTCACAAATTTCATATTTGATTATCCTCATATCTATTACAGACCTTCACACCAGCTTATATAGCATTCATTTATGATTTCCATTCTCAATAATTTTAATCTTCTAAGAAGTAAAAACTTGCCAGTTCCTCCATTTGTTGCAAAAATAAGGAATGCCATTGGCAATTGTCTGCAATTATGCAAAGCAAATTTAACATATGAGGGGAAAAAGAAGAACTAGTATGATTAAAAAAAAAGAAATTTATTCATTTTATTTGCACATCGTAGAAAGTCAGACATAAATAAGGCAAGAGTTATACTGAATGTGATATTGCAGGAGCTGTGTCTAAAAGTACTAGAACTAATGATAAGCATTGACTTGGGTAAACAGGTATCCCTTCCATGGCAAAGTAGTACATGAATTGAGTACCTAGGCTGGAAGGAAGCAAACTGCTCCATCTCAATTGGACAGGGACACTCAAGGTGGCAAAAATTGAAAAAAAGCCAATCAAAACTCTACTTTCAAACTTCAACAGGAAACCACGCAGGAAGATCAATTTTGCAGTGGGAGGGTTGCATAAAGATTGGCATAGTTATTTGTTCTCAAAAACACTTGCACTCTGGTGATGGAGCAGCCAATGCAGACAAACCCAAAAGCACCAAAGCAAAATGCTGCTGGATCATGTTTGCAGCAGCTCCTCTTGGTTTTATTTTAATTTTTAATTTTAATTTATAAAATAGTTTTTATTGAATATAAATATTAAAAAAGACATACGTAACATATACACAACAAACATTTATACAACATATACACAAAAAGAATATAATTTCTTCTTAAGCATTTTTTCAGAGTGACGTTCTACAATTCTACTTATAATATATTCCTTCACCTTTCTTTAATCTAATAATATTTTTTATTAGATATATATGTATCAATCAGTAATATATCCCCTATATTTTTTGTATATTTCTAATTTTTAACCAATTATACCAATTATTCCATATTTTATAATAGTCTGATTCTTCTTTTTCTTGTAATTCTTTGGTTAACCTATCCATTTCAGCGCATTCTAAAATTTTCCCTATTACTTCTGTTTCACTTGGTATTTTTTCTTGCTTCCAATTTCTTGCGTAGGTTATTCTTGCACCAGTTAATATGTGAATTGTAAGATATTTGATATCCTTAGGGTATGATTTGTTAAATATTCCTAATAGAAATGTTTCTGGTTCTTTTTCAATCTGTGTTTTTGTTATTTGTTCCAACCATTTTTTGATGTTAGACCAAAATTTCTTTGCTGCCGGGCACGTCCACCATAAATGATAAAAAGTCCCTTGTGCCTTTTTGCACTTCCAACAAATTGGGCTATTTTTAGGTTGTATTTTTGCCAATCTGGTTGGAGACATATGCCACCGATAGAACATTTTCAGTTGGTTTTCCTTGTACGCCGTTGCTTTCGTTAACTTTAGGTTTACCTGCCAGAACTTTTCCCATTTTTCCAAAGGTATTGTGTGTTTGATATTTTGAGCCCACTTGATCATCGTTTCTTTGACTGTCTCTTCTTCCAGTTTATAGCGTAGGAGAAATTTATAAATTCTACTAATTAATTTATTTTCTGAGTCTAATATAATTTTATCTATTTCTTGTTTTTGATTATAAATTTCATATGTTTTTATATGCTCTCTATATTTGGATTGTATTTGAGTGTAAGTCCACCAGTCTATTCCTCTGTGTAAGTCTGTCTCCAATTGTTGTTTTGTCTTTAGTTTGCCTTGATAGTCAATTATATCTTTATATCTAATTATTTTTGTCTTATCTGTTAAATTTGGGTGCCTAATTGATTCAGCCGGTGCTAACCAATTTGGTATCTTCATATAATGTTGTTTTTTAATTTTAAGCCAAATTTGTAATAGTGAGTTCCTTATTGTATGTGTTTTAAAATATGAATGTGATTTGTATTTCTCATCCCACATAAAGGAGTGCCAGCCAGTTTGAAGTTCGTGTCCCTCAATTGTTAAAGTTCTAGAGTCCTTTAATTCTATCCAGTCTTTAACCCACGATAGTACTGCTGCTTGGTAGTATATCTCCCAGTCAGGGAGTGCAGTTCCTCCTCTATCTTTTGTATCCTGAAGCAGTTTAAATTTTATTCGTGGCCTTTTCCCTTGCCAGATAAATTTAGATGTTATTTTGTTCAGCTTTTCAAAAAACAATTAGATAAATTAGAGAAAGACCTAAAACAAATAGAACAAAAACTCCAGGAAAAGCCCCAGAACAAAACAATAAGAGAAGAATGGGAAATGATTAAGCATAAATTGAATTTGATAAACCAAGTAGAATTAGCCCAAAAAATAAAAATGGCGAAACAAAACTATTTCGAGCACGCAAATAAAACGGGCAGATGGCTAGCCTATAAACTGAAAAAAGAACAGGAAAAAAGAATGATATACCAATTGAAAGATGATAAAGGAGAAATTCAACATAGTAAAGAGGCCAAAAAAGATATTATTAAGAAATTTTATGCGAATCTATATAATCAGGGGAAAATAGAGGAAGATAAAATAAAACAGTACATAGGGGAATCAGGAATGCCCAAAATCACAGAAGAACAAAGAATTACTCTCAATAGGCCAATAACCAAATTAGAACTAGATGAAGTACTGAAAAAGCAAAAAAACAATAAAACACCGGGTCCCGACGGGCTACCGGTAGAAATATATAAAACAATGCAAGAAGCATTGGGAGAGAATATGCTGCGACTATATAATGAAGCTATGGAGAAAGCCAAAATACCAAATTCATGGACAGAAGCCATAATAACAATCATTCCAAAAGAAGACACAGATCTCCAGTTAATACAAAACTATAGACCTATTTCATTATTGAATGCCGATTACAAAATATTTGCAGCAATCTTGGCAGAAAGGATTAAATTAGTATTAAATACATATATACACCCAGACCAAAATGGATTTCTGCCGGGACGCCAAATAAAGAACAACATGAGAATAATACTTAATGCTTTAGAATACTATGAATCACACCCGGAGAAGCAGGCAGTGTTGGTTTTTCTTGACGCCCAAAAGGCCTTCGATAACCAAAATTGGAAATTTATGATTGAACAACTACAAAATATGCAAATTGGGGAAAAATTTGGGAAAATTATAGCAGAAATCTATACCAAGCAATCAGCAAGGATAATTATGAATGATGACATAACAGACAAATTTAATATAACAAAAGGAGTCAGACAAGGCTGTCCACTTTCCCCCTTACTATATATTCTATCATTGGAAATCCTGTTGAAAAAAATTAGAGAAGACCAAGGAATTCAAGGGTTAAGGATTAATAGAGAAGAATACAAAGTTCAAGCCTTTGCTGATGACTTAGCGTTTTTAATAGAAAATCCTATGGAATCTATACCTAATTTGTTCCAAAAAATAGAAGAATTTGGAGAAGTGGCTGGACTAAAAATTAATAAAAGTAAATCGAAGCTAATTGTTAAAAATCTTACGGAAATCCAAACAAAAGATTTGATAGATAATATACAAATTCAAACAACAAAAAAAATAAAATATCTAGGAATTTGCTTATCTACAAGAACATCAGCAATTAAAGAAAACAATTATGATAAATTACTAGAACAAACAAAGAAAGACTTAGAAAAATGGGAAAACTTACATATTTCATTCCTAGGAAGAATTTCGGCCATCAAAATGATTATATTACCTAAATTTTTATATTTGTTTCAGGTCACCCCAATTAAATTAGATAAACCGTTTTTTGAAAAGGTTTTATTTTATTTTATCAATTTTTAGTACACCCATTGGATCCTTTTTATTTAAATAATATTTTTCGGACATGATAACAGCATACACCATAACACAGACACAGTTTTGGCTGCTGAGGACTAATGTAGGAAGTTAGCACCCACCCCTTTCCTGGAAGAATGAAATATTTTAGGAAATATTAAAAAGGCAGAATATTATATTTCCCTGGATGAGAAATGGAGAAACATGTTTTAAAGACAAAGCAGCTTCCTGCCTCCCCCCCACACACCTTTGTTAATGGGCCATAATCTGCAACACAATAGCAACAGAAACTAACACAATGGGACCCATCTAGGACAGAAACTCACCACATGGCACCTGGGAAGATTACATCAGCCAGCAAGGCTAGCTAAGACCCCCACCCCCTGGGAGTCTGACAACCAATCAGGATGCTCTTTCTGGGCCCCAAGAAGTTCAAAGCCAGAGAAAGCATAAAACCTGGGGACTCGCTGTATTTCGCCCCTTTTCTGTTCAGGAACTCAAACCATGTGATCCTGTCCACCATTAAACCATCTTTCCAAGCAGTCTCCATGTTTCCAGTGTCTTTTTCTCTGCTTGGAGCTGAACCCAGAAGGATATTTCTTCCTATATTTATAAGGCATGGGGAAAAGAAAGAAGCACCATGGCACCAGCTCAGGATCTCTCCCACCAGCAGGGCCGGATTTTCCTATAGGCTAACTAGGCTTCAGCCTAGGGCCCCAAGATCAAGAGGGGCCTACATTCAAATTGTTGGCAAAATTAAAATTACACTTTCACTATAGGTGAAAGGGCCCCATAAGTGGAATAGCCTAGGGCCTCTTTTCATCTAAATCCGGCCCTGCCCACCAGTGAAGAATGCAAAACAACCAAAAATCAATGAGCACATTGCTGGCAAGAGATTTGTAAGTAAAAATATACCGCCCCCCAGCCCCGTTTCCAACAATCTGGAGAGGTTAGAACAGGACCTGCAAAGAGATCTGACAAAACAGCAGATACCAGACTTTCCCGATCTGGGGGGAGGGGAGCAAAATGACAGCCAGCTGTTTTCACAAACAACGAGTTCAGCTACAGCTGGTATGGAGACTGAGATAAAGTCTAAAAAAGTTAACAACAAACTAATTCAGGGTGTGGAGAGCTTACAGTGGGAGAATACAATAGTGTTTATGGCAAAGCAATGCCTTCTCACAGCGCAAATGGTTGTTTCAGTATTTGAACAACTAATAACCATCCAACATGACGTAGAGACATTGAAAAAAGATATCGCTGTTTTTCTGCAAGCACAACATCGGGCTACAGACACCCCCACTACAGTCCGTACAGCAGACTTGGGTAAATCCCATACTCAGGAAGGAAATGAATAATAAATTGCTCTTTTATAAAAGTATTAAAAAGCTATGATGTTCTTACTGTTGCAAACTGACCACAAATCGTAATTAGTAGAAACAATGTGCTATGACTTGCTAAAAGCTCTCTTGGAGACAGGAAACTCCACCTTGGGCAGGACCATTATCAGTAAGAAAGGAACATCCGCTCAAGGTGAAAATTAAAAGTAAACATGATAAGATAGTTGTTGTTAGGCAGGAAATGTCAAGATGACCCTTTAAAGTGTAAAACAACTTGGAGAATGACTTAGGAGAGTAAAGTGGAGTTGGGACGGCTTCTTAGCATGGTGTGCATTGTGTAGGAGTATAAAATGTGTAGCTTGAAAACTGTGTTTTGCGCTCTTTGAACTCAATCCATTTGGGAAGGGTCTAAGAGGCCACGCTTGCAACCGCTTTTTATTTTTCTTCATTTTATCTCCAATAAACCTTTGATTTTGTGACCCAGACTTGTTTATGAATTGTGAGGATTGAAATATTTAGGTCAGGATAAGGAAGAAGAAAACTTTATTAGTCAACTTATAATTGACTTCAGGAGAAAGAGAGATGTACATCTCTGACTCAACCCTTCCAAGACCGAGTGGCTGTGGCTTCCGGCGTCCCGATATAGCCAGCTGGTGCCATCGCTGGCTATTGGGGACGAATCACTGGCCCCTACGGAGAGGGCTCGCAACTTAGGCATCCTCCTGGACGCATGGCTGTCTTTAGAAGAGCATATGACGGCCGTGGCCAGGGGGGCTTTTTATCAGGTTCACCTGATACGCCAGTTGCGTCCCTTTCTGGATCAGGACTCCCTACGCATGGTCTCTCAAGCACTCATCACTTCCCGCCTGGACTACTGCAATGCTCTCTACATGGGGCTCCCCTTGGGGTGCACCCGGAGGCTGCAGTTGGTCCAGAACGCGGCCACGCGGGGGATTATGGGAGCGACAGGGTGCTCACATATAACACCTCTCCTGCGCGAGCTGCACTGGCTTCCTGTGGTCTTCCGGGTGCGCTTCAAGGTGTTGGTGACCATCTTTAAAGCGTTCCATGGCTTAGGGCCGGGGTATTTGCGAGACCGCCTTCTGCCGCCGATAGCCTCCCACCGACCGGTTCGCTCACACAGAGAAGGCCTCCTCAGGGTGCCGTCAGCCAGGCAGTGCCGGCTGGCGACCCCCAGGGGGAGAGCCTTCTCTGTGGCAGCACCTGCCCTCTGGAATGAACTGCCCCCTAAGATACGCAAGATATCAGACCTCCGGACTTTTCGTCGGGCCCTGAAGACACACTTGTTCCATCTAGCTGGGCTGGCTTGATCCCCTCCTCTTAGTTTTTTAATCGAAATTCGGTTTTAATTGGGTTGTTTTAAATTTGGGCCAAAATTATTTAATTGTTTTTTAAAATGTTTTTAAATTTTATATGCTATGTTTTATCCTGGCTGTACACCGCCCTGAGTCCCGCAGGAGAAGGGTGGTATAGAAATATAATAAAATAAAATAAAATAAAATAAAATCTACCATTATACATAAATGGTGAGGAGGTGGAGAGGGTGGGTAGTTTTAAATTTCTGGGCACTTATATCTCGGAGGACCTCTCATGGACTATGAATGCTAACATGCTTGTGAAGAAGGCACAGAAGAGGCTGTACTTCCTGAGAATGCTCAGGAAGATAAATCTATCTCAGCACCTATTTCTGTCCTACTATCGCAGCACCATTGAGAGTGTCCTGACATACGGCATTCTTGCATAGTATGGGAGCATCTCTGTAGTGGATAAAAACGCTCTACAGACAATCATTAAAACTGCCCAGAATATTATTGGACTACAGCTACCAGCCCTGGACAACGTCTTCGAATCTCACTGTTTGAGGAAGTTGCATAACATTCTCAGAGACTCTTCCTTTTTGGACTGTTGCCTTCTGGCAGAAGATACAGAACAATTAAAAGTCGGACCACACGTTTTCTGAATAGTTTTTATCCCAGAGCTATAATTGCACTCAACAATGAACTAAAGGGCCACCATCAGTGAGCCGTTGAACAGTATTACTTGGTCTGTTGTGTGGATGTTTGGTGGTTTAGGGGTCGAGAATTGTGGTGGGTGGGAGTATGTTTGGGGATTATGTGTGTTGGACCTGATCTTTGGGTGTCTAGTGAATTTCGTTGTATGTGTATACTGTGTATACACATACAACGACAATAAAGTTTATTTTAAAAAAAGAAAGAAAAAGAGCAAAGACCCAGGAAAACAGTTAAAGAGCCTGCTAAAAAGTGGCAGCCTACTCGGAAAAAACACTCCTTCTCCAGATAAGTCATCAAGAGGAGGAGGTATTAATAGAGAAGTTTCATTGGAAGATAGCAAAGCATCTCCTCTACAATTACATCAATCACATCGCTCACTACAAACACAACAGGTTGCGCTTAGAATCCATATGAACAGACTTAATTATGGATGCTGGATTACCAAGAGTGCTATGCTAAATTCTCTAAACCAGCTTTTTCACTGTCACTGGGGGTAGATTCATCTCTGTGCTGTGGAGTGGCTTCCTGAGCCCCAAATTGGAAGTGGATACTTCTGTCTTTCAAGCAGCCCACCATATCACTGATGCTATTTAAGATTGAAGGCACATCTAGCCTCCTTTCAAATCATTCCGATCAGAGTTTTCTGTGAGAAAAGGGTTAAACCCTTAATTGTTAACATGCAAGCTCCCAAGGTTGCTGTCTCTTCCGCATTCTCATCCTTGGGAAAGAGAGAGGAAGAAAGTGGGAGTAAGACAGCCTCGTCCAGCGAAGGTGTACTCAGCAGCACAGAAACTGGTCTCATTAGTGCTTTTGCGCTCTCCCAAGGAAAGAACAAGATAACACCAAAGCAAACTACATTATAAAGTAAAGACTCCTTAGAAATGAGTTGATGCCCACTGACTAAGATGGATACGTGCATGTATCCATCCATTTTCATAATCAAAGTGTTTCCAGGAGATGATATAGATATAGATGATATAGATGATATAGATGTTATAGATGATATAGATAATATAATAATTATAACTTTATTGTCATTGTACATGTATACACAGTATACCCATACAACGAAATTCACTTAACACCCAAATACCAGGTCCAACACACATAACAATCCCCAAACACACTCCCACCCACCACAAATTCCCCACCCCATCTAGATGATCTAGATGTGGATGTGGATGTGGAGAGGGAGAGAGAGAGGGAGGGAGGGAGATTTTTTTAAACTCCCAGTCTAGTTTACATTGATGGATGTTCCAGATGGTTCCCATACAAGTTCTAACTAGGGCCAACCTGCGTATTTTTCTAAATCACCCAACATGAACTAGCAGGGCAACCTATATTACATCTTAGTTTAATGTATGAACCTAGGCAACATTCATACCTGTTTTCCATGGCCAAGTAATCACAATATGATCTTACCACATAATTTCATAGTTCCATTCAAATGCATTTAAACAATGCAGTCCTAAGCCCCACTGCTTTCGACGAGACTCAGTTATGGATATAATTGCAGCCTAAAACTTTAGTGATCAATGTAACACAACATTCTCTTTTTTACTGCAGCTCCTTTTACAGTATTCATTCTACATGAAAGACACAATATTAAAAAAAAAAAATCCATACTATTGATTCCTCATCTTCTATTTTGCTCACTTACCGTGATAAAGAAATATTCATAGAACTATTGTAATTATTAGTTGCTAACCATAATCAGTCTGATCCAGAAAACTCTTTCCCTTCCAATGCTGTTGCAAATTATTCATCCTACAGGCACAACTACTCTGCTACAGAAATGTTGCTGGATAAAAGCTAAACTATATATGACCCGAGTGATAATCACATTATGAAAATGGGAGGCCTTGAGGGTCAGAGAAAGGCTATTTCTCTGTCTTTTGAAGCAGAATATATATTTATTGGTTTGTACGTATGCCTCATAGTAATAATTGCCTATGCCTTCAGGCAGACGACCTTGTAATTTAATCTTAACATTAAGGAGTACTATACCCCTGTAGTTGCCATTTTTGATCATCAGAGACAGTTTCAAAAATCTGAGTTAATGGTGTGTCTTCAAAATACCCTCAAGCAATATTTTAAAAGCTTTTGAACATAAAAAGGGGGGCAGGTCAGTTCTTTAGATAACATTAAGAATCAAAAAGGATTTCTGATACCATTAGCACAGTTCTAACTTTTCCAGTTCAGTAATAAATGTCCCACCCCTAACCTGACCAAAGGCTCATCCTCATGCAGCACAAACACATTTCACTAAGTGAAGGGGCATTGCATTTTCTTGAGCAAAATGAGGCAATAAGCTAGTGAGACAGAGTGAGTTACAGAAACAGAGCAAGAGAATGATTGAAAAATTGACAAAACTTCTGGAAGAACTCCCCTGCTCTCACTTCACAATGTACTCCTTCTACATCTGACAAGTCACAGATACAGAGGATGGTGTGGGAAGAAAAATCTGGTCCAGTTACAAACCGGGAGAAAGGCGCTGTAAATAAAATGGAAGGAAAAAAGGTTTATTTGGTTTCCAGAAACGTCAGTGACAGCAGCAGTGTTTCTGGGATGGCTGAGTGAGTGGATGGATTTTTATAGGTTTCTGGAGTTTTGTGTTTGAGATGCTCCAGGGGGGTTGTGAAATATAGTGAGCCTTATGTCTTGTACTATTTCAATGATGGTGGGTTAATTCTATTATGTCCTAAAGGCCATGTCCTGTCTTTAGAATTTGGGTGAGGGAATGTAAATTCTTAATCCCATCAAATGGGATTAAGCTGTGGTTGAAGGCATTTTGTTTATGAATAGATTGGCCCAGTCTTTCTTAATAGGTAGAAAATATCCATCTCTAAAGACTTGAGGCTTCTGCTTGAGGCTATTAAGAAAGACTGGGGCTACTTTCTGCCTTTGATAAGATTTTTCTCCATTTCTCCTTTGGGAAATATAATATTCTACCTCTTTTAATATTTCCCAAAATATTTCATTCTCTGGGGGTGGGGAAGAAGCTTCCCACATTGGGTATCAGATAAAGCAGGATGGAGATTATATACTCTGATACAAAATGTACATGTTACATGAAAAAAAAGAAACTGGTTTGTTTGTTTCTTTTTTGTTTTGTTTTTTGTTATAACAACAAATCTCTATCAGGCCTTTTAGGCCTGAAAACACTATATAGAATTAGATAAAGCTAAAATTATTGATAAGATTATTAGATGTAGGCATAAAATACCTATTTGTAGATAAATGGAATACAGAATAATAGAGCTGGAAAGTACTTTAGAGGTCTTCTAGTCCAGTGATGGCTAACCTTTTTGCTGTTGCGTGCCAAAAGTGGGGGGAAGTATAGGGGGATCACGCGTGCACGTGCCCACACCCATAATTCAATGCGCTCTGCTCCCCTGTGCATGCCCACGTTACCCCACCGAGCTCCCCCCGCTTTTGGCATGCGGGGTGGGCACGGTAGGTCCCTTTTTCGCCCTCCCCAGGCTCCAGGGGCTTTCTTGCAGCCTAGGGAGGCGAAAACGGCCTTCCTCACCTCCCCGGAGGCCCTCTGGAGGCTTGAAACAGTCTGTTTGTTGATTTCCGGTGGGACTTAGAAAGCCTCTGGAGCCTCAGGAGAGTGAAAAACGGGCCTTCCCTCCCCCGGAGGTCCTCCTGAGGCTGGAAACAGCCCGTTTCCCGACTTCTGGTGGGCCCGGAAGGCCCGATAATCAGCTGGCTGGCGAGCGCATGCGCGCATGGCCACCAATATGGCTCCGGGTGCCACCTGTGGCACACGTGCCATAGGTTCGCCATCACGGTTCTAGTCAAAATTCTAGTCAAATTTAATTTCTAGTCAAATTCTCTGCTGAAGCAGGACACCCTATACCAGGGGTGGGCAAATGTGGCTCTTTTACAACCTGTGGACTTCAACTCCCAGAATTCCTGAGCCAGCTTGGCTGTCTCAGGAATTCTGGGAGTTAAAGTCCACAGGTTGTAAAAGAGCCACATTTGCCCACCACTGCCCTATACCATTTTGAACAAATGGCAGTCTAATCTCTTCTTAGAAACCTCCACTGATGGAGAATACACAACTTCTGAGGAAAAGCTGACCTCACTCTCAGGAAATTTCTCCTTAATTATACGTTGTATCCATCTATTAGTTCTTGTCTTGCCCTCAGGTGCTTTGGAGAATAGGTTGAACTCCTAAGAGTGAATTAAGCAGTTCCTCTTTCTTACTGTTGCCTGTTAGCAAGTTGGCATCTTCTCTCATTAGTGGGCAGATCTAATTTCATGGTACCTTTGGGGTTCATATCTAGCACTGTATGCTCTGACTTCACTAGCAGTAAACCTTTCAGGAGGTACACCTTTATTACTCCTCTCTGATCTCCTTGGCATTATGTGTTCCTGTGTTCCTGTTTCCTCTCCTCTTCTATACCTATGTCATCTGTGCTTTCACGCTTCATGATAACTCTATCCTCCTCTACCTCTTTATCTGACTCGGCCTCAGCTTCTGATAGCTTTGAACTCTGTATTGGCATGAACACCTCATAATTAGCGTGTATCTTGTTCCAGTTCTGTGCTGCAAAACTAGCAGACCTTGAGATTACAACTCGTTTAGTACCATCTGTAAATCTGTACCCTTTCGTTCCTGGCTCATACCCAACAAATCGAAGCTTTCTGGCCTTTGTCTGAACTTTTCTCCTAGTAGCTTTCAGAATATGCACCCAGGCATAGCTACCAAATGTTCTTCCATGACCTAAAGACAGTTTCCTACTATGCATCAGGAAATATGGTGTTTCCTGTATTGCCTCGCTCCATAACCTATTAACGTTATAAAGCACTGTTAATATGGCTTCTCCCCAGAATATCTTACTCATGCCTGCATCAGCAAGCAAGGCATCTTTCAATGTCTGGAGCACACCATTTTGTCTCTCAATCACACCATTTTCCGAAAGTTTATTTTTCTATGCTTTATGCCTAGACTGCTTAACCGCCTTTGAAACTTATCAGACATAAACTCTGTCCCCCTGTCTGTTTGAATCTGACATACATTACATCCATGCTGTTGTTCTACAAGTGTTACCCATTTCCTGAACTGTTGTAATACCTCAGACTTATTTTTCAGTAAATAACATATCTACTGTAATCGTCAACTATGACTAATGCATATCTCGCACCTCCTAAAGAGGGTGTCATAGGACCAATCAGATCAGCATGAACTAATTGCAATACCCTGTTTGGAGTTCTAGCACTTTTCTTACTTACAGGATACGTTTTAGCTTTTGATTCTTTACAGACAGAACAATCCAAATATGCATTACATTTCTTTAATTTCAGCCCCTCAGCTATGTCCGGCATTTTCCTCAACACATTAAAACTTGCATGCCTTAATCTTCTTTGTAACAGGTGTATACAGTTGTCAGGAACACCCCAATCTACCCAGAAATAGGTAAACAAGTCTCCTGTCCTGACCAGCCTTTCAGTGACACATATCAGATTTTCACACTGATACGTCATAAAATCTCAAGTATTGTTTTGATGATTAGAGACCAATCTAGTCTTTAATACTGACAAAGTTGAGACCTGTTGTTGCTTGATGTACCAATCTTACCAAGAGGTGGTATTTAGCCAGTTTGGACTGGTTCACCCGAACCGGTAGCGGAAATCGCAGGTGAGCCTGCCCACTCACTCTGGCTCTGTGCCATCCTATTTAGGCACATTTTTGAAGCCTTGTGCATTTGTGGAAGACACACAAGTCAGCTAAGCGCATGCATGAAAGGCCGGGCGCATGTGTGAACGGGGCACATGTGAGTGAAGCTAGCACACACACGCACACACACACACACACACATTTCCAAACCAGTAGTAAGTGAATACCAGCTGGTTCCAGCTCCCTGTAAGTTTCTACTTGCTTTGAAATAAGCAATGGTTTATCATGAGCTTACTTAGTATCAAGGTATGATCTAAGAGCTAGTTCTAATAAGAAAAGGGAAAAACTATTTCCAAACAATATGTTAAAAGACCCAGACACACTTGATTTATTCCCAACACTTGGAATAATATAAGCTATGCTAAAAAGCTTCATTTAATATGGGCTACATGCGAAGTAGCTTCATCTCAATATACAATATTATGTTTTTTTACTTCATCGTATTTGAAAGTAGGTGTAAAATCTGTCACAAATAATGCATTTTATTTATTTAATAATGCACTTAAGTTGATCATATTTAGATTCTCTGGCTGCAATTAAGGAAGGCTGGAATTTTGTAGGAGTGCTCTGGGCTAACATTTGCTATTTCCATAGAAATACCTAATCATATTTGCATTAAAACTACAGCTTTTGCCTGTGGAAATTGCCTTTTGCTTTCAAAGGAAAACATGTCACTTGAGTAGAGAAGGCATGTTTATTTCCACAAATGAGAAATTATCTTTCATGTAGAATACTTTTACCCCAGCAGTCATATGCTTTAACAAAACCCCATTGATGAATTCATTTTTTTTTTCAAACTCATTAAAGAGTCCTTGGCCATGTTTTCTTTTAAATGAAAGCAGATATAGCATGCACAGGAAATTAAATGGGGAAGTTGTATATTGAGGAAACAGAACCTTTGGCGGTTAAGAGAAAGATGAAATGCAAAAGGATAATCATACCAATTCTTGATTATTGAAACAATTTCTCACCTTTTGTTTGCAACTACAATGTTATTTACCATATTTTTCGGAGTATAAGACACATTTCCCCCCACCCCCAAAAGAGGCTGAAAATTTGGGTGTGTCTTATACTCTGAATGTAGCTTCACCCAAATGCTGGCTTCCACCCTTCGGCCTCCATGCATCCTCTTCCTGGCTGCAGAGATTGCCACAGACAATGACTTGCATTTTTGGTCTCCGTGCCTTGCATTTTCAGCCTCCAAACACTCCATTTGAGAGCTGTTCAAGGTTGCGGGGATCACCAAAGCATATCACCGCTGATCACCGCTTTCGTGCATTGCCGTTTTTGGCCTCTGTGCATTGCATTCTGGGGCAGCGCTCAGTGGCGATGTACTTTGGCAATCCCCACAGCCTTGAACAGCTCTCAAATGGAGCATTTGGAGGTTGAAAATGCAAGGCGCGGAGCCCAAAATGGCAACCCAGAACAGCTGCTGCCTTGTCTTACCGCTTCCGCGCTTCACCTGCTTTACTCACTGGAGCTCCCTCTGATGATCAGTTGCACTTTTGGAGCTGCTTATCAGCCCCAACGAGGCATGCGCTCACAACCAGCGAACGAATGTAGTGAAGCTGACCAGGCTAAGGATGCTAGCCAGATGAATACCTGGTAGGCAGAGGCAGATGTTTTTTCCCCTATTTTCCTCTCCAAAAACTAAAATGCGTCTTATACTCCACTGCGTCTTATACTCTGAAAAATACGGTATATCATTCAAAAACACATCTAGGTCTTTTATACATGAATGCAATCTAAAGACCGAGATGTATTTCTGAATGTTGTGATTGTGATAAATAGACAGAACTAATCTTATCTTTTTATCTGTTATCCCTAAATTCCAGCACTGATAGTTAAATTAGACTGAAACTCTGATGGCACCTTTGATTTAACATAAATCAGAGCAAATGCCAACATTAAGGAGGGTATTATTCTATTCAATATAGAGAGTTTGGCACCATTTCATTTAGAATAATCTTTGAAGCAAATTGCTATTCAGAGGAAAATCAGTATAAAGGCTCAGATACAGTACCACATATGCAAATGATAAAATTAAAATCATCAGGTATGTGTGAAAGGAAAAATTCAATTGCAAAGATCTGTAGCAATTAGGAAAAAAATGGTAGGATTAAAAGAAGGGAAAGAGATATGAGCTTTTGCTTTAGGTAATAGGGTTAAAACCGTTTGGAATCAATAGCAATAGCACTTAGATTTGTCAGTGTAATGCAGATTTAAAGCTGACCAGCCATTGTAAGGATGTGGCCCACTGTGGATGAGTCAGCAGGATTATTGCCCTTTTAAGACTGAGGATAAATCAGCAGGGTTGTTGCTGCTGTCTATATAAGGGAGGCCATGAGAGGGCATCTCTCTCTCTCTCTCCCCTCATGTATCATTCTGCTCGCCATGTTTTATCTGCATTGTAGTTCTCTGTGTAGAGTTGAAAAAGACTGATTGGTTGTCTGGTATGTGCTTACCACCTGTAGGTTTGTATATAGAAGTCTTGTATATAAACCACTGTTTGTTAGACAAACCTTTGTGCCCTGTATTTTGCTCCTAGGTGGCATCAAAATAGTAGTCACACTGTAAACACTCTGACAAGATTTATATACCGCTTTACAGTGCTTTATAGCCCTCTCTAAGCAGCTTATAAAGTCAGCATATTGCCCCCAACAATTTGGGTCCTCATTTTACCCACCTCTGAAGGATGGAAGGCTGAGTCAACCTTGAGCCTGGTGAGATTTGAACTGCCAAATTGCAGGAAGCTTGCGGTCAGCAGAAGTAGCCTGCACTACTGCACTCTAACCACTGAGCCACCTCAGCTCATGGAGGAATGAAGAAAAACAGAAGTAGGGACCTTCCTGCAGAAGGAATCCTTTATGCCAAAGAGTACTGAAGTAGAAAGCACCACCACCCGCCCCCAGAGATCTCATATCTTAATTGTTATCTTTATATTTTTGAACTGCTATAAACATTGTCTCAATAGGATGTCTTATATTCTTTGCTGCTTTTGGTATTGCTTTCTGATTTCAGATCAGTCAAGTATGCTAGAGAGAAAGGTAAAAGCAAGGCCAGATTCCTAGTTCTTCATCATGCAATTGCCGTGATCTTAAAACCCTTTCCAGTAAGTTGCAATTCCAAAGTTCTGGTTCAGAGGATCAAAATTGCAAGTATCTAATAAAGTTCCTATGATGCAATATATTTTGACTGTGTCAGTGCTACGCAAGTGATTTAAAGATCACACTCTTAATTAGGAAAATGCATAAGTAAAATTAGACCATATAAATATCATTTTCCACACACTATTTATGAAAGGCTGTGGCTGCCAATTCCAAAGTGTGTAAAAACCATATTTTCTGCTTTCATAACATGCATTATTTTAGCCGAACACTATGAATAATCTTTTATACAAGTTAGTAAGCTCTTAAATCTTGTCCCCTTTCAACAAGCATATAAACACTCGACTCAAATTGAACGCCATCTGTTCTTCCAACACCATCACGCACAAAAAAAAGTTTAATAGTTTTCCAGACATGTGAGGTAAAACTTTATAAACTTATTTTCTTGACAGTTCTGTGAAGAACAGATGAAAAAGAATTGTTAAAGCTTTTATTAGGCACCTTCATTTCACTTTATCCTTCTTTTATAATTTTCTTCAAGTTTCTTGGAAGCCAATGGTGTTTCTTGTACGTGTTCTGTCTTATTCGTCTTCTTTCTTTTTTTTCATTCAAAGCAACTTGTACTCCACATTTCCAGATAATAAGCAGAAGCTTTGCCATGTTATCAAATGAACTACTATATTCCTGTAACAGTTGTTTCCTTTTCTGCATCATATGTTTACTATCATCTCTGAAATTTCCTTTTCAGGATCCTATATGAGGTTAGTGACTAGGCATGCAAGAGTTCTCTGTGGTACTGATTTATCTAGATTAGGTTAGGTTAGGTTAGGATAGGATATGATTAGAATAGAATAGAATAGAATAGAATAGAATAGAATAGAATAGAATAGAATAGAATAGAATAGAATAGAATAGAATAGAATAGAATTCTTTATTGGCCAAGTGTGATTGGACTCACAAAGAATTTGTCTTTGGTGCATATGCTTTCAGCTTACATAAAGAGACAAGATACATTCATCAGGAATCATAAGGTACAATACTTAATGATAGTCATAGGATACAAATAAGCAATCAAATCATACTAGGAAACAATATAAATCGTAAGCATACAGCAACAAGTTACAATCATACAGTCATAAGTGGGAGGAGATGGGTGATAGGAACTCGCAGCCTAATGTGAATAGTTTGACAGTGTTGAGGGAATTATTTGTTTAGCAGAGTGATGGCATTTGGGAAAAAACTGTTCTTGTGTCTAGTTGTTCTGGTATGCAGTGCTCTATAGCATCATTTTGAGGATAGGAGTTGAAACAGTTTATGTCCAGGATGTGAGGGGTCTGTAAATATTTTCACAGTCTTCTTTTTGACTCGTGCAGTACACAGGTCCTCAATGGAAGGCAGGTTGGTAGTAACTGTTTTTTTCTGCAGTTCTAATTATCCTCTGAAGTCTGTGTCTGTCTTGTTGGGTTGCAGAACCAAACCAGACAGTTATAGAGATGCAGATAACAGACTCAATAATTCCTCTGTATAACTATATCTATAATTTGTGAAGCCATCCATCCAAAAAAAGTCAAATTTAAGAAGTTACAATTTGGGGGTGGGGAGAGATAGTATAAAAGTATTTGAAATAAATGAATAGAAATACTACCTAACATATAACATGAACATTGAAGTAGTATTGTGGTTTCCAGATAACATTCGTATATTTAATCCATATACTTTATTTACAAGAGGGAGTTACTGGGGAGTAACTGAAGTATAGGCAACTAAGCAGTTACTTGTGATATATGGAAAAACAGAGGACACTGATGAATGGTTGCTTGACAAAATTATTGGAAAAATGGGGTCCCTGAAATTGGAAGGTACTGTTAGGATTGCCTGCTCCTACAACAAGCAAAGAGCTAGTTAGAAAACTCAAAAGAACCTTTCTGCAATTAATATAATTGCACTCAAATTTGCTAATAATAAATGGTGAACTCAGAAAATGTTGATTTCAGAGGAAATCCTGCTAGTTGATTGCATTACTGCCTCAAAGGATCAATATTATATTAGTCCCTGCACATGGTTGCCCAGGGCAGAATAGTAAGCTATTATCATTTCATTACCATTATTCCACAGCTCATGACTTTCACTCTAGTGATTGATGATCCAGCCAATACACATACTAAAATGTTTATAAAGGCACTGAAAGCAGACTGAAAACACTGAACACCTTGGTTTAGTAAAAAAAAAGAAATAACAAGAAATAACCAGGGCTCCCCTTACATATTGCCTGCAGTATCTAGCATTATTACTGGTGCCTTTTAATTTACAGAAGGCCCCTTCTTTCTTTTTTTCCAAATTTATTATTATTTATTCATTATTATTCATTATTTATTTAATTTGTCAAAAAGTACAAGGAAACAGTATCAGTATAGACGTAAACATGGACACATGAAAAATGGTACAAATAAATGGATATAAATAAGCAAAACACAGCCATAAACACATAAAATGAGAACATATAAATGGGGACAGTAGGACAGGGATGGTAGGCACGCTGGTGTGCTTATGCACGCTGCCTTAGGGACCTCTTAAGAAACGTGTAAGGTCCACGGTAGACAGTTTAAGATAAAAGGTATGGGGGTTAGAGAAACTAACAACAGGATCAGGTAGAGTGTTCCAGACATTTACTACTCTATTGCTGAAGTCGTATTTTCTACAATAAAGATTAGAGTGGATTACATTTATTTTGAATCTAGATAGCCCTTGTGTTATTGCGGTTGAAGTTAAAGTAGTCATTAACAGGTAGGACATTACGGTAGATAATCTTGTGTACTAAGTTTAGGTCGTAACGTATACGGCATAGTTCAAGATTATCCAGGCCTAAAATTTCAAGCCAGGTGGTATAAGGAATTTTATTACAAGCAGAGGAGTTGAATACTCTTCTTGTAAAATACCTCTGGACTCTCTCTAATGTATTAATGTCCAAAATACAGTGTGTGTTCCAGGCAGGTGAGCATTATTCAAGGATAGGTCTGATAAAGGTTTTGTATGCCCTAGTTAGAAGTATAGCATTACCAGAGAGAAAACTTCATAAAATAAGGTTGACAACTCTTAATGCCTTTTTAGTAATGTTGTTACAGTGAGCTCTGGGACTTAGATCTTTTGAAATGAGAATTCCTAGATCCTTGACAGAGTGTGGGTCATCTTTTAGATCGTTTCTGCCCAGCTTGTATTTGATATTCTGATTTTTATTGCCAAGGTGCAGGACTGAGCATTTGTTAGCAGAGATTTGGAATTGCCAATCGTTTGACCATTCAGATACAGAATCCAGGTAATTTTGAAGGGTAATAGAATTGTGTATGGTGTTAAATAGTTTTACATCATCGGCAAAGAGGACACAACTGCTTGTAATATGATCACAAAGTTTATTTATATAGAGCAGAAAGAGTGTTGGTCCTAGAACACTGACTTGGGGAACGCCACTGTTTACTGGCAGAGGGTTTGATATAGTGTTTCCAATTTTAACTACTTGTTGCCTGTTTGATAGGAATGTAGCTACCCACTTGTGCAAAGATCCAGATATGCCATAAGAACTTAGTTTTAACAGAAGTTTGTTATGTACCACTGAATCAAAGGCTTTGCAGAAGTCTATGTAGATTGCATCTATTGTTTTACCCTGGTCGAGTTGAGTGGTCCAAATGTTTTTGCAGTGTATGAGTTGCAGATTACATGACAATTTTTTCCTGAAACCAAATTGCTTATTAGAAAGTAGGTTATTTGTTGCTAAGTGGAGGGTGATGGATTGGTTTATGATGGATTCCATGACTTTACAGGTGACACAGCAAAGGGAGATTGGTCTATAATTCTCAACAAGGAAGGCCGGGGTCATCTTTTTTGAAGATAAGTATGACTATTGCTAATGACCATATGTCAGGCAAGGAGCTCATTCTAAAAGGTACTGCATAGATGGTGCTTAGAGGTTCGGCTATGGCGGAGAAGAGCTTTTTTAGAAAATAAGCACATATTCCATCAGGACCAATATATAGAGCTGGCTTTAGTTTGTGTAGTGCCCTTTTGACGGTATCTTCAGTAAAATCAATGTAGATTAGATCATTGCAATTGGTTGAGGTACGACTAGGAAATGAGGGGGAAATGCCATTGCTGTTGACAAAGACTGAACTGAAAAAAGTGTTGAAGAGATTAGCCTTAACGGCATCATTGTTACAATGTTCACCATTTTGCCCTTTTTGAGGTGGGATGGTTTTTGAGTCTTTAAGTTTGGTGCTTACAAAATTATAGAAGGCACGATTGGATTTCGTGTGCAATAGCTCTGCTTCCTGTTTGCAGTGGTAATTGGTACATTCTGTTTTTATTTAATGGCATAAGGTTTTGTATCAGTTTTTGAAGTTAGCTACATAGCCAGTTTTATTTTTCTGCCAAAGGGATATTTTGGAGGGGGGGGATTGGATATGGGTAATTGGTTCTTTTTGACTTTGGGTGTTACTAAAGGTACATATAGATTAATGACTCTTTGAACATCAAGTAGAAAAGTGTTATAATAGTCTTCTGCAGTATTGCAGTTATTGAATAGAATTTGCCAATCTAAAGATGATGAGATCGTAGTTTGCTTTTTTGAAGTTGTATTTAGGAGTCCTATTATGAGATTCTTTGTACAGATGTAAATTTAGACAAAAGTCAACCATACTGTGGCCACTGTTGGAAAAAGTTTCTTTGATTTGAAGGTTATAAATTGTGTTTAAACTGTTGAAGAAGATTAGATCGAGGAAATTGTTGAATCTAGTGTTGATAGTTACAAATTGATTGAGTCCTAAAGTAGTGATGGCACTATACAGGGTTGTATGTATTGTTTCAGTTGAGCACTCATTTAGGATACAATTAATAAGAAGTAAATTAAGGTCACCAAGAAAGATAATGGGATGTGAGCATGAGGCTGCCCACATTAGTAATGTAGATAGTTTGCTCGCATCATCAAGGTCATAATCAGGGGCTCTGTAACATAATAGGAAGCGAATTGTGGTATTTAGTCATAGATCGCAGATAATGGTCTCAGGAAGAACAAGCTCTTGTGCTACTTGAATATTTTTCAGATCTAGGGACTTTTTATAGAAGATGGCAACACCCACCTCCTCTTCAGATTTCATGGTCAGACCGGTGGATATGGTTGTCACTTGTGATGATAATGGAGTCTTCAAAGGATTTGTTTAACCATGTTTCGCAGACAAATATAAGGTCAAATTGAGCCGTATTTAGCAGAAGAAGAAATTCTGGCATTTTGTTTGCGAAGCTTCTTGCATTGAGTAATTTGCATTTAAGGTTTGTAGCGGTGAACCTGGATGATCCTGGGGATGTGCATATCTAGTTTTGGATGTTGGGGTGTTGAGGTTGTTGGTTGTTGGTTGTTGGGATGTTGGGTTGTTGGGATTATCTATTGTTGGTTATTGGATTGTTGTGGTTGTAGGGATGTAAGCCATTGGTCTTGTGTTTGATACAGTCAGCATGGTAGTCGATGTAAAGATCAATCTCTCCATGATTCTTCTATTGCTTTGTCAAGGAACCAAGTTTCTTACTGAATATTTGAATTGTGGTGCTTTTCCCCTGTTTGCCATTATGATCTTTTGAGTCTATATAATTACAAGGATCGGTAAATGTCATGTGGAAGAGGTGAAGGAACCAGGTCAAGGGGAGTTAAAAGAGTGTGTTAAATATACCAGAGCCATAATTAATGTATTTTTAAAATTCTCATTATTGAAAAAAAAGCATGAAAAATCCCATCCCAAAAAGAAGAAGTACTTTCACCAATGGGCTGTGAATTTCCCATTCTTCTTCTATATTCTCAAAATATGTTTGTGTTTTACTCCTCATAAACTAATGATACCTGCATGTAAATTCTATTGCAGGGGTGTCAAACTCAAGGCCCCCGGGGCAGATCAGGCCCGCAGGGCCATGCTGGAAACAGTAAAGGACCTCCCCCCGGTTCTTCTGCCAGTGACAGCAGAGCTCTGTTTTCACTGGCAGGGGGTTGCAGGAGGCTGTGGCAGCTGAAAATGGAGCTCAGGAGCCTGTTTTCACTGGCAGAGTGCTCAGGCCACCCCAACATGAATAATGTTGAGTTGACCATGCTCACCCTGGCCACGCCCACCCCAGCCCTTGGAGGTCAAACACAAGCCTGATGCAGCCCTCAATGAAATCGAGTTTGACACCCCTATTGTATCAGATCCTAACGGTAGCTGTTAATCTGTACATTTTCATCATCCTCATCATCTGGATCACAACGAAGAATTGGTTTTCTATATTTTTTGTTGTGATCTGATAGTCATCTGGACTTTTGGAATCCAAAGCTGATAGACAGATGAGTAAGAAGCTACTGTAAAATAACTTACATGAAGGGTGTCAATCATCCTACTCAATCATCTAGCAAAGAAAGACTCCTGGCCATTTGTTTTGCCAAGTGTGTATGTACCATTTTTACCTTTAAAAGTAAAGGTAAAGGTTCCTTTACGTATGTACTAGTCCGGTGTTTCCCAAACTTTTGACATATGTGTACCCCTTCTATAATTTTCGTAACGCTGAGTACCCCTCATAAAAAACATATGCTTTAATATGCAGTGGATATTCCCACGTGATCCCCACCAAACTCCAGTGCAACGCGTACCCCCACCAAACTCTTCCCGTACCCCTGGGGGTACGCGTACCACACTTTGGGAAACACTGTACTAGTCCTTTACAAATGTGCTAGTCATTCCTGACTCTAGGGACGGGGCTCATCTCCATTTCAAAGCCGAAGAACCAGCACTGTTCGAATAAGTCTCTGTGCTCATGTGGCCGGCATGACTAAACGCCAAAGGAACATGGAACACTGTTACCTTCCCACCAAAGGTGGTCCCTATTTTTCTACTTGCATTTTTTACTTGCTTTCAAATTGCTAGGTTGGCAGAAGCTGGGACAAGTAATGGGAGCTCACCCTGTTACGCGGCACGAGGGATTCAAACTACTGAACTGCCGATTGACAAGCTCAGTGTCTAGGCATGGCCTGGTCAGCTCTTTGTACTACAATGGGGGAGCATTTTTTTGCCCTCTCCAGACTCCGGAGGCTTTCCTCAAGCCTCTGGGAGGGCAAAAACTGCTTCTTCTGGGTCTGGAGGTCCTCCAGAGGCCAGAAACAGGCCCATTTCTGGACTTCTGGAACCTCCAGTAGGCCCATTTTTTGCCCTCCCAGACCCTCCATGTGATGATGAACGGACTGCGTAGACATTCCTGGGAGGGATGGGGTGGGAGGGATGGAGTGGAGTGGGGTGGAGTGGGGTGGGATAAGTGTGGCCAGCCAGGGGTGGCATTTGGGGGTTCGCTGAACCCTGCAATCCTTGACTAGAGGATCATCCGAACCCTGCCAAACCCCCAGAAGCCCACCCCTGGATACAGCCATGACAGAAGGATGGTGAGGTCCGAAGAATCTTTTTGGAACGCATTGCAAGCATTGATTACACAATATTTCTTTGACAGTAATATTTCTTTGACCCATAAATATTTTTCTCACACCACTGATGGTATTCTTCTGTTTTATCATTGTTTTCACATTTATTATCTTTTAAAACTTTCTGTTTTAGATTGACGAGACATAGTAGGCTTTTGATACTCAGATATGTGCATTATATTTGGAGATTAAAGGAATATTTTTCCCATGGCCATAGGTGTCCTGGCAGTTAAATGTGAAGTGTTTTGCAGGGTCTGTAATTCAACTTTTTAAATGTTAGTACTGAAAGCAACTTTTATAATGCAAATCCTATTTCCACTGCACGCAAATATTTGAATCAGCTTTCCAGTTATTGGTTTTTCCCCCTCCAAACTGCAGAAGGAATTGTATTATTTTCTGTTTCCATAAATTCTGAAGTGACCATGTCGGTGCTTATGTGGACTTGTAAAAAGTAAGCCAAGAGCCTGTAATTCTCAGGACATAGTGGGCAGTTATGCAAATATTCAACAACTGTTCAAGTTCAAGACCACCAAATGCCACATTGTACGTTAATTTGTGTAAATTGTGGAAGAAAAAAAAATCAGATTTAACCACTGTGGTTATGAAAATTGCTTACAAAATCATACTGGCAATTGTCCAGCAGCTATTTCATTTGGTTTCCTTCTTCCTTGCAGTAAAATTTCTTATCAGTGGTCAGTGAAATTTCAAACTAGTGTAGAAACCTGGGTAAAGTCTAAATCTCTAATTTTCTGCTGAATCTTCATTGAATGTGACTGAATGATAAAGTGAGATTTAGCATACATTTCTGGACCAAGTGGATTAGAACAGCATTATCCATCCTTCCCCAGTGCCTTCCAGACTGAGACACCTCACCTACCCCAGACAATGCTGACAAGAGGATATAATTATCTCATATACAGTAGTTGTGATGAAAGTAAAATAGGAGAACAAGATTCATTCACTACACTTTGTGACTGGAGAAAAGGTGGAATATACACTAGTGGCCAAAATTGTGGAAAAGTTTTGGGAAAAGTATATTTTTGAGGTTTGATGGCACTTTTTTTGGAGTTTCAAGATAATCATATTCCACTGCTGGAATGGCCTGGGAATAGCCCAGACCTTAACCCAATTGAAAATCTATGGCACCAACTAAAGAAACTTGGTAGTCAGAAGCAACTCAGCAATAAAACCCAGTTAATAGAAACAATCATTCAATCTTGGTTTCATATTATAACAGCTGCAGAACTAAAAGACTTGGTTCACTCCATGGGAAGACATTGTAAACCCATAATTCATGCTAAAGATTACCCAACTAAGTATTAACTGATGTGATAATTTTTGTATATCTTGCTTTTTCTATGGTGATAATTTTTGTGTATCTTATTTTTTTCTACGTGTTTCACTTTCCTCTTTATACCGTAACTGCTATTCTAATAGCAAATCCTTCATAAAAGTTATTGCATTACATTCTTGCTTAAATTATCTTTCCATTGATATATAATTTTATGGTACTACTCTAAAAAAAAGTGGTGTTATTAGAAAATACACTTTTCCCAAAAGGTTTCCACAATTTTGGCCACTACTGTACACACATATACAAATAAATAAAATATTGAATATTCATGTACCAAATTGAAGTTATTATGCTGCTCCCCACTCCCTCAAATGTTAGAAGGAAAGTAGGCAGAAAGTGAAAACTTCCTACTCCATGGCTATCATGGATGGTGTGGGTAGTTGCAGAGTATCTATTTCCTGGAAGACACTGGTGAGGTCTTTCCCGTTATCTGTTTCTGACACTGCCTTCCTCCCTCTTCTCTCTATTTTTATATGAATTCCTCCAATATGGGGGAGGGGGGTTCTGATTTGTTTTGTTTGATACTTTGCTTTGAAGAAAGATACTCTTCCATGCTTTATAAATAACATTGGATGACATTGGTAACATTTTTTATTTATTTAGTTTGTCAAGCATGTATGAGAAAACAAGTATAAGTATGAACATAACATATATACATATAAATATAAACAGGTATAAGTATAAACACATGAGCACATGAAATGAGTACAGGGACGGTAGGCACGCTGGTGCGCTTATGCACGCCCCTTATTACAGACCTCAGGAATGGAGTGAGGTCCACGGTAGACAGTTTAAGGTTAAAGTTATGGGGGTTTGGGGATGTAACCACAGAGTCAGGTAGTGCATTCCAGGTGTTGACCGCTCTGTTGCTGAAGTCATATTTTCTGCAATCGAGTTTGGAGTGGTTTACCTTGAGTTTATATCTATTGTTTGCCCGTGTATTATTGTGGTTGAAGCTGAAGTAGTCATTGACAAGTAGGATGTTGTAGAAATCAATTTTGTGTATTATGCTTAGGTCAAACCGTAGGCGGCGTAGTTCCAAGTTGTCCAAGCCCGAAATTTTGAGCCTGGTGGCATAAGGTATTCTATTGCAAGCAAAGGAGTGGAGTACTCTTCTCGTGAAATACCGCTGGACTCGCTCAATTGTATTAATGTCCGTTATACAGTGTGGATTCCAGGCAGATTGTAGCTATATTCGAGAATTGTTCTGGCAAAGGTTTTGTATGCCCGGGTTTGCAGTACAATGTTACCGGAGATAACATAATAGGTTCTATCATAGGAAATTCTGGGATGCATTTATGAACATCATATTGGCAACAGGATTGAAAGATTATTGTTGCCTATATTAAATATAATAAGTTCCCCAATATGAAAAGAAACGAATAGCATTATATTTGCCATCTTGTACTTGAATGTAAGAGGTTTATTGTGACTGGAAGATGATTAAATGCATAACTCAAATTGTATCCTTACATATAAACATAACAAAGTGTACATTGGGTAATAAATAAACAGGTCATGAAATATCTAGGTAATTATAATAAACAAGGAAAGATTTCTTTAAGAGGGAGTTGTGGGAGACGTTAATTTCTAGGACAAATAAGATTAGATAAAATGATACTGACTTTTTATCTCTCATTCCCAGTCTCAACAACAAGTTGCTTAAATGCTATCCCTTCACATTTCCTGGTTCTACTAATAAGTACCAGATTGTTGATAGTTTATAAAAGGATGGGCTGAGTCCTAATTCTCAAATAACCTGCCAACATGCCTTGTATTATTGAATTTCATTTTTATGAACAGAGATTAAATTTTTAGCCAATTATCATGAACAATACTAAGTATATGTTTGCTGGTGGTTCTTCTGAGGAACTGAAAGCGATTGGAGTATTAGTTTAGGAAAAGCAGCAAAAAAAAAAAAGCTCGTGAAGATCATCAAAAACTACTTTATCTCATTTGGCTTAGATCAAAGTACTTCTCTGAAACACGATCACAAAGCTTCAACCCTCTTGAGTTGCCTCTTTCGAACAGCTGGACCTCTTTACTTCCATCAATAAAAAGAGTTCCTTCAATCAGGAACAAAGACCTTATATGAAATTATTGATTCTATTCTGTCATGGCAATAGCAGAGAGGAATTTCTGTACAACTGTTTCTATAAAATTCTAGCCGGTGGAGCTATTTCAAGGGTTGAGGGACAACCAGCTCATCTTGTTGCATTCAATTTATGTTGTTTGGGGAAGAAAAATTGTAACGTTCTAACTTAGCATCTACAACGCAAGATTGTGCCTATTTCACAGTTTATCCATCCTGAGTTCGTGGACAGCATCTTAAGCAGAGATGGTATTCAGCTGGGTCTGACTGGTTCTGGAGAACCGGGAGCGGAAATTTTGAGTAATTTGAAGAACTGGCAATACCACCTCTGGCTGGCCCCACCCCCAATTTATTCACTGTCTCCCAAGACCCAGCTGATCAGCTGGGTCTTCTTTTGTTGCCCTGCACAAGAGAACGGAGCTGGAAAGCAGGTTAGTGGGGTGGGGTGGGGATGGGGATTTTGCAATATCCTTCCCCTGGAGTGGGGTGGGAATGGAGATTTTGCAGTATCCTTCCCCTGCCACACCCACCAAGCCACGCACACCAAGCCACACACACCAAGCCACGCCACACCCACCAAGCCACATCCACAGAACTGGTAGTAAAATTTTTTGAATCCTACCACTGATCTTAACGGATTATGGACCATCACCTATATCTCATATATTTTGAGACAGTTAATATATATTTATTATTTAATGGTAGACAACCTGTAATATTTCTTGCAAAACCAATCTGTGATTCTAACACCCCACATCACCGGTCATGCCTAGGCATGTTGGGAAGTATAGTTTGAGAAACATCTGGAGTATCCCAGATTGCCCACCCCATGATGTTACAAAAATAATTTGATAATGAGTGGCCCATCCTGTTTTGTGGCCAAAACAAAATAAAAAGTAAACTAAAAATTTATATGAATTGCTATATTTGAGCTCACTGCAAGTCAATCAGGTTTGTATTACTTTTAAGGAGTGACCATTCTAACCAACATTTTATAAAACTGTAAGATGACATCACAAAATCACAAAAAGCTATTAAAGATGAATTTCATGCAAATAGCCTCAAGTTAATTACATTTTTTAAAATCTGCACATGCTTGAACACTTCTATTAGAAATACTATGCAGGAAAGCATTAACTATGACAAAATATTTCATGTCCAATGCTTTGTTAATTCTTCCCTGGCAACATTTATCATGGTTTTACATCTTGTAAAAATGGAAGAATTACTACGATAAAATTACTTACAAAAAGCAAACAAAATGCATTATAAATTAAACTGTATTAATTTTGAAAAGCATGGTACAACACTGATAGGTTGCGAGTATATATTTTGCCTGTGGCTGCTTTGTGATGAAAAATGATTCTCTTACAACTAGCAGCTGTTTCTCTTCTTGGTCTTGATTTTCCTTCCTTCCTTCCTTCCTTCCTTCCTTCCTTCCTTCCTTCCTTCCTTCCTTCCTTCCTTCCTTCCTCATTACAATTTGAAGTACATGGTTTGCTTACTCTTGCAAAAATATATTTAGAAGTATGATATACAAATACGTAAAGTCTGAACAGATTGTTAATAGGCACCATAATGGAAGTACAAAGGCCAGACTACTCATTGTTAGTTAATCAATAACATACTATAAAATCTAAAATTTCATTTTCCCTTTTCTAATGGAAATTTAGGCATGATGGTACTGCAGTAGTCACTTTTATTCATGCAACTTCAACCAATCGTGTTGTTATAATATATAAAGACTTGGCATCACATGAACATGGCTAGCTGGACACAGACTCTTCACCTGATTATCACTCCCAGACCAGATGGGTGATCATGTAGTAAGTGATCCCTACATAATTGATACCATCCAGATGCTGTTAGATCTTTATGTGTTATGAGCACAATGCCATGTTCTGAAATCACAGAAAAGCTAAAATAATGGCTCGCTAAAGGGTTTTTGTGTCTGTGTCAGTCTCTGCATATGACAAAATTATCTTTCAAAATAGACAACTTTTATTTGGAGGATAAAACTAGTCAGGTCAGGAATGTTTTAGAACACAGAAGTATCAGGAGCATATAATCCTTCCCCTGACTATTATTATTGTTGTTGTTGTTGTTGTTGTTATCTCTTATATTCATTAAACATGAAACTCAGTCAACTGGAGATTTAAAAATGTGTCACAAATACCATTGACTGGTGCTAATGGTTGATACAGGTTGCTGCCAGCATCCTGGGTAACAACCAAGTATCTTCTTAAAATATACAATGTTCCGAGTAGCACAGTTTTTTGCAGTTCCGCTGGTGTTATTGCAGGAAGCTGCAATCTCTTGATGTGTTTTGTAAAATTCTTGGACGTGGTACCAAGTGCCCCGATGACAATGGGTATCACTGTTACATTTTTCATCCATAACCGTGTAGTTTCGATGGCCAGGTTGCGATATTTCGTGATTTTTTCCAGTTCTTTTTCTTCATCTCTGGCATCTCCTGGTACAGCAATATTAATAAATTGTACACTTCGGCCCTCGATAACCGTGATATCTGGTGTATTGTGTTCCAAATGACGATCTGTCTGTATTCGAAAGTCCCACAAGATCTTCACCATCTCAGTTTCAACAACTTTTTCCACTTTATGTTCCCATGACTTTTCAGATACAGGTAGGACGTATTTTTTACATAATGACCAGTAGATTAATTTAGCAACTCGATGATGTCTAGCTTTGTGATCAATTTTGCTGCTCTCACATATTAAATGTGAAACAGTTTCACCTTTGTCATTGCAAAGTTGGCAGTTTGGATGATGATGATGATGATGATGATAACAACAACTATTACTATTACTATTATAAAATAGTATTTAATCTTTTAGAACAAATTTTGAATAGAAAAGATCTCTCTGCCACCTACTTATATTTTGCATGTCTGAAACATATATTTTCACTTTAAGCCTTGTTAAAATGTTCCATGTGCATACCTAGCACTTATGAAGAGGCCATGGGAACACATGGAGCTAAGCCCACCATGATTGGGGGTAAAGAACAAGCCTTTACAGAGTGACATTGATTATATACATCATGGGCACTTGTGTTATTGTCAAGATATGGGGACAGAGTTTATCTCTTTCCTCTTTACAGATTAAGAAAACCTGATTAAGAATTCTTATTTATAAGGCTGGTAGATTTTGAATGACAGTAGGCATAAAGACAAATTGGGATGATGTCAAAAATATAGCTTAAGCAGAAAAAAGCTGGAAAAGATAAGCTCCTCCTACTATACCAGAGAGTAATGTTCCCATCTTAGAAATCTGTCACAGTTGTCATGCAGATATTTTTAATTAAATATATTACTTCTCTACCGTTCTATTTCAGTGAATCCGTGAACAGTAAAACAATGCCCAATTTTGAATGCACAGGTTTAAGAGTGTATTCTTTTCATCCTCTGATTTCACTAAAAGGAAGTTCCAAATTTTCCAAACTTGGAAATCTTCAGTTCCATTTTTTTTCCAAAGTATTTTTCTTTTAAAATATAAAGTTATTTTTCAAACTGCTAGAGAGAGTCAGAGGTACAGAGAATTAACATTTCTAAAGGAACCCTTGGTAATATATATATTGTAGTTAGTCAATCAAAGTGTCCTTTATTGCTGTATTATAAAGCTGGATAAATTGCATCCACCAGAAGAAAACTTTTCTAAACATATGAGGTTACTGAAGTTCAACTATGCAAATTGCGCACATCTTTATTTTTCTCTCATGTTTTTATTTTTTTTCTCACCAGGAGGTCATCCTATTTCTTCTCAACAAGAAAGTCGTATAGAACTGTCAGGTTTTAAAATATAAATCATCAAAGAAGTTAAAATTTGATAATGTTTTAAATCTCTGACCTTTTGCTTTCTTTTCCTGACAAGGAAAGTCTCTAATGTATATCATTGGGATATTTGGCATGAAGTGAAAATGGCCACAGATTTAATTAAAATGTAAGTTATTGTTAGCAAGAAAGGTCATGGTTATGAAAAAAAAAAAGATGTAATTTTAGGAGTATATTAGCAACCTCTCTCCAGAGTTATTTGCATGTAAAATATATATTTTGTACTTGACATTTAGAAAGGAAATTGGAACTGTTTATAATGGATGCTTGAACACTTCTGTATTCTTGTGCTCCTTTTGTTCTCATTTGGTATAATTGGTTAGATGGTACATACAGCAGTTGTTACATTTCATTCTTTATGCCTGAGTGCCTAACTGAGCTGGGAATTAGTCCACAAAGATTTCTGTAGCACAGAACGAAAGGCACCGTGCCCAATATTTCTTTTAGAGCTGGAGAGAATAAAAATCCACAGGGAATCCAAAAACGAGAAAGGGTTTTGATTGCGTATGACAAATGGGTTTCTTGGTGGCTCACCATATCCAGAATATGACCGGGCTTTCTAAAACTTCCTGAATGTTCTTAGAAGGAGACCATGATGGATCCAATAAAAGCTATTGCACATCTGTAAGCACTTAGCATTGTGTCATAATATGTCGCTAGAAACATAGTGGCTCTCTGAAAAATAGGGTTTTACGCAGTGTAACTGCTGATGAGCAGTTCCTCTTCAATCTGGCAAATTGTTTTTGCTTGTTGTTGTGCACTTGATTCAGCCTTGCTCATTTCCTTTAGAAGCAGAAAAAGTATTCATTACTGTAATCAGTTATATCTTAGATATTTGACAGAAGGCGGAGAAGGAGGAGAGAGAAAACCTCACCAAACGCTTAGTATTTTCAGTAGTGTTATAATGGTATGTGCAAATGACCTTGGGAAACTGGATCTGGAGACACTGTCTAGGGAGCAGTCAAATAAGAGACAGCACAGTCCGTAGCTGAATGGTGGATGGGACATTAGGCTCAGAAGAGACCTTCTTAATTTTTCAGCACATAAAGAAGTCAGGGGGAGAATTGTACTTTCAGGCTTGCAAAAATCTGTTAACAGAACTTTGGAATAAAGTAGAATTAGCTCATTTTGTCATGTTTCCTATCTATTCCATCTGGTAAAGTTGATAAGGCTATTTTTTTTAATCTATGCAATTTTATTTAAACAACTTCAATAGAGCAATCCTATTGTTACATTAGGGACGCGGTGGCTCAGTGGCTAAGACGCTGAGTTTGTCGATCGAAAGGTCGGCAGTTCAGTGGTTCAAATCCCTAGTGCCGCGTAACGGGGCGAGCTCCCGTTACTTGTCCCAGCTTCTGCCAACCTAGCAGTTCAAAAGCATGTAAAAAATGCAAGTAGAAAAATAGGGACCACCTTTGGTGGGAAGTAACAATGTTCCATGCACCTTTGGCGTTTAGTCATGCCAGTCACATGACCACAGAGACGTCTTCGGACAGCGCTGGCTCTTCGGCTTTGAAACGGAGATGAGTACTGCCTCCTAGAGTCAGGAATGACTAGCATATATGTGCGAGGGGAACCTTTACCTTTACCTTTTATTGTTACATTATGCTTGATGGACAAGAAGGAGGAAGAGATTGCATATCTCTTACAGAAAAAAAAAGATACTTCTATTGTCTGGAAGAGCAAAAGCAAAT
Organism: Pituophis catenifer annectens; assembly: GCF_029215685.1. NCBI lineage: Eukaryota > Metazoa > Chordata > Lepidosauria > Squamata > Colubridae > Pituophis > Pituophis catenifer. The sequence goes on from NW_027256888.1 coordinate 14,666,956, forward strand.
ATTTTTTTAAAAAAAGAAGAAGACGACAAATTGTATAAACTAGAGCTGGGCACTTATTTATTTGTTTATTTATTCAATTCATTCAATTTAGTGTCCTCAATTCCAAAATGACTTTGGTCAGCTCACAGTACAAAGGCAGAAAAAAATAAAATAAGATAATACAAAGCAAAGGAAAAAAAGAGAGAAGGTCAAGATATTAAAGTGAACTAGGAGCACCAAAACATATACAGCCAAGATCAAGCAAGGGCTCTTGCCATTGTATTCCAAGGCATGGAAGAAGAGAAGGCCCTCAACACAAAGCTGACAAGTGAAACCTTATTCCAGGCGACAGATGCTACAACATAGAAGGCATGCTTTCTAGTGGAAAGATATAACGTATTTTTCGGAGTATAAGACGCACTGGAGTATAAGACACAGCTTAGTTTAGGGGAGGAAAATAGGGGGGAAATGAAGGTATTCATCTGGCTAGCATCCTTAGACTGGTCAGCTTCAGCACATTAGTTTGCTGGTTTTGAGCACGCGCTGGTTGGGGCTGAAATAAAGCTTCTAAAGCACAGCTGATCATCGGAGGGAGCAGTGATGAGAAAAGCAGGCAAAGCGCGGAAGGGGTAAGAGAAGGCAGCAGCTGTTCCGAGTAGCCATTTTGGGCACCGTGCATCGTGTTTTCGGATGGCAATTGGCGGCAATGTGCTTTGGCAATCCCTGCAGCCTTGAAGGGCTCTCAAATGGAGTGTTTGGAGGCTGAAAACGTTATTCACAGAGCCCAAAAACACAAGCAATTGTCGGTGGCAATTTCTGCAGCAAGGAAGAGGACACTCGGAGGCCAAAGGGTGGGGGCCAGCATTCCACCCTGTGGAATCAACTCCAAAGAAAAGAAGAAAACCATCATAAAGCAGTATCCCCCAAGTCTTAACATAACATGGTTATGATGTAATTTGGATGGACGTTTGCAACTGAAATGTTTTATTTATGAAACAGTAAATAGATCTTTAGTTGACCAAGCATCCTTATCTAAATTAGATGTTATTTTAAAGGCAGAGCAAAGGAAAGAAATATTCAGCATTATTCGTTTCCAGGGATATTTCTAATTAGATTATTAAATCCAATTATGCTGTGCCTATTCTTATCTTCTCGTAGCTATCTCAAACTACAGTAATAAATAAGATAATTTAACGATATAATGTCAGGTATGAAAAATCAGAATCACCCATAAGTTCCAGTTCAGAAGATTTATTGCTCAAGCCTACACCCAAAAATGTGGTCAACTAATAGTCAGTACTAAATTGGTACTAGATAGACATGTAGACATGTAATGATTCTAGGTTGAGTTCTCTTTTGACTCCACCCAAGGGGTGGGATTCAAAAATTTTAGCAACCAGTTCTCTGTCTGGCCTACTCAGCCTCCTGCACCATGGTGGGGGGTGTTTTCACCCTCCCCAAGCTCCTGAAGCTTTTCTTGAGCCTCCAGGAGGTTGAAAACGGCCTCCCCCGGGCTCCAGGGGCCTTTCGGAAGCCGGAAATTGGCTCATTTCCAGACTTCCAGAACTTCCAGGAGGCCCATTTTTCATCCTCCCAGAGCCTCCGTGTGGGCATTGCACTTACCTAGCATCCAAAATGAGCAGCGTGGAGACTCCTGGGAGGGGAGGGGTGGGGTGGGTGGGGCCAGCCAATCCTTGCAACTACTTGCTCTGTCCCCGTCTCCACACACACACAAACACAGCCAGCCGAGGGTTAAGAAAGCACTTGGCATGCACACAGGTTGTTATCAGAAACTTGGCAGCAATACGAGCACCGACTGCCAAGTGCTTTTACTTCAATAAACAGAATATCTCTTCACCAGATAAACAGAAATACACACATTTTATAAATAGTCCAGTTCCAAACAAGAAACCTTTCGGCAGCTTTAAGCGTTGTTCAAGTGACTAGCCAGAGTTAGTTTTTGTCCATCACAGAGTCTTAAATGGCCACCACACTCTCTTATATAGTCTCTGGGCTGTGGTCCAATGACTCAGTTATAATCCCTGGCATGCCTCCTTAACTGCTGCAACCGTTTATCACGCCTTTGTTGACGTGGATCCAAGAACGACAGATCACCTCCCTCGCTCTCATCAGAGACACCTGGCTCCTGACTAATCTCCTCTTCCTCGGCCGGCACTTGAGGCAGTGCCAGAGAGGAGGGGCCTGGAGAGGGAGGCCTGGCCGACTCCTCTTCTTCATGTTCGGAGCCTTCTTCCTCCAATGAGATAGGCTCAGAGGGCGGGGCCACAACACTACTGATTCGGTGAACCAGATGTAAAATTAGCATTGAACCGGCTAAATCCCACCCCTGCTCCACTCCCCAGGCTTTGCCTGCTCTTCTCCTACATATAATTTGTCATCTTTTCAAACTAGCTCATTTTCGGTCAATCAGCAGGGAAAAGCAACAAATGGTCCCTCTGTCCCATTCAAGCTGATCTTTGGGGTCCAGGTTTAGAGTGTCACAATCTAAGGAGCCCAAATATCCAATGGTATCAGGTGACGGAAACAGTAGCATATTGGCTTAGCTTCAGTAATTACAATGGGAATGCTAGGTGTATATATAGTGTCAACATTCCGACCTGAACATAGTTCAAGATGCTCACTTTAAAAGTTTTATTTTAACTATTGTATTATAAAATGTTCCTTATTCCCAAATACTATGCATCTAGAGAACTCTTATATATACATTCATTAAGTTTAGACTTTAAGCATTTTCTAGTAGTTCTGTGCATACTGTGCCAAGAAGGAAGACGAAGCTCTTTCAACTGCATGAATCACACCATTTTGGTCAATAAATTATATATACAATGAATGGATTTTTTTCTCCATTAATGCTATACTGAGAACTCATTGCTAACTGAGAATAAATCCTGAAGCCTCCTGTTCAGACACCTAATGGATGTATTCCAATTTAGAGTTCAAGTATATCAGTCTCAGTAATTGTTGAGAGTACCGGAACTAATTTTTTTAAAGGATTCATTTTGTTTGCATTTATACAATGTTTTAGTTTGATGAGGCTCTAATTTTGTAACAATGAAAACATATAATATTTCAAAAAGAAGGATCTCGAACAATTCATTTTTATTTTAGTGACAGTATTTGGGGAAATAATAAAAATAAATAGATATGTACATACAATATTGATGAAAATTGACTACAATTGCATAACATATTTACAAATTCAGTATTTAATAACTACGAATTATAATTGGTTTCTATGGTTGGAAACTGATCAAAGAGAGAAGCAACCTGGAATTAAGGAGAAATTTCTAATAGTGAGAACAATTAACCAGTGGAACTGGTTAATTGCATTCAGAAATTGTAGGCCCTCCATCACTGGATGATTTTAAGAAGAGTCACTTATGTGAAATAGGTCAGGGGTATCAAACTCAAGGCCCGTGGGATGGATCTAGTCACAAGGTGTTTAAATCTGGCCCGTGGCCCAGCCTGGAATTATCACAGGACTGGACTGTGGTGCCTCTGCCAGCCAAAATGGGCCATGTGGAGACCTCGTGAGGCCCTCATGAGGCCTGTTTTCGGCCTCCTCGGCCTCCAACAGCATTCTGCTGGCCAAAAATGGGCCATATGAACACCTAACACCCCCACCCCTCATTTTGCCCTGTTTTGGCTGGTAAAATGCTGCAGGAGGCCAACCAGGCTGAAAACAGGGCATGGGGGACATGATGCCCCCATGCCCTGTTTTGGCCAGCAGGGTGCTGCAGGAGGCATCCATCCCATCTTCCCTCACTCCCTGCCCCCCCTTCCCAAAGGCCCACAGAGGAAAACTATAATGTTGATCCGGCCCTCGAAGAAATCCAGTTTGACGCTCCTGGTATATATATCTCCTGCTTGAGCAGACGGCTGGATTAAAAGACCTCCAAAGTCCCCTCCAGCTGATTCATTCTATTCTATTCTAATTAGTTTGCAAAGTGTGGATTCCTTTGTCTTCTAACATCTTGACACACCACAGCATAACAATGCTTTATTGTGGCATAGAGCTTTCCCCCCCTAAACCTCATTAACTAATGTAGATGCATAAATAAGTCTTTGATGGTTAGTCCTGATAACAAGTAAAAGTCTTAACATTTGTAAAACGCCAGGTATCTTTTGCCATCCTCCAAAAGTCCTTGAGCTTGTTAGGATTAGGAAATACCTCGGTACAGTTCTCTTTTTCCAATTGATACTGAGCTCCATGCCAAGCTCTAGGTAGGCATCACAGCACAATGAGCTGCTTACCATAGCTTGTGGCGCTGGCAATTGACTGATAGCTCTTGCTTCCCTATAATAGTGATACAGTCAATTCCAGATGTCACATTCTGCTTCCTCCTCTTGATTTTCTTGAAATCCACACAGTGGTGGGTTTCACATTATGTTACTTCTGGTTCGCACGTGTGCCCGGTTCGCACGCGGCCTGCCTTTTCCACATGAGCCTGGCCTTCCACGCATGCGCCCAGCCTCAAAAACATGCCTAAATAGGATGGCATAGAGCCAGGGTGGGCAGGCCTACCCGTGATTTCTGCTACCGGTTCGGGCGAACCGGTCTGAACTAGCTGAATACCACCTCTGCCTACACGCCAACACTTTTGTAGACAAAGAACCTGGCCAGCATGTGGGTCAGTTAGCCAATGACCTGGACTGCCAGCATGAATGATTGAGAGTAAACTATGTGTGGGGCAGTGGTGGGTTGCCCCCGGTTCACACTGGTTCTATAGAACCGGTAGTAGAACCGGTGGGAGGCCCTGCCCACTGACCCTGATGTCATGAAAACACTTCTGCGCATGCACAGAAGCTTCTGTGCTTGTGCGCGGCCCCGTTGCGAACTGGTAGTAAAGGTAAGTAGAATCCACCCCTGGTGTGGGTGAAGGCAGGGAGGGAGGGAGGGAGGGAGGGAGGAAGGAAGGAAGGAAGGAAGGAAGGAAGGAAGGAAGGAAGGAAGGAAGGAAGGAAGGAAGGAAGGAAATATAGGATTTCTTAAGTTGGGGTTTCTGCCTGGCTATACCTGCTTTATGGTATAGCCAGACAGGTATATGCTTGGCTATACCATATGCTTATGCTTTACTGACTCAAATGTCGACTAAATGTTCCTGGAATTTTTTCAGCTTAGAAAAGAAGAAAGAGTCTTATAAATATGGTGATTCTTCTTTCCATCTGCCCACTGACTGATCATCCACTGAGAAACTTTGACTTCACCTTTACTATAAAGAGAAGAAAATATTTTAATCTATTATGGGGAAAAAAAAAACAATTACCTGATTAATACACAAGGCCAGAAGGTTAGAAAGTGTATTTCCATCATAAAACAACCGCTATTGGGAACGGATCCTATTTATTAACAGTGCTTTTATCTTCTCTAGAGTTCTGTTTGGCATAAGATAATAGAATCTGTTCCGTTTTTATTTTTTTAAAAGTATAATCATATTTTTTAAAAAGCAAGCATTTATTGTATCACTACATGAAGGTAAGGAAGGATGACTTAAGTAGCTCTGCATATCTTATAAACTTTTTATCATTTCAATTAGGATGGGCAAATGTCTTGTTTTATATTACGATCATAAAATTGGTTTTACAATCCTTCTAGGTATGTTTATATCCCAATTAATTTGAGTAACTGAGATTAGTAACAGAACAAGGTTACTAAGAAAGAACAACTACGAAGAGAGCAATTCCTTAAGCATGAAGAGTCAATAGGAGGAGCTCCTCAAAATATTATAGCAACATACAGTAAAAAAAAAAAAAATACATGCTATGCCCACAGATTTATAATTGTAAAATATTGACTTGGGAATTGATTTACTTTTCTTTGTCCTTTGGGGGAGGGAAGGAAATAATAAACAGACTTCCTAGTCACAGATCTGGTTTCCTGTGTGACATGGATAGTGAATTACATCAGATTAATAATTTATGCCCCCTTTCTCAATTATACTCCCTCAGCAACACAGCTTGTTTAGGTCAACATATGAGCTGGCTGGCAAATGTTCCCCCTCAACTTGCCTGCAAAACTTCAGCTGCATTAATGCGTCCAAACTACAATAATATGCTAACCTTATTTAATTCACCCTCAGCTGAGTCTTATCTCAATAGCAGACATTATTTTCATTTTTATCACTGGACAAGGACATTGAAGAGTTTATTTTCCATGTTACCAACTCTTTTCTCTTTGTTATAGTAATGGCATCAATGTTATCAGTCGGCAATGTCCTCCCCCTTTCTCAGTCTTGGCCAATTCCGTCGGTCTCTTCTCTTCTCTTCTCTTCTCTTCTCTTCTCTTCTCTTCTCTTCTCTTCTCTTCTCTTCTCTTCTCTTCTCTTCTCTTCTCCCCTGACCCCCTCCCACTCCCTGTCTCTGTTTCTTTCTGTCTGTCTCTCTCTCTCTCACACACACACAAAGCTTATTTTCAATGTAAAAAAACAAAATTAATAGCAACTATAAAAACAAACTCATGAAATTGGCATCAAGTGCATATTTCTCACTTATATCCTGCAAGTGAATTGCAGATAAATAATCCATTCAGTAAACATCCTAAAACACTAATTAACATTCCCAAATCCAATTGGACATAAGTCACTTTAAAACTTGGTTTGTTTTAAATTCCACTTTTATTAAGTAACTCAAGGCAGCAAACATACCTAATACTCTTTGGCTTCCTATTTTTCCACCCCACAACAAATCTTATAAAGTGAGTTGGATTGAGAGAGACTGTCTAGCCTACAGTACCCAGCTGGTTTTCATGCCTAAAGCAGGATTAGAACTCAGAGTCTCCTGACTGGATGACAGAAAACAAGCAGAGAAATTACAGTACTACATGTTATTATTGTATATAGTATATAGTATAGTATTATTGAATATAGTATATAGTATAGTATTACATGTTGAAATGAACAGAGCAGTATGGTTCCAGATTATTCATTACATATATATAGAATAGAATAGAATAGAATAGAATAGAATAGAATAGAATAGAATAGAATAGAATAGAATAGAATAGAATAGAATTCTTTACTGGCCAAGTGTGATTGGACACACAAAGAATTTGTCTTTGGTGCATATGCTCTCAGTGCACATAAAAAGACAAGATATACTTGTCAAAAATCACAGGGCACAACACCCAGTGACAGTCATATGGTACAATAAGCAATTAAATCATACTAGGAAACAATCAATATCAATATAAATCGCAAGGATAAAAGCAACAAAGTTACAGTCATGCAGTCACAAGTGGGAGGAGATGGTCGACAGGAACAATGAGAAGACCAATAGCAATAGTAATGCAGCCTAATGTGAATAGTTGGACAGTGTTGAGGGAAATATTTGTTTAGCAGAGTGATGGCGTTTGGGAAAAAACTGTTCTTGCGTCTAGTTGTTCTGGTGTGCAGTGCTCTATAGCGTCGTTTTGAAGTAGGAGGTGAAACAGTTTATGTCCAGGATGTTATGAGTCTGTAAATATTTTCACAGCCCTCTTTTTGACTCGTGCAGTATACAGGTCCTCAATGGATGGCAGGTTGGTAGCAATTGTTTTTTGTGCAGTTCCAATTATCTGTTGAAGTCTGTGTCTGTCTTGTTGGGTGGCAGAACCAAACCAGACAGTTATGGAGGTGCAGATGACAGACTCAATAATTCCTCTGTAGAACTGAATCAGTAGTTTGAGCTTTCTGAGTTGGTGCAGAAAGAACATTCTTTGTTGTGCTTTTTTGATGACATTTTTGATGTTAGGTGTCCATTTTAGGCCTTGCATAAACAATAACATGTAGCTTTTTAGCTGAACGTTTTTTTAAAAAAAATAGTTTTAATTATCACAAAATTAAGCATTTTAATAATATTTTACATTATAACATTCTTTAAAAGTAGTTTTTGGTTTGCTTTTAAATTGAGGATGCACTGGTTTATAAACTTTTACCACAATTAAAAATTACCAGTTAACCAGACTCTCGAATCCCCAAGTCAATGGTGTGGTAACATTTTCCTGTTTTAAGGGACTTAAAAGCATTTTAAACAATGCTTTTAGAGGTTCCTTTAAATTATTCATTTCTTAATGGTAGCTGGATTTAAATTCTCTCTCTATCTCATATTCCTCTGTTGGGATTGCTAAAATAAAAAAAAAACAATGGAAATGCAGGACATTTTTTTATAAATAATCAAATAAAATTCAGAAACATGCTAAATTTGACGAATACCCAGTTTTGATCTTTATCTTTAGTCTAAGACATGTGGGATCAAACCAGCACATGTTGGAATTTGCAAAAAACCAACTAACAAATAAAATGATTTCCTTAAGCATCTTTCTACCATATGGCAGTTGACAGGCAGACTGAGATGCTGAAATGAAAAACAGGAGTTAGCCAAAAGCAGTTTAATGATTCCATGACAAGAATCTGAACTGTGGAGACGCATCTCATTGCACTTGACATTTTTAGACTCTACCATAGTAGCTTTGTTTTGCTTACTTCTGCTACAGGGTTACAATGCTTTGAACACAGGCGTGTAGACGAAGGTGATCTGCATAACTGCATTAGTAGATTTTATCATTTGGATTTAAACTCAGACAGAAAAGAAAAGGTGATTGATCCTAACATATTGCTAAGTTAGCTTCAGGCTAGGAATGCAAGCAGTATTTTTTTCAAGACAGGCATTATTACTTCTCATTTGTTGCTCATTGACCAGCTGTCAACAATAAGATTTTTCAGGCTGTGGCAGCTAATAGTGGCCATTTTAATTATTTATTTAATTGCTAGGGTCTAGTAGCTAGCAGCCTACAAAATATGGAAGCAGAATATAGCTTATAGCCACAATTTTACTCAAGATATACCATCATGTCAACATGGAAACTGGGATGATTAAAACTCATTTCAAGGTTTCTGGACTGTTGTCACAAATAGTCTCTGCTGAAGATAGAGAAAAGCAAAATCCCCTTCTGAATATAAAGAATTAATACTGTGTTTCCCGAAAATAAGACCGAGTCTTATATTAGTTTTTGCTCCAAAAGATGCATTAGGGCTTATTTTCTGGTTAGGTCTTATTTTGGGGAAATCTTAACTGGGCTTATTTTGGGGGTAGGGCTTATATTACAAGCATCCTGAAGAATCATGCTAGGACTTATTTTCCAGTTGGGTCCTATTTTCGGGGAATCAGGGTAGATAAACCTATGTCTACAATTAGAATCTCATTATATAAAGCATTGATATGCACAGGGATGTTTTTTTTTTTTTTACAGAGGATACCCTGAATGTGTGGTCACTAAGATAATCATTGGGCTGCTTTTCCTGCCTCTTGTTCACAGATACATTCATAGTCTCCTTAAGCAGGCCATTTATATTTTCATGATTTATGTGACACTCTCAACTGATTGTATAATATGTTTTTTTTCATCATGAAAATTGAGCCATAAAGAAATATGTATTTTTTTTCTGAATTGGGTAACATATTTTTTTTTTCTGTAAGAGCTATGAAGGGTTTGCACAAATACAGATATAAATACAGGTACTTATGACCATTCATTCAGCAGCCATTAGAAATTATGACACCACATTTCCAGGATCTAGCTGATTTGTCTTTAAACATTTTTGCCAATCTTTCTGGTGACAAATGGCATCTATAAAACATCTTATATAAATTTTCCTTGTATGCAGTTGACATCATTAATTTATAATTTCTATCCCATAATTGCTGCCATTTATCTAACTCTATCGTATAACCAAAGTTTTTCGCCCATGCGATCATCAGATACCAGGATCGTATTATCATAAGTAACGTAAGTAAGTATTATCATAACAAGCCTTGGTAGCACAGTGGACTAATGCACTGTTATTAACATCTGCTGCTTGCAATTACTGCAAGTTCAAATCCCACCAGGCTCAAGCCTTCCATCCTTTCTAAGGTAGGTAAAATGAGGACCCAGATTATGGGGGCAATAAAATGACTTTGTATAAATATACAAAAGTATGAAGGCTATTGCTTAACACATTGTAAACCGCCCTGAGTCTCTGGAGAAGGGCGGCATATAAATTAAAGGGGAAAAAAAAGTGGTGGACATGTGTAGAAACAAAAAAATATTGGGCAAAAAATTGGATGTGGCTGGAGAAGATAATGCAGCAACACATTGATCTAAAACCTGAACTATTCCTGTTGGGGATTCTACCCAAAACTTACAGTAAAGAAAATGTATACTTGATTATTCATGTAATAACTGCAGCTAGAATTGTATTTGCACAAAATTGGAAAAGTGAAGAGATCCCTACGGATGAAAATGTGATTAAGAAAATACTAGAATGTGTAGAAATGAATAGATTAACATTTGCAATTAAAGGAAAAGAAGAATCTGATTATTACAATAGATGGGAATTATTTTATCAATGGTTAGAGAATAAATATGAAAGCAATGTATTATAAAGTAAAAAGAAGAGAAATGTTACAATAGTAGGTATGATAAGTATTAGTAGTAATATAAGAATAGATACAAATAATGAATATGGTGGTAAATTTTAACTGTTATGACACAAAAAAATATGTACTCAGATGACACACTGTTTAAGAAAAGATGAAATGTTTATATTAAAAGAAAATAAAAAACAATTAAAAAAAGAAATTATGACAGCACAGAATGAAGGAACTTATGATCCCTGCCTTAAAGCCACTGCAGTGGCCCCACAGTCACTTGGCAATCCGTCCACCCTTATCACCAACTTCAGAGATGCTGCAGGGCCCTCACCTATCTTCCTCCCCATACTGCCCCACTAGGTCTCTGCAGGCCTTGGGCTTGCTCTGAACCCCACTGGTTCAGCACAGGCCTTGGGCCTGCTTCCCACCCTGCTGTGTGCCACAGCAGTCCACTCATCCGAGTTCTCTCACAACTCGGTGACTTACCTTTTCAGTAGAACCCTTCCTTCATGAAGACCTTATAGTGCTGTCCTTGGAAGTGGGCATCATTTTTGCCCACTTCTGGGATGGCATCTTGCAGCCTCTACTGTATACAGAGGCTGAAGAATTGCATGGCCAATTCTCTTTCCCAAATGCAATCTCCAGATCTGAAATAAAAATAATACTTTGGCCCTAGACTTAGTTTACAATGTACTGGGAACAGGGGTAGGTTTTACTTACCTTTACTACCAGTTTGCAACGGGGCCGTGCAATGGGCCCACATGCACAGAAGCGTCCTAATGACGTCGGGGTCAGTGGGCGGAGCCTCTCGCTAGTTTTACTGCCGGTTCTGTAGAACCACCGACTGTGATCCTAAACTGTAAATTGTTCAGTGTTCATTATTATCAGAATTTTCTTGGTTATTGAACCATATTCTTATATAGAGATGTTAAGGGCATAACTATTAGAGGGCTCGTAGTTTTCCTTATCTAAGTTTTCAGTTCTACTTAAAAACAAAACAAAACACTATACTTCTAGTGCCTTAAAAAAACACTTCTAACTTCTAACATTTGTGTAGTGTGAAAAAGCTATTTATTATTTATTACTATTTAATGCCATAACCAACAGAGTTGAAAAGGCCTGAGCAGTGATTTTGTTAAAGGTCAATTTGGACATTCCACTCCCAAAAGATCTTACAAAAGAGAGATGCTAATATTAAAAAAAAAAAAAAAACAGCTTGCTTTGCCTTTTCCAAATCAATCTATTTTTTAAAAAAAGAAATATGTGTGAAAAGAAAATAGACTAATTCTATATAGATTAATAATAGGAAACTCTCATTCTTTTTTTTAAAAAAAAGCTTAAATCCAGAAATTCAAAATTGTTCAAGTTTGCTTGCTAAGTCCTGAAATAAATTTAACAATTTCCATTAAAAAGTTTTTATACAAGTTACATGAACATTTATATCAGTGGTAAAATCCTCTGCTACCAGTTCTGTGAGTCTGCTACCGAGGGCGCACCCGTGCAGCATTAAAAAAGGAACATTTTGAAGCCTTCCGAGTCTGCAAAGGTAAGCAGAACACTGAGGGGCAGAATCCGCTGTGCAATGTGATAGAAAGCACAAAATCCAATGATTTTAGCTAATATAAATCACACATCACAGCTGATCATTGCCCAGCTGATCATGGGAAATACTGGTTTGCCCGAACTGGTAGCATTTTTTACTACCGGTTCAGGAGAACCAGTCCAAACCAGTAGCATTTCATCCCTGATTTATATATATATTACAAAAGGACCATAGAAGATAGGGCTGTGCAGCACTTAAAAGCATGTGAACATGCTCATGGGGCACCTATGTGCAACTCCTGAATCAAACATCTATTTCTGAGATCTTATTGTTGTTGCTGTGTGGGGTAGGGGAAGGCAACTACGTTGTCCCACAAAAAGATAAAGCTGGTTCCAAAATTGCAGAAAGCTGCTATGTTCATGCCCCTGTGCATTCTTATGCTTGTTTTTATTTTCATATCTAAAGTACTACAAAGCCGTGATAATAAAGGCTTTGTATGTGAGATCCTGCTGCATAATCAAAGTTGTGCAATAAGAATTTCTACAAGTTAAAAAAGACTGGGAAAAAACCTCTAAATTAAATACTATTCTAATATTATGAAGGGTAAATTGCTTCAGGTTTTTACCCTAGCACCGAGGAGGCAGAAGTTGAAATTGGACATTGAAAGGAAGAAGCGGAGCATAAAATGCTAAAGAATTGTATTAAGAGAACAAAGATCAGATAAGCATTAATACTTAATGTTTAATGCCAATAGTAATTAGTATTGTCAGCATAACCATAAACATGTTTAGCTCATCTCTGTATTCCAGTTTTAAATGTTTAAGCCATTTTTTCTGCCTCTAAAGCACTTTATGATTACTCCCCGCAGACTTTCTATCAGCTAGCTAAAACCATTTCCCCAAAACTTGATATTTTCCAGATCTATTCAGCTCCTACACAAATGACTGTTATAAGATTATTGAGGATGAACTCTAACATATCAAAATAAATCTCAAGTAGGCAAAAATAATAGTGAAGGCAACAAATGGCATTTATATTGCAGAAAGATAAAGTCATCTTCAAGTGAAACTCAGATCCTATGAACACATCCATGCATTATTTTTTTTTAGCAATGCAATGGAAGTCAATGTCCAACAATGGCTACAATTCTTACATGGATAATTTTGCTTAGCTTCCAAGATCAGTCAGGGTTTATAGGCACTTCAATTTATATAAAGTACAGTAGCGGCCAAAATTGTGGAAACCTTTTGGGAAAAGTGTATTTTCTAAAACTAGCTAATAACACCACTTTTTTTTTTGGAGTAGTACCATAAAATTATATATCAATGGAAAGATAATTTAATCAACAATGTAAAGTAATAACTTTTGTGAAGGATTTGCTATTAGAATAGCAGTTACAGTATAAAGAAGAAAAGTGAAACACGTAGAAAAAACGAGATATACAAAAATTATCACCATGTCAGTTAATACTTAGTTGGGTAACCTTTAGGATGAATGACAGCCTTACAACGTCTTCCCATGTCTTCCCAAGTCTTTTAGTTCTGCAGTTGTTATAATGTGAAACCCAGATTGAATGATTGGTGCTATTAATTGGGTTTTATTGCTGGGTCGCTTCTGACTAACAAGTTTCTTTAGTCGACTCCATAGATTTTCAATTGGGTTAAGGTCTGGGCTATTCCCAGGCCATTCCAGCAGTGGGATATGATTATCTTGAAATTCCCCCAAAAAAGTGGTGTTATTAGCCATCAAACTCAAGAATATACTTTTCCCAAAAGGCTTCCACAATTTTGGCCACTGCTGTATATACTGTAAAATGTATATACTGCAAACAGAGCCCCCCCCAATCTTTTTGGCACCGGAGACTGGTTCCATGGAGAGGGGTTTTTCCACAGACCAGAGGAGGTGTGGTTTCGTGAGCTGCCTGCATCCTGTGGATGGGGCTTCACTTGATTGTGAAGTCCAATTGCTGGCATGCCATGGACTAGCGCTGGTCCATGGGCAGGAAGTTGGGGACCTCTGAACTAGAATATTAATGAATCCTTACAAAATAATCTAACTGCCTCTGTGTCTATGCAAGGGCACATGTTTTCTGTCCTCGTCTCACACACGCACACAAACAGTCAGCCAGGAGTTAAATAAAACTTGCAGACAATAAATTCCTTCGATAACAGGATTGGCAGCAACCCAGTAGCTGCTTGCCAAGAACTTTACTCACAGAGGGAGGTGTTCCTCCTTTGTCAGATAAACCAAAACAAATACACAAAGCCACAGAATTGTCAAGTCCAGTCCGTATTAAATCCAAGGCAGGCAGATAAAGTAGTTTCAGAGATACAATGCGACTTGCTAGTTGTTTAGTTTTGCCCGTCACAGAGCCTGAATGGCCACCACACCCCCTTTTATCCCCTGTGGGGTATGGTCCAGTGACTCAGCTTAATCTCTGGCACACCTCCTTTTCTGCTGTGTGCGCTTGTCTCTCCGATGCTGGCATGGATCCAGCCAAGACTTATCTTCGTCACTGTCCAACTGCGACTGCTCGGCAATACCTGGCTCCTGGCCAATCTCTTCTCCTTCGGGAGACACCCGAGGCATTGCCAGAGAGGAGGATCCTGGAGAGGGAGGCCTGGCGAACTCCTCTCCTTCATTTTCGGAGCCTTCTCCCTCCGATAAGATGGGTTCGGGGGTCGGAGTCACAACACATGTGCTTATCTATGTGCATAGGGATATTTTTGTTTATTCGTTTGAATTTCCCTACCTTTGTTATCATTTCACATCGAAAAGCCTACTGCTTTTCTACACCTTTGTGTATCTTTTGATAATAAGCTACAGGAATTTAATTTTACATTGCAATGTAAGTACTATCTCCCCCCTGAGTAAAAGAAAGAATTTGTATTGAGTTTGATTAAGTCAAAAGACAATACCTTTCATGTGTGAGCAGCACCCTCTGCAACATTATTTAACATTTTAATGGACAATGAGTGATGAATACACAATGATTATTTCTGCCCTTGATTTTACATCCTGCAGACTCTGGCCGTTGACTGCCATTTATCCAAATGGCAAATGTATGCTTTCTTTTATTCTTGTTCTGTAGGAAATAACTGAATCACTGTGGCCTTTTTGCAACTTGGAACATTTCATAATACTTCCCCACAGGTTCAACTCTTACTTTAAAAAAATCACAAAAAAGCAACAACATGACATAATGACACTTGATTCTAAGAATAAGCCTGTATGAACCTAAAAGTACCACTTCCCAGTCGTTGAATAGTTCATTGTCTTGAAGTGACAAAATTATACTTGCCAAGTCTTTCTAAAAGAGTGTGGGGTTCTGCAATTAAAGCTAACATAGATAAAATTATGTATACTCTACAATTTTCATGCTCTAGTAGTTTTAATAATTATTGTAAAAGTTATACTTACATTAAGAACTTTATAAATGAATCAGCTTTTTAAAAAAACAGGTATGATATTCTTGCCCATGTATACCATAGACAATTACTAGGGCAGGGTATTAAAAATCTCTAGTCTTTCCCAAGCATTTCAATACTAACTGATTTTTTTCCTGCATGGTGTCAACTTGCAAAGCATCCCTGGCCTGCTTTTGAGTTGCCATAGGCAAGAGGGATGGGAAACCGACAAAGCAGTATGGCAGCCAAAGTCAGGAGTGCATTCCAGACATATCTCTCTCAAGGTTGTCTCCCAGGGTTACCCACAGAGGCCGGAGGGGAGTGATCTCTACAACCCGCAAAATTGCTCCATTGGCGAATGTGATTGATGACACAACCTGGGGGGAGGGGAAAACAGGATCATGATTGGGGCAAAAAATTACATGGGGTCAGACTTGGCTGAGAAGAGTTGGGATGAGAAGCCAAATGTTTTCAAGGAAAAATTAGGAACACCCAGTTACCTTTGGAAAAGCACCTTTGGGACAACCATGACCTGGAAATATCTGACCTTACCCACAATGGAGAAATGGAGAGTGAAGATAATGGAAATGGCTGAGATGGTTAAATTGACTCCTTAGAGATAGGACATTGTCTAAGTTTACTGATGATGGGAAACTCCTTATTGACTTTGTGGGAAGAGAAAAAAAAATGTTATGATACAGGGTTTTGTGTATTAGAAACAAAATTATTATTATTAAAATAATAAATTATAGGTAAAATGGAAGCAGTACAGTAAGATATTATGTTATATTTACTGTCTTGTTTAAAATTTCTTTAAAAGAAAATAGGAAATCACTTCATCACCAATTTTTTCTTTTTTTTTCTTTTCTGCATCTTTTTTCCTCTTCCTTTTTCTTTCTTTTTTCATTCTAACTATATACTGTAGTTCCTCATTACTTCCAACATTTCTTATGCAGTTGTTCCTGTTTATTTTTTAAAAAAATCATGTACACATTACAGAACACAATAGAAATATTTTTAAGATATATTTTTATTGTTTACATATGAATATATTGAATATAGTACAATTGTCCTGTCATTCCACTTACCATAAAACAAAAGTAAAAAATAGAGTAACATATATACTATTTTAAACAGTGCTAGTGTTGTACAATAGTTTTTGACCATCATATTCTAGTATGTCAACTTATCTACCATTCTAATGATAGAAATATTTGTATATAAATGTTTTCCACAAATATATTTTCCTAGCTTCATCTATAGCTCAAAACAGTAAATCCGTATTTTTCAATTTATTGCATATTGAGAGCAGGATGCAGAGAAACAGCATCTTTCCAAAAAAATAGAATTGAATAGAATTCTTTATTGGCCAAGTTTGATTGGACACACAAAGAATTTGTCTTTGGTGTATATGCTCTCAGTGTACATAAGGAGAATAAAATACATTCATTGAGAATAAAAAGATACAACACTTAGTGATAGTCAAGGTTACTAATAAGCTATCAAATTGTACTAGGAAACAAATAAAAACAATATAAATTGAAAGATACAAGCTACATGGTTATAGTAATAAGTGGGAAAAGATAGATACTAGTAAGGAAGAAAAGAATAATAGTAATACAGTCTTAGTAAATTATTTGACAGTGTTGTGAGAATTAGTTGTTAAGCAGAGTGATGGCATTCAGGAAAAAACTGTCCTTGTGTCTAGTTATTTTGGTGTGCAGTGCCCTATAGCATCGTTTTGAGGGTAGAAGTTGAAACAATTTATGTCCAGGATGCAAGGGGTCTGTAGATATTTTCACAGCCCTCTTTTTGACTAGTGCAGTATACAGATTCTCAGTGGAAGGCTGGTTGGTAGCAATTGTTTTTTCTGCAGTTCTAATTATTTGTTGAAGTCTGTGTTTGTCTTGTTTGGTTCCAGAGCCAACACAGACAGTTATGGAGATGCAGATGACAGTTTTGCTGGCTGAGGAATTCTGAGAGCTGAAGTCCACAAGTCTTAAAATTGCTAAGGTTGGGGACCCCTTTGTCTTTTCAATATGATTATATGTTAAAGCAGTAGCCAAGCAACAGAATCAGCTACTGCCGAAGTCAAATATTCTGGTGAAGATTTTCAAACTATCTTAGATAACATTTCAATTCCAAGCAAATAATTTTCTCCATCATTTTCTCTCCAGCAGATTTTCCCTTCAATTGCAATGAAATGACAGCTTCTTCACTTAAAAAGGAAGACAGGATGGGTATGGGGGAGAGGGAGGGAGAAAGGACTGGTTCCCTTCTATGTTTTGCTCAGTTCTATTTATATCTGCAGAAGTAGTTATTTATTACTTCATAGATTGCTTCATCCTGTATGATATGTGACCATAACTATTGAAATCCAAACACACACACACACACACCAAAAAAAAACATGTTTCTGCTTCTCTAGAAACTGCATTGAAACAATAAGAGCTGTAGCAATCTGTCAGTAGAATGATTTCTACAAATCACACATTTTAATTAAGGAACAAGTCTAATTTAGACATTTGGAAATGATAAGAGAAGAGTGTTGATAATTCTTACAGCCTTGGGTGCAGCAGATGGCCAAGATACATATTTGTGTGAGTTGATAGACACCTTAAATAGTCGATTCAACAGATTTATGTAAAAGTCTAAAAACTTTGCTTCTTGCATTTTCATTCCATTGTTTTGTTTTATGGGTGGCAACGACATCTATTTTTATTTTTTATTATGTAATTATTTACTCATTTTATGTATGTAGCTAAAAAGCAGTATTTGTCTACTTAATCATAAATGGTATTTCCTGCAGCTCTAAAGTTATAAATGAAACAAGGGGCATGTTATATGAACTATACACACACTTATTTGCATATTTTATGGCAGAGATATTTTTTGCAAAAGAAAATTCAGTCAAGAAGTTTCTGTATTGCATTTGGCATTATGTTCTTATTTTGCTATTAGGTTTGTCCAATATATCCACTAGGAGTTTTTTTCTGCAGTTAGAAAAAATAATCTTGTTTTTGTACAGGTTGTCCTCAACTTTCTACCATAATTGAGCCCAAAATTTATGTTGCTAAGTGAGAAATTTGTTAAGCGAGTTTTGCCCCATTTGTGACATTTCTTGCCACATTTGTTAGAATTTGGCAAAAGCTGGTCACATGACCCTGGGACACTGCAACCATCATAAATGTGAGTGTTAGGAAATGACTATTGTCTAACTAGTGGGTCAGGCAATATATAAACTATTGTTATATGTTTGCAGTCAAAAGGTATTATATTGCTTTAAGACTGTATTGCATCATCCTGTATCCTGATTGACTAAGCTCTGTAGCCAATGTACTTAAGGGGAAGCCTGAATCATGGCTTGTGAACACTACACCATTTTATCTGCTTATTTGCTGTTATTCTCTACCTGTTCTCTCTGCATGATCTCTGTAGCTACTTGTTGCTTTCTACTATTTATTGAATGTTTTAATATTGAACTTGTTCCTGTTTGAAACTCAAGAAGAACTGTTTTACAACAACTGGTAAGAAGACTTTGTACTTGGAATATCCTTGGATTGATATTTTAACTATCGCTTTATCTGTGTATGACCTGGATTGTTATTGGACTTTGCATTACTTTTTCCTAAAAGTAAAAGACTAACACAACTCAGTGTGTCTGTATATTAACTGTGATTATTCATAAACACTCTCAGGCGTTTTCATGTGCATACTCAAGGGGTACTCTGCTCAATAACCCATAACATTGGTTATAATCCAAGAATATCCTTAACAGTGAGTCAGTTGTCAAGCATCTGAATATAAATCACATGATCATGGGGATGCTGCAATGGTCATATGTCTGAAAAATGGTCATAAGTCACTTTTTCCAGTGCCGTTGTAACTTTAAACAGTCACTAAGTGAAGTGTTGTAAGTCGAGAACTACCTGTATCTCCCATGATCTGACCTGTTTAAAAAAAAAGCCAGTCGCCATCCTCTTCTGACTTCTTTATAACTAGGAGACAGAAAGGATAGGAAAAAAGGGTTTGGAATCTGCATGGAATTCAAAACTGGTATCTATAGACTACCATAGCATTTCTCAACTTGGCAACTTTTACATCAACTCCCAGAGTTCCCCAAAATGCATAGCCTTGAATTTAAGCTTTATGCTTGCTCTGAGTTCAGTCAAAGTTGATTCTTCTAGAGTACGGGTTTTAAACTCACCGCGTCACATTGCCATCATCTGACGTTTTCCCCAAATGCACAGCTGGGGTAGGCGTGGCCTTTGCGTGACACATCAAGCCCACGGGCCACCAGTGTGACATCCCTGTTCTAGAGTGAGAGTGAATGGGAATATAAAGTGCTGAGCCATCCCTTCCATATTGTCACCTGACGTACTGATGAAATGGAAGAAGGGCTATAATATGAAAATAACATTAGGTATGGCCCCATCAGGGACTAACTAACAAAACTTTCCCTTTGAAGATCAGTTAGAGACAGGCAATGAAAGGCAGTAACTTCCCATTTAATAAAATAAAATAAAAGGATAAAAGGAGCCAGAAGTTGGTTGTGATAAGGAACCTCGGGATAAGTGGTGGGTTTCAGCAGGTTCTGACCAGTTCTGGAGAACCAGTAGTGGAAATTTTGAGTAGTTCGGAGAACCGGTAGTAAAAATTCTGACTGGCCCCGCCCCCATCTATTCTCTGCCTCCCAAGTCCCAGCTGATTGGGAGGAAATGGGAATTTTACAGTATTCTTCTCCTGCCACGCCCACCAAGCCACACCCACCAAGCCATACCAAACCCACCAAGCCACACCCACAGAACTGGTAGTAAAAAAATTTGAAACCCACCACTCTCGGGATCATATTTCCCAAGTCCACATTTTTGTTTACTTTCTGACTAATAGTATCCCTTTGACAGTATGTTTTAATATTGTTAGCCAATGTCATGATTTTTCTGATTGCAAATCTTCTGTCTAAAGCAAGCCCAGCAATCTTGCTTTGGAATGTTTTAATTCCAAGCACTCCATTCCTGCACAGAATAAAGCTATTTCCACCTTACTTGGTAATTGGCAGACATTTCAAGTTCAACAAACTCAGCGTTTCCCTGGAAAAGTGCATGGACGAAATGAGGATGGACGCTTCCTCCATTTTGCAAAATAAAGATAACGCACATTGTGCACTAAAGAGAGACACAGTATGAAACAACTGCCCCAGTAGACTTCAGCTAAGGTCTTCACAAAATTGTGCCCAAAGATTCCAGAGTACTAAAATCAATAACATTTATTTTCACTTTGATGATGATCAGTGGTGAAATTCAGCTGGTTCTATCTGGCTCAGGCAAACCGGTAGCTCCGGCGGCAGGAGGCTCCGCCCACACGCCTGGATGTCATCACGTCCTGTTATTGACCCTCTGAGCATGCACAGAAGGCTCTGTGCATGTGTAGAGGAGGGCGCGCGCTCATATCTGCAAACCGGTAGTGAAGGTAAGTGAATTTCACCCCTGATTATTATGATTCATGCTTTAATTATTTGTTGCAATGTTGTTTGGCATTGCTTGATAACAACTAGACCAACAATTCTTGGCAAACATTAAGGGTTTATTCTGCTGAAGATTTTTGTCTATTGAGTACATCTGCTTGGAAAACAAGAATTAACCTGATTTCTCTCTAAAGTTATAACAAACAAAAAGCTTACTGACATAGCAATTATGTCTGGCACTTTTCAGGGAAATAAAACAAGTAAAGTCATAAAGTATTTTGTTACTTTTTAAATACCATATTCTTATATTCTTCTTTTAATGCACTAGCATACCAATAATCCACCCTAATATGTCATCTGTGTTCATCAGCTTATTCATAGATTTTTTTTCCAATTGGAAAATGACTGAGTTAGCAGTACTGCACAAAAGTGTGAAGGAAATGATTAATCAAGCATCTGAATGAATGTCAGGTTTAGAATCAGGTCTCATACCTTACATTTTCACCTCATATGCTTTTCAGTGCAAATGTGAATTTTTTTTTTACACTGCCATTAGAGAAAGAAAACTAACATTGCTTGCAGATTTTTTAAGAAATGTATTTTAATCACAGTAAATTATATGGTTCATTTACTGTCAAAATAATCCAAAAAATAACCCTCAGACAGCATTTTACTATTTGGGATTTTAAGATTCCTTTGTAGCATGGTAGTATATTAGTTTCACAAAAAAAATATTTTTAAAAATAGTGTTCTGAGATCTATGTATGCCTCCAAATCAAACTTCATGAAGTAAGTTGTGTGATTGTTGTAAGAATGCCCAATAAAGCTAATTGTTTTTGGAGGAGATGAGGAATCAAAGCATCAGAGGGATGTTGAGATGTTAACAAGATGCCCCCAGATTTGGTCCTGTTTAAAGTTTGGAAAGTCAGTGATTGGGCCAGACTAAGTCCTGCAAAAGAGCAGGACTTGAGTATGTATTTCTATTCAGAGTTCCATCATTTAAAATATTCACATTTTCACATATGTGGTTGCACATTTATCCTGTAATTTATGAGATCCAACTTTTCACACCTATAAAGCAAAACTAGATACTGTATAGAACAAATTTGGCTTACAGTTAAGAATATAATTTTTTTTTTAAAAAAAAATGTAAAATTGTCATTGTTCCCATTATTGAATTAAATGGGTTTGGTTTTCAAAGGTTTCCACATCTTTAGGATGACAAAATATTATTGGAATATAAACTGTGTATATACAATTGTATTGCAGAGGCTTTATCTATTCTAAACAAGTGTTATAGATTGTTTTATTTATCTACTAAAGACTTTATAAAAGTATGCCTCAAGAGATTGAAGAAATATTACTTACCACTTTGCAGCATATTCTAAAACTGCTGACTTCTTTATGCTTCATTTCTCTGCCAATACTTACCAGCACTGTTCCCCTCTGTAAATCCAGTCACAGAATACTATGAGGCCTGTTTTTACTATACAATTCCAAGGCTTTTAAAATAATATTTATTTCAACAACTCGGTTCTTGAAATATAGGTTAACTGCACATTGATTCTACCCACCTTCTTTAGCTTTTAGACAGTAACAAACAGGCAAGTGTTGCTTTTGTTACGAAGTGAAGGTTCATAAAACTAAAAACTATATTGCTTTGAAAATTAACCGGAGGCTCAAGGCACTAGCATTAGACTGCATCAAATTAGACTTCCCTTTTGTAACTGTTCATTTATAATATTGCTATTGCCATAGAGTTTTTAAACCACCAGGCACACAAATTCATTTTTAATTGCTTTTTTGTTTTGTTTTCTGTTGTTTTTCAGCCCCTTGCTGTGATGTGAATCAATTTTAGTGTTATAAAGTTGGCAATCAAAGAGGGAATATCCATTATTTTAGTTTACAAAGAATCATTATTCTTCTGAACTATAAAGCACTGTTGCTAGTAAAACAGCTTTGATTTAGGTAAGGTAAATATTGATGAATATTTTATATTTGCCCAAGTGACCCAGTATTAAAATAATATTTTTTGCAAACTTCGCGGCATTATATGGATAGAAACATGAGAAGAATTAAATCCCTAATAGGATTTTTATATTATTATGTAGATTACTATTAGTATTATTAGGTTGGAGCTACTTTCATTAAAATAGTAATAGTAAAAGTGGAAAAATAAGAAGATGACGATCTTGTGGGACTGTCGAATACAGATGGATCCTCATTTGGAACACAACATGCCAGATATCACAGTTGTCGAAAACCGAAGTGTACAATTTATTGATATCGCTGTACCAGGAGACACCAGAGTTGAAGAAAAAGAACTGGAAAAAATCATGAAATATCGTGACCTGGACATCAAAACTACCCGATTATGGATGAAACATGTGACGGTGATACCCATTGTCATCGGGGCACTTAGCACTATGTCCAAGAATTTTACAAAGTACCGTAATTTCGGACTATAAGACCCACTTCCCTTCCCCAAAAGTGGATAGAAATGTCTGTGCATCTTATAGAGCTAATGTTGCCGAAGCCCCGCCTACCCGCCAGCCCCCACCCTTCAGCCTCTGCCTCCCAGCAATTTTCCTCCTTGCAGCAAACAGCAAAACAGCCTGGTCAGCTTCAGCACAGCCTGATTTAGCACAAGCAGCTGATTGGCGGTTGGATCAGCCTCCGTTGATTTTTTACAATATGATAACATTAACATGGGTTAATGTGGGTTCAAAACCATTATTAGATGCACTATATTGAGAATATGAAATAGATATTCATAAACCGAGGTTGTGCCCAGAAACACCTTTGTAATCTCAACTCAAAAAGCATTTGATAGAAGAGAAACAGCAGGAAAAGAATAAAGGTCATACAAAAAATGTGAGGGGGGGGAAGGTAGCTACTACATAAAATTTATCGATAAACAGAGTTTCAAATTTGGAAGTCATCAAGCATTTTGCCTAGGAGGCAAATCTGTTAAATGTTTTATTTACATATAAATTATTTGTCTTCATCTCTTGGCATTCTCTTTAGTTCACTCCAAACACCTAATGTTCTCTGAAATCTCTAACTCTTTCTGCCACGTGTTGGTGTTGTGGCAGACAATACTTTTTGCATTATAGTCATTTTCCTGGGTCTCTTGAACTGACCCCTACTGTTGGCATCCAACATCCATCCTCAGGCCTTACAGTTCCACTCTCCTGTGTACCTTCTTGGTTCTTCTATTTCTCTCCCTTTATCCCTGCATTCTGTTCAATTCTATTGTTGTTTTAGTTGTTATACTGTAGCTGCTGGTATGTTTGGGTGTGATTATATACTTTGAATGCATGAGCATTCAATAAAATGGCAAGATGTAAAAGTCAGTTGAAGCAACTATAACTCAGTTGAGTGACTATAACTCTGGCTGACTATGGCCGCACTGTAGAATAATCCAAACCTTTCCAATATCTTTTGAGGTTCTTCAATTCAAGTCAAGCCTTTATTGTCAGAATACAACATGTGTACAATGAGATTGGCTGAGCCTCCCTTCGTGCACCCCACCAAAACACTACAACTCACAGTGAAAGACAAAAAGAAAATCCCTAGCCCAGTGAATCTTACTAACAAACACTCAGTCCTATTGCACCATGTAAATTTATTGCATGTTGTGCCGGCCTCGCAAGTCAATCGTGCTATGTTGTTGTAGAGTTATTTTTCATTCAGGAGTCTGACAGCCCCTCGGATAAAAACTGTTCTTCAGCCTGTTTGTGCAGCTGCCTATGCTTCTATATCTCCTTCCAGATGGTAGGAGAATAAAGAAGGGCTGACCAGGGTGTGAGTCATCGCTGAAGATTTTCCTCACTCTTCTAAGGCAGCGAGGCCTAGTGATGTCATCTAGTGGTATCAGGGGACAGCCCACGATGTTTTGTGCTGTGCTCACCACTCTCTGTAATGTCTTTCTATCCGTGGCTGTCAAGCTAGCATACCACACCGTAATGCACTAAGTGAGGACACTTTCTGTTGTGGACCAGTAAAAGGAGGTCATCAGTTGTTGTTCCACTTTATTTTTTTGCAAGACCCTAAGGAAATGGAGTCTCTGTTCTTCTAACCTTCCTGGGTCTTCCTTATACTAGCTACCTGTGCACTTGAAAAAAAGAAGGCTAACCACTTTTCCCACCATTACTTCTGGCTTGGTTCTATGTCTATGAATAAAACCCATCCCTACTAGGCTTTCTGCTGCTCTGAGATTTGAAGTAAGTTTTCTCACTGGGGCTTATCTTTTTACGAAATACCTCAGTGGTTTCTCCGGGTTTTGGCAATTATGCTGCATATGTATGTATGTATGTATGTATGTATGTATGTATGTATGTATATATGTGTATGTGTATGTATATATATATATAATTTCTTTCTTTTTCATAGGTTTTATGTGTATGTCTCTTTAGCCAGGTAAACCAAGATATTATGCAGCCCTAGTTCAGTGAAATCAACTAGTGAATTGTGATTTCACTGAACTAGGGCTGCATAATATTTTGGTTTATGTAGGTAGAATCTGGCTAAAGAGACATATATATACTCTCCAATGATCTTATGCAGCACATGGACATGCTTACATGTTGCTGGCTACAGGTTCTCTTTTATCCATAGTGTCCTTGGACTTCTTTCATTCTTCTTCCTCCAACATTCTTTCCAGGTCTTTTCTTCTTTTTACTTTTGCTTTCTTCTGTTTTCCAATACTTTGAATCCAATCCAGTTTCACTTTCCACTGATACCTTAGAATAGAATAGAATGGAATGGAATGGAATGGAATGGAATGGAATGGAATGGAATAGAATAGAATAGAATAGAATAGAATAGAATAGAATAGAATAGAATAGAATAGAATTTTTTATTGGCCAAGTGTGATTGGACACACAAGGAATTTGTCTTGGTGCATATGCTCTCAGTGTACATAAAAGAAAAGATACGTTCATCAAGAATCATAAGGTACAACACTTAATGATAGTCATAGGGTACAAATAAACAATCAGGAAACAATATAAATATAAATCGTAAGGATACAAGCAACAAAGTTACAGTCATACAGTCATAAATGGAAGGAGATGGGTGGTGGGAATGATGAGATTAATAGTAGTGCAGACTTAGTAAATAGTTTGACAGTGTTGAGGAAATTATTTATTTAGGAGAGTGATGGTGTTCGGGGAAAAACTGTTCTTGTGTCTAGTTGTTCTGGTGTGCAGTGCTCTATAGCATCGTTTTGAAGTAGGAGTTGAAACAGTTTATGTCCAGGATGTGATGAGTCTGTAAATATTTTCACAGCTCTCTTTTTGACAGGTCCTCAATGGAAGGCAGGTTGGTAATAATTGTTTTTTCTGCAGTTCTAATTATTTGTTGAAGTCTGTGTCTGTCTTGTTGGGTTGCAGAACCAAATCAGACAGTTATAGAGGTGCAGATGACAGACTCAATAATTCCTCTGTAGAACTGTATCCACAGCTCCTTGGGCAGTTTGAGCTTTCTAAGTTGGCGCAGAAAGAACATTCTTTGTTCTGCTTTTTTGATGACATTTTTGATGTTAGCTGTCCATTTTAGATCTTGCGATATGGTAGAACCTAAAAATTTGAAGGTCTCTACTGTTGATACAGTGTTGCCCAGTATTGTGAGAGGTGGAAGTATGGAAGGGTTTCTCCTAAAGTCTACCACCATTTCTATAGTTTTGAGTGTGTTCAGTTCCAGATTGTTCTGGTCGCACAACGAGGCTAGTTGTTCAACCTCCCGTCTGTATGCAGATTTATCATTGTCTCGAATGAGACCGATCACTGTTGTGTCATCTGCGAACTTCAGTAGTTTAACAGATGGATTGTTGGAGATGCAGTCATTGGCATACAGATAGAAGAGAAGTGGGGAAAGCACAAAGCCTTGTGGGGGGGGCTGTGCTAATTGTACAGGTATCTGATGTGATTCTGCTTAGCTTCACCTGCTGCTTTCTGTTTGTTAGGAAGCTTATGATCCACTTATGTTGTGGAGGTTAATAAATCAATGAACTGTGAACCTTTATCTCTATGAAATTCTACTTAAACAAATGAGCTTCAGGAGCAGGTAACAATAAATGTTTTTATTTACATAATAAAAACATAACAATATATATACAATTAATAAACAGCACTTAGTTACTATGATAAATTATACTGTCGGCTATCTATCCATCCATCCATCCATCCATCTATCTATCTATCTATCTATCTATCTATCTATCTATCTATCTATTCTCTCTAAGCTATGTTATCTATGACTATTCTTCCTCGGAAGAAATATTATTATATACCACAGAACTGCTCTTCTAACGGACTTCCAAACTGCTCACAGTTATATAACGGAAGATCCTAGAAGACAATACAATACTAGACAGAAGAGCAAACTGAAGAGCAAGGTTTCTGTTAAGAATCTCCTTTTATACTGTTAACTGTGACAGTTAGGGGAGGGCCCAGGAGATTCAAACATATTAGTTGCCCTCTGATTGGCTTATGTATCTGTACATTCCAAAAGCCATTAATAGGCACAGCTATAGAGAAATAATTTTTCTCTAACAACTTACAAGTGTGTTCAGGTACCTGTAGCTGGTTTAGCTTACTTAGAAGACTCCACAAATCAGCCTTCTCTCTCACACATTCACCCTTTCCCCCACACCCCTGAAATAATTGCATTTCTTTGAAGGAACAGCTTCCTGTTTTCCTGGGTTTAGTTCTTCCTATGCTTTCAAGAGCAAGAAAGTTATAAAATGCATCAGTGTTTTTTGCTTTACAACCACCTTCCTAGAGTACTAAGGTTACAATCTTCCATGAAAATGTTAGGGAGGCTTGCTATAATCAATTTTAATCATTTTTTTTTCTGCATACATAATCAATCTGATTAACATCAGCTTAGAGCAATATTCAGACAAGTCATATGGAGGAAACATTGGCAACTGCTTGTTTTATTCCCATAAATTATTTCCAGCTTGTTGATGTCAAAGAGATGAGGGCTGAGACTAGAGAGGCTTCAACTGTTGTGTAAGCATATCTTGACTTCTAAGGCTATCAAGAGACCAGCCAAGTACCTGTTGACTTAGAAGGATAGGAAGAAAAAAAATCTGGGATTTGAATTTTGGCACACAGATTTATGGGCTGATATAATATATTAGAGTCATGTCTGAGAATCCCTTATCAAGTCCTGATAGGCAGATGAAGGTTACCAATATGATAGATAAATAAATAATATTGATCTCCAAATTTATTGTATTTATTTTATCATAACATTTGATACCATTTTGTTTTATTTTTAAAAGTGCCTTGACAGCATATGCAATAAGCAGGAAAGGGGGATATTGTTCTGACTTAGGCTCCCTTAAAAGGCAGGAAGCAGAGTCTTGGTCCCAGCAAAACCCCTTTTATTTACACGACTGTGAATTCCTTTCATTCACAGTCAGCATGTGGCAAACAGTCTTTCAAAGAATAGTTATCAACACAGATCTTATCTCACTTGGAAAGCTGCCAGGTAACTAATTTCCAAATGCAGTGCAAGGCAAAACTTGGCGCAGAGTCTCTGAGAGTCACAGACAGATCTTCCCAGTTTCCATTCTCTTGAAACGACCAACTGAATGAATTGTTTCCTGCAAAAGCCCACTCCCCGTTCACTCCTCTTTTGTTTCCTATGGAGACCAATCACCTCCATAGGTGTGGCTTTAGTCCCAAATCAACCCTGCTTTCTGAGTTGTCTTCTCTTCTGGCAGCTCTGCGCATGCTTACACTGGGAACAGGCTCCAGATGTTCCTCTGCCTCACTGCTGTCTAGCTCCCTCTCTGCCTTCGATGCAGAGCCCTCGTCCGAGCTTTCCCCAGCCCCCAGGACTGGCCCATGTCCTTCCCCAATCTCCTCACTGTCCAATTCTGCTGTCAGCTCCACTGGCCGCCAGCAGGCCACAACAGATATAAATGTAATGAAGCAAGTAAATAATATTTAGTGATTCTTTTTTACTAGTTGCTAATCAAATTTGAAACAAATTTTTACTGTTCTTACTGTATTATACATCTTATTCCTTCACAATGGCACATGCACATTTGATATGATGAATCAAGTTACAACTATATGAACTGACGAGAAATGGAAGAGAGATGGATGAAATCACATCTGACGCTCATAGGTTCCCTAATATTTTTGCTCAATATGAGACCAGCAAGCTTAGGAGCCCTGGTGGCACAGTAGTTAGAATTCAGTATTGCAGGCTAACTCTGGCCACAGATAGGCGTTCGATACAGACCAGCTCAAGGTTGACTCAGCCTACCATCCTTTGGTAAAATGAGGATTCAGTTTGTTGGGGGCAGTATGCTGATATTTGAAAACTGTTCAGTGAGTGCTGTAAAGCACTATGGAGTGATATATTAGTCTAAGTACTATTGCTATAATGCAATAATGCCCATTAAACCATTATAGACTTGAATGGAATGGTGAAGGCCATCTAAATAAGTTGTTATGTTCAAAATTTAGTCAGTTCATGAAATTTAAAGGTGTTGCTTAATTTACAGTTCTCTGTTTCCTACCCACCCCAATGGTATATGTTAAACTTGTAGCTTTTCACTTGTCACAGAAGCACTAGCACTAAATCCGTGAACATTAAATCCCCAAACTCTATTTTAGTGAAGCTTGAAAATTTGATGGAAGGGGGAAAGAGAGAGAAAATAGCCAAACTCAATTTTTAGTAAAATAATTGCTTCCGCTTACGATAAAAATAAATAAAACTTACACATAGTTACCCATATACAGTATACTTTGGGAAAGAATCTTGAAGACTGGATTAAGCCCCACTAAGCTCTGTCCCAATTTCCTGTTCTAAGGAGATCTTTTCCGGCTGGGAGCATGTCAAATGGGATAGATCTATTTCAATCACCAAGTAATTTGAGTTGGTATTTCAAGAGATGAGATGCTGCAGCACGTGTTATTACAAAAAAATAAAATAAAAAAAATAAATTCGAAATCAGGAGCCAGTTGTTTTATGTTCTCTGTTAAATTTACAAAATCAATTACTGAATGATTTAACTGAATGGTACAATGCTAAACATTCATAGCATTAATTATTATAGATTACGCAGAACTAGAAAGGAGTTTAGAGCCCATTTGATCCAAACCCTTACTAATGCAATAATCCCTAACATTGTAATAGCCCCTAAAACATCCTATTATATTGTTATCAACTTTTACCATCATTAAGTTTTTTCTAATGTTTAGCCAAAAAACTACTTCCTTGTGATTTCTAACCACTGGGTGTAGTTAAGCCCATGGAGAAATAGAAAACAAGTATAGTCCATTTTCTGCATGGTAGCCCTTCAAGTATTTGGAGAAAGCTTTCCTATCTTCTTTTAATTGTCTCTTTATTAGACTAGATTTATACAGCTATTTCAGTTATCCTTCACAGAATCTCAGCAACTTCATCAGCTTGGCTTGCCCTCTCCTGAAACCAGCCCAGTTTTTCAATGTTGATTCTTTTTGCGAATAAAAACATCTCATCCAGAACTAATTGTAGTATTACACACTTGGCTTGACTGGTAAAGAGCAGAATGGATGTTATGCAACTATTTGCCTAGACATATTTTAGAAATGTCACAGTGGAATATGAGTACTTCTGCATGTCACACTCACAGTATTTTGGCATGCACCTTCTCTAATTATCACTGATTTCAACTGATTGACTTCAGTTTTGAGAGAAGAATCAGAAGTATGCAATTTCAAAACTTAATTGAGCAGGGTTGAACATGTTCGGTGTCCTTTTAAAGACATTTAACTCAATTAAAACCATCACCCAACATTACCATTAATACCTTGATTGCAGATGCTGCATGAACGTAGATTGGCAACCTTACAAATAAAAAGGTTATAATAATAATAATAATAATAATAATAACAGTAACAGAGTTGGAAGGGACCTTGGAGGTCATTTAGTCCAACCCAGTGGTGAAATCTAAAATTTGTTACTACCGGTTCTGTGGGCATGGCTTGGTGGGGGGCGGGGGGATGTGACTGGGTTGGCGTGGCCAATTTTTGTTTTTTGTTTTCCTTTTAAACCATTTTTTCTACAACCTCTTTGGCGAAGAGGTTGTAAAAAAATGTATTCAAAAGGCTCTGACGATCCCAGCTGAGTTGCCTGATCAGCAGAGGCTTTTTTTCTTTTAAATGCCTCTGATGATCCAAGCTGGGTTGCCTGATCAGCAGATGTTTTTTTTTCTTTTAAAAGCATTTTTTCGGCTGAAGAGGTTGTAGAAAAAATGCTTTTAAAAGTAAAAAAAAAAAAAAGCCTCTGATGATTGTGCAGTTCAGCTGGGCATGGTGGGGGGGGGGGGGCAGGGATTTTTGCTACCGGTTCTCTGAACCACCCGCCTCCATCGTTACCGAATCGGACAATCCGGTCCGAACCAGGAGCATTTTACCCCTAGTCCAACCCCATGCTCACGCAGGAGACCTGTAGTAGGGATTCAAACACCCGAACTGCCGACCTTTCTGATCAACTAGCTCAGTTTCTTAGCCACTGAGCCACCTAACTAGGCAGGTTCATATACTATATGTCTGTCCTTGCCTCTTTATGCCATAAGGCCCATATCCAAAGCAACATAGAACATTTACAGGCATAAAATAATTTTTCCTCCTCCTCCTCCTCCTCCTCTATACATAATATGCATACATACATTTGTTTATGTTTGTACGCTTGTTTTTCTAAACATAAATCTGCGTTTCTATGTATGAAATATGTCATTTTTAGCAGTTCCAATTTTCCAATTTTTATTTAATGCATTACAAGCATGTCTGAGAAATAAAGAACCACACATATGAATAGTATGTCCCCTACCATGATTACTCTGTAGCACAATAAGAACTTCTGATTCTTTGATTTAGCAACAATAGTTTCAAAGTATTTTAAAATGTCGGCATTTTAATGGAGTCATCTGATACCAATCATATTTAAAGCAGTTGCATATTATTATCCATTTATTTATTTTCCGTTATATATCTAAGTGTCTCTTGTAGTAAATTAGAACATCTCATATCAGCATCACTAGCTGGCAACATACAAATTGAATAAATAATCATCATTATCATTTTCTCCTCATCTTTAGTACAACTCAAAATGGTATATTAAATGCTCCCAGTCCATCTCTTTAACCAGTGGATAAACCAGTTCCAAATCTGAACACTTGTTTGTTCACTAGCCATTTTTTAATAACCACTTCTGATCAAAGTAGTAGTTTGGTTAAGAGATCAGGGTAGTAATAGAAATAGCACTTAGACTTATATACCGCTTCTTTGTGCTTTAAAGTTAGAAACCACAAACCTTGAATTCTAGTCTAGACTGGCCCTTTGTATGAAAGGGCCAGTCACTCTCTGTCAGCCCAACCCAACTCACAGGGGGAAATAGAAGAAAAGTGTATTATGCTCACTGCTTTGAGTTGTTTATAAAAATAATGAAGATAGGATAAAAATAAATCAATCAAAATAAATCAATATGAAGTGGTGGGAAATGATAAAGGATCCCACAGTTTAAAATCTGCTGGTACATTCTGATCAGAGTGGGAGGTGAAATGATGAGTTCCTTGGAAACGAATTCAGAACAACTGTGGCATTTTGTATTTACATCCTGATCTAGTTAAACAGATAAAGTGCTGTATCAAAAGAGTTCAAAAATATTCAACTGCTTTCTGAAATCCTGGTTTTCACAAAACGCATGAGCATTCAATAAAATTGCAAGATGTAAAAGTCAGTTGAAGCAACCTCCTTTCCACTTGGAGTTTTGTTTTGTTTTTCAAAGGCAGAGTTATACAAAGTTCATAAATACAAAGTTGGGTTTGAATGGTTAGTGTTCCTTCAAGTTAGTGTTGATTGTTGGTGACTGCCTGGACTAGTTCCTGTGGGGTTCTTTGGCATGATTTTTTGGAAGTGGTTTGCCATATTGTTTTCCTAGGACTGAGAGACTGTGACTGAGTCAAGGCCATCCAACTGGTTTATGTCTAAGATGGGACTAGAACACAGTCTCCTGATTTCTGAATTGCTGCCTTAACCATTTCACCAAACTGGTCTGGCTTATATATAGCTAGTGCATTCATAGTTACATTTAAAACTACATTTAAAAATGTGTAGGTAGGCTTATGTTCTAGATAGGAACAATGGGGAAGTGCTAACCTGGTCACTATCTTAAAAGAGTCTGCCAAATCTAGAAAATTTCTCCTAATGCAACCAAAGTCCTTCATTGTTCTTCTGGCCAACTCTTCAGAATTAGTTGTACCTTATGTTTAATATATTGTTTGTAATACATCCTTCAATTAAATGGGAAAAAAAATATTATGGCCACATATAAAATGATCTATGAGAACAAACATTCAGACAATAATACTTCATGCAAAGTAACATAGAAGCAGGAGGGAATAGAATAGAATAGAATAGAATAGAATAGAATAGAATAGAATAGAATAGAATAGAATAGAATAGAATAGAATAGAATAGAATAGAATAGAATAGAATAGAATTCTTTATTGGCCAAGATTGGACACACAAGGAATTTGTCTTCGTGCATATGCTCTCAGTG
Organism: Pituophis catenifer annectens; assembly: GCF_029215685.1. Classification (NCBI taxonomy): domain Eukaryota; kingdom Metazoa; phylum Chordata; class Lepidosauria; order Squamata; family Colubridae; genus Pituophis; species Pituophis catenifer. The sequence continues at coordinate 14,700,332 of NW_027256888.1, forward strand.
TACATAAAAGAAAAGATACGTTCTCCAACCTACACATGACTACTATTTAAATAGAAGCCATAGTATAATTCTTCGCATTTATATAGTTCCGTGCATCTATCTCAAAAGTAATATTTTTTATGTACAAAATATATGATTATATATTTTTCAATGGGACAAGACATCAAAAAGGTGATGAGTGGAATGGAGAAAGCACAACTGCTTAATTCATTCTTTGCATCTGTCTTGACACAAAAGGAAAAAACAGTCCAACCTATCAAAAGAGTATGTAAAAGACAGATTAGCAATAAAAATCAAAATAGGCAAAATATTAGTAAGGGACTACCTATGCACTCTAGACAAGTTCAAATCAGCAGGACCAGATGGAGTACATCACAGAGTTCTGAAGGAGCTGGCAGACATGATCTCGGAACCACTAAACCAGTGGTGGGTTGCTACCGGTTCACCCTGGATTGGATGAAATGGTAGCAGCGGTGGTGGGAGCTCCGCCCACACGCCCAGACATCTCTGCGCATGCGCCCATGATTGAACTGGTAGCAACGGGATTTGAAACCCACTACTGCACTAAACCGTGTCTTTCAAAGTTCCTGGAGCAACTACCACAGGACTGGGAAAGAATTGGTGTGTTTCCCATCTTCAAAAAAGAAAAAAAATGGATCCAGGGAACTATAGACCAATCAACCAGACATCAATATCAGGAAATATCTTGGAAAAGATAAACAAGCAACAGATCTGCAAACACCTAGAAGCAAGTAAAGTTATAATCAGAAGGCAACATGGGTTTGTCAAAAACAGATCATGTCAAACAAATCTTATTGCATTCTTAGACAAAGTGATTAAATCAGTAGACCAGCAAAATGCTGTGGACATAATATACTTGAACTTCAGTAAGGCATTTCACAAAGTAGACCAGTACCTACTATTTGCTAAGATAATGTGGGTTAGATAGTATCACCTCCAGATGGATTCATAACTAGCTGACCAATTGCCTTCAATGCGTAGTCCTCAATAGAACTAATCGACATGGAGGGACACAGCCAGTAGTCCTGTCTTTAGCCCAGTAATCTTCAACATCTTCCTAAATTATTTAGATGAGGGGATAGAAGGGAAACTCATCAAATTTACAGAGCACACTAACCTGGTGGGAACAGTCAATATTTTAAAAGGTAAGCTACAGAATTAAGAAAGATCTTGACAGACTTAAAACACTGGGCCTATCCAACAAGTGCAATTCAGTGATGAGAAAAGTAAGGTTTTACACGTAGGCAAGAAAAATCAAATGCACAGCTATAGAATAGGTAGTACCTGGCTCAATAGCAGTAACTGTAAGAAGAATCCTAGTAGACAGCAACTTAACGATGAGCCAGCAGTGTGCTGCGGCTGGAATCTAGGCTGCATTAATAGAGGAATAGATTCAAGATCATGTGAAGTGTTAGTGCCACTTTATAATGTCTTGGTAAGATCACATTTGGAATATTGCATCCAGTTTTGGTTGACACGATACAAAAAAGATGCTGCCTCTAGAAAGAATGCAGAGAAGAAGAGCAATGATTAGGGGACTGGTTGCAGGAACTTGGTATGTCTAGTGCAGTGATGGCTAGCCTTTTTGCCATCGCGTGCCAAAAGCGTGGGGAGTGTGAGGGAGGGTTGCACATGCGCGGGCCTACACCCATCATTCAATGCCCCACCCCCCACGCATGTGCATGTGACCTCCCCCTGCGCTCCCCCATGCGACGGTAAAAAGGTTACCAGTAGGTCCGGTAGACCTGTTTTTCGTTCTCCCCAGGCTCCAGAGGGTTTCTTGGATCCTGGGGAGGGCGAAAACAGCCCCCCCACCCCCAGAGGCCCTCCAGAGGCTGGAAGTGGCCCGTTTCCCGACTTCCAGTGGGTTCGGAAGGCCCGAAAATCAGCTGGCTGGCATGCGCATGCATGCTGAAGCTGAGCTAGGGCAACGCTTGCGTGCCCACAGATATGGCTCCGTGTGTCACCTGTGGCACGTGTGCCATAGATTCGCCATCATGGGTCTAGTGTATTGAAAAGAGGGACTCAGGGTGACATGATAGCAGTGTTCTAGCATTTGAGGGGCTGCCACAAAGACGAGAAGAAAAACTTATTTTCCAAAGCACCAGAAGGCAAGACAAGAAACAATGGATGGAAACTGAACAAAGAGAAAACCAACCTGGAACTAAGGAGAAATTTCCTGACAGTGAGAACAATTAATCAGACTGAATTGGTATCAGGTCTCCTGCTTGAGCAGGGCATTGAACTACGTAGAAGACTTCCATCTCTATTATTCTGTTATTTTATTTTACTTAATTTTAATTTTTATGGTTGCCATCTTGTCAAGTGATTCTTGGTAGAATTAAATCAATTTAACGTTCATGAGCTTAACTTAGATGCCAGCAGGAAGAACTCCAAATCAGAGTCCTGAGCTATTGCTATGAGAAGCACTCCGGGGGTTAAATTTTATTTATTTATTTATTTATTTATTAAATTTCTATACCGCCCTTCTCCAAATAGGACTCAGGGCGGTGCACAGCCAAGATAAAAACAAAGCATACAAAATTTAAGAACAATATTAAAATAATTAAATGTTTTGGCCGAAATTAAGATAACCCAATTTAAAATCAATTTAAAATTTAACTCAGGCCAGCCCAGCTTGTTGAAATAAATAGGTTTTCAGGGCCCGACGAAAAATCCGGAGGTCTGTTATTATACGTAACTCTGGGGGAAGGTTGTTCCAGAGGGTGGGCGCCGCCACAGAGAAGGCTCTCCCCCTGGGGGTCGCCAGCCGACATTGTCTGGCGGACGGCACCCTGAGGAGGCCCACTCTGTGCGAGCGTACTGGCCGGTGGGAGGCTATTGGTGGCAGAAGGCGGTCTCGTAAGTACCCTGGCCCTAAGCCATGGAGCGCTTTAAAGGTGGTCACCAACACCTTGAAGCGCACCCGGAAGACCACTGGGAGCCAGTGCAGCTCGCGCAGGAGAGGTGTCACATGGGAGCGCCTCGTCGCCCCCATAATCCCCCGCGCGGCCGCGTTCTGGACCAGCTGGAGCCTCCGGGTGCACCCCAGGGGGAGCCCCATGTAGAGAGCGTTGCAGTAGTCCAGGCGGGAAATGACTAGTGCCTGAGTGACTGTGCGTAGAGAGTCCCGATCTAGAAAGGGGCGCAGCTGGCGTATCAGGCGAACCTGATAAAAAGCCCCCCTGGCCACGGCCGTCAAATGATCTTCTAAAGACAGCCGTGCGTCCAGGAGGACGCCCAAGTTGCGAGCCCTCTCCGTGGGGGCGAGTGATTCGCCCCCAATAGCCAGCGATGGCGTCAGCTGGCTATATCGGGACGCTGGAAGCCACAGCCACTCGGTCTTGGAGGGGTTGAGTCGGAGCCTGTTTCTCCCCATCCAGGCCCGCACGGCCTCCAGGCACTGGGACATCACTTCAAGGGCATCGTTGGGGTGGCCTGGGGTGGAGATGTACAGCTGGGTGTCATCATATATAACAGCAACTTTCCAATTAGATGCAAACTAAAATGAAATCCCTGGGCAGAGCTTGGTAATTTTAATTATGAGTACTAGATTCAAAGGCTATAAGTGGCTCCTGGATTGTTTCCTGCTTTCCTTGTTGTTATCATAGCCATGGGATTCTAAAAATGTTGCTATTTTTCCATTCTGCTAATTTATTTGTAATTAAATTACTTGCTTCAAGCTGGTTGCCTCCTCTGATGCAGAATGCACAAAGCGAGATAAATATGCAGACTGATCACCACTGAAATTTTATACTACAGGGGGAAAATCTTCAGTGCCCTCATTAGACTAATATTAATGGAGAACTAGTGTAGAACAATGGTTAGGATTCTGAGATACAAACTAGAAGCTTCTGTGTCCGATTTCACTTTGCAATGAACATTCTGTAAAAGCCCTAAGCAAGTCACTTAAAGTTCAACTACCCAGGTGTAAAAGAAGATAATAATGCATAATTGCCTGCACAGCTGTTGAAGCACAGTGTGGGTTCATGTTGAACAAATTTTGGAATAACTTCCACTAAGTAAAAGTATTTAGAGAAAAATGATGAGCCCTTCAGTGCCTTTGATGTGAATATGTCCACAGTCATTCTATAAATTTGCATTAATGGATGAATTATTGTATCATGAATTGGATTTGGTATTATCAAAGAAAGCTTTTTCTTCTGTAACAGAAGTGTAGGTTGAGTTCTGTACATGCATTAGATCCCTTCTGCATTCAGTGCAGAGAATATCAAATTTATATTTTAAATTTAGATAACAAATTCAGTCTGTATAAATTACGATTTTCAAATCATGCTGCGCTTTGTATTCAAAATGTAAAGTTGACCTGCTTTGTGAATTGCTGTGTCATGAGTTTTGCAATATATGTATATAATATACAATTTACAATGTTCACAGTCCACTGGTCCATTACTGATTTACTACATCATGATTATGTTTTAATTCTATTGTCCTAGACAATACAGCAAAAGCTTTATAATTCTATTTCCAATTTTTAATCTCTTGAGGTCAGCCAGGCAGAAATGTACTTTCTGCATATAAAAATATGGTATAGACTTTTGCACGAAATAGAAAAAAAAAAGAACTTATGATTTATGGTTTTGATAATTAGAGACAGAATAAATTATAGAAAAAAAGAGAACTATGTTGTAATCATAGAATAAGAGGTAAATTTATAATTGTACTTATACTGTAGCTGCTGTAAAAAAAGATTGCAAGTTGCTTCTTTATAACTCTTTACTTTCTTTTCTATTTTTCTTTTATGTTTTCCTTTTTTGCACTTTTATCTTTCTTTTTGATTGCTTTCTTCTTTTCTTTTTCTGACTTTATATTAGTTTGTATTAGTTTTCATTTTCCTTTTAAAAAAATCATATATATATATGATATATGATATATGTATGACGTGTGTGTGTGTGTGTGTGTGTGTGTGTCTGTGTGTGTGTGTGTGATATATATATATATTTGTTTTCTGAGGTTTTTGCGGGTATTTGTATGTAGATCTTTGGTTATTCAGGTTTTCTCCCGCGTAAAATTGGAAGTGTCTTGGCGACGTTTCAACAAAGTCTCATTCGTCATCTTCAGGCTGGTGTTTTCGGCTTTGTGCTTCTTGGAGCAATGTGTGATCACAGCTGTTTCTTCCTTTTAACTGCCAGAGGGGGTGTGAACTGATTGGGTCGGAGCTTGGCTGTGTTCTGATTGGTTGGGGGCTTGGCTGTGCTCTGATTGGATGGGGGCTTGGATGTGCTCTGATTGGCTGGGGGTGTGTTCTGTTTGGGTGGGGGCTTGGTTGTGGTCGGGTTAGTCTGAGTTGCAGGGGAATTTGCAGGGAGAGCACAGCCAACTCCCCATACAATCAGAGCACACCCAAGCCCCCAACCAATCAGAACACACCTCCACCCAATCAGAACACAGCCAAGCTCCCACCCAATCAGGACCACTACCCCCACTAGCAGTTAAAAGGAAGAAACAGCTGTGATCATACATTTCTCCTAGAAGCACGAAGCCGAAAACATCAGCCTGAAGATGACGAATGTAACCAAGATTTTTCTACAGCCCTAGCTCAGTGGAGTCACATCCACTCGATTCTGGGCTTTTTTCTTCTGGCAGCCAGCAGGCCTTATGCTGCCTAGTGAGAGACTTATATAGATCTATTTCTGGCTTGTTAGCCATCATCAGTAAGCCACACCCACATCTCATGTAAAGGTACATGGGTAAAATAACACTGTCCGAAAAATTCCTTTCACAGAGGCAGCCAGCCACCTCGGTGATCCCTGACTAACATGATCCATATGCTAAAAAAAAGTGGGGGGGGAGATATTTTGTTGATTAAGCACTCTAGTATGCTGGCACTCTACTGCCTGGCTGGCTTTGCTGAACATGAAGCCAATATGATAAAAATGGATACTTGAAGAAAACCCAGAAGGCAGATTCTATAGACATTTGTGTTTTCATTCACTCTTCCATATAAAGCACACCTCATCCAGATATTTGCAAGGTACTGTTTGGTGGAAAGAAAAACAGTAGAATTGTGGAGAGATACGTATAGGTCAGGAAGGGCAAGGGAGAAAAAATCAGTGGGAAATAGCAGTCCAGAAAATGGAAATCAACATTTGACCTAGTGATTCATTTATAGGGGAAATTAAACATAATCATGGCATTTTACTGTATTTTCCATACTAATACTAGCTTTGCGTAGAAATCAAAAGATACAAGATTATTAAAATAGTTAATCTTCATTTAGACCTTCATATTACAAACTCAAAGTTTTTCTTTGAGTATATATATATATTGAAATGATCAAAATTAGGTTCTTCATAAAAGAGAAATATTATAAAACCATTAAACGTCATCTATAAAATTATCTCTATGGGTGTACAATAAGTGCATGAATTTCTTTCACTTAATATACAGTATGGGTTTGCAATCACTCACTTTTTAGTGATGTCTATATTCAAAACAAGGGATATCTTCTATGGTTAGAAGCAGGGGTGGGATTCAGCTCATTAGGACCGGTTCAGGCAAACCAGATGCTAATTTTACACCTGGTTCGCCAAACCGGTAGTTGCAAGGACTGGCTGGCCCCGTCCACCCGCACCTCCCTTCCCAGGAGACTCCAAACTACCCATTTTGGATGCAGGTAAGTGCAGGGCCTGCACAGAGGCTCTGGGAGGGCAAAAAACGGGCCTCCCAGAGGTTCCGTAAGTCTGGAAATGGGCTCATTTCCAGCTTCCAGAAGGCCTCCGGAGCCCGGGGGAGACTGTTTTTGCCCTCCTGGAGGCTCAAAGAAAGCCTCGAGAGCCTGGGGAGGGTGAAAACACCCCCACACACACTGTGGTACAGGAGGCCAAGTAGGCCACGCCCACCATGGCCATGCCCACCCAGCAACAAGGCAGAGAACCAGTTGCTAAAATTTTTGAACCCCATTCCTGATTGGAAGAAACCTAGCTACAATCCATCTGTGCTTGTGGCATACCATCATTTCACCACAGTCTTGTCTGTGTAAATCAGGATACTTTTGATGACTTCAATGGAGGTATGCCCGCTGCAACGGACCTTACCTAATTTGTTTATTTGGCAAAACATATTTACTGCACTATTTAAATAGAACGATTGGTTTTGTTTTTGTACAGCCAAAATAAATTCAAAACCTATGGCACGAGTTATGACATAATGACATAATGAGTCATAAAATTATGGCAAGAAAAAAAGCAAAGCGAAGGGATTGCACCATCTGTTCTGCAGGATGAATTGGCTACCATACACATTGCTACCCTCAACAGGGAACCTTTGTTTGAACCCCAGATTCACAGTCAAATCTAACTAAAAGAAAAAGGTAAATATAATCTCTGCCTTAACCTATTATATTTTAATGTTTGATTCAAACTTTTAATAAAATTATTTGAAAAAAGTAGACATAAAAGTTCCTGGATATATAGTTACCAGTCATTTTCAGAACTGATTGCAGATTGGCCCTATTACAGAAATCAAAATTGTATGAAGCAATACAGGTATCTCTTTAATTAATTATAGTTTAATTTTAGATTTTAGTTAGTATTAGATTTTATATTTAGTCACATTTGCAAACAAGTGTCAAAATAATTTGTTTAAAGAAATTCATAAATTTTGCATTAGAAATATAGAAGGTTTTCATTAACCAGATTACAAAACAAAGCCACTTCTATACCTCTTAGATAATTTTATCATCCTTCACTTTCTGGTTTTAGTAAATGTTTTATTTTCCTTACATAATAAGAATCCACTATTATATTATTGTCACATTCATTGACTTCAGTTGGATATGAATTCCAAAGAGGTTTGAGTTTCTTGAAGCAGGTTCTTTTTTTTATAGATAGTCCTCAGCTTATGTCATTCAGTGACCATTCAAAGTTATGGCAGCACTAAAAAAAATGGATTTACAACCAATCCTCAATATCACATTGTCCCCACAGCAATCAAAGTCTAGGCACACAGATTGTGATTATGAATGCTTCACGACATGAGCTACATCATGTAATTGCCATTTGTAACTTTCCCTCCTGGTTTCCCACAATGAAAATCAATGGGAAAGCCAGAGGGTAGTACTTGGGTTCCAGCAACAATTAGGACCAGAATTGCTATCGCTAAGTGAGGCAGGTGTAAAATGTCGTGTCACATAACCACATCACTTAGTCTTGGCATGCCAGGGAACTCATACACCATAGTATTTCCCATTCAACCTCCAGAGTGTATGCTTGCCTACAGAACTCCCCCATCCTCCCACAGCTTCTGTTGGCCTTCTCGAGATCTTTAGTGGTCCTTTGTCATTTCCACCAACATGCCCACATTCCCAAGCATCCTCCAAACTCCTTACTTGGGACTCCAACCCAGTGGTGAAATCCTCCACGGTTTGCCACCGGTTTGCTGCCAGTGCATGCGCGGTGTTCTGTCCCCTCCCACGAGTGGCCTTGCAGAGGCTCAAATAGCCCGGCAGTAACAAACGCAGGCTAGAGAGACTGAAGCTGGCCCTTTAATAAATAGTTCTCTTCCAAAGCATATATCAGTCCAATAGTTACCGGGCAATGTTCCAAAGTTCATGGCTTCCATGACAGCTATGGACCTGACTCAGTTAATTCATAGCCCTACCCACACGGGGGGAAACACGCTGGATCTGGTTTTTGTCTCTGGACAGTGGTTGACAGTGGTCACCGAGCCCTTGTCATGGTCTGATCACTCTCTCCTTCGTCTCGACCTTCGAACCGCTACACCCCGCTGCAGGGAGGCGGAGCCGGTAAGATGGTTCCACCCCAGGCGCCTGATGGAACCTGACAGGTTCCAGATGGAGCTTGGGCCATTTCCTGAGGCTCTGGCACACGCCTCGACTGGAGACCTAGTGGCTGCTGGAGCTCTGGACCGGGTTGTGCCTTTGTGGCCTCTGACCCGGCACCGATCTCATTTAGCTCTTTGGTTCACTGAGGAGCTGAGGGAGTTGAAGCACCGGAAAAGACGCCTAGAGAGTAGTTGGAGGGCTAGTCTTTCTGAATCTGACCGGACACTGGTAAGATCTCATATTAGGAATTACCTAGTGGCGATAAAAGCAGTGAAATGTAGCTATTTTGCTGCTCTTATTGCATCATCAGATAATCGCCTGGCTGCCCTGTTTAGGGTGACCCGCTCCCTGCTCCACCAGGAAGCACGGGAGGACCCCTTGGAGGGTAGAGCCGAGGATTTTGTTCAATATCTGTATGACAAAATCACTCAGATTCGGGAAGATCTGGACTCCGACTGGATAGTCTCAGGGGGAGGGACTGGGGCAGGTCTTGAGAATGTTATCTGGGATGAGTTTGATCCTGTGACCCCTGAGGACGTGGACAGGATTCTGGGTAGACTGAATGTGACCACTTGTTTATTGGACCCGTGTCCCTCCTGGTTAGTGCTGGCTTCTCGGGAGGTGACACGAGGCTGGCTCCAGGGGATTATAAATGCTTCGTTGGGTGAGGGTGACTTTCCTGCCACCTTGAAAGAGGTGGTGGTGAGGCCTCTCCTCAAGAAGCCTTCCCTGGACCCGGCAACATTGGTAAATTATCGTCTGGTTTCCAACCTTCGTTTTGTGGCGAAGGTTGTTGAGAGTGTGGTTGCGCAACAGTTTCCCCAGCACCTGGATGAAACGACATATCTGGATCCATTCCAGTCGGGCTTCAGGCCTGGGTACAGCACGGAAATGGCATTGGTCGCATTGGTAGATGATCTCTGGAGGGCTCGGGACAGGGGGTGCTCCTCTGTCCTGGTCCTTTTAGATCTCTCAGTGGCTTTTGATACCATCGACCATGGTATCATGCTGCACCGGTTGGAAGAGTTAGGAGTGGGAGGCACTGTGTTGTGTGGTTCTCCTCCTTTCTCTCTGACCGGTCACAGTCTGTGTTGACAGGGGGGCAGAGGTCGACCCCGAGGCCCCTCATATGTGGGGTGCTGCAAGGGTCGGTCCTCTCGCCTCTCCTGTTCAACATTTATGTGAAGCCGCTGGGCGAGATCAACTGTGATTTCAGGGTGGAGTACCATCAGTACGCTGACGACACCCAGCTGTACATCTCCACCCCAGATCACCCCAACGATGCCCTTGAACTGATGTCCCGGTGCCTGGAGGCCGTACGGATCTGGATGGGGAGGAACAGGCTCAGGCTCAACCCATCCAAGACCGAATGGCTGTGGTTTCCGACATCCCGATATAGTCAGTTGGCGCCATCACTGACTATTGGGGGCAAATCATTGGCCCCCACGGAGAGGGCTCACAACTTGGGCGTCCTCCTGGACTCACGGCTGTCTTTAGAAGAGCATTTGACAGCCGTGACTGGGAGGATTTTTCATCAGGTTCGCCTGATTCGCCAGTTGCGTCCCTTTCTGGATCGGGACTCCTTACGCACGGTCACTCTTGCCCTCATCACCTCCCGCCTGGACTATTGCAATGCTCTCTACATGGGGCTCCCCTTGAGGAGCACCCGGAGGTTCCAACTGGCGCAGAGTGCGGCTGCGCGGGTGGTAATGGGAGCGACATGGCGCTCCCATGTAACACCTCTCCTGCGTAAGCTGCACTGGCTCCCGGTGGTCTTCCGGGTGCGCTTCAAGGTTTTGGTTACCACCTTTAGAGCGCTCCATGGCTTAGGACCTGGTTACCTACGGGACCGTCTACTACCACCAATAGCCTCCCACCGGCCAGTACGCTCTCATAGAGAGGGACTCCTCCGGGTGCCTTCAGCCAAACAATGTCGACTGGCGGTCCCTAGGGGGAGAGCCTTCTCTGTGGGGGCACCTACCATCTGGAATGAGCTCCCCCCAGAGATACGGAGGATCCCGGATCTGTGCACCTTCCGCCGCACTGTGAAAACCTTTTTATTCCACCAGGCAGGCTTGGCCTAATCTTTTCCCTCTTTTTAATACGTAAATTTTAATCTGTTTTTAAATTATTGGGGTGTTTTAATTTGTCTGGGCCAAAATGGTTTAATTCAATTTTATCTGGTTTTTAAATTTTTTTGTCTCTATGTATTTTATTGTTTGGCTGTTCACCGCCCTGAGTCCTTCGGGAGTAGGGCGGTATACAAATCAAATAAACTAAATAAACTAAACTAAGGACTTGGCAGACGGCCAGCAGGCTAATGCAGGAATGCAGACTCTTGTCAAAAACTCCAAACTAACAGTTTTAACTCCACTGCATCCAAAACGCCAACAAATTGTTCACCACACCTTTCCAGCCCAGTCACACCCCTTTTATACTTTGTAGGGTGTGGCCCTATGTCTCCTGACCACAGCTCTTGGGAGTGGCAATAGCTGTTCTCTACAATGTCTCCTACATCTCTCTCTTGCAACCAATAGGGGCTCCCCCTCATCATTACCGGCCTCTGTTTGCTCCTCAATTTGGCTGGGGTTCATAGGCACGTCAGCAACTGTCAGTTCTTGCTGACTCACCAGTGAAGACGGCTCCTCCGGCACATAGCTCGTGACAGCTTCCTCCTCCTCCATATCATCCTCTGAATCAGCATGCGAAGATAAATCAGCCTCCGGGGCCAGGGTCACAACACGCGGTGAGTGCCACATGCACATGTGTGGTGCGCACCAAATGCACGGTGTGTGCATGTGCATGCACAGTGCGCATCAAAAGCATGCTGTGTACACATGCACAATGTGCAACAAATGCATGCTGTGCACGCGCATGCACAGTGCACGCCAAATGCATCCTTCACGCAGAAAAAGGACACTTAACAAGGTAAGTAGAACAGCAAGAAGGGAACAGCTGTGCCACGCTATTTAGATTTTGGATTTCCTGCTTTCTAGCGAATATAAATTGTGCGGCACAGCTGATCGTTGGAAATACCGGTTTGGACCAACCAATACTTTTTTTTACTACCAGTTCACTGAACCAGTAGCTTTTATTACTACCGTTCACTTGAACCGGTGCGAACTGGTAGAATTTCAGCACTTCTCCAACCTCTTCCCTCGTAATAACGCTCACATTCTGGGGTTATGATGGCAATTGGGACTGCCAGGATTATGCTTGCATTGCACTGTCAATTAACAATAGCAGTCTCAGCCCCAGTTGCCATTGGAGCTTGAGGACTACCTACATGTAATGAAGCAACTCACATCTGAATAAACAGTACCATCAAAAAGCATTTTTACAATATCCCAATATGGTGATTTGAAAACAATAAAGGTCTTAAGAAACTAAATAGAGAAATTGGTAACAGCTTTAATCCTTTTTTTTCCCCCTCAAGCGATATTGTCACTCTCAAGATAAACCTGATACGCATTTTGCATTGCAATTGAACAGGATAACCTGTTCAAATTTGGGGATAGAAAAAAAAAACCCGTTTGAAATGCTGATCACATTTTATTTTGTGATTCCCAAGACAACATGTGGCCTTTTAAAACTAGGATTGCTAGTACTTTCTCCTCATTCACTATCTGAAGATCAGATCTAGAACCTTTTTGTGTCACTTTTGCCTTTCTGAAGATGAAACTCCCAGTCAGGCAAGTTAGAAATTTGTAAAATTGTTCTCTGTTTCCAAATCGTTTCCTACATTTCACAGAAATTACATACCAAGGAAAGATAATATGAAAGAATTTATCTTGGTTTTTTTCAGTTGATCAAAACACAAGGCACTTTAAAAAAAAATTCAGATTAATGGAGATATATATAACTGAAACAACATATTTAGTCACCTCACAATTTGTGAGTTCAATTTCTCTCTCTCTCCCTCTCTCCTCTCTCTCTCTCTCTCACACACACACACACACACCCCTTGACAGAATTCCTAAGCACCCTGAGAATGAAGAAGGTAAAAGAGATTCAATTTTTCCTATTTAGCAAAAATTCTACCAAGCTAACCGATTCGTTTACTTGCTCGTCTTCACCGTTTCCATATAATGTTACACTGTTGCCTGTCTGTGTTTTTTGATACATCACATTAAAAATGATACATTTTCAGTTCCATACTCTTTTTGGCATATGCAGTTTGTTTAACAGTTGGTGCAAAATCATTTGCTTTCTCAGCCCACACCATGGCATTGTCTGCATACACAGTCATGACTCCAATCAACACATCTCTAATGTATATACATTTTTATATGTTTATAAATAAACAATTGAGAAGATATTCCATATTTCATTTCCTAAATGGCTCCAACAGATCCCAGGAACAACATCAAAGCTCTGTGTCATAAGGAGTGCAAGGCACAGCTAAAACATTGTGAATAATCTTGAGACTGACAAGCCCCTCATAGAAGACCTGAGATTGAAAAAGACACCAATTTCCCATTAGAGTGAAAAAGGAATGTTATTTTTTTTAAATCTCTGCAACCAAGATGTTCAATTCCATATTTCATATTTACAATGAAAAACCCATCATTCTTTTGATCTAAATAAACAAAAGTAAAATAAAAATTCATTTACACATTTCTCAAAGACCTGCTGAAGAATATCTTCCTTTTGTAGACTCAGCACACCATAAAGCCACAATGCACTTTCTTATTCATTGTCACCATACATACAGTACAGTGGTGTAATCCAATTTTTTTTACTACCGGTTCTGTGGGGGTGGCTTGGTGGGCGTGGTGTGGCTTGGTGGGCTTGGCTTGCTGGGCGTGGAAGGGAAGGATACTGCAAAATCTCCATCCCTATCCCACTCCAGGGGAAGGATATTGCAAAATCTCCATTCCTACCCCACTCTGGAACCAGCCAGAGGTGGTATTTGCCGGTTCTCCGAACTACTCAAAATTTCCACTATCGGTTCTCCAGAACTTGTCAGAACCTGCAGGATTTCACCCCTGATACAGTACATATCCTTTCACTACAAATTCTACCACACAACTTGTCAGGCCACTTCACAAATAAATTCCCTACAGCTTTGTTTTCATTTTTTTTTTTTTTAGTTTTTACTTTGTAGAACAGAAGAAAAAACATTCTGATAATCAGCAACATTAAAAAGTCACATATATATCCACGAGCAAACCACCTCAATATATTAATATTTCTTTCGTTACATCATCCACATATGCAGCTTACTATGTGTATATCACAGAATTTATTATATAGCCCTGGTGGCACAGTGGTTAGAATGCAAGATTGTAGTAATTCTGCTGACTGCAGTAGTTCAGCAGTTCAACTCTCACTGGCTCAAGACCTTCTACCTTTCCGAGGTGGGTAAAATGAGGACCCAGTTGTTGGGGACAATACACTGACTCTGTAAACCACTTAGAGAGAGCTGTGAAGCCCTGTGAAGCAGTATAGAAGTCTAAATGCTATTTCCATTTTGTTCATTTTTTTCCTTGTGCACTAATTTTTATACCATTTATGTCAATACTCGTCTTCCATATATGACTAACATTATCCTACAAATCTCTAAAATATTCATTTCAACATTCTTCCCCTCAGATATAACTAAAACGATTCCACTGCTTTACTTTTTATTCTTTCCACCCTGCTGGAACTTGTTTAGCCCTTTTCAACACTACAAAATATATATTTTTAAAAATGTTCCAACATGTTCTAGTCTTATTTATTCCTACTACATATGTGAAACTATATTTATTCTTTTTATACAAATTATATATTATTATCTCATATTTTCTCTTCGTAATAATCATTCCTTTATATACATTATTTTCAAACACAGACATATTTCCAATTAGCAAAACACCCAGTTTTATTGTAGATTATGTTTTCTACACTTCATCTTATTTATACTAATTTGTTTAGCATCTGTCCTAGAACATATTCCCTTATTTAAATTTAATTCTGACCCCTGTACCCTTGCTATCTGCCAACTGCCATCTTCTTTCCTTTTAAATTACCCATCCTGTTGTATTTTTTTTACTTTCCTTGCAAACCAATTTGTTCTATTCTTTATCAATGCCATTTTCCATCTTAGTTTATCCATGTATATCTTTCTATTCCAATTATCATATATAATAATTGTATTATTCATCTTCTAATAGTCCCATGATTAGAACACAGAATAACAGAGTTAGAAAGAATGTTGGAGATCTTCTTGTCCAACTCCCTGTTCAGGCAGGAGACCTTATATCATTTCCGACAAATGGTTGTCCAATCTCTTCTTAAAAACTTCCAGTGATGGAGCATTCACAACTTCTGAAGGCAATCTGTTCCACTGGTTAACTGTTCATTAGGAAAAATTTCCTTACTTCTAGGTTGGTTCTCTCCTTCAATAGTTTCCATCCATTGTTTCTTGTCCTGCCTTCAGGTGCTTTGGAAGATTGGTTGATCCCATCTTCTTTGTGGTAGCCCCTTTTTTATGTTGTGGATGCACAATATAAAAACTGGATGCAGTATTCCAATTGTGGTCTTATTAAGGCTTTCTAAAGTGATACTAATACCACATCATCTTGATTCTATCTCTCTATGCATATGAAGAGATTCTACTAATCTCTCAAGATGGCTTCTTCAACATCTTTTCCCCTTTTTATCTCTTGAAGTTTGTCATTGTTGGAGATCTTGGTGTTCTGAACTAGGCTTCCCCAGTAGCATGAAGCTGAGTCCTTGTCCTGATAAACCCCTTTTATTTAATTTACAGTAAATTCCTCTCCAGCAAAGTTTTTCTTCTGCCACAGTCTTTCAAGATAGTTCACAATTACCGAGCTTTATCAGGCTTGGAGAGTGACCAGGCCGATATCTTTCAGATGCAGCAATACTTGGCAAGAATGCAGTAATGAACTAATTGTCTCCTACAAACTCCACTCCCCTTTCGCTCCTCTTTTATTCTCTCTGGGGGAGGCCATTCATCATCCACCTGTGGCCTTACACCCAAGTCGACCCTTGTTCTTTAGCTGTTCCCTACATCTGACAACTCTGCACATGTGCACACTGGGAACAGGCTCCAGCTGTTCATCTGCCTCACTGATGTCTGACTCCAAAGGCAGCTGATAACTGGCATACGGCCCTGGCCCCCTCTCTGTCTCCAACACAGAGCCCTCATCAGAGCCTTTCCCAGACTCCAGGACTGGCCCATGTTCCTCCCTACTGTCCAAATCTGCTGCCAGATCTGCTGGCTGCTGGTGGGCCACAACACTTGGTAGCCAACAAATAATGACTCTGGAAACAACTCTCTGATGCTTTCCTCTTTTAATCAACATTGTTGCCTGCTTCTATGGCCTTGAGTAGTAAGAAAACTGGAAAACTGCTAGCTACTGTTTTTATTTTTATCTCCTGCCCCTTTCTTCTTCTGACTTCGTTTACCTTGACCCATAGCCTGTCATCTCTGAGCTTCTTGTTTCTCCATGACTCTAGTTCACATCTCTATTAGTGCCCCAGACTGTCTCCCAATCCTGTATTCTTTTCTCAGTCCAGCATTAGATATTCACAATAATGATCTGAGTGGCAGACTGGTTTTATCCCGTCAACCCTTAAAAAGTTTGGATGCCTAACTTTTTTATCCTATTCTTTATTCCTTTTCTTTTTCTTCCTTTGTCTGACTACCTCTTGGTTAGCAGAAGTCCCATTGGGTGGGATATAACAATTTTTAGCTTCTGACCACTATTTAATTGTTTTTGTTGTTTTAGATATATGTTTTTTTTCTTTTACTTTTGTTTATTGTTTTTGGTACATTAGCAAAGTCACATTGTTTAACAGGAGGTATAAATGCTTTAAATAAATAAACAAATATTCTGATATGATAGGTATTTCAAGGTTTCCTTTCTATCAGTTGTAAATTTTAGGCTGTACTCCATTAGGAACTGCATTCTATCTTCATTTTCTTAACATTCTGAAATATTCCCACTTTTATGGGAAGTGGTCATATTACCACTTTTATCTGTTTTTTAAAATAAAATCATTTTTCATGCTTTCTGACACCAAATTTAATTATATTTTATGTTATTTAATATGAGGACCATTATCAGAGGAAATGTGCAATAAATACAAATTAATATAAAAAAATTATGATAACATGAAAGTATTCACCAGAGCAGTTGACATTGGAAAACTTTAAAAAGTCTTTCATCATATATACTTCAGGTTTTAAACAACTGTTTCATCATTTTCTGGTGACAAAATTTTACAGGATTAGTTTTGTAGACAAGTTGCAGTCTTTTCAAAATTATATATTTCAAGGTAAGGAAGCTAAAATAGACTTTGTTTACGCTCAATCACTTTAAGATAGAAGGGATGATTCTCATTATTTTCCACCTTTAGCATTTTTTTCCTGTCAGTACTAACAAAGAATTGATAATGCAGTAATCTTAATAATTAATGCCTTGTTGACTTGATGAGAGTTTCAAATGTTACCTTGCATACAGCAATACTGGAAAACTTTTGAATAAAAAAGGAACAGTTGATGCTATTTATTCTACTTGAGACAATGTAAATTCACAGGCAGACTGATAAAATGTCTAAGTAACTCTTGAGAATATTTCCACATACAAGGGTTACAAAATACAGTATAACCTTCAACAATTAAATCTAATATGTGATTGAATTAGAACTTTCTTCATTCCTAAATTGGAAGTTTGTCTTGGAATCACTGGATGATCTTTTGTTAAGTTGTCCTGTAATTCAGTGGCAATACTTCCAATTTGGACTGACAGAAATAACAAAAGGTAAGGCTTCTTGTTCAGCTCTTGACTTTTTCTGAGGAACTACATGATTATTTCCAAATAACACTATGGGTCATTTGTTTATTGGAGGACTTTTCCCAGTGGCCAAATTTTCCCTTGCTTGTGTCTGTTACCGGCTTCTTCCTTTTTCTTGCCTTATTTGACCAATGTCTTGCCTTGACCTTTCTTTAAATCGCAATAGCACTTAGACTTATATACCGCTTTACAGTGCTTTACAGCCTTCTCGAAGCTGTTTTATAGAGTCAGCATATTGCCCCCAACAGTTTGGGTCTTCATTTTACCCACCTCGGAAGGATTGAAGGCTGAGTCAAACTTGAGCCTGGTGGGATTTAAACTGCTAAATTGCAGGCAGCCAGCAGTCAGCAGAAGTAGCCTGCAGTACTGCATTCTAACCACTGCGCCACCATGGCTCTTATCAACACTAGGTATATCCTTCAACGAATGACTTGGCTTTGATCCTACTTGTCTGACCACTTTATCTATAATTTGTAGCCTTGAAGTGCAGCATTTAAAGAGACAAGAATATCTTTAAACCAAACATTTCTGTGAATCTTAGGGAATATTTTGGCTTGAATGGGAGTTTTGCACAGATTAAACAAGTAAGTGAAATCAGAGTCTAAGTTTTAATAGGCCTAGCAAATTATTTTGGATTTGGATTTTAGAATCTTTTAGAAAGGGGCTATGTTTAAGATGTGTGTGGGGGGAATGCTGTAAAAGTAATAACTGTACATAGAATTCCAATGAGAACCAATTTTTTCTCTCTATTAAACAAATTGCATGAAAACAGAAAGCATTTCTTAGATCGCTTAGTCCTAGTTATAGACCACCCCAGGCCACCCCAACGATGCCCTTGAGGTGATGTCCCGGTGCCTGGAGGCCGTGCGGGCCTGGATGGGGAGAAACAGGCTCCAACTCAACCCTTCCAAGACTGAGTGGCTGTGGCTTCCGGCGTCCCGATATAGCCAGCTGGTGCTATCACTGGTTATTGGGGGCGAATCACTGGCCCCCACGGAGAGGGCTCACAACTTGGGCATCCTCCTGGATGCACAGCTATCTTTAGAAGAGCATATGACGGCCGTGGCCAGGGGGGCTTTTTATCAGGTCCGCCTGATACGCCAGTTGCGTCCCTTTCTGGATCGGGACTCCCTATGCACAGTCACTCAGGCACTCGTCACTTCCCACCTGGACTACTGCAATGCTCTCTACATGGGGCTCCCCTTGGGGTGTACCCGGAGGCTCCAGCTGGTCCAGAATGCGGCCGCGCAGAGAATTATGGGAGCGATGGGACGCTCCCATGTGACACCTCTCCTGCGCGAGCTGCACTGGCTCCTGGTGGTCTTCCGGGTACGCTTCAAGGTGTTGGTGACCACCTTTAAAGCACTCCATGGCTTAGGGCCGGGGTATTTACGAGACTGCCTTCTGCAATAAATAGCCTCCCACCAGCCATTACGCTCGCACAGAGAGGGCCTCCTCAGGGTGCCGTCGGCCAGACAATGTCAGCTGGCGACTCCCAGGGGGAGAGCCTTCTCTGTGGCGACACCCGCCATCTAGAACGACCTCCCCCTAGAAATATGCACGATACCAGACCTCCGGACTTTTTGTCGGGCCCTGAAAACTCATTTATTTCACCTAGCCGTGCTGGATTGATCCCATCCATTTCGGTTTTAATTTGAAATTGGTTTTAATTGGGTTGTTTTAAATTTGTTGGCCGAAATTATTTAATTACCTTTTAAACTGTTTTTTAAATTTTGTATGCTCTGTTTTATCATGGCTGTTCACCGCTCTGAGTCCTGCTGAAGAAGGGCAGTATACAAATAAAATAAAATAAATAAATAAATAAATAAATAGACACATTCAACAGCTCAGACAGGGCAATCCTCATCCCCCTCCAACATAGGCTGGCAAAATTCATTGTTGGCTTTCTTGATTTGGAGAGTTGAATAAACCTATTGATTTCCTAATATTGGCTGATCAGTATCAGAGGAAGCTTTGTATTCATTTTGAGAATTTTCCTCCCAGCCCTCCCATATTAAATTTAGGTAATGATAGTTTAAATAAAATTTCAATGAGCCAATATTTTTTTTGTAAGCTTCCCTTTCCACCTACATATCTGTCGTTTGACCATCAAAAGCGAAGAAGTGAAAGTTTTAAGTCAGGTGGACAGGGAAATAATTACAGAATATTAAAGATATTCTTTATATTATAAAGATATATTAAATATATTATTGTCTAACCTTTATTTCAATTTAATTAGAGAGCTTGATTTTGTTTGGATAAACTCAGAGTCTGCATAAGAAACTGTTTCAATGGTTTCAGAACATCTGCTGGCTACGTCAAGCTCATTCAGACTCTTAAGCATCAATTATTGGATTTTGTTGACATTTCTTTCAGGCATACATGGAGCATTAATAAGCATTATGAAATTACTTTACCTGAAAAAGAAATGAATGTAAAATTAAAATGGAATTGATGCAATCTTATGAAGTATTCCCTTAAGATGCCTGGCCTTTTGTATAACTAGATAAAAACTTGTATTCAAATCCATGATGGTTGGAAGGAAGAAAGAAATATTTAATTGAGTTGGTATGAAATAGAAATGCGAATATTTATAAAATCTATTTCCTTTTTGGTGGAGAGGAGAAGAAGCAGCAAGAGCCTACCTTGAAGACTGAAAATTGTGCAGATGGCTTCCACAATTCTTACAACTTTTGGGGATAATTTTCCCAAGAAAATTATTTTTATTCTTGAGAAAGGAAAAATAACCTGTGAAACAGGTGTGCGAATATAAAAAAAATGATTCTGTAAAAATAAAGGTTGCTGAAAGAGCAATGGGAATTGAATTGCAGAGTAGATTTGCATCAAAAAATATCCTTGTTTGAACGATGAATGAAAAAGTTACTTCTTCCGAGTTGACTTAAAGAAAGATTACACAACCTTATTGCTGAGAACCATTATGTTCTTACTCAGGTTCTTAGTGATTGAAAGCAATTATTTTTTATTTATTTATTTATTCAATTTATATACTGCCCTTCTCCTATTGGACTCAGGGCGGTGCACAGCCAAGGATAAAAAACATACCAATACAAAATTTAAAATCAATTAAAAGAATTATACAGCTTTGGCCCACAATTTAAGACAATCCAATTAAAACCGAATTTACACTTAAAAAGCTAAAAAGCTAAAAAGAGCTAAAAGGGGGGGGGGTTTCACGCCAGCCCTGCTTGATGGAAAAGAAAAGTTTTTAGGGCATGGCGAAAGGCCCGGAGATCTGGTATCCTTCGTATCTCCGGGGGCAAATCGTTCCAGAGGGCAGGTGCTGCCACAGAGAAGGCCCTCCCCCTGGGGGTCGCCAGCCGACATTGCCTGGCTGACGGCACCCTGAGGAGTCCCTCTCTGTGGGAGCGTACTGGTCGGTGGGAGGCTATCGGCGGCAGAAGGCGGTCTCGCAAATTTATTTATTTATATAAATATAAATTATATTTACCAACATGCCTTAAACAAGTTAGTGCCTTTAGTTGCATTCAAGTCTGACTTTGGTCCACCTCTTTGGTCCAGTAGTTAAGGTACCAGGCTAAAAGCCAGGAGATTTTGAGTTCTAGTCATGCTTTAGGCATGGAAGTCACTTGGAGACTTTGAGCTGGTCATTCTCTTTCAGCCGGATTCATCTAACAGGGTTGTTGTAGTAGGAAAAATAGGAGGAGTATTGTATGTGTTCGCTGCCTTAAGTTATTTATAAAAATAATAAGCAATAAAAGTAAATAAAATTCCCTGAATTCACCAGGTTTGATATAAAAGCAATTGACACTAAATTGTGATTCGAAGTTGCCTCCACCCCTAATTATTCTCTTCCTGCTGTTTTATTCTGAAAATTAAAATATTTTATCTAGAATTAAAAAAAAAAAAAAGCCTGGAAAACAACCTCTTCATTTCACTGATTTTCCTGCATATTTGGGAAAGTTCTATAAGACGATCCATGTGATCCTTTCAATACCAGTATTCTATGATTCTCTAAAGGCAATGGGATCTATTTTATGGCACTGAAGCAAGGGTGAAATCCAGCAGGTTCTGACAGGTTCTGGAAAACCAGTAGCAGAAATTTTGAGTAGTTCAGAGAACCGGCAAATTCTACCTCTGGCTGGTCCCAGAGTGGGGTGGGAATGGTGATTTTGCAATATCCTTCCCCCAGGAGTGGGATAGGAATGGAGATTTTGCAGTATCCTTCCCCTGGAGTGGGATGGGAATGGAGATTTTGCAGTATCCTTCCCCTGCCATGCCCACCAAGCCATGCCCACCAAGCCACACCCATAGAACCGGTAGTAAAAAAAAAAATTGAATTTCACCACTGCACTGAAGGAAGTCTAGAATTTCAAGAGTTTATAAGAAAGGCTAATGTGATTCCCCTCCATGCATTTTCTTGCATTTAATAGCTCATGTAGAGTATAAAAAGTTACTGCAAGCCTTTTCCGGTGAAGCTAAGTTATTAGGTCTAAAGATTTGTCCCAAATTTTCTTTTCAGATATGTGTTATACTTGCTAGGAGGCACACGGTATGTAGAAAGCTAAAAAGAAGATGCTTGATTTGCATAATTAGCAATTAGTTTGCATAATTAGGCTGTCCATATTTGAAGAAGTGGGATACCACAATGCTTGGGGGTAGCAGCTATGTTTACTGCTTCTAGGCAAACTGGGAAAATTATTGGAAAGCATGGCACCTGCTTTCGTTTCAAGCAACTCCTTGAGATGCGATAGTTGATGGAACAGCTGTGAGAAAATGGAGGTGTGGAGGTGTGGAGGTCAGGCCACATTTGAATTGATTCTGTTCCACCATAAACAGGGACCAAGACTGGAAAGACCTTAATGAGGATTCAAAATGTTGAAACTGAGGAGAAAGAAGACACAAATTTGGATCTCCTGAAAAGTGACTCTTATTTGTTCATATAGTTTGAAAATGTTTTCTTGTGGATTGCTAGATAACAGAACAAATATAATAAACTGTGAGGGCACATTGCCATATTCTTCTCAAGAGGAAACTAAGTGGTAGAATTGCTGTGTTAGCCAGAAAACAATGTAGATTAAGACTAATCTCTTCTCCAGCAGTAGCACTCTTTCTCTCCCACTCCCTCTCCTCCATTCCCTCCCCCCTTCTCTCCCTATACACATACACATACACACAAACTGTATATTCCAGCTCTGGATGTTAACAAAAAAGATTACTAGGAGGTCCATTCTTAATTATTAACAGCTTATTATTATGGTTTGTTGTATAGTCAGCCAGACTACCGTGTTTCTCCAAAAATAAGACCGGGTTTTATATTAATTTTTGCTTCAAAAGACGCATTAGGGTTTATTTTCTGGTTAGCTCAAATCTGAAATATGACACTAATATAATATATCTGTCAACTTGCAAAGCTTTCAAGTTGCCATGAGCAGGAGGGAGGGAGAACTGAAGTGAATTCCATACATTTTTTCTGACCGCAATCAGAAGAAGGGTGTTAGGTTTCACAGCCAGCCAAAGTGGGTAATTGGAGAATGTGATTTATGACATGGCCAGAGAGGAGGGGAGCGACAGGGTCATAGGGGAACGTAAATCTACGTGGGATCAGTCCTGACTGCATCTCAGGATTGCCGGAATGTTGCTCCTAATAAATGACTATATTTCCTTTGAAGTTTGGATCATGGCTCATGAATTAATTAGGGCATCTTTCAGAAACTTGACAACATCACTATAAGTATTTATTTCATAGGCATTTTCTAAATAAAACGTACATCTCTGCTGAACATAAAGCTACAAATGCTTGGGGAACTGCGCTGCCAAGCCAGCCACAGAGTCAAACAACTCATGCAGAAAAGCTGCCATGTAGCAGTGAGACTGGTAAACAAGCAGCAATCCAGTGTTATCCTTATGGCCCAGCTTCACAAACAGGGTCTCACTATCTGCAGAGCAGCGTTTCTGACAGCTACCAGAAATTCTTGAATGCCAACAGCTCCACATCTGATCCAAAATCTTGGCTGATGACGCACATCAAATCCAGGAGCCACTAAAGCTTTGATGACAAAGCCCCAGGGGTCAATATAGGGAGCCAGAATGGAGCATCAGTTCTATACATTGGGAACATCTTCCCTGACTTCTGCCCCATGAACAGCTCCCCCATGTCTTCTGCCATATCTTTCCCACCCAAACACCACCCAACATCCCTGATTCTTACCTTCTTAACTTCATGTGTGGGGACACATCATAATTTATCCCACAATCAGGTAAAATAAGGACCTGAGTGGTCCTGTCCAGCACCTTGTTTTCGAAACTAATGCCATCACCCATCCAATAACTCAACCTCACCAGGGGTGGGTTCTACTTATCTTTACTACTGGTTTGCAACGGGATCGCAATGGCTTCTGCGCATGCGCAGATTGCTTCTGATGATGTCAGGGTCAGTGGGCGGACCCTCCTGCCGGTTTTTACTACCGGTCCGAACTGGGGGCAACCCACCACTGAACCTTACTCCTCTGCCACTTTATTTTTTAACCCGCCTTTATTGTTTTTATAAATAAAACTCAAGGCAGCAAAAATACTCCTGCCTCCTCTTATTTTCCCACAATAACAGCCCTTATTTGCATATGGGCTGTCCTACCTTTTGAAGAGCTTCTTTTTGATAAGACCTTGCAAGAGTCACAGTGAATCAAGACAGTTCCCAGCCAGAATGGGAGAATTCACCAAAGCCAATTCACCACAGCCAATTCACCCTGGCCAATTCATCATGGTTAACTCACCGCAGGACAACTTCCTATGGCCCACACGCTGCAGGACAATTCAACAATTCAATTTAATTATTTAAAATAGTTTAAAAAATATTTTAGTTTTTTTCAATCACATTTCATTTTGTCCCTCCTTTGGCATCCTTTCTTTAATGATTCTCTTCCACTATTTCTTCAATATTAGTGTAACTCTTGTCCCACAGTGAGTTGTCCTGTTGCAACCTGGCCATGCCGAATTGTCCCATGGTTGCAGTGAGTTGACCATGGTGAGTTGGCTGTGGCAAGTTGTCGTAATTACATGAAGTGTTAATACCACTTTATCATGCCTTGGTAAGGCCACACTTGGAATACTGCATCCAGTTTTGGTTGCCACGATGTAAAAAAGATGTTGAGACTCTATAAAGCGTGCAGAGAAGAGCAACAAAGATGATTAGGGAACTGGAGGCTAAAACATGTGAAGAATGGTTGCAGGAACTGGTTATGTCTAGTTTAGTGAAGAGAAGGACCAGGAGTGACATGATAGCAGTGTTCCAATATCTCAGGGCCTGCCACAAAGAAGAGGGAATCAAACTATTCTCCAAAGCACCTGAGGGCAGGACAAGAAGCAATGGAAACTAATCAAGGAGTGAAGCAACCTCGAACTAAGGAGAAATATCCTGACAGTTAGAACAATTAATCAGTGGAACAACTTGCCTCCAGAAGTTGTGAGTGCTCCAACACTGGAAGTTTTTAAGAGGATATTGGATAACTATTTGTCTGAAGTGGTGTAAGGTTTCTTACCTAGGCAGGAGGTTGGACTAGAAGACCTCCAAGGCCCCTTCAAACTCTGATATTCTGTTATTCTGTAGACCCTTTCCAAGCCATTCCTGTTTATTAATGTTTCACAACCATGTGAATATTTTATACAAATCCCAGACCTTCTTTAAAAAGTTAGAAAGTAGTTCCTAAATCTAAAAAGGGGTCAAAGACTGAGGCAAGGTTAAGTTTTCATAGCATCAAGACTGACTAAAAGATTGGATGTAAATTGAATGTTTAAACAGCACCTGGTGTCGATGCTGAATTTAAAATGTTGTTGTTTTTACATATTGTGTGAATATAGTGCTTTAAGCAGGTAATTTACTACCAGTATATGCTTAACCAATATAAAATGGAAACACAAACTCTTATGTGTTTTCTGTTTTACTATAGCAATTACAAACTTGTTTACATGTTCCTAGCAGATAATTAAGAATGCTTTTTACCAACAAAGCTGCTCTTTTGATAGTACTATGGATTCCAAGAACAACTAATCAATTATTGTTAATTGGGCAAATGTAATCAAATCAATCAGGCTTTTAAAAAATGCCCTCAATGCATTTGCATTAAATACAAACTCTTAATGTTCATTTAAACTTGGCATTTTGCCCACATCTCATTTTCTATGCTAAAGAGGAATCTTTCAAGGGTACAAACCTTTCAGAATGTTCCATCTTGTAAAGAATCATGAAAGCTAATTTTTTAACATGATGTTACCTGTGCTGCAAAGACTTATGGATATATGGAGGCTTTGATTTTTGCACATTTTGATATGAACTAAATGCATTTGCTTCTCCGAATGAATGTGCCAACTGCAACATTGTTCTAAGTATTGCAAGGGGAATTTCAGATCAGGAAATATATTGGATATAAGGTGAAAAACAATGCTATAAAAATTTAAAGAGCATTTTTGTATTCATTTCTGTTTTTTTAAAAACTTGTTAAATAAACTGGGTGGGACACAAAGAAAAGAAAATACAGGTAGTTCTCAATTTACAACAGTTCATTTAGTAACTGTTCAGAGTTACAATGACACTGGAAAAACTGACATATGACTGTTTTTCACATGACTGCAATAGTGGCAAATATCTGTAGGTCGGATGTAGGATGAGGGTGAAGGTTCATTCTCCGAGCTTGTGGGTTTAGTCTTCGAATGTTTCATTACCAGACTAGGTAACATCTTCACAGCAAAAATCCACAGCTGCACTGTGTCAGGAATTATCCAGAACCAAAGACAAGATATAGAAGGATGAAAGAAACAACATAATCTACAAAATCAACTGTAACAAACGCAACCAATTCTACATGGGACAAACATCACGCCAATTAAAAACCAGGGTCAATGAACATCTGCTGGCAGTCAAATGCCATGATCCCAAATCCTTAATCTCTACCCACCAAAGAACATCAGAGTTTGATTGGAGCAATACAAAAATAATTGGCCATGCTACCACCCAACGCTCTTGTGAGCTCATCGAAGCCTGGTATTCCACAAGCAGTTCCATCAACAGACACGTTGACCTACAACCAGCCTATGAACCTCTCAGAATCCAAATCAACCATTCAGCCAATCAGAGACAGCACCAACCCTCAGTCAACCCACGCAAGCCCCCCCCCAACCAACAATTCACCTCCCATTACATTCTCATCTGATGTAATCTCCCCATCACAGGATCCATCAGAAAATCTCACCGATAACTCACACCTGACCCATCATAAGATCTACTGATCACACAACGCCCCTATAAACAGAAGGACGCTGACTTCCCCTAAACTCTACTGAAGATGTTACCTGGCCAGGTAATGAAATGTTTGGAAACCAAACCACAAGCTCAGGGAATGAACCTTCACCCTCACACTTACGACTGCTGCAGCATCTCCATGATTATGTGATTAAAATTCAGATAGCAATAGCATTTAGACTTATATACTGCTTCACAGTGCTTTACAGCCCTCTCTAAACAGTTTACAGAGTCAGCATCTTGCCCCCAACAATCTGGGTCCTCATTTTACCGACGTTGGAAGGATGGAAGGCTGAGTCAACCTTGAGCCTGGTGAGATTCGATCTGCCAAACTGCTGGCAGCCGGTGATCAGCAGACGTAGCCCGCAGTACTGCACTCTAACCACTGCGCCACCGCTGCTCTTGGCTAGGCAATTGACTCATATTTATGATAGTTGCAGTATGCTGGGGTCAGGTGATCACGTTTTATGACCTTCTGGCAAGCAAAATCAATGGAGAAACCAGATTCACTTAACAATCATGTTACTAACAATTGCAGTGATTCACTTAGTAAGTGTGACAAGAAAGGTTGTAAAATGGGCAAAACTCAATAATTGTCTGACTTAGCAACAGAACCATTAGTTGAGAACTACCTATGAAAAGACTTCTAGGAATCTAACTGACTTTCTGAATTCTACAGCGGTTATCCAAAAATCATACTCAAGCACTAGTTTAATTCTTTCTTTTCACTCTTACCTATCCAGGTTACCTAAAGAGCAACTTTATTAACTTTTACCTTACCTAAGTTCCTGCTTAAGGATAACAATGCTAATATGACAAAATGGACTTCTATATCAATTCAATCTGTAATTTGGCTTTGTTGAACTCAATGGGGTTTATGATAGAATAGACATTTTTCATTTATTACATTTAGCGCTGGAGCTATGACACATATAAAGTATTTCAATTGTATCCCGATACATAAAACCTGCCTTTCTGTTCATTCCCTTCAAAGAATATCTGTCATGCTAAAGAAGCATAGAAACCTTTCCAGCTCTTTGCTTTTCACTGTCAGAACAGCTTCAGTATTTCATTTAGTTTTATGAGACTGAAATTGAAACAAATTCTTCGTTATTTTTTTTAGACAGAACTATTTCTCCATAATTATTTTTCTTTATTAAAAATACAATTGGGCTGACTGGAAACTTAAAGAGTTGATGTCCGCTAAATGTTATCATTCAATACAATAGGATGTGGAGGGGGGAAAAGGCATAACATTGGAGGCAGCTTTATGGTGCAAATCTGCGCTCCCCCTTTTGCATCCATCATGAAATCATGGCTCAGGAATTCTGGGAGTTGAAGTCCACAAATCATAAAAGGGCCATAGTTCCCCACCCCTGACATAGGAGAACAATGCCATGACAATCCTTGCACCCCTTTCCTCAAAGCTTTTCTCAAGTTCTCTGGCTCTCCCGAACTCAATTTCATGGATTCAGTAATAACACTTGAATGAAAACCTGTCTGTGTTTGCTTTACTTTTCACATACTTGAATATGAACATTTTTTAAATACTGTATTTTTCGGACTATAAGACTCATCAGAGTATAAGACGCACCTTAGTTTTTGGGGAGAGGAGGAAAATAAGAAAAAAGCTGATTGGGGGTGATTGGCCTTCCTGGAATACCCCCAGTCAGCTGTTCCCAGAGGTGAACTTTAGCAACAGGTTCGTTGGTTGTGAGCTCTGCACCTTGCTTTTTTTTTTCAGCCTTTCAAACAGAGGTTTCAGAGGCTTTTTTTTTTCAGCCTTTCAAACAGAGGTTTCAGAGGCTTTTTTTTTCAGCCTCTGAAACCTCCTTTTCAGAGGCTGTGCTGTGCTACATTCGGTGTATAAGACACACCCAAATTTTCATCCTCTTTTAGGGGGGAGAAAGGTGCATCCGATACTCCGAAAAATATGGTGTAAATATAGTATAAAATTTATATTTCGCTGATAAAGAAATAAAGGGAGACTAGTATAGATCTATTTTAAGCTATTTAGCTCTCATCAGCTGGCTATACCCTTACTTGGATTCAAACTTGGGCTGCCTGCATGTTAGGCAGTTGTATTAACCTTGGAGCCACAAGTTCTCCTCCTGTCATCAGCTTGTGGCTCAGAGGTTAATACAACTGCCTAACATGCAGGCAGCCCAAGTTTGAATCCAAGTAAGGGTATGGCTAGCTGATGAGAGCTAAATAGCTTGAAATAGATCTATACTAGTCTCCCTTTATTTCTTTATCAGTGAAATATAAATTTGGTATAAAATGGTTTGTCGTGAATGCGACTGTTTGAGGGCTTCTGGATTGGAGCTGAAAGGCAAAAGAGATGCAGTATGCTCCCTCCCACATGCTGGGGTAGACCAGGTGTCTCGATAGAAAAACACTTAATATATATATTAAGCCAAATAGAAAACTTTTAAAATGTTGGTTAGGATTTTAGCCAGAGTTTCAAAAGACATTACAAAGTGTTTGTTGGGATTTTGGAGGATCTTAAGCTGGGATTTTAGCCAGAATTTTAAGCATTTCAACTAACAGACTTTTAATGATGCAAGAAAACACCCAAGATTTTAATTTTTTACATAGATAGATAGATAGATAGATAGATAGATAGATAGATAGATATAGATATAGATATAGATATAGCTTTAGATATAGATATAGATATAGATATAGATATAGATATAGATATAGATATAGATATAGATATAGATATAGATATAGATATAGATATAGATATAGATATAGATATAGATATAGATATACACTGCTCAAAAAAATAAAGGGAACACAAGCAGAAGACATCCGAGATCTGAATGAATGAAATAGCCTTATTAAATACTTTGTTCATTACATACAGTAGTTTTGTTTTCCCTTTAGCTGTTTGAGCAGTGTATAAACTACTGTATGTAAAGAACAAAGTATTTAATAAGGCTATTTCATTCATTCAGATCTCGGATGTCTTCTGCTTGTGTTCCCTTTATTTTTTTGAGCAGTATATATTGATATATATTGATATATATTGTATGGATAAGTATGAGAAAATTTGCATTAAAGCTTAAAGGATAAGAATCAGAGGTGGGTTTCACTTACCTTTGTTACTGGTTCACTCGCACACACACACTTGCTTCGTTTGCACGTGCCTGCGCCACTTCTGTGCATGCAAATCGTATTTGATGATGTCTGGGCGGAGTCTCCCACCACTGCTGTTACCGGTTCGCCTGAACAGGGGCAAACCAGTAGCAACCCACCACTGAAAAGAATGACGTCTGAAGTTTCTAAAAAGCCTTGTCTGCAGAACTGTAATGTGTCTTAAGCTACAACACAGGTTTTTTTTTTTTTTTTTTTTTTTTTTTGTATGTGTGTTTACTATTGTTGCATATGTTCTTGGCTTCCTATCAAAGGCATAAAACAAAGATGTAAATTACAGGAGCTGCTTCGTTGTTCCACTAATTTAATCCTGGGTTTAGACAGTAAAAAATCTCTTATGGGAGAAAGCTGGTGATAAACAGAATGAGTGATGGGTAGAATAAATTTATACTCAGATTAAGGTTCCTTCCAAGACATGTAGTGTAAGCCGCAATTATTGTATTTCTATAGGCTCTTAATTATCCTGCCATTACTAACAGAGTTATCATTTTGACGAGCTTTCTTTACTCTATATTTTTCTTCTGTGATAGCATATTGTCAATATGATGGCTAGTTTTGACCTTTACATTATTTGGCTCTTGAACACCTGCTGGACTGCATGCAAGGTAAGCTTAATAGGGGCTTCAAAATTGTGTTTCTCCATGATAGTCTCTCTTCTCTACCAAGCAGTCTTCCCATCAGAGGATAAATTAGCAACAGCTTTTCTCAGAACCTTTTAAAACTAATGTCAAGTCATGCTGGCTGAAGTTATTGATGACGGGTTGATAATTATAGCCATTTTTATTGTATAATGTTTTTGTGTACATTTACTGTTGTAACCCATCAGGGGTCTTCTAATTCTGGTGGAATAAAATGAAACAAGTTCCAAAATAAAATGGTCAAAACTGTCTTACCTCTTGGTTTTTCATCTTTCTCCTGTTTTCTTCTCCAGCATACTGTTGTGGAGCTGTGATTTCTTAAAAAAAAAAAAAAGATAGTCGGTTTAAAAAGTCAAGTGCTTAACAGAGATAACAGCATAACTGCCTTTTTTTATAGCAATTATACTGTCATTTCAGGAGAAAATTATGCAAAGCAATCTTGGGAAATAAAGCATAATTTGGGAATTTGATTTGATCATTACTCAGAGAAAACAAGAAACTAGAACAGCTGTCAAATAGTAACCCTTTTTGTAAGGATACTTATCCAAAATTTGTGGGACAAAGCTACAGTTGCTAAGTTTCTAAGAAAACTGCTACTGGAATTTAAGCCACGTGTCATAGCCTCTTATTTATACACTACTTCTGCCTTCAGTATTGGACATGAAGAGAAAGATGTCAAAGTGGAAGAAGAAATTGTATTTTGGACTATAAAATTTGCTTCATATCCACCACTCATCCAATCATTTTCCCTATTTGAAAACGATAAAATTTAGGGGAAATATTCCATCAAACACTATCTGAGAAATGGGAAAATGAAATTTGAAGGAAATCAAGTTGTTCACTAACAAATTGATGGGTAAATGCTGGATGAAGCCATAAAGAATTATGTAACAAGAGTAGCCAATGCTCTCATCAGAGATCTTAACAGAGTGGACATTATATTAAAAAAAATTCTCTGGACTCATTAAATCTGAGTCAAAAGTCTGATTAATTAGCTAGACTGAGGGTCCATGCAATTAAATACCTGACTCTGGTGAACTGAAGAAATAGCAAACTTCGATGATACATATAAATTCTTAAGATCACATGACTGATTTATCTTTTAGTCAGAAACAGTGTTGCCAGATTCATTCTGACACCTGACATGATTAAAAATCAGTAGTCTGGTACAACTTTTCCAATTTGTGTTAAAAGTATAAGTTTTCATTAGGTGCAACTGACTTTATCAGATGAATAATGTGGCTGGATTAATGCAGGATTTTAAATCCGGGTGAGGGAATTGAAAGGAGGGGGATGATAAGTTGGTTACGCAATGCAAGTTGCAGATTAAAGTGCCTGAAAAAGTGCAATGTCATTATCCAGTACAGGATTTGTATTAATATTAATCTATTAATAATGTATTTGAATAGTTTGAGCTGCAACCTGCAAGAGAAAAACAGTAATGCTATATTGTTCTGTTTCTGTGATCTGTATTTTAATCGGCCCCCATGAGAACTGATCTAGCTGTATTGATTTTCTATTGACCTTGTTATGAGGGTAGTTCAGGCTCCTGCATTTGTCGTTTTACAGTGACATCAAGGAAGTGAACTAGTTGATCGTAGGGTGGAAGATGTTGAAATCATGATTGAATTTGATGAGATGGATCCAGATGATGGATTAGATGATGCAAATGTCATCAGTGAATCTCAAGTAAAGGATGAACTTCAGGGGTAGGAGTTAAGAAAGTGTTGTTCAACATCAATCATAATGATGTTGGCATATTGAGGAAAAAAACATATGGCAATATTGGCATATTGAAAAAGAGTGTCCGTAGCAGTGACACAATTTTGTAGGTATATGTAATTGACAAAGGTGAAGTATTATGGCTTCATTGATGAAAACTTTGATGAATTAAAGCTCATGTTTTTAGATAATGATTACATAGTCCTTCAACATCCATGGTGGCAAAAAATGTTGTTAAGGGAGATTGCTTATTAATTTCAATCTTATTAGGAAGTCTGTGGTGTCTCCTATGTAGCTCAGAGTACCAATAAAGAAGAATATTTTAGTTCAGAATTAAAATGAGGTATCCTTGGTACTCTCTGATCCTGCTTGTTTTCTTGCAGATGGTTTAGTACCCTAACTAGGTAACATCATCAGTGTTACTAAGGAGTGTTGTTTGCTGTCAATTTATATTGAGGTGACTTGCCTGTCTGTGTGGGTGGGGGAGGTCTTAGAGATTCTTTGGTTCGTCTTTTTACTGATGGCTCTTTGGCAGTTTCTTGATTGGGGTATTGCTTACTTCAGGGATGGGCAAATGTGGCCCTTTTACAACCTGTGGACTTCAACTCCCAAGCTGTCTCAGGAATTCTGGGAGTTGAAGTCCACAGGTTGTAAAAGGGCCACATTTGCCCACCCCTGCCTTACTTGATTGTGGGTCTGAAATTAACTTTGGAGTTAATCTATGCTGATCTGAGTCCTGATTACTGGTGCAGAGGTGCTAGGTCTTTTTCTCTTTGGGACTGGTTGATTATCTCTTTTGCATAGTCTATATATGTTGTTAATATCTGTTAAGGATATTGTTGTGTTACCAACCAGCAGAGTAAGTGCACAGAGAAACGGTACTGAGAGCAATGAATACAATACATACCAACTGGTTTAACAAAGCTTTTACTTTGTAGTGAAAAACAATTGCATAGTCTTTTAGTCAATCCAAGTCTTTAGCCATTCAAATCAATCCGAAGTTATAGATATCTTCTTACCAGACAAATAGCAGTTGGTAATAAACAGCAATTCAACACTGGTAACAAATCACGATGGTAGCATATCCATCCACGTCTTCACACATGACAGTAACAGTTCCAATCAACAGTTCCAGTCAAGCAGCAAGTCAAGCAATGATGAGAGCAGGTCCAACAATGACTATAGCTCGGCTTCCTCCTTATATACAGTTTACACTAGTAATTATCCACTTAAGATAAGTGAAGTCAGCAGTGCAATGATTCAACAGTACAATTATAATTGCAGTCAGCAGTTAGTCAGCAGTCATTAGTCATTACAATGACTCAGCAGTACAATTACTCAGCATTACATTTAAAGTTACAGAATACATTTAAAGTTATAGAACACATATATTGTTACAGAATACATTTCAAGTAATAGAACACATATACTGCCTGGACAACCCATTAGACTTATACCATATCCTAACAATGTCTCTGTGTCTATTGATGGCTGATTTGTCAGATTTGCCAGGCCTCTAGAAATTCCTTGGCATTTTTGGATTTGGCCTGGTCTGGATGGTCATATTTTTGTAATTGAAACTATGGTTTAATCAAGTGATGGCGAATCTTTTCAGCACTGAGGGCCCAAACCAGAACATGCATGCATGTGCGTGTGTGAGTGTGCTAGAGCACTGGAAACCTAAAGACATGCCAGCTGGCGAGGACATGCCTGGTTTTTGGCCATTTTTCTCCGCTGTTTTTGGCTTGAAAAAAACTGGGCAAAAAACTACCTGAAAATGGGCCAAAAAACAGCCTGAAAATGGCCTGAAAAACAGCCTGAAAATGGCCTGAAAAATGACCTGAAAACGGCCTGAAAAATGGCCAGAAAAGCAGCCTGTTTTGGGGGCATTTTTTTGGCCATTTTTGGCCTGAAAATGGGCAAAAAGCTACCTGAAAATGGCCAGGAAAACAGCCAGAAAAATGGCCAGAAAAGCAACCTGTTTTGGGGGCTTTTTTTTGGATGTTTTTGGCCTGAAAATGGGCAAAAAGCTACCTGAAAATGGCCTGAAAATGGCCCCAAAAAACAACCTGAAAAACGGCCAGAAAAACAGCCAGAAAAATGGCCAGAAAAATGGCCAGAAAAGCAGCCTGTTTTTTGGACATATTTTTTTTTTTTGCTGTTTTTGGCCTGAAAATGGGCAAAAAACTACCTGGAAATAGCCCAAAAAAACCGGCCTGAAAATGGCCCAAAAACGATCTGAAAATGGCGTGAAAAATGGCCTGAAAAACGGCCAGAAAAGCACCCTGTTTTTTGGCCATTTTTCTGGCCATTTTCTGGCCATTTTCCATCACTCCGGTGCTAGTGAAGACCAGGTGGCCGGCACGCCTGAAACTAGAAGAACAGCTGGTGACAGTGCACCTGTCCACAGAGAGGGCTCTGCATGCTACCTCTGGCACGCGTGCCATAGGTTCACCATCATGGGTTTAATCTGTCAATATGTTGTGAAATTAAAGAATTTTTGTCATGCCTTCTAACTGCGAGTTGGTGTTCATGGATGCGTTCTGTCAATCTTCTGCCTGTTTGTCCTACATAGTGATTGTTGCAGTTCTTCCATTGTATATTGAGGATGACTCCTGCTTTTTCTTCTGGAGAAAACTAGCAAGCTCAGAGAGTACCAAGGACCCCCTTGTAACTCAGAGTTCTGGGAGCAAAAGGCTGGGCATGGGAATGAAAAGTTGAGCACAGAATCCATGAAATCTAATAGGCTGGTTGTGATACTTTCAATGCTTGAGGCACTGGAAGAGCATTGTTGCATGGTTTGTGTACTTTGAGGAGCAGATAGAAGATGCCTCATTGGGAATCCTGCGATGTTTCTATGTAGATTCAGTTCTTCATGTCTTTAGGAATATATTTCATCAGATTGAGTAATTCAGAAAATTGAATAAGTGTATAAGACGTTCTTTCAGCAAATCACAAAGACTTTTCATGAACTTGATGAACTCTCCGCTCACTAATTTAGATGAAAAATCAAAATGAAGAAGGCATGAAATAAAATCATAAAATTACAGTCATAATTAAAATCAAGTAGTGAATTGAAAAGTAGTGTTTTTGTTTTTGTTTTTTTTAAAGAGAGAATAACGTAATAATGAATGGACAGGTATAGTTTAGAGTCTATTTGTCCTTCTCCCATGACATTGGTAAGAACTCAAGGAAAAATGGAATGCAACATAAGTACAGCATGCTTAAGAAAACCAATTGTTTTCTGACTTATTCAACACATATTTTATATAATTAAGAGTCATCTACTTAAAAAAAACTAAATTCATATAAAAGAGTAAATCATGGCTATGGAAGTGTTCTATTAACTGACAGTCATTTTAAAAGTAAGTAGAAACCATTTCTGTTCATATTTTGTTCTGAATTGTACTTCAGTGATCATTTCAGCATGTAGCAGCAGCTAGTAAGCTTATCTGGATTCAGAAGCTAAGCAGCGTCAGGTCTAATTACTTTTTTTGATGGGATACCATGTGCAATACCAAGGCTGCAGACTAACAGAAACCCTTGACATTGTATTTATATCACTGAATGCTAGCACTATTTATAGCTATAATAGTAGTAGAATCTTGGAACAGGGTATTTGAGAATGCTGTCAAGGCCCCTCTGTTACTCAACTCTAACTTCTAAAATCTACTCAGTCTATTCCATTCCATAAAATCTACTCAGATACTCAAGACAGCATAGATAAATAGTGAATATCTATGGCATATCAGTTTATTGCCCTCTGTAGACAAGAAGGTGAAGTTTTGTTTTATATCCTTGCTTTTTAAATATGCTGCCCCTTTCAATTTTTTTATTGCTTAATGACATCTTGCTTTGTGCTTCTCAATGATACTGTAGAGTAAAATTGGTTATTTATATCATAGGCATATCATAGGTTAGAAGAGCATAGCTTCCCCACAATTGATAAAATTAGTCTAGATAGAAAATTTGGTAAAAACATTAAAATACATTTTAGTGGGAAATGGTATACAATTTTTTTAAAAAATTCAATGTATTGCAACCTATTGAACCTACAGTACCAGTGGTGGGTTTCTACTAGTTCGCCCCGATTCGGGCAAACTGGTAGCGGTGGCAGCAGCGTCATCACAGACACTCTGGGCATGCGCACGCCCAGACATCATCACGGACACTCTGGGCATGTGCACGCACTCAGAGTTCCAAACCGGTAGCGAAGGTAAGTGAAACCCACTACTGTACAGTACATGTGGTCAACCTTATGCTGGTCATTTTAAAAAAGCATCAGCAGAGGAGAATGTCCTACAAGGCTCATTATTTATGTCAAAGGTCCACCTTATAGATAAGCAAACTGAATTTCTCAAATATGGAGGTTAGCTGGCAATTTCTCAAATGTCCTGTATACTATGACTTCTATACATCCAAAATAGTATTCCTATTTATAACCAGAAGTCCATCTAGTATTTCTAAACTTCAGTTTAGGTTACATCTTCTTAAGAAAGGAAAACTAATATATATACATACATATATATATATGTATGTATATATATTAAAAAGCTGAGGCTGTACTATTTTGATCCTATATCGCATGACCTCAATTCTGCTGCTTTTAATCATGGTATTTGAAAGACAAGAATATATTAACATTCTGAAAGATTTTAACCATGTGCCATTTTTTTAAAAAAAAAATCAGCACAATATCTTTGCGTCCTGCTGTTCAGATTATATTAAAATGCTAATTTTCCAGCGACTAATGCCAACATAATCACCTATTGTACTGGAAATTCCCCACACCCACCAGTTTTGTATCCTTGTTGTAATTAGTATTCATGTATAGCATTTTTAAAATAGATGATGTTCTTTAATTTAATTTTGGAACTGAGTAAAGGTTTTAAAAAGTGCAAATTTCAATAAATTTGGAACATTAGAAAATTTAGTAAAGCAAGATGCTGATATGACATGAATAGCAAAGTGCTAAGTAAAAAGCATTTGGTACATTTCCAGCAAGACATTACTATTGTTTTTCCACATAATAAAGAACAGACGTGGTGTACTCTTTGAACATTGTGACATATGCTTATAGTAGGAGGCAAACTATGAGACACTTGGTTATTAAACTTTCCAAATGGCTACATGATGATCTCTTTTCATTTAGTTTTCAATCTAGCTCCTCGTGGAGCTAGACGTAGGTCAGGATTAGCGTAATGATAGTTTCTAACATGACATTAAATCTTCTGAAAAAATTCTAGAACTTACTACAAAACTATGCTTAAATGATAAATATTGGATATTCACCATGTGCAAATCCACTGAGGTGGCTTTGACGGTATTGGCTTCTGTGAAGGCATTTCTACATTCATGTGGGAATTGTCCTCCTACAAACATATGTTGCAGCATGTGAGTGCCACAAATAAACCAACCCATCTGAGTGACTTTGATGAAGAATAGAACATAATCAGAATATTCACACAGGAAGGGTGAAATTGAATATTTCACATATGAAATTGAAATAATGCTTTGTTGTTAGTTGCGAAGTTGTGTCCGACCCATCATAACCTCATGGACAACGTTCCTCCAGGCCTTCCTGTCCTCTACCATCCTCTGGAGTCCATTTAAGCTCATGTGCTTCCATCCAGCCACCTCGTTCTCTATCATCCCCTTCTTCTTTTGCCCTCAATCTTTCCCAGCATTAGGCTCTTCTCCAGTGAGTCCTTCCTTCTCATTAGGTGGCCAAAATATTTGAGTTTTATCTTCAGGATCTGGCCTTCTAAAGAGCAGTCAGGGTTGATCTCCTCTAGGACTGACCGGTTTGATCGCCTTGCTAGGCAGGGGTGAAAGAATCTTCATTGACACAATAGTGCAAAGCAATTTTCCCCATAGATAGTATGGTCAGCTCTAACCTACATCGGTCAAGATTATGGGAATTTCAGTTACATTTCTACATCTCTCACATTCCTATATCTGCTAAATATTTGTATACCTGTATACCAAGATTGTTTGTCATCTCTTTTAATAGTATCCATGAATAAAACATATTACTAGTGTCCTCTTTTGAAAAGTTAAGTAGACAATAATTTCCCCAGCACTTCTCTTTGTGGGGTTATAGACCCTGGATAGTACAGTATATGCATTATTAAACATAGGAAACCAATTATTCGAATGTCCTCACTGTTGCTGTTCTGATATTGTTGTGCTCACTGGTATAACACAGACCTATGCATGTATGTAGATGTATTTCTATTCCTGATTATTTTGATATCTCTTCTTGGTATATAAAAATTGCAGCCATTTTGCACATAACAAAACATCTGGTGGAAATCTAATAGTATTGTGTCATGTCATACATTCAGGGTGTATGTAGCAAAGAAGAGACATAAAAGCTCTAGTAGTTTAACTTTGAGATTAACGTTTTATGTGATTGAAATGCAGCTTTACTCCATCATGATTTAATAAGCATGGATGCTTTTGCTTCATTCTTCTTTTTGATGAAGCCATATGTTTAAGACTGCCTGGTAATAGAGATGCTTTCAAATTAAACAGTGGCAGCTTCCATCTAGATGCAATCTCTGTACATACTGCCAATTGTGCCCTTATCCATATGCCATATGAGACTCAGTTCGTACTTACTTAATTTTAGACAGATTCTGAGTAATCATTCCTGCCTAAGAAATCCTGCTCCTATGGAACACCTTCCCTTTTGGCAATTAAAATAAGAAGTATGTTTCTGAGATACAGTCTACATTTTTAATTTCAACACTGGATATCAGTTTTCCTTAGTGCATCTGTTCTCAAGCAATTCGGCTATCTGATTGCTTTCATGTAAAATGACATGTACATACAATACATAAGGTAAGGTAAAGGTAAAGCTTCCCCTCACACATATGTGCTAGTTGTTCCCGACTATAGGGGGCAGTGCTCATCTCCGTTTCAAAGCCGAAGAGCCAGCACTGTCCGAAGACGTCTCCATGGTCATGTGGCCAGCATGACTAAATGGCAAAGGTGCACAGAACACTGTTACCTTCTCACCAAAGGTGGTTTCTGTTTTTCTACTTGCATTTTTTACATGCTTTCGAACTGCTAGGTTGGTAGAAGCTGGGACAAGTAACAGGAGCTCATTCTGTTACACAGCACTAAGGATTCGAACGGCTGAACTGCCGAGCTTTCGATCGACAAGCTCAGCATCTTAGCCACTGAGCCACCTTTATAATACAATAAAGTAAAAGAAATAATAAAATAAAATAAAATGTGTCTGCAGTGATAGGGCTATAAAACTGCAAAAATAGATTGCAGCAAAGAAATACAGAAAACACTAACTTGTAATCGTGAAGAATCTTCTGGATTTTTGAAGCTCAATCCAGGTAGTCCTACAAAAAAAAAAGAGGGAAATGAAGTGAAATGTTTACCATGCATAGTTTTCTTAGATAACTGATTGGAAAAGAAGGAATCAAGAAGGAATCAAGGAGCACATTTTTCAATGAAAAATATTATCAAAAGAAATAGCTTTCACAAGCTAGAGCTCACTTCATTAAATGGACAGAAATGTTAGAGTAATTCAGGAGTTAAACTGGGGTAGAGAACAGTGGTGTAAGGGAAAGGAGATTAAGAGAGTTTTTTATCCGGAAGGCCATAAGATATAAGAGATATTGCAGTGTTTTACCAATTAAGACACAGACTTCAGAGGATAATTAGAACTGCAGAAAAAACAATTGCTACCAACCTGCCTTCCATTGAGGACCTGTATACTGCACGAGTCAAAAAGAGGGCTGTGAAAATATTTACAGACCTCTCACATCCTGGACATAAACTGTTTCAACTCCTACCCTCAAAAAAACGCTATAGAGCACTGCACACCATAACAACTAGACATAAGACCAGTTTTTTCCCCGAACGCCATCACTCTGCTAAACAAATAATTCCCTCAACACTGTCAAAATAGTTACTAAGTCTGCATTACTACTAATCTTCTCATCGTTCCTATCACCCATCTCCACCCACTTATGACTGTAGGACTGTAACCTTGTTACTGGTATGCTTACGATTTATATCGACTGTTTCCTAATATGATTTGATTGCTTATTTGTCCCCTATGACTATCATTAAGTATTGTACCTTATGATTCTTGATGAATGTATCTTTTCTTTTATGTACACTGAGATCATATGCACCAAGACAAATTCCTTGTGTGTCCAATCACACTTGGCCAATAAAAAATTCTGTTCTATTCTATTCTATTCTATTCTATTCTATTCTATTCTATTCTATTCTATTCTATTCTATTCTATTCTATTCTATTCTATTCACAATTTGTAATGTATTCAAAAAAAAACATTGTGTTTGTTGTGATTTTCCAAGATTACCTGAATTTTTTTTATTATTATTTTTGTACAACTGAGAGCTTTATCAGCTGGAATGAGGAGTGCATCACTAGGACTTTTTCCCAAAAGCAAAGTGAAAAAGAGAATAAAAGAAAAGGGAAGTGAACAGCACAAGGCTCAGTTGCCAATTGCATTCCAGAGACTAGGCTCCTGGGGTGGGGTGGGGTGGGGTGTGTTCGTGGGGAAGGAGGAAGGGGCCTGGGAGGCTTGGGGGGGCAAGAGGTCAAGACTGGATTTGTTATGCACACCCTACCCCCAGAGAGCGCAAGGAGGGAGACCAGAGGCCCTGGGAGCACTACCTGTGCCATGCAGGCTGCTAGACGCCAAGGATGACCAGTGCATTTCCCTAAAGGGGGAGGGGGACGCAGAGGGGAGGAATATCAAAACAGCCCAATTTCAAAAATGAAAAAAAACTGATTATTATTTTTTTTGATACATAGCAGTTCAATGATTTCTTCCTCAATGGAATTGTTAACGTCTGGCTAAGATCATTTTCAGCCAACTATACACCATGCTCCATACCAGCACTTGCTCCTGAGTTGTTCAGTGAATATCCAAGCATTGCAATAAAGTTTCTACTCCATTGTGCAAAATTTAAGGTGTATGTGATTTTTATAGTGTTTATTCATTTTTATATAAATTGCCTATAATCCCGAGAACAAGATAGCTATACACTTTATTAAGTAAATGATTAATCAAGTCAGGATTCTGTTCCTTTAAATTGGTAGTAATAAGCAGTAATGCTAGGAAACAAATTAAGACAAGGAAAAAAAATTATAACGGGTGAACTGACCTTGTCATATTTTGTCAGTTGCATGCCCAGTTATGAATCTAATTATAAACTCAGACAAAATGTCTTTGTTCTCTAGAGATTTTGGTGCATCTTCAAATGTTTAAGTATATCACAAAAAGCATCTTCAGAATATGAGATGAGCAATATTGTTTTGGCTCTCATGCATTATAGTATCATATGTCTTGGTACATTTTTCCCTGATAGTTATCACATCACTTACCCTGATAGGCTGAAATCAAACCAACAAAAATGCTTCTTATTCTCAGAGGTTTGCATACTACTAAGTCTGAGATAGTAAAAAAAAAAAAAATGTTGTTTAGATCAGGGGTCTCCAACCTTGGCAACATTAAGACCTGTGGACTTCAACTCCCAGAATTCCACAGCTTTGCTGGCTGAGGAATTATGGGAGTTGAAGTCCACAGGTCTTAAAGTTGCCAAGGTTGGAGACCCCTGGTTAAGATATATAAGATATATAATTTAATGTATAATTAATATCCCAGCTTTTATGAACATTTACAATACATTCTGAATATGTATTGGGTGAAAGTTATTAGATCCAGCTGGTGAATTAATACTTTTTTTCTTATTCTTTTAAAGGTACTAACTAAACATAACAATTTGGAAAGCCATGAATCCATGATAATTGTATTTTGGTTTATGCAGATACTTTTCCTGGAAATCTGTGGTCAATAAGATACATATTTGGGCATTAAATAAGTTAAGGTGGAGATGAAAGGGGCACTAAATTCCTTAGAAAAAAACCTAA
This sequence comes from Pituophis catenifer annectens, assembly GCF_029215685.1. Lineage (NCBI taxonomy): Eukaryota > Metazoa > Chordata > Lepidosauria > Squamata > Colubridae > Pituophis > Pituophis catenifer. The sequence continues at coordinate 14,742,693 of NW_027256888.1, forward strand.
ACTGAATACCTGTGAGATGTTTTTTATAGTTTACTTTTGCATCTCTTCCTGGGTTCCAGCTGAAGGTTCCAATTTATAATCTAAAATTAATTTTACAGGCTAAATTATTATTTCAACTTGATGGAAAGAATGTTGTTGTAGCTTATCATTTCCATTTTGGTTAGACAAGATTAGAACCCCTTGCCTCCCTATATTTTTTCCCTTGATATTTACATTACTTCTATTATGAGAAAAAGAGAGAGAGAGAGACTCTGCCTTAATTTATTATTTTAATGTTTTATTCAAGAGAATCCATTTCAGTTTATTGTTGAATTCATATCTTCACTGTCCTATTTGAGTTTAAGATAATTATTGTTGTTAGTTGCGAAGTCATGTCCGACCCATCGTGACCCCATGGACAACGATCCTCCAGGCCTTCCTGTCCTCTACCATCCTCTGGAGTCCACTTAACCTCACACCTACTGCTTCAATGACTCCATCCAGCCACCTAATTCTCTGCCGTCCCCTTCTTCTTTTGCCCTCAATCTTTCCCAGCATTAGGCTCTTCTCCTTCCTTCTCACTAGGTGGCCAAAGTATTTGAGTATTAAGATAATACTTGTACAGAATATTTTATGTATATAAACCCCAATTTATTTGCAAAAGAATAATGGGCAAAAGAAAAATTACTAAATAGCCAGTGAGATACAAATACAGCCTTTGTAGTATTTTTTAAAAAAATATTTATACATTGTCTTATTTATTTTCCATATATTTTGGCAATGTGATTATATTTGGATAACGTAATAGCTATTGTCTTTCTATCAACCGTTTATACTAAGTCTATTGAGGGAGAAGGAAGAAGGTCTCCTGTATGCCTGGAATTCTTTATGATGCTTCTTTCTGATTCTGCTTTTTGAAATCCTTCAAAATAATGTATGCAAGTTTTAGTGTCTTTAGATACATCATGGCATTGTATCCTAAATTTTATGGAAAGATAAGAGAGGTCCCGAAACAATTAATTGTTTGCAACCAGCAAGACACTGGTGCCAAATTATAGCAGTTTGGGTTCTTAAATTCCTAAAATATAGGAACTCTGAAGTCACTATTTTTTTTAGAAAAGATTATTATTTTTCCCAAATTGAAATGGAATAGACCGCATTTACACTAACCCTGAAAATAATTGTGCTGAGCAGTTGATATTTGTTTTTTAAATCTATAGCTATAATTGAGGGAGATAAAGCTATTTTGATCACAACAAAGGTACAAAGAATATGACACAGTTCTAAAGACGAAAGAAATATCTTTATTATCATGCACTATACTTAGCTCAAAATATACATTGCATCCTCCCAGCAACAGATATGAAGAATACCTAAACAAATAAAAACAGAGATGCTTGCTACATATGGCATTATTTTAAAAATTCAGGAGCAAGTGTTTGAAAACCTATCTTCCTTTGATGGGGCAGATGTGAGTTATTTTAATTGGTTTTGTTTGTCTTGAAGGATGGAGGGGGGGTAGTTATATTCCACTAGATCTGTTTCCCCCCCCCGTAAGGTAATTTAAAAAAATCCTACTAAATTTATTTTGCTTACTTTACGTCATGTGTATACAGAAACTATTTGTAGCATCCTACTTACTGTACAACATTAAAACTGGAAAAAATAGTTCTAAGAGATTTTTCACACAGGTTATTTATTAATTTTCCACGATTAAGTGAATTGGGATATTTGCATATTTATTTTGCCCAGACCTGTGCTGCATGTGTGCTATAATCATGGACACTCACTGGTTTTCTCATAAAAGGGAAAGGGAAAGGTTCCTGTCACACATATGTGCTAGTTGTTCCCAACTCTAGGGGTCGGTGCTCATCTCTGTTTCAAATCCAAACAGCCAGCACTGTCCGAAGATGTCTCCGTGATCATGTGACCAGCATGACTAAATGCCAAAGATGCATGGAACCCTGTTACCTTCTCACCAAAGGTGGTCCATATTTTTCTACTTGAATTTTTTACGTGCTTTCAAACTGCTAGGTTGGCAGAAGCTGGGACAAGCAACGGGAGCTCACCTGTTATGCAACACTAGGGATTCGAACCACTGAATTGCCTTTCGATCGAGAAGCTCAGCGTCTTAGCCACTAAGCCACTGCATCCCACTGGTTTTCTTAGCCACTTCTAAACTGACCAGATAAATGTACTTTTGAGTCAATTTGTGATTCTTTCACCAAGTGACTCAGTTATGAATTAACAAAAATTTCTCCATTCCCCCCCTCCCATCACACGAATAGATAGCTAAACAGCATCTTTACCATTATTAGCATTCATGCACTTCTCTAAATTGTAAGGGAGTCTGAAAAATAATCTTTCTTAGAATTGTTATCCTAAATTATACACATATACATATGGACACGCACCCACAGTAATGCATATAGATATATGCAGTTTGGCAGCAATTGTGAATACTTAGGTCACAGGGGAATATAATATGCAATATTCAAACCATTATTAAAATGGTCTTAAAATGCATGTTAGTGATTCTAGTTTTAATATGCTAATTCATACATAGTATGATTAAAAGGAATATCTTTATCGTAAGTCAAGACCCATGGGAAGAGTCTTTCTAAAGCTTCTTTATTAATAGTGGACAATTATGGAATGTCCTAGGAGGGTAAAATGCATCTATTGGGTTTTGAATATTATTAATTTAGTATTACTCTGGATCCAGGGAAACAACGGTGCCTAAGTTTCTTCTGCCAATATTACAGAGACGTTCATACTAGCCTCATTAAGGTGCATAGGATAATTCTACAACTCCCTGTTGGTCTCATATATTAACATTGCTACAATATATAATGTTGTGGGGTTTTGCTCAGCAATGCTAAAATTTGTGAGACAATAATCTGTGCCAGAAACCAGTCTTAATGAGTATCTTAGTTTTTGTCATTCTAGAGCAGTGTTTCTCAACCTTGGTAGCTTGAAGATGGGTGGACTTCAACTCCCAGAATCCCCCAGCCAGCAGCGCTGGCTGGGGGATTCTGGGAGTTGAAGTCCACCCATCTTCAAGCTTCCAAGGTTGAGAAACACTGTTCTAGAGTATTCTGTACTATGATAGATTTAATATGCCATATATTAACCTTTATGCTCCCCTACGCCCCATTTTAGGTTCTATTCAGACTTTTTTGTATATAATTTTGTTTTATAACTTCTATATTTCTATTTGTTTTCAGCCTTTGATGTATTTTCTATGTTTTGGTTGATTGTATCATTCCCTCCTTATGATGGAATTTGACCATAATAAAGATTTTATTTGATATTTAAATCCCAGAATTTTTTTAGTTGAGATTATTTGCCCCATGAAAGATGTTTTTAGAATACATCACATTAGTTGATAAATATTGTAGGTACTGTGTGGGTGTGGGTGCAATAGCTCAGTGGTTATAAGCTCCTGTCTCTTACTTCAGCTCCTACCAACCTAGCAGTTTGAAAACATGCCAATGTGAGTAGATAAATAGGTACCACTTCGGTGGGAAGTTAACAGTGTTCTGTGTGCCTCGGTGTATAATGATGATGACTACATGATCACAGAAATATCTTCAGACAAATCTGTCTCCCTCAGCTAAGAAACGGAGATGAGCATCACTCCCTAGAGTTGGAGATGAGTGGATGGGGAAACCTTTATGAGTGGATGGGGAAACCTTTATCCTTGTCTATACAACACAAGGAAAAACCATAGGGATTTTCATCCTTTCATTTGCTTTTGGATATCTGGATGGATGTTGGATATTTTTCATTATCTTAATTAATGTTTCATATTTTGGGGCATTAAGTGGAACTTCAACCACAGAACAGTACACTTTTGTACATAAAATGGAAAAAATAAAATACGTACATCTGGACAAAGGAATATGTATCCATGTGCTGCCCGGCTCCCTCACATACGCATGTACAGCAAGAGTTCTGCAGGTGTTTATTCAAATCCCCGCAAACACGTCCTCAGAAAGCACCCTGCAATGCAGATTCATATTCTGAGCTCAGCACAGCAAGAACCACTGGGTAACTGAATCCAATGGGCACGCACAAAGTCCAGCAAAGCAGCCCATGAACCAAATGGGTCAGGATACATGAGATACAAAGCCACAAGGCATGGACCTGGGTATGTTGCTCCAGCAATGCTCAATGCCGTTCTGTGGGATTAAGCATGTGGTGTTGCTGCAGCCCTTCATGAGAGGCAAGGTTGCTTCCTCCTGAGTAGTCTAGCTGACCAGCATTGTGCCTGTCTCATCTCTGCCCTACATATCCTTGGATAAGGACAAGGTGTGGACTCCTCCTCCTCATTGCTAACTGGCAGCAGCTGCTCCTGATCCTTGCCTGGAGCCTCCTGGCCAACTTGCTGTAGCTGTACCTCATCTCGCTCTGCCTCAGCCTGTCACTCGTCCGATCAACCCAGCTGAGCCTGATTTGTCAGGCTAGCATTCTCTGAGCCCTCATCCAGGCTGTTTTTCTACTCCATACTTCCTCTGCCACTCAAGATCCTCCTCTGAACTCGCACCCAGAAAGGGGTCCAGGGGTGGATTCATGACAATCCAGGGAGATCATTTTAGTTCAGTATTATTTCATTTAATTATTCTAATATTTTTGTTTAGAGAAATTTTACTAAGACTGGTGGTTCTCTGTCTTGCCTTTAATGATAGATTTGATTCAAAGGGAATTGTTCCATCACAGAGGATGCTAGCTACCCAGTATAGGCAGTGGTGGGCTGCAACCGGTTTAACAAACGGCTCGATAAGCCCACAATTTGTACATGCACACACGCTTCATGTGTGCGAGCACTAGGGTGCCTCTGCGCAGCACTAAAATTTGAGGTTTTTAAAGCTCAGCTGTTTACCTTCTAAGTCAGCCCTGGTAAGTAGAAAAGCTGAGGTGTGGAAATCAGCTGTAACACACAATTCAGATAAGCTAGAAACAAGGAAATAAAGGACAGGTTAGGGTGGGGGCGGGTGGGTGGCGCCAGATAATCATCGGAACTACCGGTTTGCCTGAACTGGTCTGAACCAGCTGAATCCCACCCTGAGTATAGGCTACATTCTTAGTTTGAGGCCTAAGAGCCATCTATTCAAAGTACTTCATTTTTACTTCGAATGGCATGTCAACAGTATACATACTTCAAATATCTGAACATCTCCCCTGCTACTTCATACAGATGCTGAAAAAAAAAGGAAGGCAAGAATTAATTTCTGACGGTCCTGCAGTTCAAACTGCATAAGGTTGAACAAAAATCTCCCAGTCCTTCAGGCAAAATTGAAAGCATCATAACACTGTAATTCCATTCCCAATCCTCTGAACAATATCCCATGGCAAAATGGTATTATAGATAACCGACAGATCCAAGAACATAAATTTGGCTGCATTCCTCATGATTCTCTTGGAGTAAAGGTCATAAATAAGGGCCTCGTGCTCTACGCAGACCTGAAGCTAAACAAAAATAGATTTGGATAAACATTTTTTTTCCAAGCATACTTGCATCCAGAAAGCGGTTGTTAGAGTCTAGGTCAGTCATCTTCACATGTCCCTTCAGACAATGAGTATCTTGTCTCACAAAAAAAAAGAATTTAGTATTCTCTAGAACTATCTAATTAGATCCTCCAAGTCTCATTCCAAAACAGCCACAATGAACAATGGTTTAGAGCACATTCTGACTATTTTCAGGACAATAATAACTGGAAACGATTCTATAAATTCTAATTGACCTAATCCCTATAATTAACAGAATCTACAAAAATTGGATCATCTAATGTGTTAAAGCTTCCAATTGCCTATGGATTTTAGTGTATTTCTGTCTGCTTCTCATTCTTTTTCATCCCATGGATATGAGCTTCTACATCAGTATAAAATGCAGATATCCCATGTTGGTCAACTTTAGCAACTGGAGAAAGGATGGGGTAAAAAAAATACAATAATATTGCATTAAAATGTTCTTTTATTTCTGTTTTAATATCTGTAACCTGTCTAGAATCTGTGACAACAGGCAGTAGATAATTTGCATAAATAATAGATAATTATAGAGATGGCTATGTAGATTTTATTGGTAGTCCATTATTTCATGTAAAGAAATCCATTTTTCAGGACAATAACCTACAATAAAATAATGGACACTGGCTGAAAGCATTCAAAATAGTAATATAATAATATACTACTATACTACTAAATAATATTTTATCATGATTAAAATACAGCAAAAGTTTTGACTAGTTAAATGAAGTTTAGTCTTGCGGTAATTGTTATCTTACAATTCGGTGTTGAAAGCTACTATTTACATGGTATTGCAAACTGCCTTGTAGACGTACTTTGTCTCAATATAAATTGCTACTCCTAGTTTGGGATTTTTAAAAAAATACATTGTGGTTTTCTATCAGACTATATTTTTTGGTTCACCAAAATGGATTCTACTGTTACACAGATGAACACACTTTTGCCCTGATTCTACAGTTACTTCTATGCATCAGTTGTATTCTTTCCTGGACTTCAGTCAATCACTTCCTTAGCCACCTCATTAATGGATTACTACAATGTACTTGACATGGGGCTGCCCTTGAAGGCCAACTAATCCAAAATGCAATGGTGCTGTCAGTGATCATTATCATCTTCATTTAACGACCCCATAATCCCTTGTGGGGTGAAGTCTGGACCACTGAATGGAGCTAGCAGGGTGTTTTAATGGCTGGATGCCCTTCCTATCACCAATGCTGAGTTTTGTTCAGCAGATATATTCTCAGTGTGCCCAGAGAGAGAAATATCTGCCTCTACCTAGGATCGAACTCACAGCCTCCTGATTGTGAGGCAAGAGCTCCACCTCTAAGCCACCACACCACTCCTGGTGCTGTCAGTGATGAGCATGTCTAATTATGTCCATGTGACCCCACGATCCACAAGCTGCATTGATTATTGGTTAGCTTCAGTGGTGGGATTCAGCCAGTTCACACCACTTCGGGAGAAGTAGTGTTAACTTTCTGAGCAATTTGGCAAACTGGTTGTTGGAAGAAATCATTAGGGTAGAGAACCGGTTGTTAAATTACTTGAATCCCACCACTGTTTAGCTTCCAGGTGCAACTCAAGGTGATGATTATGACCTATATATCTCTACATGGCATAGTGCTGGTTGTATGAGGAGCTATCTATATTTGGTTGTCAGTGAGATTTGATATTGTGGCACACTTAATTCAGATGGCTTTCAGCCGGATGACATTGAAAAAGCAATTAAAGACCTGTTCTTCCCTGCTTTTAAGCAGGATGAAATTTGAGCTCTGGTTAGATCAGGCTTTTTTAGTTTATATGTTTGTCTTCAAGATCTCTGTTTGTTCATTCACTATTTTTTTTCACTTTTTAGAATAGAATAGAATAGAATAGAATAGAATAGAATAGAATAGAATAGAATAGAATAGAATAGAATAGAATAGAATAGAATAGAATTCTTTATTGGCCAAGTGTGATTGGACACACAAGGAATTTGTCTTGATGCATATGCTCTCAGTGTGGCTTCGGCTCTGAAAAATGAATCTAAATATCATGGAAACTCCAGTTTAAAAATCAGATCCATGAAATAATTTCTTCCCTTGATCCAAATGAGTAAAATGTGATAGTTTCAATTACCTTCATTAAAACTGAACTTTCTATATGTTTAGCTATGAGTTGCTGATAATTCCCTAAATTCAGTGTTTGGACTACTAGGAAGTCTTTTATTAAGACAGGTGTCTTCTTGAAGAGTCTGAGAAAGGCACGTCAAATAATTACCTTTTGTTAATGTTTCTTTTTGTTTCTTAAACTACTTCTTAGATTCTTCTATGCACCAATTTATAATATTTGTCATATGGGTGCGCCTTAATATTTCCTCCATTCATATTTCCATCAGGACTTTGCCATCTAATAATTAAATATGCCATTAGCCATCTCTGCTTTCTTGCCTACTTTAAGTTGTGCCTGGGTTTGTACTGTTTTGTTCACAATTTCTTCATATTACTCCTTTTGTCTTCTTGGTTTCATTTCAAGTATTTATGCTGATGAGTTATGCAGAAAGCAGATTATGAATCTTGGTGCAAACAATATAAGTGAATGATAAAGCTACATATATTCTTGTTTAGGTTTATATCTGGCTGGGGAATTCTGGGAGTTGAAGTCCTCCAGGCTTAAAGTTGCCAAGGTTGGAGATCCCTGCTCTACTGTGTTCTGTCCCCGTCTCACACACGCACACCAGCAGTCAACCAAGAGTTAAAATAAACCAGCAGACAAGAATTTCCTTTGATAACAGAATTGGCAGCAACCCAGTGGCTGCTTGCTAAAAGTTTTTACTTACAAAGGGAGGTTTATCTCCTCCGAAAACATCAAAGTAAGTCCACAAAAGCCAAAGAATAGTCAAGTCCAGTCCAAGAATCAATCCAAGCAGAGCATATAACAAAGTTCCAGAAATGCAGAATGATTTGCTAGCTTCCAGTTTTGTCCGTCACAAAGCCTGAATGGCCATCACACCCCCTTTTATCCCCTGTGGGGTGTGGTCCAGTGACTCAGCTTAATCTCTGCACGCCTCCTTCTCAGCTGCGCGCGCTTGTCTTTCTGATGCTGCCGGGGATCCAGCCAAGACTTATCTCCATCGCTGTCTAACTATGGCTGCTCAGAAGTACCTGGCTCCTGGCCTATCTCTTCTCCTTCGGAAGACATCTGAGGCATTGCCAAAGAGGAGGGTCCTGGAGAGGGAGGCCTTGCCAACTCCTCTCCTTCACTTTCAGAGTCTTCTCCCTCCGATAAGACAGCCTCGGGGGTCGGAGTCACAACATACTGTATATATGGAAGGGCATCCTTTCAGGTGCACAGCCCTATCACATAATGAAGCACAAGAAAAAAATCACTGTACTCTGATGCTAAACAATAGGTAAAATTCAAGTTAGGGATTCTTTTATAAACCCATAGAAAGATAAATTACACTTCATCAAATTTCTGCTCTTGGTAATCATAGAACATCTTCTGATTCTACTTGGATCAGGAGGCTCTCTTCACAGTCATTCATGACCTTGTCACCTCATGGTTAGATTATTGCAACACACTCTACATGGGGCTACCCTTGAAAAGTGTTTGGAGACTACAGTTGGTCCAGAACGGAGCCGGGAGAGCTGTCGTGGGTGCACCTAGGTACACCCACATTACACCAATTCTCCGCGAGCTGCACTGGCTCCCTATTGGTCTCTGGTCACAATTCAAGGTGTTGGCTATTACCTTTAAAGCCCTACATGGCTTGGGGCCAAGGTATCTTCGAGACCGCCTTCTACCTCATAGCTCCCAGTGACCGGTAAGATCCCACAGAGTTGGTCTCCTCAGGGTCCCATCAGCTAAACAATGCCAGCTGACGGGCCCGTGGGGGAGGGCCTTCTCTGTGGCTGCCCCAGCTCTCTGGAACCAGTTACCTCCTGAAGTCCGGACCATCCCCACCCTATTGGCCTTCTGAAAAGCGGTGAAGACCTGGCTTTTCCGGCAGGCCTGGGACCGTTGATCTCGCTCTTGCGATCTGGAGAGATCTGGCCATGAATGGTGTGAATGGGTTTTAATTGTTTTTAATGTTTTAACTTTTAATGTTTTATATATGGTTTTTTAAATGCATTGTAAGCCGCCTTGAGTCTTCGGAGAAAGGCGGCATACAAGTTGAACAAATAAATAAATAAATAAAGGAACATCTATATAAATATTTTATCAGGATAATTTCACCTTCACTACACTCTTTTCTAATTAAATTACTTAAATTCAATAAAGTGATAGCCTGTTGTTTGAACAAGCAAGATAGCATTCCTCAAATTAAACTGCAGGCTGTAAGCTGATAGTATTATGGATGTTGACCACCTTCAGTATTTATAAAATTATTTATTTATTTAGTGTCTGGCATATCATACATGGACTACCAATATATATTAACACTTCATGTAGAACAGTAGAACAGGATAACATATAAATGTTAAAAAGATCTGTGTTTAAATACCAACGCCTAGGCCATCTAACCATTGAAGTGTAGCATCATCTATATTTTTAAAAATTAGATATTTGGACTAGTAAAAGTGGAATATGTATGTGTGTGTTTGTGTTTCCAGATACATATAGTACATCAATTATATATATTATTGAATTATCCTTCCTGTGTGACCTCTATTTGTAACTTATTTCTCTGCTTATATGAAATAATTGAACTTTTAAAATAACATATCAGAATCAAAGTGTCAACTACTGATGTATACCCACTAAATTTAAAATACCTACCTACCTTTTTTGGTGAGGAAAACAAGAAAAAGATATCTGCCTCTGCCTCCCAGCAATTTTGCCTGATTGAAGCAAATAGCAAATAACCTGCTTTACTTTCATTTTCGTTTTCAGCATAGCTTGATTAGCACAAGAAAAAAAAAACTTCTCCCAGCAATTTACCTCCTTGCAGCAAGCAGCAGAGGCCCCCGCAAAACAGCTGAGAGCAAAACAGCTGAGAATCGGGAAGCTGATCCAATCAACTTGTGCTAATTAGGCTGTGCTGAAGCTGAAACGAGCTGTTTCTTCTTGCTACTTGCTGCAAGGAGGTAAACTGCTGGGAGGCAGAGGCCAAAGGGTGGGGGCCAGTGGTGGGGAGGGCTACATTTGGTGTATAATAAGCACCTAAATTTTCACCCCCTTTTGGGGGGGGGAGATGCATCCTATACTCCAAAAAATACAGTAATAATAATAATGTTGCAGGATGTAAGTTATTCTGAATAAAGCTGTTTTTTTTGCAACTGATTGTTGGTGATTTTGTCAATGCCAACAGTGTTCAAAGTTGTTTGTGCTTTGTTGGTGCTCTAGTTGTTTTGGGATTCCATGCAAGGCGCTTATTACTACTGGTGTTATCTTTGCTTTGTTGTGCTAGTCATTTTATTACTTTTTGCAAGTCTTTGTATTTTGTTATCTTCTCCAGTTCTCTCTCTTCTATTCTGCTTTCTCCAGGTACTGCCATGTTTACTCCCCACTTTTTTGTCATTCTTAGCAACACTTGTTAAGTCTGTGGCGTTATGTAGTAGATGCTTGTTTGTTTGAATTCTAGAGTCCCAGAGTATTTTAGGTTTTTTTTTTTCATTTTCTATTGCTTGCTCTATTTTATTATTCCACCAGTTCTTGCTTGCCATCAAACTTTCACATCTGCCTATGTGGGAAGGACTCAATAGGTGGATAAAAATGTCAAATCCAGTCTAAACATCCATCTAACTTATATGACAAACCATAATAACAATAAGAAGAAAATGGAAGGAAAAATTGAAGTATCAAAAATGACACCTATTATTTTATGTTTGATGACAATCAATACAAGGCTAGTTAGTAACTTCCATACATCAAATGAGTTGGACTTACTTACATTGCAAGATATAAAAACTAATTTGACATGAATTGAGAGATGATATTATGGCTAACATGAATATTGTGAAAGCAAATACTCTCTTTCATTCTCTACCCCAATCCCATCTCATCTAAAAATAAACTTCTGGGGGAAAAATAGTTCTGTTATGATAACTAGTAACTTCAGAAATTGTTCTAGCACTTTTCTTTTCCACCGCTTCAATATGTACTGTGAATTGTGACAGAGTCATCCAGCTGGTTGAGGTGATAAAAATAAGTTGCAATTTCAGAAATAATGTTACAAATATATATCATGTTCTGACAGATAAATTGAAGCTATTTGAAGTAGCGGTCTATCAACTTTCCAAGGTGGAAAAAGCTGATGTATCTATTTCAGCCTGGCTGTTTTAGTGATACTTGTCACCATTTAAAACAAACAAACATATAAACAAAAATCAGCTCACCATGTTAGCTTGACTAAGAAGCTGAAGGCTCTTAGGTCAACAGTATAGCAACTAGCTATACTGTCCTGGAAGATACATGGTAAAATTATTGCTTAGAAAAAGTGGATGCTTTAATCCCTAGTTACACTGTGACTTCTGATACCGTCAGAGTTTCCCTTCAAAGGGGAAAAACATTCACATGCCTAATACAATTTTTACATATACCAAGCAATTGGCCACATCTAAATAATACCATACAGTATGTAGCGAATAAGATTTTTTTTTTCTCTCCTCACAAATGTAGGTCATTGACTACTAAATGTGGGGAAAGCATAAAAGAATCAGCCATCTGTAGACTGGACAATTAATTTAGGGAGGTAATTGTCTCTTTGCAGCAAAAATCAAAGATGTGGCTGAGAACCTTACTAAAATAGTCAATCCCACAGATTACTATGCCTTCAAATATATTTACTGGTTTAAAAATTTGGGGGACCTATTTCACAAGGGATGGGAACCAATATTGTAATAATGTGTTAGTCGGTATTCAATTAGGGCAGGGGTGGGCAAATGTGGCCCTTTAACAACCTGTGGACTTCAACTCCCAGAATTCCTGAGACAGCCAAGCTGGCTCAGGAATTCTGGGAGTTGAAGTCCACAGGTCATAAAGGGGCCATATTTGTCCACCCCTGAATTAGGGGGAATATCATGTGTATATGTGTTGATTTTTCTTCTTTTCAATGTACTTTTTTAATGTCTTGATTATTTTGTATTTTTGTTTATTTATTTATTTTTGAGTTTTGTATTGTAACTTTCCTTTGAATAAAATAAAATACAAAGAAGGAGAATGTGTGTGTGTGTGTGTGTGTGTGTGTGTGTGTGTGTGTGTGTGTGTGTAAAAATAATAAATTTTCATCATGACTTCTGGCTGTTAGTGTTTATGGATACTTTCTACTAATCTGCTGTCTGTTTGTCCTATGTAGTGGCTGTTGCAGTCCTTACATTGTATGCGGTGGTGTTTGAACTGCTACAACTCTGAACAGCAGAAAAAGGAAACAAATCATCTATACATCTTCCAACAACATGGGTATCCACACAACTTCATTAAAAAATACCTGATCACTCAACCCAGCATAGCACAAGCAATACCAATTGTTAAAAAGATATCACTGTCATACATCAAAAATACCTCAGGAACCACCAACAGACTATTATGACCACATGGCATCAGTGTAGCACACAAACCAACAAAAGCACTACAAAAGATCCTAAGTAAACCAAAAGACTCCACAACCCCAGAAGAAAAAAAACCAGAGTCACCTACAACATATAGTGTAAAGACTACAACAGCCACTGCATGGATAAATAGGCAGAAGACTATCAGAATTCATCCACGCATTCCATCCATGCATTCGGGAATGCAACAAAAAGTCAGAAAATATGATGAAAACTCTTTAATTTTATTATACATAGCCAGATTTAATCATCGTTTTAATTGGGGAACCATGACCATCGTAGACCAAGTCAGCATGAACAACATCCATATACCATTCAAAAGACACAATCAACAAGTCAAAGGGAAACACCAGCAATCAACACCCAGATAAGCAGAGATTAACACCAAGATTAACATCAGACCAACAATCAAGAAGTAAACAATATCATGCATATTATTATTCAAGGATCTGCCAAACAAGCTAACAATAAACAGTCCAACCAAAAAACCATAAAACCACTCACACCAACACTGACAGGGGAAACCGCTAAGATATAAATTGTGAGCAAGACTATTATCCTTTACTAGCACTGATGATGCTACCTAATTTGGCTAATGAAATTTCTGCAAGAAAACAACCAAGCTCACAGAGCACCAAGGACCCTCCCCCCCAGATAGATAAAAAGTTAGAGAGATAGAGATAAATATGAAACTATTGTATATGAGGGGACATGGTGGTTCAGTGGCTAAGATGCTGAGCTTGTTGATTGAAAGGTCAGCACTTCAGCAGTTCGAATCCCTAGTGTTATGTAACAGGGTGAGCTCCTGTTACTTGTCCCAGCTTCTGCCAATCTAGCAGTTCGAAAGTACATAAAAAATGCAAGTAGAAAAATAGGAACCACCTTTGGTGGGAAGGTAACAGAATTCCGTATGCCTTTGGCGTTTAGTCACGCCGGCCACATGACCACGGAGATGTTTTTGGACAGCGCTGGCTCTTTGGCTTTGAAATGGAGATGAGCACCACTCCCTAGTCAGGAACGACAAGCACATATGTGCGAGGGGAACCTTTACCTTTATTGTATATGAAGAAAAATTAAGGAAAAAGTACAAGAAATAATATAGAGATTAAAAAAAGAAAAAATATTTAAAGAACTGATTTCTGGAGTAGAACAAACAGACTTAATCTTTTCTCCCTCTTTAAGTTCATGGTCTTTTCTTCCCATAATCAACAATTTTCATCAGCAAATCCAAAAACTATCATTTCGTTTTTTTCTATTTTCTGCAACATGTAAAAAGTTTCCAGTCTTTTATAAATGAACATATTGTTTTATCCCCTGGTCAAACAGATCAATTTTGGCATTTTTGCCAATTCCAATAAATTCACAATCTACTTCTCCATTATGAAATATTTCAGTATGTCTCCATCATTGTGCATATAATTGTTTTACTGCAGTTACCATCTACAAACCAGTCTTCCACAGTCTTTTCAAATTGGCTATTAGTTCCCTGTACTTTCTAATGTAGCCGTATGTTTTACTGAATCATTTTTAATTCTTCTGGATACCCATGTTTCCCTGAAAATAAGACCATGTGTTATATTTTTTTGAACCCAGAAATAAGTGCTTGGCCTTATTTTTGGGGAGGTCTTATTATTTTGGGGTGCATGGAGCAAGGTGGGTTCCTCTTGCTGTCATACTTGATTTCCAGCTCTGCATTTAAATATTTTTGGGGAGGGCTTATTTTTGGGGGGAGGCTTATTTTAGCGCATGCGCTCAAAAGCCCAATTGGGCTTATTATCAGGGGATGTCTTCTTTTCAGGAAAACAGGGTACTTAATCCTTCATCTGATCAGTAAAAGCCAAAGTTCCAAGAAAAAAGAAATTGTTAGCAATAGAAAATAATCTTCATAGGAACAATATTGTAAAAAAATGAAAAAATGTAGATACACTGAAAAGAAAGAACATACATGGCACCAATACAAAATTGAAATTAGCTTATGGGTATTATGGAAAGAAATGATTCTTGGCATGGTTTTAATGTTGGATGAAATAATAAAAACACAGAAACCCATTAGAAAATGCTCTGTTTTTTATGATTCTGCTGGCAGGTGTAAAAAAAGGCTGAATATCTGCCAGTTTTCAAGCAACCAATAAATATTAATTCTTCAAGTTATATTTTCATTTCCTCCATGTTTGTTCTTTAACCCTATTTCTTTCTATTTCATCACACAGCTTTTACAAAAGTATAATAAATTTCAGACAAAAATTAAATGCAACTTAGAAAACCATATTAGTTTTTCACCAAGCTTGAATGGCAGTTTGAATTTTATCTCCACTGTGTATCCTAGCAACAAGACAACTAGCCTTTCAGAAATCATGGCTTTATTCCAGCAGATATGATAGTCCAGAAAACTGAGGCAGCTCCTGACACACAGAAGTCAGGTCATTCCTTGTTTTTCATTGATGTCTAATGATATATCAGGCCTAAAAAAAAAGTCTTCCTTACATTTTGGCAGCTGTAAATTCTGTTATTTCTAGGAACATTGTCCCCTGAGGAAAAATAGCCTTAGCTAAAAGTTTAGAGACTTTCCTTAAGATGACATGTTTTTGTTTTGATCCAATCACATTGAGTAAGATAAAATAATATTGAATAGCCAAATGATGAGGGATTATGCACAAGGTGGAGTAAATATTATAATGTCAACAATTTTAATTTTATACTTCAGGGGCGGGTTTCAAAACCCGTCGCTACTGGTTCGCTCATGGGCATGTGCAGAGCATCTGGGTGGGTGGGCGGAGACTCCAACCATCGCCACTACCGGTTCCCCAATCCGGGGCGAACTGGTAGCAACCCACCACTTCTATACTTATAATGTTACAATGGTAGAACCTAGATGGGAGAAATATAGAGTCCTTCAAGTTTCTAGGTTCTATCATATCTCAAGACTTAAAATGGACACCTAACATCAAAAACATCATCAAAAAAGCTCAACAAAGAATGTTCTTTCTGCGCCAACTCAGAAAGCTAAAACTGCCCAAAGAGCTGCTAAATCCAGTTCTACAGAGGAATTATTGAGTCTGTCATCTGCACCTCTATAACTGTCCTGTTTGGCTCTGCAACCCAACAAGACAGACACAGACTTCAGAGGATAATTAGAACTGCAGAAAAAACAGTTACTACTAACCTGCCTTCCATTGAGGACCTGTACACTGCACAAGTCAAAAAAGAGGGCTGTGAAAATATTTACAGACCTCTCGCATCCTGGACATAAATTGTTTCAACTCCTACCCTCAAAACGACACTATAGAGCACTGCACACCAAAACAACTAGACACAAGGACAGTTTTTTCCTAAATGCCATCACTCTGCTAAATAACTAATTCCCTCAACACTGTAAAAATATTCACTAAGTCTGCATTACCATTAATCTTCTCATCATTCCTATCACCCATCTCCTCCCACTTATGACTGCATGACTGTAACTTTGTTGCTTGTATCCTTACAATTTATATTGATTGCTTCCTAGTATGATTTGATTGCTTATTTGTTCCCTATGACTATCATTAAGTGTTGTACCTTATGATTCTTGATGAATGTATCTTTTCTTTTTATGTACACTGAGAGCATATGCACCAAAGACAAATTCCTTGTGTGTCCAATCACATTTGGCTAATAAAGAATTCTATTCTATTCATACGGGATCTTTTTTCTTTTTCTTGTCAGTGACGAGATCTTTTTGGAATGACTGTTAAATAGAAGATGTTCTGTTGGATCATCATTCTTTTCCAAGGTTCCAAAAGGTGATCGATTTTGCTACCTTTTGACCATCAATGTCAAGGGGGAAGCCAGATTCAATTAAGAACTGGCTTATTAACTTATCAACTTAACAGCTGTGGCAAGAAAGGTCATAAAATGGGCCCAAACTTACTTAACAAATATCTCGGTTAACAACAGAAATTTGGGGCTCAATTTGTGGTTGTAAGTCAAGGAATACCTGTATGAACACATTCAAAGTTTATTTTAAAAAATCTCAATGATGTATGAAACCTAATTTATAAAATACAGGTAATATTCCTCGGAAAACCATACTCTGGTAGTGTCCCATTAGAATTAGTGTCAGGATTCTGATGGATGCCCTAATTAAATTATGAGTCTCGAGCCAAGCTTCAAAAGAAATCCAGTTATTTATTAGGAGCTTCATGTCGGCACATTCTCAAGTGAAGCCAGCTCTCACCCTATGTAATTTACACTCCAATTATGACCAAACAGGGTTTTCCCCCTCTCCCCCCCACAGGGTGTGTCAGCAAACACATTCGTCAACGGAGCAATTTTGCGGGTTGTAGAGGTCGCTCCCCTCCACCTGCTGTAGGTAACCCTGGGATACAGCCTTGAGAGAAATAAGCGTGGAATGTGCATCTGTCTTTGGCTGCCGTGCCATGTTGCTGGTTTCCCAACCCCCTGGCCTGTGGCAACTCAAGAGAAGGCCAGGGATGCTTTGCGAGTTGACAGTTAGTGGACTATGGCAGGACCATCCATCCATCCATCCATCCATCCATCCATCCATCCATCTACCTATTGATCCATCCATCCTAATGTGTCTACTAGAAACCAGTTGAAATAATACAGAATGTTGTACTTGTGCAGGATAATAGGACCTAATAGAAACAGTAAGGCTTAACCAAACCATATGGTCAAAAAAAAAAAACAACCCTTAAAACGTGACACAGCTTCTGATTAGAAGAGTCTAGAGCTATAATCTTAGTGATAACCTGAATTCCAAAACAGAGTCATCTGATTCTTGGTCTAGGACTTTTCCCATCTTTTGGATGGTATTCCAGCCATTTTTCAGAGCTACTCTGAAGTATACCTGCCTTATTTTCCCAAATATTCCTAGGGAACTGCCTCTCTCATGTAAAAGAAAACTTTTTCTCTTAGTGAGGCAGGAATATCAGGAACATGTGTACTGAAGCCTAGTGTTGTGGCCCGCCAGTGGCCATTGGAGCTGGCAGCAGATTCAGACAGTGAGGAGATTGGGAAGGAACATGGGCCAGTCCTGGAGTCTGGGGAAGGCTCTGATGAGGGCTCTGCATTGGAGGCAGAGAGGGGGCCAGGGCCGTATGCCAGTTATCAGCTGCCTTTGGAGTCAGACAACAGTGAGGCAGATGAACAGCTGGAGCCTGTTCCCATTGTGCGCATGCATAGGGTTGCTAGACAAAGGGAATAGCTAAAGAACAAGGGTCGACTTGGGAGTAAGGCCACAGGTGGATGATGAATGGCCCTTCCCAGAGGGAATAAAAGAGGAGCGAAAGGTGAGTGGAATTTGCAGAAGACATTAGTTCATTCCTGCATTCTTGCCAAGTATTGCGGCGTCTGAAAGATATCAGCCTGGCCACTCTCCAAGCCCGATAAAGGTCGGTAATTGTTTTTCTTTTTTTAAACAAGTTTTATTAAAAATTTTCATTTATATACATATTTTATGAACAGAATATTGGCTGGGTCACATCTTATACAACTTATAACATAATTATATATATTTTATAATCTATTCCAGTTTTCTTTTTTGGGTTTTCCAAATACAATTTACGTATTTCAATTTCTGCCATAATATTCTTTTTTCTCTACTTTTTTTTGTCTTAGTCTCTTCTTAATACAGTATATAGTGTATAAACAATATTACCATCTGCCCTTCACATCCTAATTTCTTAACATTACTTCAATTAATTATCTTATTTTTCCATTTATATAATATATTTCTCAAAATCCTCATCACTTTTTTTTAGCTATAAACAATATGCTTCATCGTATTCAATTTTTATATTGAAACCTTTTAATTTAAACAATATCACTTTCCCTCCTTAATTCCTGATTTCTTATTATAACATCAATTAATTATCTTATTTCATCACTTACAACCCTTCATTTAAAATTCCCATCACAATTTCAATTCTTTTCATAAATAAACCAAATTATCACTTCATATTTCATCTATTTTTGTTTTGCTATAAACAATATACATCATCATTTTTATTTTTTTATATCACGTTTTTTGCTATAAATAATGTACTTCATCTTATTCAATTTTTACATTGAGATCACACTTTTTTACTTTTCAAGTTTATCTCTTCATTTCAGTCATTTTCATACACAATATATATCATCCTTTTTATTTGTTACATTCACAATTACTAATGTTAATATAATTCTCTTAAATCTATAAATATAATACCTTATTTCTCTTCCTCCTTTCCTCTATTCTTCTCCTTTTAACCATTTTCTCTTGGTCTCTCCAGAATTCCACTTCTTAATGTTTTTCTTCCTTTATCCCATTCTCTTGTCTTCTTCTTTTTTTTATTTTTATATTTATTATATCTTTTCTCCTCAGTCCTTTCTCTTACTTTTAAGTCTATTACTCACATAGTTTTCCCCAAGTTTTCATCTGTTCCCATTCCTTTCTCTTCCCTTTGATTGCTTCTTTTTTGAAAAATATTTCCCCCTGTCCATTCTTTTTTTTTCACTGTTAATCCCAGTGTACTCGTCTAGCTTTTTTTTAACCTAGTCTCTTCCCTTTTCCTTTTCTCCCCTTTGCTCACTTCTTTTTTAGAAAATATTTCCTCCTGTCCCTTCTTTTTTCCCACTGTTAATCCCATGTAATCATTTAGCTTTTCATCTTCAATAATTCTCTCTTCAACCTTGCATTCTTGCTTCTCATTTTTATTCTCTTTATCCTTCTTTTTATTTTCTTCTAACCAGGCTTCTGCCTTTTTATTACCCTTTAATGCTTCACACATATTTTTAAGCATTTCTATTAATTCCTCATACTCCCAATGTTCCATATTATCTTTTCAAAAGAATTTTTTTAAAAATTCCAAATAATATTCAGTTCAAGTATTTTTCTACTCCACTTCAATTTAAAGTTTTATTGTTTTTCACCTCATTTCAAAGTCGAGACCCAACAGTTCCAAAAGAAACAAATGCTCCTTAAATTCTCTCACGGTCATCAAGGTCATTAAAGTTTCAATTTTCAAAGCGGTCATTGTAGTACTTGCTTTCCACCAGCAGATGCCTCTCTCCAATCCACAATTCCCAAAGCAAGTATCACATTTGCAAAAAAATCTTTTAAATCCACATAAAAAATACATTCTCTTCGGTTTCTTTTCTTTTTATTGTTTTAAGTTTCTCCAAATTCAATTCTAAATCCTATTATAAAGTTTCCTTTCTTGTATTTAAATTTTTAGCTTCCTCTTTGTTCTTCCTTCCAGTTTCAATACTATCAAAAATAGTTGAAATCTTCATAAACAAATGCTTTCCCTCGGATTTCTTTTTCTTGTATTATTTTTAATTTCTCCAAGTCCAATTTTAAATCCAGATAGAAATTTTTCTTTTTGGGCTTTAGTACTTTAACCTCCTCTTTGTTCTTCTCCATCCATTAAAATTCCAAAGTCCAATTAGCTGCTTATTTCCACGCCTAGACCACTTTTAAGATTTTTTTTAAAAAGTTCTTTTTTACCTGTGAGTTGGCCAATCACTCACCCGGTACCAATACTCCATTCAAACACTGCTCCTGCACAAATCTTACTCCAGTTGCCCCAGCTTCAGAGCGGTCATAATGGCTGCCATCCCTGCTGCCAGTCTGAAGAGCTTGCCTCCGACCCTTTGAGGAACTTGCTTTGTTCGGACCAGAACAAGACAGTTCTGGTCCGAAGACCCCCTGACAGCGGTTTGTGTAGCTGGATTTTCATGAGGCTTGTCAGAGCCCACTATTTTCCAGCCAGTCTCGCCGCGATGCTTCCGGTCGACTCCTAAAGGTCGGTAATTGTGAACTATCTTGAAAGACTGTGGGAGAAGAAAGACAAAGAGAAGAATTCACTGTAAATTAAATAAAAGGGTTTTTTGTTGGGACAAGGATTCTGCTTCATGGTTTGGGAAAGCCTAGGTTAAAATACCTACAGCTGAGATTGGGACAATATTGAGACTCAGGTGCTGCCTGGAATTTAGACTGGCAGGAAGGCTAGACATAAGCTATCCATTCTTCCTTTTTTATAAATAAATAAATAAATAAATAAATAAATAAATAAATAAATAACTTTATTGTCATTGTACATGTATATACAGTATACCCATGCAACAAAATTCACTTAACACCCAAAGACTAGGTCCAACACACATAACAATCTCCCAACACACTCCCACCCACCACAATTCTCCACCCCTGAACCACCCAAACATCCACACAACAGACCAAGTAGTACTCTCCAACAGCTCACTGATGGTGGCCCTATAGTTCATTGTTGAATGCAATTATAGCTCTGGGATAATAATAGTTATAGTAGCAATAATAATTATAGTAGTGTAGTAACAGCAGATACAAATGAAAGGAAGGATTAGAAAATATAAACTACATAATTGTGATAGTCAATAGTCTAAAATTAAAAGAAAACATGTTTTATGCAAATATTAATAAATTATTTACCCAGATAGGTATATGATGGAATGATTTGATTGACTGATCAATTGATATATGCTTTGCCCTCCTGCCCTGTATAAAAAATGGTATCTTTCAACTCTCAAACTCTAGAGCTCTGACACAGGAAGGAAAGGGATGTTCCTAGAACATAGCAAGGATTGATCATTAGTGGCTTGCAAAATGCAAAGATCTTCAATCTTCCACCATGTCCCTAAAATGGAAGGAATTTAAACCATTTTAGGATTTGACATAAAATTAATGGTTGAAAAATTAAATGGTGAGTGGCAAAGCTACTCACTCTCCTGTGTATGTTGCTGGTCTGTCATTGTCAAGGCTTTTGGTATGGTGGGGGGAGGGGCAGGTAACTCCAAGGGGATTGTCTTACAAACTTGGCAATCAAACCATAAATAACACGGAAGCTTGCAGTAACAATGGGCAACCATAAGTTTAGCATGCAAAATTTGTATCTCCCTTTGTGGATTGAATAAAGGAATATAGACAGATGATTTCATAGGGCCGCATAACGAAAAGAAGAACAAAAATGCAAAATATAGCTATAATTTCCTAATCCAATTTTCAATATACTGAAGAGTTACTCACTTGTCTCAGTCTTCAAAGAAAGAAGAATAGTAGTGGGAAGATAATTATGTGCTCACTCCCAAGACTCTTGCAATATAAGAACAAAAACATTTACCTAGTTCATGACTAAAGTGCTTTTCAAATATTACATGCTACATAGCTTAACATTTTTGTAACAAAGATCTTATCGAGCTGGCAAATAAACAAGAGACTTTTTAAAAATTTGTCCTGTTATTTTCCAGTCCAGTAGCATAATCCTGTTTTGAATGTTGGTCTAAAAGGAAGAAGTAAAGAAGAAGTTGACTGTTCATCTGCTTCTCTGAAGACAATTTGATCTGATTGAAGTGTAGTAAGATTGGAATCAGTTATTTTCTGTTCGGGATGAGGAGATTTTCCTATGAATGGTAAATAATGCATTTTTATGAAAAGTAACATGATGCTGATTTTTTTTTTCTCTTCCTCCCATCCCCGGAATTTCTAAAGTGAGAAGATAATTTGAAATGGATTTTTGAGCTTGTATTTGTTTGTGAGGTCCCTTACAGTGGCAAGGAGCATATTGTTGAAGACCAAAGGGGCAAATTAAGGGACAGATCATTATGGATAAAATCTATGTGGTTGCTAAGAATAATAAAAAAAAATCATTGGAAATTTACAAGTGCTCACCAGCTTTATTTAAATCCCAGAGGAATGGCTATCATAAGTTAATGCCCTCTTGAATGTATTTCTCCCCAAATCAGAAATTATAGACAGCCAAAAACTACATGCTATCAGAAGAATATTTAGTAGAGGAATAAATGCAGATAAGCTGCAATTCGTTCACTTTGCCATGATTAATGACCCAACATGCAGAGTTCCATGATTTTGATTCATACTCTTTCATTATTTTATCTCTGGTAGTTATATGAAACTTTTCTCCATGTATATTACCAGCAAAAAGGTGGTTGCTGTTACAACTGCAAGTTGTGAAGCAAGAAAGATGGCTCTCATGATTTGATGTCTGATGCTCCCTCTTCTTCTACTCACAGAAATAAAATCAGTTTGTCTTTGGAAAAAAAAAAAAGAGCAGTGAGAATTGACACCTCTCTGAAAAAGCAAAGACTTTAATAAAAACTTTGAGAGCTTTAGAGGGCTGTGAAGATATCTACAGACCCCTCACATCTTGGACATAAATTTTTCAACTTCTACCCTCAAAAAACGCTATAGAGCACTGCACACCAAAACAACTAGACACAAGAACAGTTTTTTCCTGAATGCCTTCACTTTGCTAAACAACTAATTAATTTGACAGCTAGACACTGTCAAATTAACTACTAAGACTGTATTACTATTCTTCTTCTCATCCTTCCTAGTACTTATCTCTTCCCACTTATGGCTATATCCATGTTGCTTGTATCTTAACAACTTATATTGTTTTTATTGTTTCCTAGTATGGTTTTATTGCTTATTAGTATCCTATGACTATGACTAAATGTTCAGTGGTGGGCTGCTCCCGGTTCTGTCCAGTTCTTGCAAACCGGTAGTAAAAGCGGCGGGAGGCTCTGCCCACCTGCCCGGAGGTCATAATGGATGATCTGTGCATGCGCAGAAGTGCACACGCTCCCGTTGTGAACCAGTAGTAAAGGTAAGTAGAACCCATCCCTGTAAGTGTTGTATCTTATGATTCTTGATGAATATATTTTATTTTTTTCTTTATGTGCACTGAGAGTATAGCACCAAAGACAAATTCCTTGTGTGTCCAATCACACTTGGCCAATAAAGAATTCAATTCAATTCAATTCAATTCAATTCAATTCAATTCAATTCATGAACTAGTTGGGAATTCATTTGCACACATTACTATTTGTGTACACGTAAAAATAAGTATGTGTGTGCATGACAGGGTGAGCACACCATAGTTTCATTAAATCAGAAATGCCATTACTTTCAAAACCAAATTAAATATGTTTTTATTTTAGAAATATGCTTTTATTATATAGCCTTTTAGAGAGACTTTTCCCCAAGTTCTTAGCTGGCTGAATGTGATCCTGGCACATGGATTTTCTTTAAAAATGGAGAGTCATTCAATGTCTAGAACCAAATGTAGGCACAAAGAAGTTGCTGTAGCTTTAGCAGACTCAGTAGTTGTGGTTGCAAACATTTAAGAATCAGGCATGTATAAATGCAATCAATTTATGGAAGAGAAATGAATTGAATGAAATGAGAAAATAGGGTTCCTATCAGGTCTTTTTATGTTATTCTATTAAGGATGAAAATTAGAGAAAAAGTACCATGGTTATTAACTCAGAAATAAACACTGTCAGTGGAAACCAGACGACCTGAACAAATGGGTTAATTGAGCACACATTTAAAAGCAAGATCCGTGATGGTGTATACAGTATAAATAAGAAAGTGAATGCTATTCCAAAGTACTCAGGTTTAAATTTTTAGGATTTTATTTATTTTTTAAACTCTGAATACATAATTGAAGTCTACGTACAGGAAAACCAGGAGACAAAAAAGGGGTACTGTGCAGAGAATATTTGCTGGTATTTACTGGTGGCGAGTTGATAACATGGTTCTACCAAATACACCCACTCAGGAAGAAAGCCTCATGATTTCGTAGAATCATAGGATTTTTTGAACTATGAATGTGCTGTAAAATTCTCTGTGGAATTTTCCTTCACCCCAAAGGGATACACAGAATTGAAATATTTCTTGACCATTCTTTCTCATGCTTTTTCCTGTACAAATTCCATGAGTCTCATGTTTGTTATTACAAACTGGAATAGGATAGGGTAGGGTAGGGTAGGGTAGGGTAGGGTAGGGTAGGGTAGGGTAGGGTAGGGTAGGGTAGGGTAGGGTACGGTAGGATAGGATAGGATAGGATAGGATAGGATAGGATAGGATAGGATAGGATAGGATAGGATAGGATAGGATAGGATAGGATAGGATAGGATAGGATAGGATAGGATAGGAATATTCCGGCTAGAATATTTAAAATGCTTCAGGTTATGTTCATAACAGCTGTGATACTGTTTGTTTGAAACAATCTCTATTTACCTTAAAATTCTATTTTCAGTTCCACCAATAAATTCATCCTTAACATAATTGAGGAAAAGGAACCTTCATATTAATAAAGGGAAATAATCAGTATTTGAGGGAGACCACAAAGTAGGAAGAGTCGCATCACTCATATGGATTCCTGAGTTTATGGAAGAATTTTTTTAAAAAATCCTTTGTTCAATTTTGATATCCTGTTTTAGGACTTATACTTTCTTCTACCTTCCATTTCAACATATAGTGAAATTCCACTATCAACATCAATAGTTATGCCCAATGGATGGTCAAAGGCACAATAAGAGAAATACTTAAGGGATAAAATAATTCTCTTTCCAAAGGATGTTTTAGAAAAGATACTGTAAGGTCCCAAAATACACTTGAGTCACCAGAATGCCAAAGAGAGAGACTCAAGACGAGGCTTGCAAAAAAACAGATTTTATTTATGGCCAAAAACAAAATACTGGAACTATATCCAGAACATACAGATACAATGCATGCAAGGAAATAGCCACACCTTGGGGAAAGTATGGTGTCGTTTTATACCCTCAGAGACGTCAGCTTAGTACCCAATTCTGGCCTCCTAATTTAGGTTTGTGTATTCCTTGTTGCCCTGCAAGGGGAATAAAAACTTCCCAATTAGTCATCTTGAGCATTTCTTTGTTTACTCAATTGGCCACTTTGGCCCCCTGGTTCTGGAAAGCAGGAGTTTATCCAGATCAAACATAAATTAGGGCTGAGGTGTAAATTATCCCTTTGTTGATGGCTGTAGTTTCAACTGAGATAACGTACCATGCTTTTAGATAGATTGATATGAGTTCAGGTCAAATGGCAGGGACATACGTTTGACAAATACCAGATACATTACAGAGGCCTAATAACAGAATATGTTTGTTACAGGAGATACAAATATAAAGGCATAATATATATGATACAAATACAAAGGCATATATGTATTACAGGAACCTAATGGTTACAGAATCTAGTATACCAGTATATCATATTCTAGTATTATTTATTATATCCTTGTTATTGTTTCCCTTCAGTACTTTACAAATGAAATGTGTCCACATAATTCATACCTCATGTGGAATTCTTTCATATATGTCCCAGACTTTTCTTTCAGAAATAATATGTTCAGCTTTGATTGTTTGTGGGAACTCTCCTCCTCATTTTTCATTCAAATATTTAAATTGTTAAGAAAGGAGTTTTAATTTTCAGAAGCTCAGTTCCACCATAATCATTACATATACAGTATTGCCTTCCTTCCCAATTAATGAAGACAACTTTTGCTTCCTGGAATTTTGCCATTACATTATCTCAGAACTGGCATATCATCCCTTAATATTAGCTTAATTACCTTGGGAAATATGGAAACTTTTGCATATATTACTATATTACCTAGGAAGGAAGCATGGTATTAATACTAAACCAGCTCTAGTTTAATGATCATGTTGAATTAAAACTATGGGGAATTCCATGCTCAAAAACAGCCAGGCAATTTTGTAAAAGAATTTGACAAATAAGGGAAATGTACATATTAGAACAAATCATAAGGTTAGATTCTGATGTTTTTGACATTATTATTTGAGGAACTGCAATGTAAATGTTGGCCAAATGTTGCAGAGTGTCAACATCTGTAGCTAAAATACTTTTTGATTTCCAAATAATGGCTGGCAGCTCTAAATGCTCCGGAAACATCTCTATTGGTAAAGTATGTAACACTTTCTTTGCAAAATAATGCTTTATATTAATTGTATATAAAATATTGTTTGACACTCACTATACTGGATTTTTAAGAGATCAAAGGAATAATCCCAAAACATTTTACTTAAAGCATTCTGATATTGTTTCAACCTTTTTAAAAGTATTATTATTCAACCTTATTAAAAGTATATCAGGCTGCTGTGCCTTCTAAGTCTTCTGATCTTAAACAAATTTTCTTTTCCAAGGAGAGACAGAGAAAGAGAGAGAGAGGGAGAGAGAAAGAGGGAGAGAGAAAGAATGTTAGAAATGTTGGAAAACATCTGACCTTTGACCTCTATCTGAAACAGGAGATTCTAAAGTCTGTTCTTATCATGTTGAAACTAACCACAAAAGGGTATACAACAAAATCATTTCAGAGAAATTCTGAAAATCTCCAACGATGTGCAGAATTACATGTTTCATGTGTTCATTGTTTCCCAACCATTTTTTTTTAGTCTTTACCAATTATTGGTTTCATGAAAATAAAGCCATTTTGAAAGTCCAGTGAAAGGACAAAAGGCAGGGGTGTTATTCAGCAGGTTCTGACAGGTTCTGGAAAACCAGTAGCGGAAATTTTGAGTAGTTCAGAGAACCTGCAAATACCACCTCTGGCTGGTCCCAGAATGGGGTGGGAGTGGAGAGTTTGCAAATCCTTCCCCCAGAGTGGGGTGGGAATGGAGAGTTTGCAATATCCTTCCCCCAGGAGTGGGGAGGGAATGGTGATTTTGCAGTATCCTTCCCCTGGAGTGGGGTGGGAATGGAAATTTTGCAGTATCCTTCCCCTGCTACACCCACCAAGCCACACCCACAGAACCGGTAGTAAAAAAAAAATGAATTCTACCACTGAAAAAAGGCATATATGTATTTGATTGGTAATATGCAACGTTGTGTAAATTTGGTGGACTACCACAGTGTCTGTCAACAGTAACACGCAGGACCATCTAAATGTTCTAGGACAGTGAAGAAAGAAAGGAAGGAAGGAAGGAAGGAAGGAAGGAAGGAAGGAAGGAAGGAAGGAAGAAAGAAAGAAAGAAAGAAAGAAAGAAAGAAAGAAAGAAAGAAAGAAGGAAGACAAGGGATGGAAAGGAATAGCAATCACTGTCCATAGACATAGAGAGAAACTCACAGGGAGAGAGAGGGAAGGAGGGAGAGGGATGGAGGGAGAGGGAGAGGGAGAGAGGGAGAGAGATCTCATTACATACTACTAACCCTTGTTAGACAGAATACTACAGTTACAATAACTACATGTTATACTAATTCAATTAACCGATGAGAAAATCTATATAGAAAGGAGACAATGTAAATATTTGGATTATCCCAAGGTTGAAGAAAATTTTATATAGTGTTATCTATATAGCGTTTGTTTTAAATTTAAAAGTCTATGAAGAGAAATAGAAACCATATTGTTTTAACTGGGCTTTGAGAATTCAATTTCTAGATGCCATACTGCTTGGTTTTTTCCAATATGTCTTGCTTTTTCTCCCCATCAGCTATAAGACGCCCCTTTGATTTCTGCCAAAGATCTTCATCAAGCGTATCCTGCTTGCTGGATTTTCTCTGGATTTTCAGCATGATTGACAAGGATATCTTGACACTTCTTTCTTTTCTTTTTTTTAACCTAGTTGATTTCCAGCTTCTGCATCTTCCTGCTTTGAAAGTTCTGTTTTTCCTTTATTGTGCTACTCTTGATAGCCTTCTAAGATTTCTGAGGCATCTTGTTATGGCCAATAAAACATTGCTTTGATTGGTTTTTTTAGAAGCATTTTTTTCTCCTACGACTAAATAAATTTTGTATCTTAGGAAACTGAAAAAAAGAAATGTTTTACAAGCTCTACCTACAGCCATAATACTGGTGGACCATAATCAAGTCTGCATGCAATCAAAACCCTTATAAAGCCCTTTATGACATTGAGATAATTTCCTTGGTTTGCATCCATCACAGAAAGACACTCGGCTACTTAGTACTAAATTCAGGGATTTTCTGGGGAAACATTTAAACTGAATAATGGGGACGGAGAAAGAATTGATACAGAACATTTCTGTCCCCAGCCATTTAAAACTAATAGGGTTGTCAGTGTTTCTAACATAGAGGTTTATGTGGTTAAAATATTAATGTTGCTTAATATTAAAAAAAAAAAGGCTTTTGATAATGTGTGTCATACCATGTGTACAAACAGGTCGTACCTGTTGTGATCTAGGCTTCCTGAGTCATTAAAACACACGAGTAGTCTCAAAAACCTCTTTTATTGCAACAGCTGTGAATTACGTTCATTCACAGCTGAGTCCCAATTAGTTGCAAAAAGTCCTTCGGGAAAAGTCCATCGGGATAATCACCAACCTTTATCTCCTTTGACACACTGCCAAAGATCTACTTGGAAAGCCACATGGAGTTCAGAATCAAACAGAGATGCTGACTGGAAACAGAATTAACAACGTTGCTTTCCTGCACAGGGCCCATGTGTCTTTGTTCCTTTTTTAAGCCTTATGGGAGGGGCCAATCATCTCCAGGCCTTACTCCCGAGTTGTCCCTTTAGTTTTAACTGTTCCTGCCTTCTGGCTGCTCTGCGCATGTGCACACTAGGAACAGGCTCCTCCTGTTCCTCTGCCTCTCTGATGTCCAACTCTGGAGGCTCCGGAGTCTGCGCATAACTCCCAGATAACCCTGGCCCCATCTCTGCCTCTGACGCAGAGCCCTCGTCTGAGCCTTCCACAGACTACAGGACTGGCCCATGTTCCTCCCCAGCCTCCTCACTGTCCGACTCTGCTGCCAGCTCCACAAGCTGCTGGTGGACCACAATAGTACCATACTATAAACAGGTGGTAAAGAAGAAGGGGAACTCAGACACAAAACAGGTTATGTAGAAATCAAACACAAGGGAAGTCAAAAAATGCCTATACCCCAATGCACAAAGTATGAGGAATAAACAGAAATAAACTAGAAATCCAAGTACATGAGGACAGATATGATATTGTTGCTATTACAGAAACTTGGAATGATGAAACCCATGAATGAAATATATAGCTAGGTGGATTTAAATTGTTTAAAAGAAACAGACTTAATAAAACAGGAGGTGGAGTTGCACTATATATAAGAATTAACTATATCTCTGCAGAAGTAAAGCAGAACAATAATAAAAACCATCTTGAATTTTTCAGGTCAATGTAAAAGGAAAAAAAGAATGACATAGGTGCATATTACATGCCACCCAACCAAATACAGGAAATAAATTAACTTTCTGCTAGTCAATTAAATAAGATATGTAGGAAGCACACACAACAGTAATTGGAAATGTTAACCACAAGCTCTACACCTAGTATATTATCAAACAGATTCCTAACAAACTGAGCAGACAACTTTGTCTCCCAAAAGGTAAAGAAATGAACTAGAGGCTCAGCCATACTGGACTTAATTCTCACTAACAGAGATGAAATGATAGAAAGCGGTGAAGTTATGGGAACTATTGAATATTGGAATTCAACATTATGCAAGCACAAGCAATATAGCAAAGTCAAACTAGAGTCTTGGAGATTAAGAGAATGATTTCAATAAACTTAGAGAGACCTTAGGAAATAACAAAATAATAGAGCTGGAAGAAACCTTGGAGGTCTAGTCCAGCACCCTCCTCAACCAGGAGACCCTATACCAGTGATGGTTAACCTTTTTGCTGTCATGTGCCAAAAGCAGGGGTCATGCGGGGGTCATGCACACACGTGCCCACACCCATAATTCAAGGCAGCCCCCCCGCAATGCATGAGCAACCCCCACACACTCCCCCCGCTTTTGGCACGTGGTGGCACAGTGGGCCCAGTAGGCCCATTTTTCGCCTTCCCCAGGATCCAGAGGCTTTCTTGGAGCCTGGGGAGGGCAAAAATGGCCTCCCCGGAGGCCCTCCAGAGGCCAGAAACAGCCCATTTCCCGACTTTCAGAGGGACCAGAAGGCACGTTTTTTGTTCTTCCCAGGCTCATTGGAGCTGAGCTAGGGCAACGCTCGCATGCCCACCAATATGGCTCCGTGCCATAGGTGAGCCATCACGGCCCTATACCATTTTAGGCAAATGGCTGTCCAGTAATATCTGCAGGACAGAAGAAGCATTCCTTCTCTTTCACAGTAATCTCCTCTGGAACAGCATATTTTCCAAAATTCAAGCAATCCTAACCCTATTGGTCTTACTTATAAACTTTAAAGACCTGGCTTTGTGGCATTTGACCAGACTACTGTGTGGTTCTGTCTGCAATGATTAGAAAGTGAATGTTTCTAAGTTGGCTTCAGTGATGGTATGCTATGTTTCCATTTTGTATTGTCCTTTCCCTTGTTTATGTATTTATTTTTTATTCTATGTTAGCCCATCAGGTTGACAGTTGGGTGCCCATTAAAATCAGAGGAATAAAATAAAGCAGCCCATTGCCTTTTCCTTATTATTGTCTTCATTATTGACTAATCCTGTGTCCATGTTCTTCGTCATTTTCTCTTCGACTTCAGCAACAGCTGCCCTTCTCCGTTGCTAATTATGTGCTACCATTTTTATGACTTTGACAAATATAAGAACGACCTTCTGAAGGATTTCCTATTGTGATGAAAATTAGCTATTATACATGACACCTTTGGTTTAAACAAACCATAACTATCTTAGATTAGCATAGTGCACAGCTAAGATGATGACTCACACATTAATCATGAACTTATGTATAGGGTTACTACTATTGCTTAAATGTCACAGTGTGAATTAGCAAACAGTCATTACCAAATACGTATTCTGCCTATATGGAACAATTATATATGATACTATTAGCAGCATCAATTAAGACAGATAAAGTAATAGTTTAATTGAATGCTTGAGGAGTTTAATGGGTTTTGCTTTCCCTTGAAATGGATTGCACTCTGTATTCATGGACTTTAAACTAGGCAAAGGATCAATATTTCCTTCTCCTTAGAAAACCTTGTACCCTGGAGGATAACCGATATCTAATTTAGGAGTCTTTGTTGAGACTTTGTTCAGTTAATCAGGGAACAATACATCATGGCATAAAAAAGTACTTTTTTTGAAGGTGTAATTTTCTTATCATTGCTTCTGCGGAAGAATGTGAAATTAAATTTACATTTTCTTCCAAGGTTCCACTAGTATAAGTCAATGACTGCCTATTAAAGTAAGAATCTATATGTATATGAGACCCAGCTTGCACAAAATCGTTTGGGGATTATGTATGCCTATATGCCCTTCACAGTCTGCAGGTGCTATTATCAAATAAAATAGTCACTAAGGTGAATGTTTATTATTATTATTATTATTATTATTATTATTATTATTATTATTATTATTATTATTATTATTATTATTATTATTATTATATTTTATTCATTAAAAATGAAACTCAGTCAACTGGACATTTAAAAATATGTCACAAATACCATTGACTGGTGCTAATGGTTGATACGGGTTGCTGCCAGCGCCCTACGTATCAACCAAGTACCTTCTTAAAATATATGATGTTCCGAGTAGCTCAGGTTTTTGCAGTTCCGCTGGTATTATTGGAGGAAGCTGCAATTTCTTGAAGTGGTTTGTGAAATTCTTGGACATGGTACCAAGTGCCCCGATGACAATGGGTATCACTGTGACATGTTTCATCCATAGCCGTGTAGTTTCTATGACCAGGTCGTGATATTTCATGATTTTTTTCCAGTTCTTTTTCTTTGACTCTGGCGTATATCTGGTACTGCGATGTCAATAAATTGTACATTTCGGTTTTTGACAACTGTGATATCTGGTGTGTTGTGTTCCAAGTGACGATCCATCTGTATTCAAAAGTCCCACAAGATCTTCACCTTCTCATTTTCTATAACTTTTTCCACTTTATGTTCCCATGACTTTTTGGATACAGGAAAGTTGTATTTTTTACATAATGACCAGTGTATTAATTTAGCAGCTCGGTCATGTCTAGCTTTGTAATCAGTTTGTGCGATTTTGCTGCATTCATATATTAAATGTGAAACAGTGTCGACTTTGTTGTTGCAAAGTTGGCAGTTTGGATTGTTGGTGGATTTTTGTATCTTTGCTTTCATTAGTTTGAAGTGCTTGTTCTTGAGCAGCCAGTATTAAACCTTCCGTTTCTTTCTTGATGGTTCCCACCTTAAGCCATGCCCATGTAAAGTTGTCATCACATTTTCCTTCAATGTTTTTCAAGTGCTGTCCATGCAAAGCTTTGGTTTTCCATCTATTTAATCTGTAATCCAGCTGTTTTTCCTTATATTCTGCCTTTGTTTCTGTTGTTTTTATAATGTTCTCCGTTTTCACAGCCTGCAGCAATTTTTTTGTACTTTGGTTCACATAATCATTCAAACTTCATTTTTCTTCTTCTACAGTTTGATGGATTTGCAATAATCCTCTGCCACCTATTCTTCTTGGCAGGTACAACCTGTCGATGTCACTTTGTGGATGTAAAGCGTGGTACATATTGAAAAGTTTTGTGGTACATATTAAAATATTATTATTATTATTATTATTATTATTATTATTATTATTATTATTATTATTGCTATTTACTTTATTCATTAAACATGAAACTCAGTCAACTGAATTTCATGTTTAATGAATAAAGTAAATAATAATAATAATAACAACAACATTCACCTTAGTGACTATTTGATGATGATGATGATGATGATGATGATGATGATGATGATGATGATTGTGGTTTTTGAAAGCTTGTAGATCATAAATGATCAGGAAATGAATATCAGCATGAACACTAAATGGAATATTAATTCTCTCCATATAAAGCATTACAAAGGTTTAATTAAAACCAACCATACCAGAAAGGTATAGCAACAGGTTTGTAGAAGTATATTCTCAAGGTTTACAGAAGAAATCGAGGGAGCTCAAAAATGTCTTAATATGCTCAGTTTTTAAGCATCTGTATGTGCAGGATGAGGAACAAGAATATGGAGGAAGTATTGCATGAAATACTGTCACGGAATTGTGCAGCCAATATTCAAACGGAGTCAGAACCAGTTTTATATAAATAAATATATTTATAATAAATAAGATAGGCAAACAGGAGCATCATAAAGTAAATCAATACAGCAGGAACATCATGAGGTAAATCACGGAGAGCACAAATAGCACACAGCGGAAAAAGGCGGGAAACAAGGAAACTCGCCTTTTACTCTCACAACAACCTATTATAACTCAGATTGCCTCAGGCAGTGGCCAGTTCTCTTTAACCAATTAGTTATCATTGTGTGTTCTTACTCATTGTCCAATTCGTCACTGGTCCAGCTATTACATTTTTAAATATCTTAATAAATATAAACATACAACTCCTCAATGCAGCATTTTTTTAGAAGCCCTACTTATGTTCTGTAAATTATTCTGTAAATTAGAACAGGAGAACTGTCTCCCACCACCTGTTGCCTTGAATAGAGTCCTATCCACTTCACTAAAAAAAGAGTAGAGATCAGAGATAATAATTTTATTCAAACTGCATCTGATGACCATAGGTTCCCATCCTTACCGTAAACAAATAATCCCCAAACTTCAAACTCTTAGTTCTAAAAAAAAGGGAAATTGACAAAACAATGAGGAAATTTTATTGCTAATTTGTATACGTTTACTTGCATATTGTATTTTCCAAAATTAATTGGTGCTCAGAGAAGTTAATAAAACATGGTAATTGCAATCTCCATTTATTTAATGCAAGACAGTACTAGCACACTTAAAATTAATTTAACGCTCTCAAAAATGTGAAACAATATACAGAACTTGTGAGAAGGAAGAAAAGGGTGAATTTACTACTTTGGCACATGAGCAATTTTGTATTTAACTGCCAAGTGTTCATATCAGCTGCAGAATTCACTTTATGTGTATGTAATCTGATAGGGAAATCTAGCTTGAATTTCAATGTCAAAAATTCAGTTTCACATTTATAACCAAGGTAGATTTCAAATGTAGCTAGCCTCAATGATTTCAACTTTTTTCAGTGTAAAAATATGCACAAATATAAAATATATTTGATATATAGGTATAGATATAAGAAAAAAAAATGCTTCCAAGCTATGAATTAAGGAAAGAGAAAGACAAGAAGGATAATAATAATACTACAGCCATACAACTTGGTTATACATACTTAAACATAATACAATACTGTGAGGATTAGGAGGGTGAGCAGAGTGATAGAATAAGAGAATAAACTATTCCTTATGTCCAGGATTTGAGAGGTCTGTAGATATTTTTTCAACCTTCTTTCTGACCTGCGCAATATACAGGTCTTCTATGCAATTTTTTTTCTCTGCAGTCCTAACTATCCGTTGGAGTCTGTACCTGTCCAGTCTAGCTGCTGTACCAAATCAGATAGTTATAGAAGTACAGATGACAGATTCAATAATTCCTCTGTAGAACTGTATCAACATCTCCTTGGGCAATCTGAACTTCCTGGGTTGACATAGGAAGAACATTCTTCGTTGTGCCTTTTTAATGATGGTTCTAATGTTAGGCGTCCATTTCAAATCCTGGGACATTATAGAACCCCAAAACTTGAAGGACTGTGCAGTTGATATTGTGCTGTCGAATATAATAAGAGGTGGTAGAGTAGGAGGACTCTTCCTAAAATCCAATCTCATCTCTACAGTTTTAAGCATGTTCCATTCCAGATTGTTCCAGCTGCACCATAGGACCATTTGTTCAACCTTCCATCTATATGCAGACTCATCATGGTCTCGAATGAGACCAATGGCTACCATATCATCTGCAAACTTCAGTACTTTAAGAGAGGATCCTGTTGTGGCCTGCCAGTGGCCAGCAGAGCTGGCAGCAGATTTGTACAGTGAGGAGGTTGGGGAGTAACATGGGCCAGTCCTGAAGCCTGGGGAAGGCTCGGACGAGGGCTCTGAGTCCAAGGCAGAGAGGGGACCAAGGCCATTTGGTAGTTATTTGCTGCCTCTGGAGTCTCTAGAATCTGACATCAGTGAGGCAGAAGAACAGCAGGAGCCTGTTTCCAGTGTGCGCATGCGCAGTGCTGCCAGAAGACAAGAACAATTAAGAAGGGTTGACTCAGGAGTAAGGCTTGGAGATGATTTGCCCCTCCCATAAGATATAAAAGAGGAGGAAATGGGATGTGAGCTTTTGCAGCAAGCAATTAGTTCATCTGGTCAGTTCAAGCTTTGGAAAATTCTATTTGACTCTGTGCTAAGTTTGGCCTTGCCCTGTGTTTGGCAATTAGTTCTCTGGCAGCATTCCAAGGGAGATAAGGTGAGTCTTTATAAACATTCCCCTGAAAGACTGTTTGTGAAGTCTTTCGGACTGTGAATGACAATAATTCACAGCCGTATGAATAAAAGAGGTTTGCTGGGACTAACATTGTGCATTATGCTTTCTAAGAAAGCCTAGGTCAGAACAGATCCTTAGAGATGCAGTCGTTGGTGTAGAAAGAGAAGAAAAGCACAAGGGAATTTATATAGCAAAAATCATGTAAAATGGGGAATTAGACTTAATACTGCAACAAAAACGAAGATACTGCAGAAATCTAGCTAACTCGTGATTTTACTTCAGTGATCTTTAATTAATTAAATATTTAACTTTCTTACTACTATGCCACTTAGAAATCTGATCTTTCCAGCAGCGTTTGATACCTAAGGGTTATACTTATCTCTTTTAGAGAGGATCGTTGTGGACAAGGCCGATGAAAGAGAAGAATTCTCTGATCTTCTGTCAGAAACTAATTGATTCCAAGTTTCCCTGCATCAGTAATATCCAATATCTTTTTAACATCTACTTCCAGGTTGGACTGGATCTTTCTTACAGGGTTAGAGCCATGGAAGCCACTGAATATGGTATCCCAAACACGTGCCAGTAAGTTCATGAATATTTATTATATATTCTTTTATTGTTATAATTATAATAAACATTATAATTGTCCTGGCATGATAAAAGACAAGATAAAGAAGGAAAATATCTACTGGAGAAAGAAGGTCTAAGAAGAAAAGCTGTAACTGCACAAGAGAAATGTAAAGCACTATATATTGCTGATATTACTACCAAGTTAGGGCCAGACATTTTGAAGAAATAAAGCTTAATGGGGCTTAGAAAATAATTCTAACAGAACTGAAGGCATTGATGAAATACCAGAAGAATTGATTTAAATGTTGCAACCTGTGCATTTTAAGGGTTACTTGCAATATATAAGTGGATATATAAAGTAGCAATGTCAAAGGAAATGGGAAAGATCAACTTATGTTTCACCATCCAAAAAAAAAAAAAACAGTCTAACTATAAAACAATTGCATTTATCTCCATGATAGTACGATAAGGCTGAAGTTTTTGAATCCTAGCTTTCAACGGTTTAAGGACCGAGAACTGCTGCTACATGTACAAACCTAATTCAAAAGAAGGATCCAAGATCACACCATGAGCATACTGTAAGTGGATAATTGGAAAAACAAGGGAATAGTCAATGCCACTTATTTTTGCTTTGTTGATTACATCTGTTTGTGTAGGCCACCACAAATTGTGTATAATTTTAAAAATAATTTTATTAAACTTATCAAAATATAAAATACCAATAAAAATGAAAACAGTGGGAAAATGAGGGAGGGACAAGAAGAGAGAAAGAAGTGTAGGTTAAAGGAGGAAAAAGGAAAAAAAAACATTGACTTTTGACTCTTTTTAGTGCAGCAGATTAAAATAATAACATTACATCCTCAGTTATTTACTTTTACATACTTAATACGTACTGGCCATTTATATACCAACAAACCTTCTAATCAGCAAAGCCCAAAGTCAAATAGTTTTTTTTTCCATCTCAAGCACAAAACCCTAAAGTGGTTTCCATGTAGAAAAAAAGTTGGATGTGTTCTTTTCTTCGATTAAAGAAGTTAATTCAGGCGTCTTTGTAGTTCAATCACTTTTTCCAGCCATTTGTCTATTGTGGGAATTAAAGTATCT
Organism: Pituophis catenifer annectens; assembly: GCF_029215685.1. Taxonomy (NCBI): domain Eukaryota; kingdom Metazoa; phylum Chordata; class Lepidosauria; order Squamata; family Colubridae; genus Pituophis; species Pituophis catenifer. Next base: position 14,780,472 of record NW_027256888.1, read on the forward strand.
TTCCATTTTTGTGCATAAAGCATTCTTGCTATTGTCAACCTATATAACAGCAAGGTTCCAGATTTTTTTTTAAAGTAATCCATTAAGCCTAAAAGAAAAGTTTCTGGTTTAATGTTTATATTCACTTTAAAATTTATTTTATAAAATTTAATTTATGAATCAATTTAAGAATCTTAAAATATGCACCTTACCCCAGTATTTATCTGCTTTATCACAAGTCCACCAAAGATGATAAAAAGTTTCTTCTTACATTTACATTTCTAAAATGCATGTGAAATGCCTTTGTATATCTTTGACAATTTATCAGGTGCTAAATACCAATGGTACATCATTTTATAAAACTTCCTTTTAAATTATAATTTAATGTAAATTTTAAACCCTTTTTTCTCACATTTTCCCATTGTTCAAGCATTATATTATACCAATATTTTTTGTCCATTTTTTTAAAATTTTTAAAATTTGATTTATATGCCGCCCTTCTCCAGAGACTCAGGGCGGCTTACAGTGCGTTAAGCAATAGCCTTCATACTTTTGTATATTTATACAAAGTCAGCTTATTGCCCCCACAAACTGGGTCCTCAATTTACCTACCTTAGAAAGGATGGAAGGCCGAGTCAACCTTGAGCCTGGCGAGATTCGATCTTACTTTAATTGCAGACAGCTGGTGTTAAATTACAGTGCTTCTGTCTGTTGAGCTAAACCAGGCTCCATTGAATCTTGCCAGGCTTCAAATATTCAAAATATACAAAAAAGTATGCAGGCTATTGCTATAATGTATTGTAAGCCACCCTGAGTCTACGGAGAAGGGCGGCATATAAATGGACTAGTAAATAAATAAATAAATAAATAAATAAATAAATAAATAAATAAATAAATAAATAAATAAATAAATAAATAAATAAATAAATAAATATCATTCTCTAAATTCATTTTCAGTAACAATTTATAAATCTTAGCAACAACATCTTATTTTTAATGTTTTTGTATTGTTGTTTTTATAAAATTATAACCTTTCCAGAGTCATTTGACAGTGAGAAATTAAATTAAATTTAATTAAATAATTAAATTAAATAATTAAATTTCAGCATTTAATTAAATAATAAATAAATAAATAATTCTTTAAAATATAGACAAAGTATATATTTTATACTCTTACCTACTGAAGAATCTGATAATTAAAAAAACAATAACAAAAACAACAGCAACAACAAAACAGAACAAATATTGTACAATAAATGGAATTAACATTAGGAAAGTTTTTAAGCAGATTACATCAGAGGTGGGTTTCAGCAGGTTCTGACCAGTTCTGGAGAACCAGTAGCAGAAATTTTGAGTAGTTCGGAGAACCGGTAAATACCACCTCTGGCTGGCCCTGCCCCCATCTATTCTTTGCCTCCTGAGTCCCAGCTGATCGGGAGGAAATGGGGATTTTGCAGTAACCTTCCCCTGGAGTGGGGAGGGAATGGAGATTTTACAGTATCCTTCCCCTGCCATGCTCACCAAGCCACGCCCACAGAACCGGCAGTAAAAAAAAATGAAACCCACCACTGGATTACATCATGAGAAAATGAAAACCCAAGGTACCAAGAAATAGAAATTGGAATTAAAATATGTTAGAGTGATGTCTGCAAATAAGGAATCTAAGGAATCTGTTGCAGGCGGAAAGAATGTAAAATCTACTACTTGACATTAATGCCAACTTAAAGCAGCAAGATGGAAAAGAGGTTGAAATATTAACAGGTTGTATACATTTCAAAACATTGCAATTATGCTGCCCCTCATATGACATTGTAAGTCACAATATCGATTAAAATATTTGTTGTTTATACTTGATTTAAATATGCTATGGACAGAAAGTAATATTTTAGATAGTTTGAAGAACATCAAGGAATTATGTGAACATTTAATAGGTATTTCTGTAGTTATTTGCTTAACATGCAATAACTTCCCACTCATAACACATTTACTAGATAATTACAGGGAAGCCTCACTTTGATAAATATGAGATAGGCTTAACAGGTTCGAACAGATTTTAGCTCATGGCAATTTGGTAAGGTTCCTAAATCAAATGGCTTTCTATAATTAATATTTTATTTAAATATCCTATTACTTTAGATGTATTTCCACAACACTTCTTTTTTTGTTTAGGTTCTGCCAAATGGGATGGATGGCTTATTCTAATGTAAGTGGAGAATCTTCTTTTTATAATAAAAAGCATGTTATCAAACACTGTAGGCTTGAAATGGCATATTTTAAATTTATATTTTAAGTATGCATATAACCTGTTTCTCCTAAATAAGACATCCCCTGATAATAAGCCCTATCAGGCTTTTGAGCGCAAGCACTAAAATAAGCCCCCCCCAAAAAAATAAGCCCTCCATGAAAATATTTAAACGCATGTGCAGCCAGTCCCCGCCATTTCCTCTTGTTTCCTCCATGTGCTCCAAAATAATAAGACCTCCCTGAAAATAGGGCCAAATGCTTATTTCGGGGTTCAAAAAAATATAAGACAGGGTCTTATTTTTGGGAAAACATGATATAGCCCAACATTGTGCTTAATGTTCACATTTATTCAACTTTCTGCCCATATAAAAGTTTGAGAAGATAAGTGGCTTGAATTGAAATCAACTTTTGATAAATTCATTCATGCGGTTTTCTTTTCAGTGTTATGGAATAGTTCATGTCAGGCCCAAAATCATTAATGGTGTAAGAAGAATTTTACTTTAATAACCAATAATAATCGTAGGAGATTCTTTATTCCAGGTTAACTTTATTTCCCTATTTCTCAGCTATCCCTTAACCATTAACACAAATTCATGATCCAATGAGACTAGAAACGATGAGAAATTCATTGTGATAATAGATGGCTTAAATTGCACCTCTGCTAAGCTATCAACTGAAAATAGCAAAATTGAGTACCAAAATCACGTACCTGGGCAAGCAGACCAAGAACTTGTTCAGTCACACTTCCCTACATCTCAAAATAGGCTGTCTAGACCCCATCTACACCAGGGGTGTCAAACTCGCGTCGTCACATTGTCACGTGATATATCATGACTTTCCCCCCCTTCACTAAAACGGGGGTGGGCATGGCCAATATGTGACTCATCTAGCTCGCGGGCTGTGCCTTTGACACCCTTGAGCTACACAACAAAAAGCAGGGGTCAGTTTCTCAGCTTGGAAAAGGGACTCGGACATTCTTTTAACAAATGGCATGCAGTGAATCTTCTTGAGTGCTTTGTTTTCACACCTATAGACAAAACCTTGCTAGGATGAGGATCTACTATCTGTATACTGTGTTCAATATACTCTGTAAATCATTTGGGAGGGGCTGTCTTCATCTTTTTTCTTTCACACATAACATCCAGACTGAGTTGCCTCTTAACTTTTCTGGACTGCACCCTTTCTCTCCTGGGAATCCACCTCCCTCCTACAACTACATTCCATCACAGCTCACATTATTATTATTATTATTATTATTATTATTATTATTATTATTATTATTATTATTATTATTATTATTATTTGAATTTGTATACCGCCCTACTCCCGAAGGACTCAGGGCGGTGAACAGCCAAAAGATAAAATACATATAATACAAATGCTAAAAAACCATTAAAATACAATTAAATAATTTGGCCCAGAAAACAAAATTTAAAACACCCCAAATTTATAAGACAAATATAAAATTTAAAAAATTTAAAACAGTTTAAAAGAGAGGTTAGGCTAGGCCGGCCTGCTGGAATAGGAATGTTTTGAGGGCACAGCGGAAAGCACACAGATCCGGGATCCTCCGTATCTCCAGGGGGAGCTCGTTCCAGATGGCGGGTGCCCCCACAGAGACGGCTCTCCCCCTGGGGGCCGCCAGTCGACACTGTTTGACCGACGGCACTTCCATATACAGACTAAACCACTTCCCTAAAATTTTCTAGTTCCCTCCCCAATTTGTATACAGTACTAACCCTGCTCAACTTCTCAGATTAGTGAAAATAAAAGATAATTAGAAATTGAGTGGTTCTTGGAGATGACAGTGCTAACATACTTAATCATTTACATTATGTTTCTGAGCTAAATTGAACATTACTTACACAAGGCTAAATCTAAGCTCCACGTTGTATTATATTTAGTTGAGGATTCTCCTCACATTACTCTTTATCCTCTAACTACCCATTATCTTTAGTTGTTATATTTTCTTTATTCCTCCCAAAATACCTGAAGGTACTTCGTAATAAACATACTAATCAGATAAAAGGCTCAGATAGATACTTCAGAGAGAATGAGAAATATGAGCTTTTAACTGCTTTAATTTAGGAAAGGTGCTTGACAATTCCTGACTTGGCTATGTATTGCATAATTTCATCTCTATTTCCCTTTAATCAACAGAAATTTAACTGGAATGTTTGATTTTATTCCTGTTACTTTAAGAATTGTTACTTAATTTATACTTATGTAGTATTCATAGTGCACTTTTTAATTAAGAACATGAGATATTTTTTTTAAAAAATGCTATCTTCTGTCATTTCCAAACATTTTAAATGTTTTATTTATGCTATAATGTATTTATCTGTTTCAAATGTTCGCTTAATTTGAGTATTATACTGTATATAGTACTGAATTTATTTATTTATTTAACTTTGTCAATATAGATTCTATTTTGGGATAAGACAAGTAATATCTTAATAATTAAAAAAGCCATAAGCTAAAATCAAATCTACTGCTTATAAAATCACTTCTGAAAATTGTATATTTTCATGCAATTTGAAGATTTCATTTGCTTTGCTTTTTTTTTTGCTTTTACCTTTTAGCCTATCTTGCATATCATATAAGGTTCTAGGTACCACATATTGAGAAATGCTATGAAAAAGTAGCATTTTTACTTAGTAGCATTTTTACATAGTAGCATGCTATGTAGGTTCAGAAAATGATTAGCAGAGAATTGGATAGTAATTTTGTGAAGAATGATTCCTTAAACAAGCTCTTAGTACTGAGAAGGATAAACTAAGAAAGGCTATGACAGCACTTTCAAATACCTGAAAGCAACTCATAGAAGAAAACCAGTTTCGGTTCTGTATAATTTCAGACAGCCTGGGCATAATATTAAAATTACTGTGGTTGGCTGCACACAGTTGTGGGATTCAGCTGGTTTGTGCCAGTTTGGGTAGTTAAATTGCTGGCTGGCTCCACCCTTCCCCACCCCACCCCTTTCAGGAGTCCCCAAGTGCCCCATTTTGGCTCCCAGGTAAATGCAGGGAGGTCTCCTAGGCCCAAAACTGGGTGTAGGGGTGAAGTGCGCCCCCTCGTCCCCTTTTCGCTCCCAAGAGGCTGCAGGGAGGCCTACTAGACCCAAAACGGGGTACAGGTGTGGCACAGCCTCCATGGCCTGTTTTTGCTCCTAGGAGGCTGCAGGGAGGTCTACTAGGCCCAAAACGGGGCGCAGGAGGATAGCGCGTCCCCCTGCAGCCCGTAGTTGCTCCCGGAGGGTGCAAGAGGCCGAGTGCAATTACTTTTGCAATTGACTGATGGTGATTTTAGCGCTGCCAATGGTATTCAACAGTGGTGGGTTGCTATCGGTTTGTTCCAGTTCAGGCGAACCGGTAGCAGAGGTGGCAGGAAGCTCCGCCCACCCACCCCCATACGTCATCAAATATGCTCTGCACATACACAAAGGTGTAAGAGCCTTGGTACTACAGTGGTTTAAAGCACCCTGTTATTAACACAGCTGCCTGCAATTTACTGCTGGTTCGAATCTCTCCAAGGCTCAAGGTTGACTCAGCCTTCCATCCTTTCTAAGGTAGGTTAAATGAGGACCCAGTTTGTGGGGGCAATAAGCTGACTTTGTATAAATATACAAAAGTATGAAGGCTATTGCTTAACGCACTGTAAGCTGCCCTGAGTCTCCGGAGAAGGGCGGCATATAAATCAAATTAAAAAAAAAAAAAAAAAAAGAAAAAGGTGGTGCGTGCAAGTGAACCGGTAGCAAAGGTAAGTGAAACCCACCACTGGTGTTCAAGTGGTGTTCCAGCTGTTTTGGGATTACACCTAATGTCCTTATGACTATTAGTGCAATACTTGCTTTTTTGTCATAGTCATTCTACTTCTATTTGCAGCTCTTTGTGATTTCCTATAGCTCTTCCTCCCCTATTCTGCTGTCTCCAGGTACAGCAACTTCCACTAAGACAGACTTTTACTTCTTCCTTATCAATAATGGTTAAGTCTGGCCTGTTATGTGGCAGGTAACTTATCTGTCTGAATTCTAAAGTCACAGAACACTTTAGCTTCTTCACTTTCTATTACTTTGCCTTTTTTGCGGTCCCATCAGTTCTTGCTTGCAGGCAAGTGGCATTTCTAACGCCCTATTGTTGCTATTTTGTCATGCCATTGTTTGTAATCAGTCTGGCGATCTTCTTGCAACAGCTAACTTGGAGGTCCACTGTTTCTTCAGCATCCTTGCCATTTGCTCTCTGTTGTTGTCTTTTCAATTTTGGTTTTGTATGCATTATTATTGATTTAATGAGATTAAGAAGGCTGATTGTAACTGGGTGTCAGGAGAAGCTTCCGGATGGTAACAGTGTAAGAGACTCAATTCATTTACCAAAAGATATGATGGCCTTTTCTTCAGTAGATGTGTTCATGTAGAAGCTAGACAGCCATCTGTCTGGACTGGCATAATTCATGAATATAAATTAGTATAATATGCTGGTGGCACTTTTCTGTTTATATCTAAACATTATACTTAAATTCCAGCTTTTGTGAATCTGATTAATGACTTTAGCCAAACTGCAGGGTAGTCTTTTAACTGATCTAATTCACTATTGAAGCCTAACAGGAATGGCATATTATTTATATATCAAATGATTATCATTTTCCAAATGTACTGAGTTTATCAATTATTTTATTGTTAACATATTGTTATATAATATCGTATAATCTTATTATATTTTAATGATTGCATTATTATACTCAGTCCAAATTATATTTCTCAGATAATAATAGTAAATATAAATAAGATATATGTGGATATTTCTCTAGACATTGATAGATGGAAGTCATTAAACCTTACAGGGATTAAAATCTCTGTAAATGTAATTTCCAGGATCCCTTTACTTTGCATATAATTCTTACAATATATCCAGAATTTATTTTCAAAAACTGAATATATAGTTTTGTAAATATCTATAGAGTTCCTCAATTTTGAAGATATTTCAAAAAGGTGATGTTGTTAGTTAACATGGAGGTTTCAGTTTTCTGAACCTATAATCCTATTATTATTGATAATCTCTTGACTAGAACAAATGGACATTTGTTTATTTTCATGTAAATTTTCCACTCTGGACTCTTTTGGAATATTGCTATTTAATGACTTTAGTAAACTGGACTTTGGGGTTTTCATAGTTAATATAGCAAGAGATTTGCTATATTTCCTCTGACAATAAAGTTGATTGAAAAACTGAGGTATATCATTACATTTTTATCTAAGGTCTCATGCTAAAGTGAAGCTATGTTCAGATTTTAAAGCTGATTAAATAAAGTTTATGGAAGTTCCATAAAGTTTATGATTTATAAATGATGTGATTAATGATGATGTGTGTTCTTTCTTTTGTACTGAATTTTTATGTTCCTCGATGCGCACACTCATTCTTCTGTCGGTCTGTCCAATATATGTTGAGGGGCAGGAAGCACATGGGATTTCGTATATGCCTTGATCTTCTAATTCTATTTTGCCTTTAGGGTTTCTCAGAATAGACAATATCTTTCTATCTGTGCAAAATATGGTTTTGATGTTGTGTCTATGTAGTATTTTGCTAATTTTATCCATTGTTCCTTTTATATAGGGCAAGATGGCTTTCCCATTGTTTTGTTCCTCTTGTTGATTTCTCTTCTGTCTGGGTGTTACATGCTGGATCATACTGATGATTTTATTTATCATCATCATTAGTACAACACATAAATGCCACAGGACATAATATTAATTTTAATAACACAAAAACAGTTGCAAAAATAGAACAACTCAATGGCAGAATAATCAGAGAGGCCATTGAAATAGAGAAAAGACCATATTGTATGAATAAACGTGATGACACTTCCCATCTGCCTACTATTTGGAAACCTGATCTCATAGACAGACGAATCTTAACACAAAATATAAACCATAGATCAAAGATTCATCATAATGCCTGTGTTGCCACCATTTCCAGCATAATTTATCCATTAACCCACAACCAAGCAACAGCGCTTCCACCCAATCAAAATACAGCTACGTCACCAGCCAATCAGAATACAACAACACTGTCGACCAATCAGAATACACCTTTGCCTCTTTTCATAGAAAAACGTCAGTTACAATCACACAGTTTGCCCATAAGCACCAAACCGAGAACTTCAGCCAGAAGATGACAAATGCGATTTCGTCGAAACGTCGCTACTACCCTTTTAAGGATATGTTTACAATTACACGGGAAGAAACCCAAGATATTAACTGTACACACACACACACACACACACACACACACACACACACACACACACACAATACTTTTCTAGTCAGGGTTTTTTCCTACGTAGCTCAAGATGTTTGTATAGCCATAGTTGGGTGATATCTCAAATCACCACTTTCAGGCTTTATCAGACATTTTGTGTTGTCTGTTGTGAGACTTAAGGGAGACTGGGATAGTACTATTTCTGTCTTATGAGACTTCTTCAGCCAGCCACACCCTTATTTTATGACTCCTCCCTGTAAAGGTCAAATATTTATTTTTATTTTGTTCTTTTAATTCGTAGGTAAATATGTATAATACTTTTCTAGTCTCATAAGAAGTCTCATAAGACAGAAATAGTACTATCCCAGTCTCCCTTAAGTCTCACAACAGACAACACAAAATGTCTGATAAAGCCTGAAAGTGGTGATTTGAGATATCACCCAACTATGGCTATACAAACATCTTGAGCTACGTAGGAAAAAACCCTGACTAGAAAAGTGTTATACATATTTACCTACGAATTAAAAGAACAATATATATATATATTTATATAATACTTTCTATCTCAAAGTATAAATACTAATTGTCAATTGTCATCCATTGGCAGTATTTACAATTACAATATTGATTGACATCTTAATTTGGACCAATAATATTTTCACACTCAGAGACAAGTTTTTAGATGGTATCTTAAATCCTACAGTCTTTATAAATGTGTTATAAATAGAATAGAATAGAATAGAATAGAATAGAATAGAATAGAATAGAATAGAATAGAATAGAATAGAATAGAATAGATTTTTTTTAATTGGCCAAGTGTGATTGGACACACAAGGAATTTGTCTTGGTGCATATGCTCTCAGTGTACAGAAAAGAAAAGATACGTTCATCAAGAATCATAAGGTATAATACTTAATGATAGTCATAGGGCAGTGGTGGGTTTCAAAAATGTTTACTACCGGTTCTGTGGGCGTGGCATTTCTTGATGAGCGTGGCTTGGTGGATGTGGCAGGGAAGGATACTGTAAAATCTCCATTCCCACCACACTCCAGGGGAAGGTTACTGCAAAATGCCCATTTCCTCCTGATCAGCTGGGACTTGGGAGGCAGAGAATAGATGGGGGTGGGGCCAGTCAGCATTTTTACTACCGGTTCTCTGAACTACTCAAAATTTCTGCTACCAGAACTGGTACCAGAACTGGTCAGAACCTGCTGAAACCCACCTCTGTCATAGGGTACAAATAAGCAATCAGGAAACAATCAATATCAATATAAATCGTAAGGATACAAGCAACAAAGTTACAGTAAATGACTGTCATAAATCAACTTCAAACATCAAATTGAATGAGGAACTATAGAACCCCATTTTGCCTAAATAGTAGGAAAATACTTCTCCCAATATCTCCAAATACCCCAAAACTCCTCGTATTTTTTATTACAACTTATACAATAGCAGTATTTGGACTTATTGACTACTATTGTATTATACCAAAAAGAATGAGTAAGTCATCATGTAGGAGATTCAGCCACAACAAAGCTTTATTGTTCTTTGCAATTATGTAGTAGTTTACAAACTGCCCCTTGTTAAAGCATCAGCAAAACCTCAAAAGTGATTAGCTTAGCAATAAAGAAAGAAGGAAGGACGGAAGAAATGACTTGGAAATTGTGTTATAAGCAAAACAACTCCAAAATCCATTACTTTCAGGATAAGCATACCTTAGTCAATTACTTTGCTGAACAAATCCCTTTTTCTTCAGATCTTGACAATTTCCAAATAAGAGTGATAGAGGCAATATAGAACATAAGGTACATATCTTTAACAAGCCATTGCTATAACCACGAAATTTTCCAGAAAAGCTAATGCAAAAGCTTTTTCCTGCTTATAATAGATGCACGAACTAAAATATTATTTCTTAAATAATGTTATTAATCTTTCTCTGTTTATGCATGAGATCATTACAGTCTTATTAGTCCAGATATTTCTTCCATATATATAGCATGCAGGTGTAAAAAAAACAACTTTGATGGTCACTTGAAAAGATGCGTTAGTGATCTGGACTAACAGTCATACCGAGTAAGTGGAAAGAGTGGGAGATACAAAGTTTTATCATCACTTTCGGTGAGTAATTATTCTTTTACACATTTCTGATTGCCTTAGTCTTTTTGCAGGCGCACCGGCTGTCTCAGTAAATAAACCCTATTTATGTCCTTAACACATTTGGCACAGCTGTATAACAGTGTTTATACATTGATAAATAGTTTATTGCACTTAATGACTGGGTTCTGCACTACTTAGTAAATTACTGTTTAATTTTTGGTGGAAAACAATTTTGAAATGAGCATTCCTTGCTTCTCTATGGCACGTGTAGCGTGTGTATTTTTAAGAAGCAGCTTTTATATAATCTATGAAACTAATTAACAAAGCAGCTTGGGCTTTAATGATAGGCTATTAAAAGCATGTGTAGCTCTAAAATAAAAAGCTCTTTTGAAAGCCTCAAAGAAAAAATGACAAGTTTGGAAGAACTTAGTGCTTTATCTTAACAATCACTTCCCCCTCTTATCAGCTCCACCCTTTTTATTCCCACGTTTTCCCTACCATTTAAACATGCCTGCAAGTTATTGCTACTTGTGCCATCTACTGGTAATGTCATGGCATTACTTATGAGGCACAGCTAAAGGATATCATGTAGCTTCGTATTCTGGTTTTGGCCTGTTCAGGTTATTTTAATAAAATCAGTTACGGAAGCCCATTGTAGAATCTTCAGTTTTTAATGTTGCAGCACTAACACAATTGCAATTGTTATTGCATTGGCATGAGTGAAGCACAGATCCCTCATGCCCAGAAGCAGCTAAGTCCTGGGAAGGAATTGCATGGTTATTTCAAGGGCTTTTTAAAGCTGTTTGAATGCAGGTGTGCAGACAGCATTTCCACTAGGACTATTGGCAAAGTGCAGTGGCTTCGCATAGTAAACATTTAGAAGCAAACTGAAAAGTCTTCAAAACAACTGAACCGAAACTTTTGGAGAACATGACTAATGTGAATAGTGTAGGAATAGTACAGGGTCAGCTATATGAACACTGAAGGACCCTCTTTATTCACATTATTATAAGAAAGAAATGTGCTTGTTTAGAGATTACACTAAGTCAGCTAAATTCCATTCTTGGTAATATATATCTTCTGAGGGGCCTAGCTGTCAAGGATGCAAGGACATCCATAAGAAACAAAAAGTTACTTATTATCCAAAGCAGCCATGAATCTACGCATCAGCAAACACAGAACTGAGGAAGGTTGTTTAGCTAAGATAATCTTATGAACTAGAAAATAATGAAGGAATTTAGTAATTACAAAGTGTCAATTATAATGTAACAAATGTATGTTAACCATATATGGAAAACTGCTGTGCTCGCAAAATCCTTTGTCTTGGAGATGTATAAAAGCAGTTGTATCAGAGCTCTTCTTGGTTCAGAATTGCAGATACAAATCTGATTCTGAAACTGCACAATAAACTGTCTCTAGCTGACCAGGAATGTTGTTTGGTCCCATCATTCCATAACATGACTGCCTTGAATCTTTAAGTGCTACGGGGCAGTTGGTTTATATCAGTGTACTTCATGCAGCATCCCTTCAGAGACATTGTTCAGTCTTGTAAGGGTGAAAGTCACCATCTCCTTGACATGTTATTTATATGCAGAACAACACGTTTCATCCCCAGTACTAATCCTCCCAAGGTCCAATTTCATTTCTCAACATGCTGAATCTACCTAGCCAATCATGAGACATCAGAATAGACTTTAGGATGCCAGATTTGATAAGACAGTTTGTTTACAGCTGATTGATACAGCACTTAAGGAAACAATGCAAACTGCATATTTTTTACTAAGCAAAATGTCATCTACATCACCCCAAAGTTGTCCAATGCAAAGTGTGACAAGTTTTGGGTTTTATTTTTTTAAAAAGTGCCAATTTTTCTTTTATTTTCTTTTTTTTTTTTTGGAATTTTTTTTTATTTTTAAACAAAACTTAAAACATAAAACAATTATCATCCATTACAATTACAGAAAGTGCATTGATCGGTTACAAATCTTTTGTGCTTAATCCTCTATCCACCATTTTCTTATTTAACAGTTTATTACATTATTATTCTTATTTACCAATTATTTAACAGTAAATTGTCCTCTATAAAGGGGGAAAAAACCCCTTTATACGTTTTATTATCTTATCCATTTCATGTTTCATATTTCATTTCCATTCTTTCTTGTCTAACCATTGATAAAATAAATCCCATATCAAATAATATTGTTTATCTTCTTGTTCCCTAATTTCAAATGTCAATTTACTCATTTCAGCACACTCCAACATTTTCTTGATAATGTCGTCATCCGTGGGTATCTTCTCACCTTTCCAGTTTCTAGCAAATACAATTCTAGCTGCCATTAAAACATTCACAATTAAATATCTCATTTCTCTATTGTATATTTCTGGTAAAATCCCCAATAAACATGTGCCAATTTTTCTTGATCACATATTTATCTTGATTGCATGCACTGGAATACGTATTAGAAATCATTCCGATAACAAACCTCAAAAGCTTCAACATGCATTTTAAACTGTTAAAATTCCTAAATATAACTACTTGTTTCAGTACTATTATCAAGCCAAGGAAAGGGGATGCCACTTCCAATATCATGAACAATACTTTATTTTATAAAAGTTAAAAATAAGTGTGCCTTTCTAAAAAGGAAAGTATAAATGAAATTGCAGCATATGTTATTTTCCTTCCAACTACAGTATTGCTTATTTTCTTTTATATGTAAGATCTTTTTCATACAGTGGTATCCTTCTCTCCCTTTTTCCTAGGAGAAACTTACATACAAATTCTTCCTTGGACATGAAAATTATTTGACGAGCACAACTCTGTTATTATACTAAAATAACACGTGGACTTTAACATAGAGTTGAAGAGAGAATTCTGGGAGTTGAAGTCCATGTGTCTTAAACTTGTAAGGTTGAGAAACACTGATATAGCAAATCCCAATGAAAGAAGGACACTGCATACACTGTTATGAGTAGATTAGATAAGATCATTTCATTTTGGTCAATTACCAGCTTAAAAGAAGTTATAACAAAATTCAGCCATAGAAATGAAACGACTTTAAGTATAAGCAACATTAGGCAGCAGGACATTCTATTAACACTGGGACTAGAAACTAAAAAGTAATATTTAAGATTAAATCAGAAGACACAATTGTGAAATTCATTATGTCAACTCTACACATTCAGTCCACCGTGCAGTAAATTAACAATATATAATAAATTGTACTGTCAAATCTAATAATCTAATATATTAATGATAACTTAAAATTGATCATTTATACTGTATATACATGACCAAGGATGGATGAAGTAAATGTGAAGATTACTAGAGTACAACAGGAATCTGTTACTTCTGCATATTCACAGCATGCTGAATTCTTTGCTCTTTCTGATCTCAGAAAACACCATAAATAATTTCTCCCTTGTGACTAGTAATGAATTCTAATAATAAAATGCCTTTATGCCACTTGTTATTGACTTACTTGAACAAGCAATTAAGGAATCCTATAAAACTGTCCAATAGAAAACACTTTTTAAATCTTAAAATTAACAATGTGGAAAAAGTCTTTCTCCCTCCCTCCCTTCCTTCCTTCCTTCCTTCCTTCCTTCCTTCCTTCCTTCCTTCCTTCCTTCCTTCCTTCCACACAGAGATTTAGTATTTTGCTCCGAAACATTCACATTATACTTGGAAATACTAAATTATTCTAGATTTTAAAAATTTATCTTTAAAAATAACTTTAAAGTAATTTTATATAGAAAAGTAATATACATTTGCCATAGAACATAGTTGATTTCCAAATACATTGAAGAAAAATATGTACTTCACCAGCTGGAAGAGAGGTCCATAAAATTAAATTGAATATAGCAGCATTATTATGAATAGTAAAGGCAAAGAAAGTATTTCCCATAACTAGTTATGATTTCTCATTATACAAATGTCCCACGAAGAGTCATATTTCTGCAGGTTATTATACCCAATAACTATTGATCGCTGGGTCACAAATTAAAATTGGCTATATCTACAGCTCCATTAAATTATAATACCCCTTGTATTTCAGGAAAGAATCTCATCATGGAGAGCCTAATTACAGACCGCCAACCTTATACATACATCAGACAAGAGTTGAATTTAGTTTAAATTAAAAGTAGCACTTCTTACATCCATTCGCATAATATAAGTTTGTTGATTAAAATGCATTTCACAATCACTGGTTCTCAGAAGCACATTTGAATCAAAATGTTTGATAAATTTATGAAAAAGCAGGATGAGGGCTGTACAAAATTCAAGCAATTCCATAATCTTTGGGCCATCCCTGAGAAAGTCAACTTCTATCCCTAATCCTCTGTATGAGACCCTAAGTATCTTGTGCCAGGTATGGTTCACCTTAAACAAAACTACCAGATGAGAATCTGTAAATGTGGTAACAATAGACTACAAGTTCTTTGTTCACTGATACACACAAGCTAGGCCATGAAATACATAAATGTGTGTAGTCACATTCACTCTTTGTCTTTTTGTCACTCTGGGCACAGTTTAAACTTTCTCTTGTGTTGTCCTTTTAAAATCTATTTTGGTGCAAAATGGTACAAAAACAAGTGTATTGAGTCCTCGGAATACTTTGTAGCCTTTTAATATCCCCAAACCCTCTAAAGTTTGAAATATTTTATCCCAGATGTACATGGATTGACTTATTCAGTATGCCATCAGGCATGGCTTCTTTTACAAAGCATTTGTTCAGAAAGGGAGAGAAAGAAAATAACAGTAAGTTTGATTTTGATGTTTTTATCTCATGGAAATGGTAATACATAGAACACTCTATGTAATCCAAAAAGCTCAAAGATCTGCCCTTCAAAGTTTCTTTTGCACCAAAGGGACACAGTGTATTCCTGCTGCATTCCAAGTATGTTTAGCCCCAGTCCAAACACAATTATTATATGATCCATAGGTAGACCAGTGGTGGGATTCACCCGGTTTGGGCCAGTTCAGGCGAACCAGTAGTCAAATTGCTGGCTGGCTCCGCCCCTTTCTGCCCCTTCCAAGAGTCTCTACGTGCCCCATTTCAGTGCTGGGATTCACCCGGTTTGGGCCAGTTCAGGCGAACCAGTAGTCAAGTTGCTGGCTGGCTCCGCCCCTTTCTGTCCCTTCCAGGAGTCTCTATGTGCCCCATTTTGGATCCCAGGTAAGTGCAGGGAGGCTTCAGGGAGGCCTTCTAGGCCGAAAATGGGAGGCAGGAGGGCAGCAGACACCCCTGCTTCCCATTTTCATTCACAGGAGGCTTCAGAGAGGCCTCCTAGGCCCAAAACAGGGCACAATGGCTGCGGCCCACCCACCCCCTACAGCCCATTTTCGCTCCCAGGAGGCTTCAGGGAGGCCTCCTAGGTCCAAAACAGGCCACGGGGGGGGGGGGCAGTGCACCCCCATGGCCTGTTTTTGCTCCCGGGGGGTGCAGGAGGCCGAGTGGCCTATCATGGCCACGCCCACCCAGCCTATCATTAGGGCAGAGGACCGGTTGTTAAATTACTTGAATCCCACCACTGATAAACCAATTTAAATCATTTGCCGCCCTGGAAAGGGGACAGACCCAGTTTCTCAGGATCTTATTTCAAGTATTATGTTGCACCTCAAAGGCAATTCTGTGTTGTGAAGCTGGCATTAGTAAAATTGAATCTAGTCCCTGGATACGTATTTTCCCATATGGGCAGGTCTAACCCCTTAGGGTCTCTCTGACAAATGTGCTTCCTCCTGGGCTTTGGTGATAGTTATAAAAATGTAAATTTGGGTTTTTCCTTAACCCAACTGTCTCAGGGACACTAATATTGAAACAGACTTGTCTCTCCTCAAAGTCTTATTTATAAATCAGTCTCATACTCCTTACAGACTTTTCAGATATTTAAACAAAATCTCTGTTTCTATACTAAGGAGAGCCCAGCCTTACACAGTTCAAAGTACTTCCATCAGTGGTTTTAGAAGGGAGATGCGAAGGGAATCCATTTAAATCTAGACTCTGTCTATATGGTGAAGAAGTCATAGAAACATCCAAACATGTCTTACTATGTTGTTATTTTTATGTCAATACTTGTTGTGGCCCCGCCCTCTGAGCCTGTCCCATCGGAGGAAGAAAGCTCCGAGCATGACGAAGAGGAGTCAGCCAGGCCTCCCTCTCCAGGCCCCTCCCCTCTGGCAATGTCTCAGGTGCCGGCCGAGGGAGAGGAGATTATCAGGGAGACAGGTGGCTCGGATGAGAGTGAGGGAGAGACATCATTCCTGGACGCACGCCTCCGAAGGCGTGATAAATGTTTGCAGCAGCTCAGGAGGCGTGCTAGCAATTAGAACAGAGTCACTGGACTACACCCCAGAGACTATATAATAGAGGGTGGTGGCCAATGATCCTTGTGACGAACAAAACTAACCTTGGATAGTCACTAAAGCCTCGTTCGGAACTGCTGGGAGGAATATTTATTGTTGTTGGACGTTTGGAAGCTGAGTATTTATCTTTCTGTTTTCTGTGGAAATAAAAGCACTTGGCAGACGGCGTGTATATCGCTGCCAAGTTGGAGATAAAGAGCTGGGTGTGTTCCAAGTGCTTCCTTAACCCTCGGCTGGCTGTGTTTGTGTGTGTGTGTGGACGGGGACAGATCAATACTTGTCACAAGCTGATAATTCAGCACCTAGTTAAATATCCTGGTCACTCTGATCGTTTTGTTTTTTTTTATTTGATTTATATGCCGCCCTTCTCTGGAGACTCAGGGCGGCTTATAATGTGTTACTAGTTAAATCTTTTATTTTCAGATTCAGATAAGTCTATTTCCTTAACCATTTCCTGTGACCAAATTCTGTCATGTAAGATATAATAAGTGAAACAGTTTAACTGACTAATATTGCTTAAGTAATCAATATCAATTTTATGTATCCAAGTGCTTTATGGAATGATCATTTACCGAAATAAAAATTCTGATACATGTGAAAAATAAGTTAAGTCTTCCCAAAAATTGTCTAGCACCAACATTACAAATTTTTGAAACAAAGCAAAAATATTTTTGTATTTTAGAACACTTTAAGTGCTGAAATATATTTTTGAATGCTTGAAAATGTGTTTTCTTTTGGTTTTTTGCTATTTCATTATAGACAAGTTTGGACTCCAGTTAGAATTAAGGCCATAACAGAAAGAAATAGATGAATAAATAACCATATGTAAAAATTATGTAAATTATGTACCATAATTTCAAGTGGAATCCAACTCCATCTTATTTCTTTTTAGAATTTTGTTCCAATGTGGACCCTCAAGACCAGTGGTGGGTTCCTCCCAGTTCGGTTCGGTTTGGCCGAGCCAGTAGCGGTGATGATATGACGTCACCGAACCGGTTCTCCCCCCTCTGCCCTCCCACCCCCCCACCCCCATGTTATTCTTACCTTTTATTTGGTCCCACCCCCAATCTATTGCTGCCTCCTGAGTCCCAGCTGATGACTAGAGGGAAAAAACCTGTTTAAACTCTTGCCGCGGGGCTTCAAAGGGCCGTCCTACAGCTGATCAGTATTAAAAGCAAACAAATTAGTCAGGTCGTAAGTGTGAGGACTGGTCGTAAGTGCGAGGACCTTCCAGAAATGACTCTGACCAGCTAGCCACACCCACCTAGTCACATGACCTCCAAGCCACACCCACAAAATAAGCCACGCCCACAGAACCGGTAGTAAAAAAATTTAGAACCCACCCCTGCTCAAGACATATGGACATCAGTAATATCCAGAATGATCAGCATTAGGAATGTCAACTAGGAATTCTTAAAGTTGTATCAATATATATGGATGGCACCTAGGAGTGCAGGAAAATTATGTTTCAAGACAGTGCATGTAACTGAATCTAGCCTAACAAAATTATTTTCTTTCTTACAAGTTAAGTATGATCCTTCCTCCAAGACTGAGTTATGATACTTGTCCCAGAATTTAAATTTTTCCACCTTTTGCTGGGATAGGGAAGTACTCCCTCATTCACATTGAGGATTCCTGGCTATGGCCAGGAAGCCCTTTGCACAACTTCTAGATCCTTTGATCAATTCTAGATCCTGGTCATTAGTTATAAAATCCTTTATGGTTCTGGACTGAATTAGCTGAAGTTCTTTCTTTTCTCATCCCACAGTCATAGTCATAATCATAAGTTTATTTGTCAAGCATATATAAGATAACAAGTAAAAGAATAAACATAATTTGAATACATGAAAAGAGTAAGAGTAAAAAGGAATATTAGAACAGGGACGGTAGGCATGCTGGTACACTTATGCACGCCCCTTACAGACCTCTTAGGAATGGGGTGAGGTCAACAGTAGACAGTTTAAGGTTAAAGTTTTGGGGGTTTGGGGAAGAAACCACAGGTAGTGCATTCCAGGCATTGACCACTCTGTTACTGAAGTCATATTTTCTGCAATCGAGTTTGGAGCGGTTTACGTTGAGTTTGTGTCTATTATTTGCTCGTGTACTGTTGTGGTTGAAGCTGAAATAGTTGTTGACAGGAAGGACATTTTGGCAGATAATTTTATGTACTATGCTTAGGTCAGACTGAAGTCGACGTAGTTCTAAGTTGTCTAAGCCCAAAATTTGGAGTCTGGTGGCATAAAGTATTTTATTGCGGTTAGAGGAATGGAGGACTCTTCTCGTAAAATATCTCTGGACTCTCTCAATTGTATTTATGTCCAATACGCAGTGCGGGTTCCAGACAGATGAGCTGTATTCTCCAATGTCTCTTCCCTGAAACAATTCTATCTAACAGAACCTACAAATGTGCCTTTTCAGCTGCCTACCCTGTAGAATTATCACACATACAGAGAAACACATAGAGAGAGAAATAAAATTCATTTGGCCCTGAGCAAATTGTTATTCAAGAAGGCTTTAAAGAGTTTGGGGTCAGGATATGAGGTGGGTGTGTCTTGAACATTAAGTATATGGGTTTATATCCTGACTGTGATTTATTTTTGTCGCAGATGATGAGGATTCTTGGAATTGTCAATAGGATATTGTGATTTGTTGTACATGCCTAGAATCACATTTTTGCAAGTTGGGTGCCATACAAATTTTTAAATACATAAATCCTACATATAGTACATCTCCTATAATAAGTGTATATTTTAAGTCTCATGCTAATTAATGTAGAATATTTGCTCCTGAGCTTCTCATACATATTAATGCATATTAAACATATATTTAGAAAGTATTGAAAAATATGATAAAATTATCTCTTCAATACTCTGCTGAAGGTAAAAGTAGAAAAATACTCCATTATCAATTTTGCTATTTGCTAATGCCCAGCCCGCTTCACTAATAAAAAGTACATAGCATATATGGGACAATGTGTTTCTAATAGCTATTAATAAAAAAGAAAATATCCAAAATCTAAAGGCTGACAGAGCTGGATTAATCTGTTTCACATAAGCTTTTATGTACTATTTGGTCAACTTTTTCCTGCTCAGATTTCCCAAGGAGTTGTAGCAGATTATCATTTCAGCACACAAAAAAATATTGTTTAAATTCATAAACTTGCTTAAACTAATTTGCTTTAACTTCAAGGTCCCCTATTCACCCTTATTTCCCAAGGATAACATGTAATTAATAATATAAACAGATGTAATCTGCCTTGTAGAGGAGAATGATTCAGAGAGTTATTTATAGGGCTTTTAGGATTTTTAGCACTATTAGTGTATTATCAGATAAAAGTTGACAAAATGGGCTCTTTTACTAATAAAAAGAATGTCTTCAGACTTGATTGTCCCCTTAGAGCGCATCACCAAGATATTTTCCTGTAGGCATAGAAAAATCTGACAGAATAGTCTAAATTATGAGTACAGTTGAGCAAAATGCTTGATAATTGCTTATAATTCTCAGTGTTTGGAAAACAATTTCCTGGCCAGATGATTTCTCATTGTATTCAGTGTTTATTCTCTGCCAAATGTTGTACATACACTTCAGTTTATAGTTCAAGGTGTTAATCATATTCAGTCTTTCTAAATGATTACCTGGTAACATTAACATACAAATGCATGGTGATTATCTCTGCTCTTCAAAATTCTTTGCATTTTCAGGAAATAAAGGGAAATAAAAGAAATAAATAAGCCTCTAGCAAGGCACAGGCAAAAGAAACAGAAAATAAACTTATCCTAAATTCTGAGTTGTAAAAATTAAGGAATAATCAAAAGAGAGCTTCTAATTTTTTTTTTAATGTCAAATCTTGTGGGGTTAAAGAATCAGCTCACTGTATCACAATATCTTGCCCATATCTTCATCTAGCTGATATTACAGTACATTAAGAGCTACTGTGTTTCCCCTGCACCAGATAGTACATTGTATTATAGTTTATCACCCAGTGAGCCTGATGCTTAGACTGGATTGGGAATTTTTATACAACTATCAAGTCCTTCTATACAACCTGGGGTAAGAAGATGTTATTCTTTGATGGTGTTAAAATTATCATATGAATGCTGTTCCAAGTAAACCTGCCTTTTGCAACTAACTGATCATGATTTTATTAAAACTGAATTACTATTTAAGATTTAATCTTCAATTTGATTCAGAGTTGGGGACTAGTAAAAACGTATAAGTTCAAGTCCTAACCAAGGATTAATATTTATCATCAATGTCATCATTGATTAGGACTTGAATTATTATTAGTGAATTATTATTATTATCTTTTTTATTAAACATGGAACTCAGTCAAATGAACATTTAAAAATGTGTCACAAATACGATTGACTGGTGCTAATGATTGATATGGGTTGCTGCCAGCATCCTAGGTATCAACCAAGTATTTTCTTAAAATATACGATGTTCCGAGTAGCACAGTTTTTTGCAGTTCTGCTAGTGTTATTGCAGGAAGCTGCAATTTCTTGAAGTGTTTTGTGAAATTCTTGGACATGGTACTAAGTGTCCCGATGGGTAGCACTGTTACATGTTTCATCCATAGCTGTGTAGTAATTATAATTATTATTATTATAATTATTTATTTATTTTAGTCATTAAACATGAAACTCA
The DNA here is from genome assembly GCF_029215685.1 of Pituophis catenifer annectens. Lineage (NCBI taxonomy): Eukaryota > Metazoa > Chordata > Lepidosauria > Squamata > Colubridae > Pituophis > Pituophis catenifer. Next base: position 14,802,057 of record NW_027256888.1, read on the forward strand.
GTCAACTGAACAGTCAACTGAAATAATTATTATTTGTTATTCTCTTTTATTCATTAAAAATGAAACTCAGTCAACTGGACATTTAAAAATGTGTCACAAATACGATTGACTGGTGCTAATGGTTGATACGGGTTGCTGCCAGTGTCCTAGGTATCAACCAAGTATCTTCTTAAAAAATATGATGTTCCAAGTAGCGCAGTTTTTTGCAGTTCCGCTGGTGTTATTGCAGGAAGCTGCAATTTCTTGAAGTGTTTTGTGAAATTCTTGGACGTGGTACCAAGTGCCCCGATGACAACGGGTATCACTGTGACATGTTTCATCCATAGCCATGTAGTTTCTATGGCCAGGTCGCGATATTTCATGATTTTTTCCAGTTCTTTTTCTTTGACTCTGTTCTGCCCCAGCTTCGGATTCCCGAGGATATTGACACACACCAACAGTCCTTATCAAATTTATTAAGTAGCAAGAATAAACCAAAGTCCGGCAAAGATTGGCAACCAGCCCAGAAAACAAGATATGATAAGACTTTTCCAAAAATGCTCTGATAATAATTACAAGTTGTTTCTAGCAAGAAACTTACTAAAGGTGTGTGACTTAAATAGGCTAAGGGAGTGGCCAATTATCCTCAAGCCTTACTCTCGAGGAGACCTCCTCCCCCTGAGTAGCCACTCCTGCTTTTGGCAGCCCTGCATGCTCGAACATTGAGGAGAGGCTCCTCCACTTTGCTATCTGAAGGTTCTGAGGTTCTGAAGGCCCAGGCTGAGTCTCTGCCTCTGGCACCACATCCTCTTCAGCCTCCTCGCTGTCTGACACGAGCACTGGCTGCGCCGGCTGCTGGTGCAACACCACACAGCCTCCTCGTCGTTGGGATCAGCCACGATCTGTGTAGGCTGCTGGCGGGCCACAACACTCTGGTGTCTCCTGGTACCGCGATGTCAATAAATTGTACGTTTCAGTTTTCAACAACTGTGCTATCTGGTGTGTTGTGTTCCAAGTGACGATCCGTCTGTATTTTAAAGTCCAACAAGATCTTCATTTTCTATAATTTTTTCCACTTTATGTTCCCATAAATTTTGGATACAGGTAAGTCGTATTTTTTACATAATGCCCAGTGGATTAATTTAGCAACTCGTTCATGTCTAACTTTATAATCAGTCTGTGCAATTTTGCTGCATTCACATATTAAATGTGAAACAGTTTCGACTTTGTTGCTGCAAAGTTGGCAGTTTGGATTGTTAATAATTTATTATTATTATTATTATTATTATTATTATTATTATTATTATTATTATTATTATTAAATTTATTGGTTATTTGTTGATTCTTCAGCTCTAATGGACTCTGCAATGTTTTGCATTGAAAGCTTTGTGGAATTTATAAGAATCTATGTAGTGGTATTCCTGTACGACTTATATTTTTAAAGTCTTTTGGAAGTGACCCTAATCTTTACTTAGTATATTAAAATTCAGCACAGCTTCCTATTTCTGGATTAAGAAAAGCACAGTTAATACAAGAATGCTATTGTAGCTATTGTAGAGTGATAACTGCTCTAAAGAGCAACAAATGGCTTCTCTTATCCAACAGAAAGCAGGATACCTAAATGAAAGGTTACTAGTATTCAAAAGTCCTATTTTCAAAGAACTTTGATAATATTGTTGCAATATTTTCAGGATCAGACTCAATAAAGATAATAGAAGTTAGAGATTTAAATATATTTCTCTTTAATCATAATAGGCATTCTATATTCGCTGAATATTCAAGATAGAAGCAAGGAAAATGGGGAGGATGGCTCCTTATATATACAAGGGGTGGAGCCAGGAATGGGAGTGGTAAATTATGAATACATTAAAGTCCAAAGAATAAGTTAACCCCTGATGTTCCATATATACATTATTTACACATTAGAGAATAAGGCATTTACATCTGACAAATCCCCCTCTAAATGCCGGTTCGTTATACAACACCAGTTACATTCAGATTCAGGACAATATAATACATATAATTTAGAAGTTAAATATTTGTGTTGTTTAGAAGGTAAGGGTTTTGTTAATATATCAGCTAATTGTTCAGAAGTATCACAATGTATTGCTTTGATGAATCCGTCTTGAGATAGTTGTCTCACGTGCTTAAATTTTATATCAATATGCCTGGACCTTTGTCCAATTGCATCGGATCTAGATATTTCAATGGCCGCTTTATTGTCTTCATGCATAATAAATGGTAAAGTAGGTTTCTTCCAAACATCTGTGATCAAATCATTGAACCATACAAGGTTATTTGCAGCTTTAGACAAGCAAACATATTCCGCTTCTGTGGTAGAAGTGGCTACCAGTTCTTGTTTACCAGTATACCAGTAAACTGGACAATCGTTCAATAGAAAAACATAACCAGAGGTACTCTTTCTGCATGATGTATCACCAGCCCAATCTGCATCAGCATAACAAGTAATTTTTGGTTCTTTGTCATTATTTGGTTCCAATATTAAACAAAAATCTAATGTACTTTTCAGATATCTTAAAATTCTTTTGACAGCTTCCCAATGATACAAGGTTGGTTTGCTAACATATCTTGACAATAAATTGAGAGGTAATGCAATATCTGGCCTAGTCCAATTAGATATATAAAGGAGTGAACCTATAACTGATCTGTAAAATGTGTTGTCTTTAAACTCAGGGGAAGATTCATCAGTGTTTCTAAGAAAATCAGTTTGCATAGGTGTGTCACATGTTTTGGCATTATTTAAGTTACATTTGTTTAGGAGTTCAATGATTTTATCTTTCTGAGTAAGTTTGAATCCCCTTTTAGTTTTGTTAATTTGTACACCAAGGTATTTATTCACTCTACCTAGTGATTTCAATGAGAAATGTTCGTTTAACTTATTTACAAAGATTTCCCTGCTCTCTTTATGCTTTCCAATATATAAAATATCATCCACATAAATTAATACAAATTCAATATGATCATTACTCTTTTTTACAAAGAAACAGTTATCAGCAGTGGTGGCGTTGAAATCCATGGTCTTAAGTACTTTTACCAAACAATCGTACCATCTTTTGCCAGATTGCTTCAATCCGTACAGACTCTTATTTAATAACCAAATTTCGTTCTTATTAGTGTATTGACTGTGTGGTGCTCTTACATATATTTCCTTATCTAATTTTGCGTGTAAGTATGCAGTCTGTATGTCATATTGAAACACGTCCAGATTGAGTGCAGATGCTACTACAAGAGCTGTTTTGACACTCTCTGTTCTCACTGTTGGTGAATAAGTGTCAGTATAGTCTTCTGGATATTTTTGTGCATAACCTTGTGCAACTAGTCTGGCCTTGTATAAGGTATTACCTCCTTCTAAATTCTTAATTTTATAAATCCACCTGGTACCTATAATTGTTTTATCCTTAGGTGCGATCGCAGGTGTGAATACATTTAATCCTTGTAAACTTTCCATCTCTTTTTCCATAGCTAGTTCCCATTTTTCTCTTTCTTCACGGGGAAGTTTCAATACTTCCTCATATGTGTTAGGTGTTATTTGTTCTCCATCCATATGCATTATGTAATCTTTGTATTTATTTGGTATTTGGTTTCTATTGTTTCTAATATTTCTTTCAGGTTTGCTATGGTTGTCATGCAAATATCTGGCTTCCTTTTTTGTTAATGTGTCTGTCTTTATTTTATGCTGACTATTTGTCCAAGTTTTGGTTTTGTTCTTACTTTTGTTAATATTTTGATTTTCTGTTGTTCCTTCCTCGCAAGATATATTATCTTTGCTTTTATTAGGAAATATTTCATTAAGGTGCAATTTAGACCAATTGGCCTGCTCATGGAACACAGCTGTTCTGGATACTATAAATTTGTTATTATTATCAATAAATCTGTACCCTTTGGTTCCAGTTTCGTATCCCATGAATCTTAATCTCCTGGATACGTTTTCTCCCTTTCTCCTCAATTGTTTAGGTATGTGTACGTCTGCAGTAACTCCAAATATGTGCATGTGTGCTAATTTGGGTTTTCTATTGTACATCACCTCATATGGTGTCTTATTCACAATACTGGACCATGTTCTATTTTGAGTGTAATTTGAATAATGTAAGGCTTCTGACCAAAATTGTTTGCCTAAACCAGCATCCTCTAATGTGCATCTAATCATGGTTTGTAGTGTGGAATTCTTTCTCTCTGCAATCCCATTTTGAAATGCAGAAAATGGATTGGACGTGAAATGTAGCATCCCTCTATCCTTTAACCATTGGGAGAATTCTTTAGACATGAATTCACATCCCCTATCTGTCATAATTTGTTTTATTCTGATATTATGCTGTGTTTCTATGCGTTTGTAGAATTCCTTAAATTTCTGAAAGGTTTCATCCTTGTGCTTTAATGTGTAAACAAAACCATAGCGACTGTAATCATCCACTATTGTTAGGAAGTAACGTTTTCTATAGGTAATTGATGGAGTTAATGGACCAACTAAGTCCATATGTACCAAATCAAAAATATTGTTAGTTGATCTGTTAGATTTTTTTGGTCTGGGACTGGTTTTTAGTTTGGTGGATTTACATACTGAGCATTCCAAATAATTTTCACAATTTTTTATTTTGACACCTTCTGCGTGTTCAGTCATTTTTTGTACTACGGGAAAGCTTGCATGTCCTAACTTCCTATGTAAGATGTGAGCACACTCATCATGAATTGGTTTACCTATTTTTGGTTTCTTCTCATTGTGTGTATTTTTGTTATCATGAGTTATTTTACATTCATCATTGTCACTGTTACTGACATTTTCATCATCTGCTTCAATACAATCTTCCATATTTGAATCAATGTTATGTAACCATCTTTCTTTGGTTATCAGATAGGGTAGACCCCCTTTTATCATCACAGTACCTACATTTGTTTTGTTCTTTTCTATAGTTGCTTTCCCCTTTGAGAAAACTATATTGATGTCAGATTCTCTGCTTAGTTTTATAGCACTCAGTATGTTGTGAGGTATTTCTGGGATTAATAATACCCCCTCTATTTTCCCTAAACCAGGCAAGGTCACATTTCCTCTGCCTAATACTTGAACCTTTTCTTGATTAGCTACCTTTATCACAAATTTATCTTCTGTAAATGAAGTTAATATACTTTTGTTGTTAGTGGTGTGATTTGTTGCACCAGAATCAATAAGCCAATTATTGTTCTCATCTTGTTGTGTTCTGGTGCTGTCTTGTTTATTTAGCCCATTTAGTGACCCAGATTTTCTCTCTTTTGAATTTTCTCTACCCCCTCTACTTTCTCTGTAATTTGGTGGACTTCTATATTTGTGTCTATCTGTGGAAGATTGTCTGTAATTGTATTTGCTCCTATATTCTGGCCTATGTCTCTCCCTTGGGACTTTGGGACAGTCTCTTCTACTGTGTTCCCTGGATCCACAATTGTGGCATCTAAAGGCCTCATTATATTTATCTTGAAAGACTACTTTTCTAAAAGATTTGTGTTCTGTTTGGTTACTGGAACGATTTTTTCTTGAATTGTCTTCTGCTATCAATTTGTTAGATAGACTTTCTATTGATAAATATCCCAAATTAATGGTATCTAAGTGTGACATAAAGCTATCCCATGATGGATCAAGTGAATTGATAATAACACTTTTCATTGTTTGATCTGAAATCACTTCCCCCCTCAATTGCAGTTCAGCTCTTATTTTGTTTAGATTTATCAAATGCTCACTTATAGAAACCCCTGGTTTCACTCTAGAAGAAAAGAAATCCTTAGACATTCTTGTGGTTGTGGCTACGCTATCGCTGTGAAATAGATTAAACATGCATTGAATTATTTCTGATACAGTTAGGTTTGGTTTGATGCTATGATACATTGCAGGAGACACGCTAGAAATTATTATGAAAAATGCTCTATGATGTAAACAATCTATTTTTAAAGTCCAAGGTTTTCTTGGAGGACTAGTTATAAAGAATAGTAAATTTTCTTTCATGAAAATAACCTGAAGCTGTTGGTACCACTCTTGTAAATTAATGCCATCAACTCTAAGTTTTGGGAAGTCACTGGGTAAGTTCCCCACATTATTTTGTCCATTACTTACAACCTGAGGCAGTCCGTGGTCTCTCAAGTGCAGGAAATTACAGAACGGCATTGGGATGCTTGTAACGAGTCTGCGCGGTTCTCTGGCCAGTTCAAGTCTTTCGGGGCCGTCTACGTAGTTTTGCACATGCGCGTTGCTCATTTCTTCTTTGGCGCCGTTGTGGAAGGTTCTCTCCATTTCAGCTCTCTCGATCCGCTCCTCTTCAGATGAGTCGGTCTCTGGCTCGGTTTTTGGGGCTTTGGTGATGGCGACGGTTCTTCTCTTTCTCTTGTGTGCGCTGGCACTCGATTCTGTCTGCGGTGTAGGACGGAATCGGCATGGCTCTCTGGGCTCGGGTGTCGTCGTTTTCGAAGTCAGGATGGGAGCGTGCAGGTCTTGAGTTGTCGGTTTGATTTCTTGCTTCTTCGTTGATGTCTTGGAAATTTTCAATCTTGGCCCAAAAGCAGCAAAAAGCGTTTTCATTGCTGATTTTACTTGAGACTTTGTTAAATCGTCTTCACTTTCTGATTTTGGTTCATCTGAAGAGTTTGAGACTTCTTTTTCACTTTCTTCGTCTGATAGCGTTTTTCGCGCCAGAAATTTTGAACTGAGCGTTTTGATTGGCTCTGCTTCACTCTCTTTTGAAGTTCGTTGAAACCAAGATGGCTGCCATTCAAAATTTCGCGCGAGGTCACATCTTTTCTTTTTTACAACTATTTTCTCAGTAGTCATTTCACTCACAGTTTTTTGATCTTTGGGTTTTTCTTTAATGACGTTTTTCTCTCTCGCTGCTCCGCTGTTCCTCAGCATCTCCTGGAGGTCCGCGATGAGGCTTTCATCATTCTTTTGGCTTTTTAGTATCTTTAATATCTCTGACCTGAGTTCGTTATTTTCTATCTCAATTTCTTCCTGGTCGTTGTTTTCACTCATCAGTTCTTCTTCTTCAGTGGTGTATTCTTCGGATTCTCTCGAAATCGCATTAGTGGATTCGTTGATCATCTCTTGATCAGTTTCTATTTCTTTGCTATAGGCCCTGGTGTTGGGCCTATCTTTCTTGGACATTTTTAATTACTTATTGAGTCAATTAACCATCCTCTGCTACCAGCTTGTTGCAATATTTTCAGGATCAGACTCAATAAAGATAATAGAAGTTAGAGATTTAAATATATTTCTCTTTAATCATAATAGGCATTCTATATTCGCTGAATATTCAAGATAGAAGCAAGGAAAATGGGGAGGATGGCTCCTTATATATACAAGGGGTGGAGCCAGGAATGGGAGTGGTAAATTATGAATACATTAAAGTCCAAAGAATAAGTTAACCCCTGATGTTCCATATATACATTATTTACACATTAGAGAATAAGGCATTTACATCTGACAAATATCAAAAGAAGGCATACATAAAATGGATTTTATAATCTGTTTATAAATGAAATTTTTCACAATTTTGTTCCACTTGACATAAATATTTCTAAATTGCAGGTCTATGCCTCATTATCCTTTGCTACACTACGATAGGGGCTATGTTTCAAAAGTTTCCATTCAACAATTATATTCTTTTATTCTGAGCAGCACTCTTTCTGCCAGCAATTTCAATGAGTAAATTATGTAGAATGTGGCTTTTAACAACAATTATTCCCCTAGAGAAGGTCATTTTCTTCAACCTGACATGCGTTCCACATTCTGAAGGTTCAATTCCCTCTGAAATATTATACAATTTGCTTAATTGATTTTTAATTAGTCTACACATAAAATTACAGATATCAAGTCAAGTGTAGTGTCTCTGCTGGACCAGGAGCTATGTGCCTATGGAAGAGAAAAGTCTTAGAATAACGGCTTTTTGTCTTTTCAGAACTAGAGTGCAAGGGAGGAAAAAGAGCAATATTCTTTATTCTGGAATTCAGTTTAATATCTTCTTTTTCAGATAGACTTGGCTGAAACAGGTAATCCAGTTAAAAGCTTTCTTTTATCTTCTGATGCTTTCTGTAATACACTCCTTAATTAATCAGGTTGGAGAACATGAATTCTCGAATGCTTTATGAGACGATTTTGGTTAGTCCTTGATAAAGATATCAAAACATGGTTTTACCTGTCACCTATTTTTATCCAGTGCACTTCATCCATTTTTCTTCCATCCTTTCCTTCCTTTCCTATTCTTTCCTCATCCCATCCTTTTATTTCCTTCATCTGATCTGATCCCTCTCCCTCACTTTTTTCTCATCTGATTCTCCTTGAAGAAGGGAGCAGAATATATTTTACTTACTTATTTATTTACTTATTTAATTTTATTTATTTAATTTATTTAATTTGTCAAACATGTACGTGCACCCATGTAACACCTCTCCTGCGCGAGCTGCACTGGCTCCCGATGGTCTTCCGGGTGCGATTCAAGGTGCTGGTTACCATCTTTAAAGCACTCCATGGCTTAGGACCTGGGTACTTACGAGATCACCTTCTGCGACCGATAGCCTCCCACCGGCCAATACATTCCCACATTGCCGTCGGTCAAACAATGCCGACTGGCGACCCCCAGGGGGAGAGCCTTCTCTGTGGGGGCACCTGCCCTCTGGAATGACCTGCCCCTGGAGATACGTATGATCCCTGACCTACGCACCTTTCGCCGGGCCCTCAAGACGCTATTATTTCATCAAGCTGGGCTGGCCTAAATATTAAATTTTAACTGGTTGTTTCTGTTTTTAACACATGGTGGCCAGATTATTTAATATGTTTTTTAAACTGTTTTTTAACTTTTATATATTTGTTGGTTTTATTTTTTGGCTGTGCACCGCCCTGAGTCCTTCAGGAGAAGGGCAGTATAAAAATTTAATAAATAATAATAATAATAATAATAATAATTTTTTTTATTTTAATTTTGATTTATATGCCGCCCTTCTCCGGAGACTCAGGGCGGCTTACAATGCGCTAAGCAATAGCCTTCATTCTTTTGTATAGCTTATTGCCCCCACAACTGGGTCCTCAATTTACCTACCTTAGAAAGGATGGAAGGCTGAGTCAACCTTGAGCCTGGTGAGATTCGATCTTACTTTAATTGCAGGCAGCTGGTCTTAATAACCAGCTTAATAACAGGGTGTCTTAGACCACTGTACTACCAAGGCTCTTTATCTAATTATATAATAATAATAATAATAATAATAATAATAATAATAATAATAATAATAATAATAATAACAACAACAACAACAACAACAATAACAATAACAACAACAACAACAACAACAACAACAACAACAACAACAACAACAACAACAGGTATAAGTATAAACATGGACATGAACAAGGAATGAGTACAAATAAATGGAAAGAGTAGGACAGGGACAATAGGCACGATGGTGAGCTTTTCCAACCCCTTTACCGACCTCCTAGGAATGGGGTGAGGTCCACTGTAGAAAGTTTAAGGTTGAAGTTGTGGGAGTTTGAGGATGTAACAACAGAGTCAGGTAGAGCATTCCAGGAGTTGACCACTCTGTTGCTGAAGTCGTATTTTCTGCAATTGAGTTTGGAGCGGTTTACCTTGAGTTTGTATCTATATATGGTACTATTTATGTTTTTGTGTGTGACAGAAAATAATCTTTATAAAGAGATGAAAAAAAAATGATTTTTCTAATGGTATCCTGATTTAGATGGAGGGATCATACATGTGCAAATTTGTCACATGAATCCAATCTGCAGGTT